>NC_050574.1:231271423-231871423 GCF_011100635.1 Trichosurus vulpecula
TGCTTAGCAGGAGGAGAAGGTCAAGGTTCAGGTCCCACTTCTGACATGTCCTATAGTCAGGTGTCCATAGGCAAGTCATGTATCTGCTGAGTGTTCCAGGCAATTGTGTAAAAATTATATTACAGATGAGCCGCCCATCTAAATTGAAGGAGGACGTTTCACTACTATATGCTCTGTATACTGGTAAAATCACCGGTCTGGACAAAATGGTGGGGAGAAACAGACAGATACAAGGAGGAAAATCACAAGAATTAACCTTTTGTGAAATGGAAGCCCAGGAAATGACAGAGAGAGGTACTGGGCAGTTGGGTGGAGTAGTGGATGGAGCGCTGAGCCTGTAGTCAAGAGGATCTGAGTTCAAATCTAGCCTCAGATACTTAACTTAGCTTTGTGATTCTGGACAAGCCATTCAACTCTGTGTGCCTCAGTTTCTTCATCTGTAAAATGAGCTGGAAAAGGAAATAGCAAACCACTCTGGCATCTTTGCCAAGAAAATCCCAAATGGCGTTACAGGGAGGCCATCATGACTGAAATGACTTAACAACAATAACATGGGATATACCACGATATACTAGACTCGGAGTCAAAGGGGCTTGGGTTTGAGTCCTGGAGCTGCTATATTTACTAGTCTGTGGTCTTGGTCAAGTCCCTTGACCTCTCTAAACCTCAGTTTCCTCACCTATAAACTGAAGGATCTGGACTAGCTGATGTCTAAGGTCTGTTTCTACTTAAATCTATGATCCTAACTTTTAGGTCACTGTCTACAGCCAATCCATTAGAGGAAAAATCCCAACCAAATCTTCTTCCTCCTCAGATTGTATCAGGCAAAAACAACCAGGTGATTGACATTTTCACTGTCACTGAACGAAACCTTCTTACACTACCCTAGGGACTCTCCATTAGCTGTGCTGTCACCAGGTAGCTAGGGACTCAATGACCTTTATACAGTGGGCATCAAAAGTGGATCCTTATTTGGAGTCAGGAAAACCTCAGTTTGAATTCTGCATAAAATTAATAATAATAATAATGATAATGATAGCTACCATCTATATAGTGCTTACTATGTGCCAGTCACTGTTAAGTGCTTTACAAATATTATCTCATTTGATCCTCACAACAACCCTGGGATGAATTATTATCAGAGGCAGAGAAGCAGTTAAGTGACTTGCCCAGGGTCATATGGCTAGTGAGTATCTGAGACCAGATTTGAACTCGGATCTTCTCCACTTGAAACCCGAGGCTCTATCAGACTGGGAAGGTCAAAATTCAAGTCACACCTCAGACACTTAGTAGCTGTGTGACCTAGGCAAGTCATACAATCTCTGTCTGCCTTAATTTTCTCAACTGTAAAATGGGGATGATAATAGCACTGACCTCAGGGGGTTGTTGTAAGGAAAAATGAATTAACACATGTACAGTGCTTTGTAAACCTTGAAGCGCTATCTAAATGCTGTGTTACTGTTTGTTCTACGAAAGCAAATGAACTACAGCCAGCTCTCTTGGACATCATATGAACATTCTTCCCATATCTGAGCTGTTCCATGACAGTAATAATAGCTCACATTGATACAACACTTTAAATTTGCAAATTTACAAAATCTGTAATTTACAAATTTTGGTAATTTACAAAAGCACTTCTCATCACTTACCTCCTATGATCCTACAATAGCCCTGGCACATGGGCACCATGGGTACTATTATCTTCGTCTTGTACATGAGAAAATTGAGGCAGCGATAGGTTAGGTGACTTGTAACACAGGCACTGTCTGAGGTGGGAGCCGAGCCCAGGTTTTCCTGGCTCACGACACATCTCTCTCTGCTGTGCTCGCCTCAATACCTGACACTTTTAGTGAAGTGACTTCATTCTTGATCTCCTATCAGCTTCACGAGAATGGCATTTAGGACATTATTTGATGGGGACCTTGTCACAAGCTTATGTAATCTGTGTGGAGCATCTTTATATTTTCCAAATTCCTCAGCATCCTAGCCCATTTCTGGTATTACTTAGCTAAGTAGCAACAGACCTCAGAGGTCAGCTAGTCTAGATCCTTCAGTTAATAGGTGAGGAAACTGAGGTTTAGAGAGGTCAGGGAACTTGACCAAGACCACAAACTAGTAAACACAGCAGCTCCAGGACTCACACTCAGGCCCCTTTGACTCCAAGTCTAGCAGATGAATTGCCCCCCTCTTATTCTTGCCACATGGGTAGTCTATCTTCTATACTTAGTTTATATGATAGGTTCCCCCTCTTGGCATTACCAATGCAACCTGAACACCACCTTTCAGTGAGAAGTTGGGCCTTTTTTTTATCACTTTTGCTGCAAAATATGGCAAAAGCCCAGGGCCTTATTATTATTCTTACTAACCAGTTGGTATGTTGGGTTTAAAGTCAGATTTGTTTCTGTGTTAATAATAAATTTGTATTACCTTTCCATGCAGTTCCCGGGCTCTATTCCTCCTATCTTTAATATGAGTTTGCACTTGTCAAAATGAATAATATGCCGCATCAATTCAAACTCTACTTTTCCAGTGTGTTTGCCTGTAATAGTTTCACTTTGCTTTGATTCTGTTGATTGCTATTAAATTCGGGATTGCTTTAAATTCTGTGAGATGGGTTTGAAAGTATCACTTATAAATTGTGTGCATTTATTAAAATCTTGCTTAAGAAAGAGATCAGTGGAACTACTGGAAAAAAAAAAAACCACTGCCTTCTGTTTCCTGTGCACTGGGCAAGAGAGGTTATGGAAACACATTCTGCCTTTTGAGAAAAATGACTGTTTAAAAAGTAAATATTACAAATGGCTATGGAGAGGTTTTTTGCTTTCTTTTTTTTTAAATGAGAAAAAAGGCCCAGTAAATGTTAGAAAAGGCTATGGACAGTAGCCAAGATCCACAATAAACTTTACTTTTGGTTCCTCTGTACTCTGCTGATGTTAATGGAGTGCTAGTTGGATTTATTACGAGGCAGTTGTTTGGGTGTAATGTGTCTGGGCCTCAAACTCTAGCTTCCTACCTCTTTCATTCCTAGAAGTGTAATAATTAGAGACAGTACAGCCAAAACAATTGGGGTCCAGCACAGTAGCATTATTATGATCATTTCTAGGGTTTTAAGTTTAAAATTGGAATCTGCTCTACCTAAAATATCACCCAAGTGGTAGCCGAGTTAAAGACTACAAGTAAAAGGTGGTAATCGTCAATAAGTATTGGTTAAATATCTACTGCATGTGACAACTCTGCACTAGATAGTAGGGCAAAGGATGGTGGCAGGTCATAAGAAATATAGGGCACGGGCTCTCAAAGAACTTGTGATCTGGTTAGAGAGATGAACCATACTTAAATACTCTAATGGATCTAGGATTCCATAGACAGGACTCCTCCTTCCAACAATGATGGCCATAGTCCCATTGATCCATCTTGTGATACTCTCTTCCAAGTCTTTCCATAAGTTCACCATTGGGGATCCATCCAACAGCCTGGGGGACCTTGATCAGGGTTCTCTTGGCATCAAGAACATATTGTTGGAGCAGATGAGTTGCCCACCTCTTATTCTTGCCACATGGGCAGTCTATCTTCTACCTTTTGTCTCCTTATGACATTCTTTGTGTCGTGACCTTTTTAGAATTTTTCCTTTGTAATCTGCAGGAAATTCCATGAGGCTCTTCAGAGCAATCTGTCCCAAAGTACAAAAAGATTTAATGCAAGTTGCATCAGAATAACGAGGGAATGGAAAAGAGTGAATGGAGTAGGAGTAGGCTTGTTCAGGTAAGGGTTCCTGAAAGAGAAGAACTTAAAATCATGGCCATGAAGGAAGTGATGGAAATAGATTTGTTGGAGAGAAGGGTGAGAATCATGTGTAAGGTATGAAATCAGGACACTTGCCCTGTTCTTTGGATTGTCTTAAGCACCTGTAGGAGATATTCTCTTCTTATATTCCTCCTGTATAGGTTTGGGGAATATCATCACAGAATTTTAGAGTTGGAAGGCATCTTACATACAAAAGGAACCCCTCCTTTAACATAGAGGAAAAAATGATTGTCCAGTCTTATCTTGTAGACCTCTAAGGAGGGGACCCACTACCTCTTGAGGGAGCCCTTTCTTCTTTTGGACAGTTGGGATGTTTGTTTTGTTTTCTGACTTCAAACCTAAATTCACTTCTTTGTGTCTTTCTTGCCCATTGCTTCTGGTTCTGCCCTCCAGGTTCAATGGAGCAGTTAAGAAATGAGGAGGGATGAGGTTGGAGAGGTCCAGCCTGGGGCCCATTGTCCAAATTGCTGAGTACTTTGCCTGCCTCACTATTTTGGAAGGGATCCAGTTCTACCTCAGTTTACTCCCTGCTCCCCAGCCATCTTCTTATAAGCCATCTTGCCAGTGCATGTAATTTTTATCCCCCTTTTCAGTTCTGGGATGATAAGCAAATCAATACTAACATAGCTTCTGGAAAGAATGTGTCAATCTACTCCTTCATAGGTCCACTCACTATCCCTGTAACTTTCCAAGCAATAACACCCCTCCCTTGACACCAACTCCTTCATGTGTTGACTCCCCTTATTAGAAATAGGGTTCTTAAGGGAAAGAATTGTCTTTGCATTTATGTCTCCAGTGTTTAGCATGGTGCTCAGCACATAGTAAGCACTTTATAAATGCTTTTTTACATTCAGAATAGGGATGGTAGGGAAAAAGCATGATGAAAACGGTATTTAATAAAAAGAATTATTAGTTGGCTATGGTCGCTTCACATCTGCTTAATAGGTGGAGAGGAGACCATCTCCTTTATACGTATAGGACATGTCCTGATATGTACATATGTATGCTCCCAGGGAGGACATCTGGTTTTGGCTTTTGCAGGCAGCACTTTGCATTTATAAAAGGGTTATTTGGATTCACTTTATAGTCTTCACCTAAGTGACTTTTTTGCTCACGTTTAAACATCTTTCCTTGACATTTAAACAGCTGGACTTTGGGGATCCTGCTTGGAGCCAAGTGTCCTGAATGCAAATGAGATAACTGGAAGGGTAGTGTAGGAAAACCTGAGTCATCAGAATGTTTGGTCCATTACTCTCCACAAAATAGACAAGTTGGACAAGATTATCCCTTAGATCCCTTCCAATTGCAGTATTCTAAGGTTCTATATATTTTATTCTTCTAGTGCAGACACACTTCTTAGAAGGGATACTTTTTAAAGACATTATTCAGTAATTATTGACCTGTAAGTGAAGAGTTCAGGTGGGGGATGAACTGTCAATAGTACCTAATTTTTTTTTTGAAAAAGCCTCTTATGAAAAGGTGCCATGAATTTCTACTGCCAAATGCCATTTTAAAAATGGAATGTTTCAAACTGTACATACTCTTTGACCCAGCAATGCCATTAATAGGTCTATAGCCCAAATAGATTTTTTTAAAGGGGAAAAGACCTATTTATAAAAAAATATTTGTAGAAGCTCTTTTTGTGGTGGCAAAGAATTGGAAATTGAGGGGATGTCCATCAACTGTGGAATGGCTGAATGAGTTATGGCACATGATTGTGATGGATTACTGTTGTGCAATATGAAATGATAAGCAGGATGATTTCAGAAAAGCCTGGAAAGACTTACATGAACTGATGCAAAGTGAAGTGAACAGAACCAAGAGAACATTGTACACAGTGACAGCAATATTGCATGATGATCAAGTGTGAATGACTTAGCTATTCTCAGGATTACAACGATCCAAAACAATTCTGAGGGACTTATGATGCAAAATGCTATCCATCTCCAGAGAAAGAACTGATGAAGTCTGAATGCAGATCAAAGCCTGCTATTTTTCACTTTATTTTTTTCATGTTTGTTGTCTGTATTTTCTTTCACAACATGACTTATATGGAAATGCATTTTGCATGATTGAACATGTATTATCTATATGAAATAGCTTGCTGTCTCAGGGAAGGGGAAGGGGAAGAAGGAAGAGAATTTGGAACAAAAACTTTTTAAAAATTAATTTTAAAAATGGCTTTATATCAATCGAGGCATTATATAGGATAAGTGCTATAAACTATGCTATTAGAGAAATGTCTAAATGGAAAAAAATGGACTGGTCATAAAGCAAGAGTTAATGGTAAGTGATAGACTAATGGATGCAAGGAAGTCCTTAACACCTTGGGTGGACCCTCTGTAATGAATGTATGGTAGGATATGATTGAGAGTCACATAGGCAGACGGGATAGGGTATGATGATCATTGTTGGTGGAAATGGCCACATCAATGAGAGCACAGGGTCATTGGAGCCTTAGCCAGCTTAAAGGATTGTTGCAAGAATCCAATGGGACCATACATGTGTAAAGGAGGTATAAAGACAATAGACCAATCTCTGTCCAAATCAAGGAGTTTTCTTACAATCCCACAATGAAGAATGGAATTCCTCAGTCAACTCAATGGAATTATTGAGTATTGATATGAATTGGATGAAGACGACTGAGAAACACAGGGAACTTTTGGTGATTGGCTAACTGAATGATTAGCCAAGTCCATAGTGGCCTTTAAAATCCAACAGTCAGCTTTGAGGAAAAAAGTTGAGAAGACAGCCAATTATGAAGGAATAGCTTAGCTAATAAAGACTCACTTACACCTCTAAGTAGAGAAAAATTTCTCCCTCTCCCCTAATCCATCAGCAATGGTATCTTGCAGCAGATGAATATGAACGTTGGTTTCCAACTGTGTAGTCGAGTTGAATTGTTGGTAAAAAGAAAGAGAGCTTGGTACCAGGGACCAGAAGGATGGTAAGCCTGATAGCCAAGATCCTGGGCTGGTGCTGGGGATAGGGAAGGAATCAGGGAAGTTCCAGGTGATTCCAGGGTCAGGATTCCATCTCTCTATGGCAGAAAAGCCAAATAAAACATAACAACAACCAAGACCAGAATTTCAGCATAGCTAGAAGATATATGAGTAGTGATGATAGCTAAGTAGTGAAGCAACATCCAGTGAGGACTATAAGACCAAGGTCATTCAGGACAGTGTGACACATCAGTGACACAGGTTGCCCCTCTTCCCATATGCCTTGGCAGTACAGGTTCCCTACATGTGTGCCTCTCTACTGGTGAGTGCCTATTCTTCCTAGTGATGCAGGGTGTATTTGTAGGAGTATACCCTAGGTCTGGGGAGGAAATGTTTGTTGGGCCTATTCTTCCTCTATCATTTCACCAAATGTCTTTGTTTTAAGCTGATTGTGTTCTGTGGCTGACTAGAAACAAGGTAAACACACTCATAGGGTCTTGTAGGCTATAGTTTTGGAAGTGCAGACATGCAGAGTACCTTGACCCTGTCACCATGGGGGCCCAAACAGTGAAGGTATGTTCAGTTGGTGTACTACATACATAAAGCATTTTCTAAGCCCTACAATGTATATAATATGAGCTATTAATATTCCCACTACACCATGAAGCCTCATGAAGTGATTCTTAGATTTAGGGAGATGGAAAACTACAAAGCAACTTCCTCAGAATACCACCATAAGGTATCCTCTGTTTCACCTCTCCTATTCTCAACTACTTGAAAGCTAATTGAAAAAAATGGGCTGGCCACATCACACAAGTTATTGGTAACTGATAGACCAGTAGATGCAAGGAAGTCTTTAATTTGGGGCCCATCCATTTTTTTGTACTCCTCCAAAAATAAAACAGACCAAGCCCCTCCATATCTCTCATATCAGTGGTCCTTTTGCCTTCAGTAATTTTTTCTTTTTCCTTTGACTCCTTTCAAGGTTCCATCTTTTTGCAGTTGACATTAAACATACCTCTTTTCAGCTGTGACACACACTCTATTTCCAGTAGGAGTTGGGGGATCTGGCTGCACTTTGGGTTCATCAGACATCTTGAACTATTTTCCTGATGCTGTACATTCAGCCAAACCCTAAATTACTTTAGCTGAACACTTTCCCCTTAATTTTTAAATTCATATGTATTTTAGAGGAGAACATAGTCCACATGTTTCTGATTTAATTTCCTCTTATATCCTCAAAAGGTTATTTTTTGAGACATATTTGATGTTCAAGAAGCTTTATGAACTCTCTTTTCATCCCCTTCTAACCTGTATTTCTTAGATTTGGAATGTGACATTTTACCAAAGGCCAACAAACTTGAGCCTAAAAATATGTAACTAAAAACAATTACTAACTTAAAAACCACAAGCCTAAACTTATGAAAATATTATTTTCCCATGCCCCATCTTCTAGATCTTAGGTCTTTTTAATTAGGCCACTTTAAAACAAATGTGAACAATTTTTTTTCTGATTTAAGCCTTCTGATTTTAATTAGTCAACTAATCGACAGGTAAGTATTTAGTATCAGCTCTGTGCCCAGCAATGTGCTTGATTCTGTGACTGACCGTAAAAGACATAGTCTTTGCCTTCATGTTGAGGAGACAAGAATACCAGATATGAAAGAAATGGAGAACAATGCAAAGCCTTCTAGAATTAAGTGAAAAATTTTGTGGAATTGTCCAAAATACAATAGACCTAATAGACCCATAAAAGTTAACAGAAATTAAGCTTGGCTTGAATATATCAGCACTTCATACCCGTAATTACTTCATTGTAGGTATTCTTTCCACTGATGCAGAGAGTATTTCTCTCCATACCTTGTAGAAAATGCTCTACAGGAGTTGCTGTGCCCCCAGATATTCACTGCTCCGTTGCTAGCCTTCTGGCGAGGAGTCCTTTGCACTTAATGAGTATTCAAAAGACAGATGGGTAAGGTTTGTACTCATAAGTCTTTTTTTGACTTGGCAGGACCTACCAGAGCTTGTGCTCTATTGGCACAGACTTTGACAACCCAGAGTCATGTCTAGGATACTATAGGGTATCTCGGTTGGACTTTAGTGTTGGTATGATCTTGAGTACAGTTACTTAAAGTAAAACAAAACAAAACAAATTAAAACTTCATGAGGAAGTGATATTTGAATGGGGCTGTAGATGGAGCATAAACCATAGACTTAGAGCTGGAAGAAACCTCAGAGGCCACCTAGTCCAACCTTTTACTTTACAGATGGGGAAACTGAGGCTCAGAGATCACAGATTTAGAGATAGAAGGGACTTTAGATGTGATCTAGTCCAACTTCTACATTTTACAGGTGTGCAAGTGGAGATTCAGGGAGGTTAATGACTTGGCCAAGGTCATATAGGGAGTAAGAATCAAACATGGAGTTTGAGCTCAGCTCCTCTTACTCCAGGAGCTTAGACAGGTGGAGAGAATTAGGAAGGGCCTTCCAGGTGGCAAGAAACAATTTGAGCAGAGTTAAAGTTGGGAATAAATATGAGTTATATTAGAGACTCACTAGACTAGCCTATCTGAGGTGGATGGTCCGTGTCGAGAAGTAGTAAAAAGATAAGGGTGTATCAGTAGATGGGGATTGGTTATGGAGGGTCTGAAAAGTCAAACTCAGGAGCTTGGATTTGATATGGTAGACAGGGAGCCCTATAGCAGCAGCAGCAGCAGCAGCAGCAGCAGCAGCAGCAGCAGCTTCTTCTTCTTCTTCTTCTTCTTCTTCTTCTTCTTCTTCTTCTTCTTCTTCTTCTTCTTCTTCTTCCTTCTTTCTTCTTTCTTCTTCTTCTTTCTTCTTCTTCTTCTTCCTTCTTCTTCATAAATGTTTTTATTTTAAACTTAAATACAAAATGAAGAAAAAAAATTGCCACGTACACAGCAGAACATGAGAGGATTCTGAATAATAAATATAAATAATATAATAAAATAAATACATTTAATATAATATACAATATTATATTATATACATTATATTATTATGACATTGTTATAGATAACATATTATACAATTATAATATTTAATATAATATATTAATAATAATTGAACATATTTAATATATTTATTATTAAAGTAAAATAAATACACTAAAATGAATAAAAGATCTACATTTCAAGAAAACCTATACAATAAACACAAATTATTTTAAAAGTTTCCCAGCTTTTCTTTTCTTCCTTGTTGGGTTTCTTTTGTTCTCTGCTATGCCTTTAGCCCTATAGCTTCTTGAACAGAAAAGAATAGGCATGATAAGAAGCAGAATCTTAGGCAGGTTAGCTCAATAGATACACACGGGGACAAATTTGAGGGGATGGTGAGGTGTAGGGCAAAGAACACCATGATACTAAGTATCAGAACATCTGGACTGGAATCTTGACTCTGCTATTGACCAGCTGTGTGGCCTTAGCAAGTCACCTTAACTTTCTGTCCCTTGGTTTTCTCATGTCTAAAATGAAGAAGTTGAACAAGATGACATCTCAGGCTTCTTCTAGTTCTAGCATCCTGGGATTCCAAGGCCCTGCAATCGGCAGAACAGCTGGGAGTCTATTGTAGTAGTCTGGGAAAGAGGTAATAAGGGCCTGGCCTAGGATGGAGGTGAGGGCCATTTCAAGGAAAGAAATAACAGGACTTGGTAGTAGATTCGATATAGAGGGTGATAAAGAAGGAAGAATGGAAGATGATTTGACATTGAGGGTGATGGAGAGAGGAGAATTCAAGGTAGCTACAAAGGATTTTTTGCTTGGAAGGTTGTTAATGGAGAACAGAGATGGAGGAGTTGAAATGGAGAGTCAATTTTGAGTATAAGATGCTGAGGTTTCTTATGGACATTCTGAGTTTAAGGTTGGGAGATGTCCCATAGATTGCTGGAAATATGGGAGTGGAGGGTGTGAGAGAGGTCAGGGGTAGAGATCTGGGCTGAGGACTCCCCTGCCAGAAAGTACTTATTAAAGCTGTGAGGGAAAATGAGCTTACCAAAAGGAAAACAGAGAAGGGCAGAGTCTTGACAAGGACCATTACCCTCAGTTAAGAGACAGAAGAAAAGAGAAATTTGCAATGACGGTAGAAAAAGAACATAGATGGTGATTATTCACTTATTATAAGATGAAAATTCAACTGTCTTCTCTGATGCTTTAGGCTGTCATCATACTATGTGGTTTCCATGGTGTAGGTAGTTTTTCAGACCCCACCTTATCTTTGCATCAACAAAAGGGAATATGGGTTAGGAAACCTCACACAACCCTCATGGAGTATTTGGGACTTTTGACCTACATGGTGAAGAAAGCCAAATGGGCAGGTTTTCCTTTTATACCAGTGATTATGAAAAGCTTAGATGATCTCAAGTTAAATAGCTCTTGCTTAACACAAGTCCAAATGCCAGGTATTTGAAATGCGAAGACACTTAACAAACAGGGGAGGAAAACATCAAAAATCCATCCACGAAATTTCAAGGAAAAGAACAGAAAAAAGAAAAAGGAGACATACTTGAAACAATGCAGTGGGGAGGAGAGTTCCCTTAACACCTGGAGTTTTTTTTCCCCAAACATTGCCTTAAGGCTTAGTGTCTCTGAAAGGAATAGTTTATGAGAAAAAGCAATGAAGTAAGTTTAGGCTTCTAAGGGATGGAAGCAATTTAGATCCAAGATGTACCTTCCATGGGGTGTTCTGGGTAGCTCTGTTAGACGTACCAAAACAAGCATGGTTATATTGATAAAATAGCTTATTGTCTGGCCAAAAAATCTTACCATGTAAAACCTTAGACAGATGTCTACAGATCACACATTATGTCACCATAGTGAATTTCTACTGAGCATGATTATCTGAAGGCGGGATTTGGCCCGTGGATGCAATTAGCAGGGTTAAATGAAGATTTAATGACCCAATATTCATCTGTGCCTTTTCTCAGCATACCTGTATTCTTTCCAACTAAGTGTTCTAATACATCTTTCCCGGAGGGTAGCAGTGCACCTGGGATGTGTTTCTGCAAGCAGGATTTGATAGCTTCTGGGCTAGAAATAGTGCCATTCCCCAGGTAGGAAGTCCAAAGAGCCTGAAAATGAAAGTGATGGTCAGGTTATTTCTCCATCCCCATAAGAGTGAAAATGGATCATTTCTGGGCTGATGGTCCCTTTCTGTTTAGTCCAGAGTCATGTGTGTTGTTGTTGTTTGTCCTTCACTCTCGAAGAGGACTGTGACATCAGGAAGGTGAACCTGATAAAGAAACAGGGGGTCTACTTACTACCTCCTCAAAATGACCTAACAAGCCAGTGGCAGAAAAGAAATTAGATATCACAGCCTTCAGAGCCCAGCTTTGTGCTCAGTTCGATGATCCGTGTTCCCTGTTTAGTCACCAGGCTTTGGCCCCCTCTGCCCCTCCCCCAGATGCTCAGAGAGGAAGCAGAATGGTCTCCCCCTTCCCTTAACTTTGCCATCCCAGTAGCAGCTGGCATCTTTCTCTAACAGCCTCCCCACTGAGATCCTGCCACTAAGTAGGCAAATGGAATTTTTTTTTTTGTCTTCTGAGTTCTAGTGTAACAGCATGGCTATGGTCTACCACGCTGGAGCTGCAGAAGTCTGTGTAATGCTACTTGGCTTATACATATTTTATTTTGTTTGGCTGTTGGTGATATTTAGATAAAAATGATCTCCAGATTATGATAAACACTGCCCTCTGTCCGATGAGTGCAGTTAGATTACCGACCATATTAAAATCTCCATCCCTTTCAAGGGGCCTAGCTACCAAAGCATGGAAGAAGCAGTTAAGGAAAGGAGGAAAAAATTCACATGGACCATTATTGGCTTAAAGGAACTGCTGAACCTTGGGAAAGATTTATGCCACATTTATTATGACACTGTAACATCACCAAGGATATAAACCAGTCACTGGCACTCTCTCAAAGAACACATCATTGGAGCTCGTTATAACAATACTGCTGTGATATGTGCTCATAATATTTATAAAGGCTAAGCTATGAAAACAGTGCATGCCAACTGTCAGCAGTGATGCATCCGTTTTAAAGAAGACGATGCACATGGCACAATGCACTAAGAGAAAACTGTAAAAAGAGTCTGGCAATACTGTTGCAATCAGCCCCTTGTCCCTTCAATGGCACACTGCACCTTCTAGAACTCTGCTTGGCCCCTATCCCCACCCCAAGGTCTGTGGACTGAGAGCTTTTTTCCAATACTTGGGATGTTTCATATGTCCTCTCACTGTTATTAAAATCATAGCACCTTAAGGGTTTAGAGATCATGCAATCCAACCTCTTCACGTTGCCAAAGAGGAAACTGAGGCCCATGGGGTTCAATTCAATAAGCATTAATTAAGCACTTGCTTCATACTAGACATTGTGCTAAGTGGCCTGTGTACAAAAACAAAAAGCAGACTCTGTCCTCAAGGAGCTTATATTCTTCTGGGGGTGGGAAAGTGAGGTGGTAGGATACAAAACATGCACAGATTATTAAGTACAAAATAACTGGGGAGATAGGAAGCAAGGGAAACAAGCATTTATTAAGTGCCTACTATATGCTAACTGTGCTAACTGCTTTACAAATGTTACTTCTTTTGATCTTCACAAATTGGGACATGGGTGTGTATTACTCCTATTTTGCAATTTAGGAAACTGAGGCAGACAGAGGTTAAGTGGCTTTGCTCAAGGTCACAAGTATCTGGAGCTGATTTGGATGCAAATCTTCTTAACTCCAAGCCCAGCCCTCTATCCATTGTGCCACCTAGCTGTCTCTAGGGGATGTCCAGATAATGTTTTCTGGCTGGCAACTGGGCTAGTAAACATCAGAGCTAAAATTGAATCTAGGTTTGTTTGTTTTATTCAAAGTCTGATCTTTTCCACTCTATCATAGCCCCCCCAGCCCACCCCAACCCTATTGGATATTGTCTACGGTTATTCCACACCTGGTAGAGTGTCTTGTCTATAGCCGATAACTCAGTAAATAAATTTCTTGATTTATTAGTTCCTAGATCACTTAGCATAAGTTATTTAATTTCTCTGGGCCTCACTTTTCTCACCTTTAAGATGAGGGAGCTGGACTGGACTATTTCTTGGGTTCCCTCTAGCTATAACAATCTATGCCTCTGACTCTCTGACTAGATGGCAGTCTCTAAGATTGCTTCCAGCTCTATCATTCTATGATTGATTATTATATAAATACATAACCCTTGATAATCCATTGGAGGAAGTAATCTTCAACAATTTTGCCTCCTTGTAGAAAACAAGAATGATTTGGGCTACTGAAAACCTAGTGATTCTTATTTCTTCTAATGGTAGACCAAGACCTGTAAGACGCACAAACAATCCTGCTGTTTGACCCTCCTCTTTGAGTCCATCCTGTGTAGGTCATGAAATCCATTTGTAAAGCATATGCCTATAATATGCAAATACACATGTGGTCCTCTTATTCATGTACCTGTAGCTATCCCTCAGGAACATCCTGAATCTAATAATACTAATTTACATTTGTTGAGTATCATGGTACAGGAAAGAATGTTGAATTTGGAGTCACAGGACCTGAGTTTGAATCCTGTCTTGCCGTATGTGAGACCTTGGGCAAATCACTTGGCTTTTCTGAACTTTGGTTTCCTCCTTTGTAAGATAAGGAGACAGACTGACTGGCCTGTGAAATCTCCCTCTAAACCAGATCTCCATACATACAAGATCTATACATATTTTATGGTTTACAAAATGCTTTATCATCTTTACCATGCTTTACTATCTCGTGTGGTTGTTGCTACAGCCTCCTGAGATGGTTAGGAAAGGTCTTAGCAACCTCATTTTACCCATGCAGTAGCTTGAGCTCAGGAAGGTTAAGATTCTCAAGTCAACTGGTAGCAAGTTGATATGGACCTTGAACCTAGGTCCTCAAATATCATGCTCCTTTCACTAAATTACAGTGTCTATTTTAAGGCTGAGAGTTTTGATAAGTCATAAGTGAGGCTTTTTTGATGATCTGCTGGGCCAGCACTCAGTAGGAGCCTTACACATAAAAAGAGTAGATAAATATTGACCCAAGAGGTCACCCTTCCTGAGAAATATTTCCTCCTCTGACCTTGCTGTGACCTAAATTTACCAAGCTACTTATTTCTTGGGCTAAAGGCCTTGAATCTTCCTGTTAAAATGCAAATGTTGTCTGAAAACACACATTCAGAAGATGCAGGTAGATTTTCTGTGTGTACCTGCCCTCTATTGGAGCTTTGAGTTCATAGACACCCTTGGTTCATAGAATCCCAGGATTCTAGGGAGACACATTAAACTATTATCATCCCACAATAGCCTACCCCTAATTAATTTATCAGACTCACTAGCTGGTGAAGCCTTGAGGAAATGGTACATAGGGTAAAATATTTAGAAGGAGGCACAAAGCAAGGAAAAGTGTAGAACATGGAAGAGTTGACCCTGAAAGGTCAGGCCTAGGTCACATGCTTGGCGTTGGCAGGGAGGAGCATCACGGGGCAGCATAGGAATATAGAGTACCCAGCTAAACAGGGCCAAACAGGAGGATTAGAGGAACAAACTTCATATACCTCACATGTTTGTTGCATTGAATCTGTTGAGTCACAATTAGCTGGGAGTGAATGGGCCTTTGCTCTAAGGGGTTGACTTAAGTGTGTGGGGTGAGGAGAGGAGGCATGAACTTCCTCCCTGTGGCAACATCTGTCTCTGTGCCTCTTGGCATAGGACACAACTACTTCAGGACTTCTGGAGTGATATATTTCCCAGTGTAATTGTACCCATGGTGGGGTTGTCCTTGGAGCTTTCACATTCGCTACTCCACCCTCATGGTCAAACTTGCCTCTGAATTACTCTTCTTCCGGGCATAGTTTTGGCTACTTCTGGTTTTGCAATTCTTTCAGTTTATCCAAGATGACTTTTAGATGACTATCATGAACCAATCTGGGTGGACAATTCTGGTTCCCTCCCTGTCCCCGACCTTCACTCTCACCTTTGCCACACTAGCCAGGGATCCCTGGCAGAAGGTAGATGACCTTGGACTTCATTTCATCAAAAGTGGGATTCCTGAAGGTGAATAAACCACCTCCTTTGGGAGCTACTTACAGCTTGGGTTGCCCTGAGAATAGCTACTAACCAGATTTCAAAGGTGTTCTCTTCAAAGGTCTGTACTCCAAAAACTCAGTCATGAATCCCCACCAGTTAAATGGTTAAACATTAGGTACAATTAGCTCAAAGCAAAGGCATATGTTAAAATGGCCCAGTAAGAATGATAGCTATCAAACATTCCCCCTTAAAGCTGGGGCACAGTCTCCCACAAACATACAGCATCTGCAGGTCTGGAAGGGAGCTGATGTTTTTTCTTTTACACTGGTGTCCTAATGATACTGCCCCCTTGGGTACAGCACCACTAGTGGGCAGTGATTCAGCTGGGCTGCTTGGACCTGCTTCTCTCAATAGCTCAGCTCCCAAATGGTAAAGTGAATTCTTCTTGAATTCATAGTTAGATCTCTTCTGTGCTGCCAGGGGTCACATGCCTTGAAGTTGCTTTGTGTTTCAGCCAACTCTGCTCCCTCCTGGATGTGTTTTCTCCTACAGGGTGAGGATTTTCCATGCCACCAAGAGTGATGGGAAGGGTGAATGTAGAGAGAAACATCCCCTCCCACCCCCACTGCTCCCTTGTCTTATAGGAGAGGAGCTGGCATCACTCTGCGTGGAGCTTCTCTTGTCTGGACATTCCCCAGGTCTGGGAGAGCTTAGCTTTTTAAAAACTGCCAAGGGCAGGGCCAATCTTGGCCATGGCAGGCCACCCTGGCTCATCAGGGATTCTTCTTCACTCTTTGCAAAGGGTCACAAGCTGTAGGCACCTTTTTGCATTTTGTCTAACACATTAGCACCTCATCATTTCTATTACCCGCCTCTTACTTTCTGTAATTATTGAAGTGGGATGGGGGAAGGGGTAGGAAACCAGTTCTGTTTCACCTCCCCCCCTCCAAAGATTATGTCTGGGAATGGCCAGTGTCCCTCTGGAGCAAGTCTGGGCCTATTTCTCATGAAGCAGCCTTTCTGGGAGGCTGAACTGCTTTATCCATGGTCTATCAATCTGTCACCTTTTAGGAGAACTAAATCTATTCCAAATATTTTCATACTGCTATTTGATAGTTTGGAACCAAGTCGTATTTTATGCAGCCCATATAGCAATGATTCCAACTGAGAGACCTAAAGAACTGACCATAGGAAGCAAAGTTTTGAAAATAACTTTGTAATCTGTATTCCTCATTAACTGCATGTACACTTTACATTTTACTGTGATCATATTCTGCATGCGGAGCATGGGTTCACTTACAAGAACCAGCCTTAAAGGGACAGCTCCCTCTCCATTACTGCTATAATTTGACCTTCATGTTGATAACTTCTTTTTTTTAAATCATAAAGTATATCTTGAATTTCTCTATTTCGATTGCATCCCAGGAAAACAAGCAACAAAAAGAAAAGAAAGTCAGTGTAAAGGTGAAATGAAAGCAATAGATACATTTTTCTGAGGGGGGAAGGCAGGGCAATTGGTGTTAAGGGACTTGCCCAAGGTCACACAGCTAGTAAGTGTGTTAAGCGTCTGAGGCTGGAATTGAACTCAGGTCTTCCTGACTCCAGGGCCGGTGCTCTACTCACTGCACCACCTAGCTGCCCTGCTACAATAGATACATTTTAAAAAAAGTGTTATAAGTCAGAGGCATTGAATCCCACATTTCCAGCAGAATAGAACTAGATTCAATTGTAATTGATAAATCTTTTTAAAAAATAAATAAAATACAATAGAACATAGATAATGCTAATATGTAGTTTTCTATGTTAATACATGGTGGCAGGCAGGGATCCTTAAGTGAGGTTTAGTGTTTCTGTTTCAGCTTGACACACTCTGGTAAATTACACTAAAAAGGTCTTTGGATAATAATATTTCGGGGGATGGGGGAAGAGAAACTCCTTTGTGGGAAACTCTCCATAGTCTTTGAGTATTACCTGGGGGCACTGAGAGTTCACTAACTTATCCAGAGTCATATAGCCACTAGTGCTAGAGGTACCTGACTGCAAAGATGACCCTCTAGCTGACTACACCACTCTACTGCTCCAGGAGAATAATAATGATAACTCACATTTGTAGAATTTGATGTCCTGTTCAGCCATCTCACCTTCCCACCCAGACCAATTCACCATCTACCTGATCCTTTCAACCTCCATAACCAGATCCTGCTGAACCTATGTCCTGATCCTGGGAAGTCAATTTGTTCATCTTTAGAGTCCCAGCCCTAGGCCCTTCTCTGCCGATTAGTGACCAAGTGTGTACAAACCAGCCAGCAAAACCCACTATATCTATTGGCTAGTGCTAGATATCAGACCATGCTTGAGCTTTACATCCCATCCATCCATCCAACCACTCACCGAAGACATCTCACCAACTTCCTGTCTCCCTCTTTCCAACCCCTTCCCCCAACCCTCATCCCACCTTCCATTTTGCTAAGACTAAAGTTCATTTCACTGGTCACTTCTCTCCTATATGTGGTATCTCTTCCTATTAGATTATAAGCTTCTCGAGTGCAGGGACTGTCCCATTTTTAATCTTTGCATCTCCAATGCTTAGCACAGTGCTTCAAACACACCAAGGGCTCATCAGTTGCTCATTTTTTATCTTCTGTTCTTTCTTTCTTTCTTTCTTTCTTTCTTTCTCTTTCTCTTTCTTTCTTTCTTTCTTTCTTTCTTTCTTTCTTTCTTTCTTTCTTTCTTTCTTTCTTCCTTCCTTCCTTCCTTCCTTCCTTCCTTTCTTTCTTTCTTTCTTTCTTTCTTTCTTTCTTTCTTTCTTTCTTTCTTTCTTTCTTTCTTTCTTTCTTTCTTTCTTTCTCCCTTCCTCCTTTCTTTCTTTCTTTCTTTCTTTCTTTCTTTCTTTCTTTCTTTCTTTCTTTCTTTCTTTCTTTCTTTCTTTCTTTCTTTCTTTCTTCCTTTCTTCCTTTCTTCCTTTCTTCCTTCCCTCCTTTCTTTCTTTCTTTCTTTCTTTCTTTCTTTCTTTCTTTCTTTCTTTCTTTCTTTCTTTCTTTCTTTCTTTCTTTCTTTCTTCCTCCCCTTCTTCCCTCCTCCCTTCCTCCCTGTCTTCCTTCCTTCTTCCTTCCTTCCTTCCTTGCTTTCTTTCTTTCTTTCTCTTTCTTTCTTCTTCCTTTCATCCTCCCCCTACTTCCTTTTATCTCTCTGTTTCTTTGTTTCTTTCTCTCTTTTCCTTCCTTCTTCCTGGGCATGGTATTGCTTGTCTATAATCCTTGCTAGTGAGGAGGGTGAAGCTGGTGGATCTCTAGAGCTCTGCATTCTGAGCTGCAGTGTGTTGTCTATCAGACTGCACTAAGTTCAGAATTAATACGGTGAACCCCAAGCCCAGGTCAGAAACAGGAGAAACCTGCTCCACTGCAAGTGGAATCTGGCCTGCGAGCAGCCCCTGCACTTTCAGCCTGAGTGAGATAGGGAGACTGAGTGTTTTAAAAAATAACAGTAACAATAATTTTGGCATCCTATGGCAAAGCCCCAATTTCCCTACCTCTACAGCCCTAGCTCTAGAGCTCTGATTATGATCCCCATTTTGTAGATAAGGAAAGGGAGGCTCAGAAGGTTAAATGACTTGCCCAGGGTCACACAGCTAGTAAGTGGTGAAGACTTGACCTTATATTAGTATTTTCTATCATAAAGGAAGGGCCATTTTGTATTGCATGCAGGCTCTTGAAAAAAAATCTGATGTTCTTTGCCGTAAGCCTGTGATGAATTCACATGTTAGAGCAATGACTCTCAAGTATTTGGCAAAACCCTTTACAAAACATTTGGCAAAATGCTTCATTTTAAACAAAATTTTATCAGGCACTATTGTAATAAAATCTAACATGATTCTTTGAAATGCCTAGTAATGGTACTGAATAATTTAAGGCTGTTTTAAAAAAATATATCTTTGGATCATTTTTGTTCTGAATTTAATATTGCAACTGGCTTATTAAAACAGATGTGATTATTTGTAATTTATTGATGTTTTATAAAACTGATGGATAGTTGTTGCAATAGGTTTCATAAGGGGTTTTCCTTTTCCCCTTACAGCATTTTCAACATTCTGGGTTCACGATGATCCAAGAACAAGAAAAGCCAACTCTTTGGTAACATGATAGACTTTTACCAGTCTCTATGGGTGAAAGGTTTGTTGAACACATACATTGTGTCCAAATGATACACAGAAAATGCAGGTGGGTTTTTTGTAAGTGCCTGCCTGCTACTCCAGATTTTTCTTCATGGATACCCTCAGAGTTCTGAGGAAGACAGTTTGAGAACCACTGTAAGGACAGGGTCGTTGCAACAGTGTTTGCTTCTCAATACGCATTTCAGACGTGGTCCAGTTCGACATTTGTCAGTGGCAGAAGTTCTAATCATCAATGGCAAAAGTGCTGGATTTCAAAATGGAGCTTATGAGAAGCTGGAGAAAATGCCAGTCTATTTCTTAGTGTCTCTCATTTTAGAGATTCTGTGTATCATGTACTTTGATAACTGCATCAAATATTTGAAAGGTTCATAAACAAGGTACCATTGTACATTCCCAAATATCCTATACTGAACAATGTGGTAAACTAAACAATTTGTCTTAGAAGTTAAGGGAGCACCCTGCCTACCAAAATAAATTTAAATAAAATAGCAAAGTACCTGGTTTGTTTCAGTATTGGTGTGATAGGTGGAATTCGGACCCCAAAGCCAGTGTTTAGAACAGACAGACAATGCTATCATTCTTCTTCCTTGCCTTCAGGCTGTGGAATGTGCTCATGTTTAGCCCAGCAGAAGTTGTTGATGACCCTCACTCTTTACCTCTTGCTTTTCCCCTTCTTTCTAGCACTCCATCAGCAGCCATAACAACTTAACACAGTGACCTATTTGTGCAGACTGGGCCCTTGTTCTTGGAAGAAGATGGCCTTCCAGCTTCAAAGAAGAACAAAATCATAGAGAAAGCTTGAGGAAGGAAGGGAAGTGAACAAGCATTTATTTTTAAAAAAATTTTTCCAATTGTATGTAAAAACAATTTTTATCATTCATTTTTTAAAATTCTGAGTTTCAAATTCTCTCTCTCCTTCTTCTCTTTCCTCCTTGAGACAGTAAACAATTTGATATAGGTTATATATGTGCAATTATGCAAAACATATTTCTGTATTAGTCATTGGTCAGAAAGAAAACACAGGCCAAAAAAAAAACTCTTGAAAAAAAGAAAAAAAATAGTATGCTTTGATCTGCATTCAAACTCCATCAGTTCTTGCTCTGGAGGTAGATAGCATTTTTCATCAAGAGTCCTTTGGCATCATTTTGGACTATTGTATTGCTGAGAATAGTTAAGTCATTCACAATTGATCATCCTTAAAATATTGCTGCTTCTATGTACAATGTTCTTCTGGTTCTGCTCGTTTTATTTTGTATCAGTTCATGTAGGTCTTTCCAGGTTTTTCAGAAATCATCTTGCTTGTCATTTCTTATATAGCATAATAGTATTCCATTACAGTCACATGTCACAACTTGTTTAGGTTTTCTCTAACTGATGGACTTCTCCCCTTTGCTGCCACAAGAAGAGCTGCTTTAAATATTTTTGTGCAAATAAGTCTTCCCCTACTTACCTTTTTAAATCTTTTTTGGGATATAGGCCTAGTAGTGGTATTGCTGAGTCAAAGAGTATTCATAGTTTTATAGTCCTTTGGACAGTGTTCCAAATTGTTCTCCAGAATGGCAGACCAGTTTACAACTCCACCAACAGTGTATTAGTGTCTCAGTTTTTACATATCCCCTCCAACATTTATCATTTTCCTTTTTTGTCATATTAACCAATCTGATAGGTATGACATGGTACCTAAGAGTTGTTTAAATTTGCATTTCTCTGATCAATAGTGATTTAGAGCATTTTTTTCCATGTGACTATAGATAGCTTTGATTTCTTCATCTGAAAATTGCTTATTTTATTTTATTTATTGCTTTTGACCATTTTTCAATTGGGGAATAACTTGTATTCTTATAAATTTGACTCAGATCTCTATATATCTGAGAAACGAAGCCTTTATCAGAGGTACTTACTGTAAATTTTTTTCCAGCTTTCCGCTTTCCTTCTAACCTTGGTTGCTTTGGTTTTATTTGTGCAAAACTTTTTTAATTCAATAAAATCAAAATTGTCCATTTTGCATCTCATGATGTTATCTGTCTCTTGTTTGGTCATAAATTCTTTCCTTATTTATAGATCCTCCAGGTAAACTATTCCACGCTCCCCTACTTTGCCCATGATATCACCTTTTATGTATAAATCATGTACCCATTTTGACCTTACCTTGGTGTATGGAGTGAGATGCTGGTCTATACCTAGTTTCTGCCAAACTGTTGGGAATAAGCATTTATTGAGGGCCTACTATGTGCCAGGTACAGTGCTAAGTGCTTTACAGATATTTCATTTGGGAAGGAGTGTTTTTCACTTTAGAAATGGAATATTATAATGGAAGTTAAGGGTGAGATAAACTAAAAGAAATCTTTTGCAGAGATGTATAAGAATCTATAGAATTCTGTGAGTTTAAAGAGACAAAGAAGAATACATCAGGGCCTATGGGGTTAGAGAGCAGCAAATATAGCCTGCTGGCTCAAGTGAAAGAAAAAGTTGAGAAAGAAGAGACAATTAGAAGGATAATGATGGTGGCACTGGGAGTTGGGCCTGAGGCAATGATGCCAAAGTGATTTTATCTCTAATCCACTAGCTATTCTTCAAACTAGACAAGAGAAAGAAAGCATGTGTGTCGATACTATAGTGTAGTTCCCTAATAGCCTATTAGTGTGGAAATGGCTATCCCTATACATGAAGTTCCAACAAATCTTTGGATGCATAGTCGTGAGTGATAGTTTTTGGTCTATAACTTCTAAAGGGTGTATGGAGTGTTCAGAGAGGACTAACACCCCTAGTGCGAGGTCTTGCCAAGCCCTTTTCAGGGCTGCTCATCAGCCTCTGGTGTCCACCTGTCACCCAACCCTTCCCTGTGGCTCCAATGGCCACCCTGGTAAATGGGCTAAACCAGGTTGAGGGTAACCAACGGGTCTCAAACCTGTAAGAGAGTTAGGGAGATGCATTTGTAGACTTCCCCCAGTGGAATGAGCAGATAAGAGGAGTTCGTTGCAATGGCCATGAAGACAGCTGAAGCGGATGCCATGGAGCACTTAGAACTTGGTCAGACGTTGAAGATGCCAAAGTCTTCCACCGCACCCCAGGCCGTCTCCAGCTGTCCTGACTTTTGTCCTGCCAATGGACTTTGATGACTGGAAAAGAGAGTGAGGCTGACGACTTTGTGCGACTCGGACTCACTTCAATCCTATTCATGTTCAAGTCAAGTGAAGTCTAAGCAACAATGTATCTTCTAAGGACAAGAGGCAACATGGAGTAGAACTGGTCTCTGTGTTAGGAAGACCTGTGTTTATAACCTTTCTCTGATAATACAATCTGTGTGACCCTGGACATTGTGGTACAATGGATGGACCTTTCCTTTATGGAATTTGGTGGCCAAGGCTGCTACCTGTATGACCTTAGGAAAGTCATTTAACTGCCTGGGACTCAGTTTATTTATCTGTAAAAAGAGTGGGGTCAGACCTGTCCCCTCCCTTCTAGCTCTAAATCTATAAACTGGTACAAAATATGTGCTTAATAAATGCTTGTTGATTTATAAATTTAACCTCACAGTGCCCCCAAACAACTCTCTAAGAATAAATTCCAGAAAAGTCAATCTCTTACCAGTGAAATCACAGGTCCCTTTAAAAAAATAATCTGAGGATGTCACTGAAGAAAGTATCTAAAATTTTCTTCTCCATATCTCCTGACTCTTATTCTCTCATACTGCCTCGATTATTCCTCTCTTCCTCTTTTTTTCTTTCCCACCTTCTATCTCCAGTCCCTTGTGTTCCCTCCTCTCCGCCTCCTCCCATCCCTCATTTGTTGAGTAGGAAGGGATGGCCGCCGGAGAAGCTGGCTTGGCCTGGCTAGCAGGGCTTTGTATACATTTGCTCGGATGAGCTGAGGCATCCCCAGACAACATGAATTCCTGCAAAAAGATTTATTATAATTCAGATCACTAAAGATGACTATTCATGCTGCAAAGGGCATTGACTTGCCTAGCTTAATAGCTACTCAGTTTTCCTAGTCTACCACACCCTGAACAAAGGCCTAGCTTCCTCCAGTTCCTGAAAACACTGATAGGAAGCATTTTTCAGCCTTTTCCCCAGCAAAATAATGTTCCTTTACTGACTTGGTGTGCTGCCATCTAGTGGTAGCTCGTTGTGAAACAGCTAGTTCTTTCTGCCTATGAGGCATTTGGTATGAATTCATTGACCAGAATACTTATTGCCCAATTAAAGTGGCTATTGCAGAGATCCAGTTGGTCTAGTTCTGCTTTTTGCTTCGTGATGGGGCGCATTCCTAGTTGTGACATTCTCTCATCTCCTTCACCATTACAATGCTCTTGAAGGACAGCCTGAAAATGTCGCTGCAGACCTCAGGCAGCTATCTCAATAACACAAAATGAGCAGTCTACAAGTCAACCGAATATAGTGAGACAGGGTGTTCGTCTTCACTTTAGAAATGAAAGATTGTAGTGGCAATTAAAGGAGGGGGACTAAAAGAACTCTTCTGCCGAAAATTATAAGAATCTGAATGCTTTTGTGAGTTTAAGGTGACCAAGAGCAATACATCAGGACCTATGGAATTTGTTATTGTTGCTGTAAGTTATGTCCGACCCTTAGAAGCAAAAACAGCCTGCTAGCCCACTAAAGGAACACTGTATTCAAAGTCTGAGGACCTGGTTCAAACCTTGCCTCGTTAAATTACTACCTGTGTGATCTTGGGTAAATTACTTACCTCTCAAGGCCTGGGTCCTGTAGGCTACACGACTTTTTTTTCTTTTAAATAATATTTTATTTTTTGAATTACATGTAAAGATAATTTTTAACATTCTTTTTTATATATAAAATTTTGAGTTCCAAATTTTCTTTCTCACTCCCTTAGATGGTAAGCAATCTGATATAAGTTATCTATGTATAAAATCATATTTCCATATTGGATTACGTGACTTTTAACATTTTTTCCAATTCTAGATTCGTGATCCCATGAGATTATAAAAGGGAACAAAAAGACCCCACTATGGGAACTCTTTTCACCAAGGCAGTACACTATGACTTACTTAAAGCTAAGTTCTGAGGCACAGAGAGGTTGACTTGCGTCACATAATAAGTCACATAATAAGTGCCAGAGGTAGAATTTGAACCCAAGTTTTCTTGGAGTTAAACCCAGCACTCTTAGACACTTTACCACACTGCCTTATATAACAGGATGAAAACTCCTCGCTTCTTTCCTTTGAAAAATCTCTTCTTTCTTGCTTCTTGGGACCAGAGCCAGAGTGACTGAAGGCTATTCAGTGAGTAATAAGGCATTGGCCTGAGTAAAATATGGCAACCTACGAGTGTGTGTGTATGTGTGTGTGTGGGGGGTTCTAGTGGGCATCGGGTGCTCCTAAGAATGGAGGGCAGTCAGTCAGATGAAAGCCAGAAGGTGGAAAAAAAACTAAACCTGTTATGTAGGAGATTCTGGTTTGTGAAAATGACTCAACTTGTTTGGGGAGTGACTTTGAAAGTGTGGAGCCCAGATGTAAATTTTAGAGATGTACTCAGCCTGACACAGCTGTGGTCCGAGAGTTGACTTCTAATAGAAGGGGGCCACACCCACAGCTGCAGCCAAGCAGTGCTATTTGAAACTCCCCCAGGACTGACTGCTTTGCAAAGAACAGTTTATTACACAGAATAAAACCAACGCTGGCTCATCTCAGCATTTTCATGGTCTGCCCTTGGAAAAAAAAGTGTGTGTGTGGCTGAGTTTTCATCACTTGTGCTCCAAGCTTACAGTCTTGGGGCCAGTTTGGGGAAGATCTGGAAAGTTCTCAGCTCTACTATTGACTCACTGTCTGACAATGGGTATGGCATTTAAACAGGCCCATACCACAGTTTCTCCATTTGGGAAAGGCGAAAAAGGAAATTTGCCATCTGCCTTCCTTATGGGGATACTTGAGGGATTTGGGGGCTAAGGTTGAGTAAAATGTTAGATATTACAGCCATTTACCCAGTCCTTTCCGACTTGTTGCTCAGGATAGACTTTGGAAGGACAGAGTGTACCTGAAAGATATGCAAAATTGGAGCATGGTGGTATATAGTAGTGCACAGGACAGAGAGAGAGTGATCCTGCTATGGAAAATGCTATCAGCATTGTCTTCCCCAGGATCCCAGGATCATAGATCATCATCCAGTCCAACTTTTTCATTTTACAGATGAGGAAACTGAGGCCCAGAGAGGAGAGCTGATTCACCCAAAGCAGCACATGAGCTAGGATTTGTATCCAAGTCACCCGACTTGAAAGTCAGCGAACTTCTGTCAGAGGCAGTTTTTTTTCCATATTATTTGGCTTATAGGTGTTTATGTTGTTTGTTTAGGTTGGAAGAAACCTCATCTTCATGTTCTCTTCTGTTTCCTAGTCTTCTAGGATGTTGGGTCAGGTTCAGTCCTGCCTAGGAAAACATCCCATTGGGTTCTGGGGAGGGGCACCAAGTCTATAACAGAGCCATGCCACATTCCCAAAAGGAGAAAAAAGAGAACAATCCGATCAGTTGTCTGCCTTTTCTGTCTATGTAAACCCAAATATGCAGATATTTCCAAGTGATTGGTATCATGTATGCAAAACACCCAGATAATGGGCCTTTTAACTTCTCATCTGGTGTTTATGGTGAATAGACATAGCTGAAGAACTGTTAATATGAAAATCAAGGAAAAGAAAATAGAGAAAGGAGAGGGAAAGAATACAAGAGGAGTGAACAAAGAACAATACAAAGCAGCAGGAGAGAAAAAATTGGGCCCAGTAATAAGGTGGAAAATGACACGTGAAAAGCAGAGGAACAGAGGAAGGTGGTGCCAAGAGAAGGGGGAGGGGGAGGATGTTTGCTGGCTTCCAGGCCAATGGATATGGTTATCAACTGCATCCCTTCCTCCCCCCAGGTAAAGGCTTGCTTTCCATTGTTTTGAAAAGCCTCAGAGCCAGGGAAACTTGTGTAAATATTCTGCTCATGGATTTATGACTGCCTTCAGACTCTGCCTGTCAAGTCTGTACTTCCCTGGAATTGTAACTCCTCATCTTCCGACTTGATTCCCTTGGTCCCTTCCCCTCCTGCAACACAAATGCCTTTTTTATTTTCTTTAGCTTAATTAGCACGTGCGTTCATTTTGATTGATGAATTGATGTGGCTTATTGGCACGAAGATCTTCTTCCCCTCCCAGTACTGTATGTAATACAGATGGGTTGTGTGGGGATGACACCCACTTTGATGCTGCAGCCATTGTGTGTGATGCTGAGAAGAGGCCAGTCACTCAGCTGGGATTTTTAAAAAACATTTTTATTTAAAGTTTTGAATTCCAAATTCTATCCCTCCTCCCCGTTCCCCGAGATGGTAAGCAATCAGATATAGGTTATACGTGTGCAATTATGAAAAACATTTCCAAATACTCAGCTGGGATTTTTTAAGGTTCTGCCCGTAAGCTCGGGGGTGTGTGAAGTGTAGGGGAGAGTTCAGGGAAGACTATGGGGGAGGGATAGCTATGGTGGTGTGAAGAATGGTGGCAGAGAAACAACTCAGCCGAGGGCTTAATATTTATATTTTGTTGGACTGACTCTGAAATAATTCCTGTTCACACCCTAGACTCAGGGGGGAAGGAGACCTTGACTCCCTGCCACTGATTCTAAGGCATTGTGAGTTAGCGATATCTGGGGCTAACAATTCCAGCATCCCTTGCCAAAGGATTAAGCAAAAATTAGCACACAGTTGGTAACAATTTTATTTCTGGTTTCACTTTAATCAGCAAGGATTAATGGCTAAAATATCTCTTTCCAATCTGGCATCAGCTTGAATAGGGAAGTATGGAGACTTTCCTGAAAAGTGTTAAATTAAAGAGACATTTATAAGGACCGCATATTACCTTTAAGGAAATCAGAGCGCTGATATGTACATAGTACTTTATTACAAAACATTTTACATGCATTATCACATTTGGTTCTCCCAGCAGTGCTATGAAGTTAGAGCTTTAGGTATCATCAATCCCATTTTATAAATGGGAAAAGTTGATCCTAGAGACACTGACTTGTTTAAGGTCTCACAACTGTGGCAGAGCCATGATTTTGAACGGAGGCTCATTAAATTTCCTATTTAATTATTGGGAATTACTGGTAATTAAATTTCATCTTCCCATTATTTTGGGAATGCTTGGGATTATTATACCAAACATGATACAGAAAGAATAGTCCTGTCATATGTTGTAACATGTAGAGGAGTAGATTTCTGCTGGAATCAGAGGATTAGAGCTAGAAATAACCATAGCTGACATTTAAGGAGCCTCTTACAGTTTTCAGAGTTTTACATACTTCATCTCATTTGGGCCTTATGCTAGCCCTGTGAAGTAGGCCCTCAGATGTTTGATAATTCCAATTGTACAGACAGGGAAACTGAGGTCCCGATATCTTGCCTATAGTCATATAGCTGCTATGTGTCAGAGGCACCAGGTCCCACATTCTGTCAGCTATGCCATTCAAAGGAAAAATATTAGCCATTGCCTGGTCCTGAACTTCACGCTACCAATGAGGTAACTGAGTCCTAGAGAGTTTAACTGACTTGCCCAAGGTCACACAGCTAATAAACAGCAGGGTCAGCACTCCGATCCATGCTGTTTGACTCCAAGTCCAATGCCCTTTCCAATATATTATATTGGCTCTTAAGGAAGGAAATAAGTACCTAACAAGTGCCAGAGGCTGTGCTAAATACTTTACAAATATTTCATTTGGTCCTTACAACAGCCCTTTGAGGTAACTTCCATTGTTATTTGCATTTTACAGTTGAGGAAACTGAGGCACTTGCCTAAGGTTATATAGCTACTAAGTGTCTGAGGCTGGATTTGAACACAGCTCTTCCTGACTCCAGACCCAGCTCTCTATCCACTGAGCCACCTAGCTACCTTTTGAGAGCATTTCTTGTTGGAAAATTTTGTTTGGAAGACCATGACTGGGCTCTAATGGCTCCAGAACTACATGTAAAATATGCAGAGACCCTGGTGAAAATGAGTTATGGGGCAGCCAAGGAAACAGGATTTCATTTATGAATGGGGTACTCAGTGTCCTCACTCTTGTTCCTCCCTGGGCCAGGCCCTTCTGCCTAAGTTGTTAGTCACAAGAACGAACCCCAAAATGTGAAATAGGTTTAGAAAGAAATTTATTAGATCCTTTGGTAGAGGAGAATGAGCCGGAAAGAATGTATAGCTCCCTTTCATCCAGGCTCTGGAAGGTTTACATTATATATAGGATTTAGACAAGGGCATTTCCACATGAACCATTGGGGCAGCTTGAAAACAAGATAGATTGATATCAGTAAATCTAAATATTCAATAAAATTTGGGCAAAGACAACACATAAGGGAACCCACAACACAAGTTTGAGTGGATCCAAAACAAGACCTGGGTGAGTGGACCCCAAACATAAAAGTTTTGGGTGGATATAGGACCTGAAGGAACGTGAAATTCTAGCACTCCTGGAGAGTTACTGAAGTCAGAATGACATTCTGGGTTCAAACAATCTCTAGTCACATAAAGTTAGATTTAAACAGTATAATAATGTTTTCTGAACAATATAATAAAGCATTTTCCACAGAGTCCACCAAAAAAATTTTTTTTTTAAATCTTGGATCAGGCAACTTAATGAAATTCTTCATGTCAAGCTGTACTAAATTTGCCTTGCCTGCTCTATCTGATGAGGATAGGGGCTGGCAAAATCGATAAAGTAGGCAAAGTACATTTTCCTTGTCCCCAGACTTCTCTAGGAATATCCTGTTACCACCTGCCAGCAACCCCTCTTTGCTCCTGACTCCTTCAGTAGCCCAGTGTCTTTGTGCGGCCCATAGCCCCTCACTTGAGAATTTTATCTTAGCTGAACCTCCCAGTCATCACCCCAGGGTCCAGACATTTTCCAACTTTCTCCCCATCAAAATGTGTTTTATTAGTTTTCATCTGCTCCTTGGCATAGGGGATATAGAACTGGATTCCAAGCCAAGAAGAAAGATGTGGCTTTAAATCCTCCCTCTGGCGCATACTGGCTATGGGACCTTGGGCAAATAACTGAATCTCTTAGTGCTCTAGTGTAGGCCACTGGTGTCAAATCCGCATACAAAGGGATCCCTGTGGCTGCATGTTGACTTGTTGTTGGTCAGTAGTGTTTGACTCTATGATCCCATTTGAGTTTGTTCGGGTTTTTTTTTTTTGGCAAAGATACTGGAGTGGTTTGTCATTTCCTTCTCCAATATGTCCCCATTTTACAGATGAGGAACTGAGGCAAAGATGGGGTAAGTGAATTACCCAGGGTCACACAGCTCGTACGTATCTGAGGCTGGATTTGAACTCAAATCTTTCTGACTCCATGCCCTGTGCTCTATCTACTTATCTTCTTAACCACCTGTAATACAAAGCACCTTTGCATATCCAGGATGGCCTGCTAGCACAGGTTCTTTGATCTGCTTTTAAAGGAAAAATAGCTTTTAAAGGGGTCAACAATCTTACATTAATCAAATATATATGTCATTCACTTAGTTCAGGAGAAAGGTCAGCACACCGAACACAGAGACAAGCAGAGAAATTATAAACAGAGAAAACAGCACACATCAAGTGACAGGGCTTCTAACTGTCTGACCAAAGCAATACATATATAGTTACCAGAGAGAGATCCACCAACATCTGGGTTTTCAAAGCCCAGGGAGAGCCTTAACGGCTACCCAGAGTCTTGTCTGGCCAAATCACATGAACATTCTTCCCATTCTTCCAATGAGTGAGCTCCCAAAGCAAAACCTCACCTCAGAGTACACTTCTAGAGCCAGAGGGCATCAGAACCCTTGTGACCAGTGCCTAATTAGAAATTAGCAAAAGGTATGGGCCTTCCTACAAACAAACCTCCCCTAATCAAGCTTCCCTTAATGGCTCCATGTGAGGCCTATTTATGGATGGGGAAGATCTTCAAATCCTATTAATATTACACCACCTCACTGCCACATATTGACTTAAAAAACTTCAAATTAACCTCATCTATGTCATATTTTTAAAAATTTATTTTGTTAAACATTTCCTAACTACATTTTAATCTAGTCGAGGCTGCATGGGAGGATCCACAAGTTTGATATCTCTGTTCAGGCAGTTCTAAGATTTTACGTTTTAGAGAATCATAGATTTAGAGTTTGAAGGGATGTTAATGGTCAATGAGTCCATCCTTATTCTGCAGATAAGGAAACTGAGGCTAAGGGGTTAAATGCCTTACTTGCCCCAAGTTACATAGCTAGTAAGTGTTTGTTTCAGGATTTGAATGCAGGACTTCCTGATTCTAAGTCTAAGATACTCTACCATCTACCTGCTGCCTCCTGTAGAGAAGTTGCTAACCTGCACCAGGAGAGAAAGTTCTCTATAACATTGGGAGCATTAGCATTAGAGAGTTTTCTATAACAAATGAAGTCATAAGTCCACTCCCTATTCCTATCTTTCTCTAGATTTTAAACTCTTTGAGGGCAGGTTAATTTGCTGTCCACAGAAGTTAACATAATGCCTTGTTCATGTTGTTGTCCAGTCATTATTCAGATATTTTCAGTCATGTCTGACTCTTCATGACCCCATTTGGGGTTTTCTTGGCAAAGATACTGGAGGGGTTTGCCATTTCCTTCTCCTGCTCATTTTACAGATGAAGAAACTGAGACGAACAGGGTTAAGTGACTTGCCGAGGGTCACATAGTAGTGAGTGTCTGAGACCAGATTTGAGCTCAAGAAGATGAGTTTTCCTGACTGCAGACTGTAAGGTTACTGGGGAATAAGATCTTCCCTGTCCATCAATAGGCCTCATGTGGAGCCCATTAAGGGAAACTTGCTTGCTTTTAGGAAGGCTTACACACCTTTTGCTAATTAGGCACTGAGTCAGGAGGGTTGTGATGCCTTCTGAAAGAGCATATTAGCTGAAAGAGCATATATTCTGAGAGGTGAGCTTTTGCTTTGGAGGCTCACTTACAAGAAGGATCTTGTGATTCCCTGGTCAAGACTCTGCTTGGTCATGTGTTCAGAGCTCCTCAACTGCTCAGAGGTAAAGGCTCTCTCGATTCAGTGGTGGATGTAAAGCTTTGATTCAGGTAGTAGAGCCCTGTCTGTTGGTCTTTATTTCTCTTCTCTGTACTTTGTTCGTATTGTATGTAGTTAAAGAAGATTGTTGACCCCAGAAACAGCTGTCTTTCCTAGTAAAGCAGATAAAAGAACCTTCATTAGCAGCCATCCTGGGTATGCCAGTGTGGTTGCTGTTACACAGGCTTGGCACTCTGTCCACTGTACCATCTAGCTGCCGCCTTGCTCGTGGCAGGTGCTCAATGAATTCTTATTGATTGATTGATCTTCAATTTCATCCAATAAATATTTCAGAAGTACTCACTGTGTTCAGAATACTGTGGGAGGCCCTGGGTATCTACAAGATAAGATGTGTCCCCTGCCCTCAAGGAGCTCAGTGTCTAGTAGAAAAAAAAGAGATCATTAGTAACATTTCTTCAAGGCTTTATGCTTTAGCTCATTTGACCGTCAATATGAGATTTATCACAATGGGGACATCATTGATCATGGCTCTTGGGAAAGTTGGGATTCATGGGGCCAGGATGGGGAATGGAGTTCAAACCTGTTGCCTTAAGGGTCAGAAATTGACCTACTCTGTTGCCACTAAGCAGATGAAAGATATTTTATAAATAGTTTTATTTGTTCATCCCTAGTATCTGGCCCGGCTGCTTTAATGTAGTAGGGGAAAAATCACTGGACTTGGATTCACAAGACCTGGGTTCAAATTCTAGTTCTGACACAAATTAATTGTATGACCTTTGGCAGAAGAGGTCATCTCTGTGAGACTCCTGCTCATCATCCGGTTTATAGTTGTAGGATAGTGGATAGAGTCAGGAAGGCCTTGGGTTCGAGTGCCTCTGATGCATTACTGTCTGTGGGGTCCTGGGAAAGTTTTTTGAATCCTCAGTGTTACAGGAAACTCCCTAAAACTGGAAATTTCAGAACAGGCAGATGGAGTTTCTTCTCTGGGAGTTCTCTAGACCAAAAAAAATAAAATAAGAAATAAAAAGTGAATTATGACTATTATGTCTGGGCCTTTATAGATTCATTGGGCCCATTCCCTTGTGCCCCACCTTTCTTCTTGAATTTGGTCCAAGCAGGTGTGAACTTTTTGTTTCAGGACAAGCTATTAGAATTCAAAATTTATTTCCCCTTATCAATTATACCAAACTTAGAGTTTAATTGATATGTCTTATTTAACATATGAAGAAACTGAGGCCAAGAGAGGTTAAGTGACTTGGCCAAGGTCACACAAGTATTAAGTAGCAGAACCAGGATTCAAACCCAGATTTTCTGCCTCCAAATCCAGAGCTCTTTGCATTGCACCCTGTTAATTCTATTCACAAAGCTGTCCTTGTTTCTAGCCCAATGGCATGTAGATAGATCACTGAACACAGAGTCAAGAAGCCCTGAGTTCAAATCCTGCCTCAGTTACTTATTAGTTGTGTGACTCTAGGCAAGTCCTTTAGCTTCTGCCTCAGTTTCCTTATCTGTAAAATGGAGATAAAATAGCATCAACATCCCAGGGTTGTTGTGAGAATAAAAGATGATATTTATAAAGCACTTTGCAAAACTTAAAATGCTACATAAATGCTAGTCATCATCGTCATCATCAACATCATTTCAGAAAAGCTCATTACTGTACTAGAAAACCACTTCAGGTAGCTTCTGTCCTATTGGTGAGACGCCTCATTACCAACAATTCTTTACATATAGGTTAGCCAGGTCACCCCTCCCCCCAGTATGGAAGAGATTGTAATTTTATTCAGTGGCAGAACTCGGGCTAGCAGTATGTCGCCCAGTCAGAATTAGAAGGGAACTAGAAAAGGTAACATGTGTTACACTAACCCCATAGACTGTAAGCCCCCCGAGGGCAGGCACTGCATCTTTTAAAAAAAACCCAAAACTTTGTGTCCCTAGCATCCCTAACAAGTAGTGTCTTGTGCATAATCAGTGCTTACTGTTTATTGAATTTGAATCTGTGGTGGAGACACACTGCTTCCTGTAAAACATGCTCCCCAGAATGCTGATCTTGATGGTTCTTGCAAATGTGTTGTCACACCCCAAAGTAAACAACACCCACACTAATTGTTAGTTACAGCTTTGTGCAGAGATTGTAATCACCTGGAATAGTGCCTTCTTTAATTTGAATATAGCATAGGAAGACTAATCCGCAATTAAGAGAAACTGAGGCATAAAAGTCTGAGCATAATCTGTTTATTGGTAAGGCTAGCAATTACCAACAATAGAGGTCAGCTATCAAAGACCCACCCACACAATCAGAACATCCTTTTATACAATTTGGTTTTATGAGTTCATTAAAAATGTCAACTGGTGCTAACTAAACTAAGACTGAGATTGGTCCTTAATTATGCTGATTTACAACAGGGGTCTTCCAGAGTCTATGGTGACAGTTACCTTTTGTTGCTTTTCATGAGAGGCGGGCTGATAGAAGCAGAAGAGGGCTGAGTTTAGACAACCTGGTTTCATATCTTTCTCCACCATTCTCTACCCATGTGACTTGGGGCAAGTCATTTAATCACTCATGCCTCAGTTTCCTCACCTGTAAAATGAGGGGGTTGGGTTATATGATCCATAAGGTCCCTTGCTATTCTATATCCACAATTGCATGATTCCCCAGTGAAGGCTGCATTTGCAATTCATTTAATCTTCTTTCAGCTGTTTAAAAATGCTCTCAGTGATAGAGCAGTAGGTGGGCCTTCTAGTGTGAATGCCATTGGGGTCCTTTATCCCACTAGGGATGCCCCTGATTCTTAATAGAGTTGGCTTTCAGAATGTAAAGAAATAAATTAAACTTTTAGTTGAAACTGTTGTTAATGGCCAAGTCTAATAAAGCCATTCTGCAGATGCATTAGTGGAAATGCGAGATAATGGTTACATTTGTATTTTGCCTATCGTGGTTTCTGCCTGGGTTTATTGTTTTAAGTAGCTGTTTTTAATTAAAAGAAAAAGCAGTAGCTGTAGAGTTTCACCCCCAAGACAAAGAACCAGGAAGCAGCTTTCATTTCAACAAGAGGCAACCTCCGGTTGGATTTTGACCATGGTCTAGTATCCAGTATTTGTTTACCAGACGTGCCTTAGCCTAGCTCGAGACGACCCATTTGTAAGTCACTCGTTTTATCCATTATGGATTAATGTCTGGCTGAGCATTTCTAAGTTGCCTATTATTGTAAAACCGAGTAACTCCAACAGAGGAATCAGGAATTAGAAGGATACAATATTTATGAGGCAGATTAAAGGTAATATCTTGTGACGGACAAAGCGCTAGCAAGCGTTTTCCAAATAAGTCTGCTGCTAGTCAGCCGTCATTAAGTCACTCGGCGTTATAGCCAAGTCAGAAGTCCAGGCTTCTTTGCTACTACCTCCCTGTGTCCTTGTGACAAAGGAGAGCAGTCATCTCAACCTATTGTGACACATGAATAGTTTGAGGTTTGACCAAGAAGGCAGAGTATCAAATACATTGCTTGGTATCCATAAGTTAAATGATAATTAATAACAGAAGCCAGAGGCCAGATTACTTTTCCCTACTACAATGTTCTACATACAAATACAAATACCTCAAAGATAGGACAAAGGAAATTTAAGTGGTATAAAATCTCAGATCCATTTTGTTTTTTTGTAGATATGTCTGTGTACTTTTATATATCTTATAAACCTTCTTAAATCTCTAAAATAATCTCTAGAAAGAAGAAAGAAATGTATTCTATAAGAACCTTGGAAATCATGAGTAAGAGAAAAACATATTGGGGAGAAGGAAGTTATGAGGTTCAATTTCTTTGTGTCTTTTTCTTCTTGCCCCCAGGTATTACTAGGTTGACAGAGTTTCAGCTAATGTTGTTATGGGCAGATAGATGGTATGGTGGATTGAGTGCTGGGCCTGGAGTCAGAAAGACCTGAGTTCAAATTCTGTCTCAGACACTTACTAGCTGTGTGACCCTTGGCAAGTCACTTAACCCTTTTCGCCTCAGTTTCCTCATCTGTAAAATGAGCTGGAGAAGGGAATGACAAACCACTCCAGTATCTTTGCCATTAAAACCCCAAATGGGGTCACACAGCATTGGACATGACCAAACAGCAACATTGTTGATAGGATTCTAGGGTCCCTTGTTTGTTTTATTTAAATCATGAAAGTGTCTACTGAGTAGAAATTTGTGGCTCTGGTATTTTCATGATTTTAAAGCAATAGAGATTAAAGATCCATAAACTATGACAGAAAGCCTGCTATAGTGATTAGAATGCTGGGCTGGGGCTCAGAAAGATATAGCTTCAAATCCTGCCTCTGACACTCATTAGAGAATAAAAATTTATATAGCACCTACTGTGCTAAGTTCCTTTTACAAATATTACCTCATCTGACCCTCAGAACAACCCTGTTAGGTAGGTAAGTACTATTACTATCCCTATTTCACAGTTGAGGAAACTGAGGCAGAGACAGGGTAAGTGACTGGGTCACACAGCTAGTAAAGATCTGAGACCAGATTTGAACTCAGGTCTTCCTAACTCCAGTCCCAGGGATCTTCCACTGTGCCACCAACTGCCTCTTATTAGCTATATGACCCTGGACAAGTCACTCCATCTCATACGTGGATAACGTTAGTTTGAGGTTTTTAAAGTCAATATACAGCCTCCAGGGGTTTCTTTCTATTAGAGTCTGATGGATGGTGTGGGGAAAGACTGAAGGAGGTAAAGGGCCTATTACATATGAGAGCCTAAGTAAAGACTGGAAAAGAGCAAACAGAGAAATGGGGAAGGTAGAAGGGTCAGGTGCTGAGAAATGTTTAACAACTTCCTTTCTGAAAAACAAAATGGACAGAAGACACACGCTTTTAGGTTTAATTTGCATTATTAACATTTTCTCCATCACTTTTGTTAAGTCTAGCCAATCAAGCAGATCAATCAACCTAGCCTTGATTTGTGGTGTTTGTGATTTCAGAGGTGTAAATGCTCACCCTGAAAACTGACCAATCCTTATCCTGCTCACCACTGGAGCTTCACCTCTGGGTGAAGGGGAAAATGGAGACCAAGATGACTCCGATTTTGAGCCAGGCTGACAAGACGAGGTGCATTAACAAAAATGGGGGACTCACTAAGACAAACAGGTGTTTTGAGGGTTTGAGGGTTTTTTTTGGAGGGGAAGGTGGTGAGTTGTTTAGGATGCATTGAGATGCTGGCATGAAATGCAGGGAGTGATTGGCAGCTAGAAACAGGGCTTGGGGAGGAAGATTCCATAGGATGATAGGATCAAAGATTTAGAGCTGGTAGAGACGGTAGAGCCATCAAGTCCAATGCCCTCATTTTAGAGGTGAGGAAACTGAGTCCTGGAGAAGTAAAACTACTTGCCCAAGGTCACACAATTAGTAAGTAGCAGTCCAGATTTGAACCTAGGTTCTCTTATTTTAAATTTAGCATGTTTTCATTGTTACCATTCTGCTTCATGGTTGAGGTCCTTTAGAAGGTTTTAAAGGAGTGGTAGTGATAATATAGCACTTCAGAGCTTACAAAATATTTTGTGTATATTCATATATGAAGTGTAAGATATAGATACATATGTCTATATGTGTGTATATATGTATATGGTATGCACATATATATGTGTGTGACTGTAGATATATGTGTGCATATACCCACATACACATACATACATGAGCTGGGCTTGGATTTAGGAAGATCTGAGTTCAAATCCTGCCTCAAACACTTACTGTGTCATCCTGGGCAAGTCAGTTAACTTCTCTCAGCCTTAATTTCCTCATCTGTAAAATAATAATTCTATCTACTACACAGCCTAGCTGCTTATGAGTAAGTACAAGTAGGTTAAGAGAAAGTTGGAAAGGCGAGCTGGAGGCAGATGATGGAGACCTTTGCACAGCCCAACCTCTATGGTTAAGGTGGACATAAGGACTTAGGCAGAGTCATTTGCATATAGTTAGTAAATGAAGTGATGGATAAGATCCCTGAGAAGACAGGGAAGGTAGATAGATACAACATTTATTAAGCCATTATTATGTCCCAGGTAATATGGAAAGAGGAGAGGGTTGTGGAAAGAACCTTGGGAAAGGCTCACATTTAAGGGACATGGAGAAGGAGAGCCAAGGAAGAAAAAGGTTTGAGAGGTAGGCAGTCTGGTTCAGTGGAATGGATGGATGGATGGATAGATGGATGGATGGATGGATAAAACATGAAAAAAAGCATTAAGCACTTACTATGGGCCAAGCAGCACTGGATTTGGAGTCAGAGGTGCTGGGTTCAAATCCCAGCCCTAATACTTCTTTGAGCAAGTCATGTAATCTCTATGGACTTCATTTTGCATATCTGTAGAACAAGAGAATTGGACACAATGACCTCTGACCCTTTGATCTTAAGTTAGAAGAAAATAGAGAATTTCGGTGTCCAAGAAGCCAATGATGGAGCATATCAAGGCTTACTCCATGGTTCCTTGGTCTCTGTTATCTTCTCCAGCATTTCCTTAACCACCAAGCATTCTTAGCTGTCTCCAAAGAGAGTCCCCTCCCATTCCAGTTTCTAGCTGACCTCTCCTCAGGGTTTTGAAAACATTTTTTCTCATTTATTGTTGTGGTTATGGTTATTATTAATTTGCCATCAAAAGGGAAAAGATTCTTAATCAGCCAGTATCTAAATCTCTCCTCACACATTCCCAAATCAAAGCTTTCAAGTCCCAAACCCGACATGTTTGTGGAGCACGTTTTTTAGTTTAGTTTTCACAGTTCATGCAAAAATACTCTCTGTGACCCTCCTCCTGATATTTCTTGAAGGTTGAACTTATGCTAGGATAGTTACATCTGGCTCCACGCTTAACAAATGGGTCAGAAGGAAAAGGAGGAGGGGAAAAAAGCATCCGGCTCTTTTTTTTTTCTCAGTGTGAAGTCATTTGCTTTTCTTTCGAGCTCATACCAAGTCTTCAGAAGTTGAGCCAGGCAGATGGTGGGGTTAGAGCGTGGGCCGAATGTGTTCTAATGTTATCAGCTTCCAAGGAGTGCACAGAGCATAGTAGAAAGATGGCTTGTGGTATTTTTGTTTATTAAATTTGATGGTCAGATTATGGCATTTATATTTATTAAATGTACAGAATCTCATCCATCACTATGGACAGTCGGGACATGTACTCTGTGGTTGGCGTGTCTGTCTCTTCCTGCAAAGAGAGCTAACATTTATTTTTATTTGGGAGACTAAGGAAGAGGGAGAAAAAAAATAGAAGATGTGCCCTTTGAGGCTACCACCCCAGGGGGGAATGGAAGTATGAGATAAGGATTATTGTGCTTAATTGCTGTCTTGTCAAGAAGCTTCTTTGTGGGTTAGGTTGGGAGTTGGTTGGATGGGGCCATGAATGGAATATCCAGCAATACGATGGGAAGTAGTATGGATAAAGGATGTTGTTCATGAAGAATATATTGAGGAGAAATGTTCAGGTCTCTCTCATTAGTGAAATAGTGTGATATAGTGGATAGATCTGGAGTTAGAAGGACCTGGGTTCAGATCCTAGCTTTGACAGTTATTGTATCATCATAAGCAAATCACTTCATCTCACTGATCCTCTGTTTCTAAATCTGGAAAATGGGAATAGTGGTTACCTCAGAGAATTCTGTGAGGCCCAAAGGAAACCATGTATATAAAGCATTTGGCAAAATTTAAAGATTCAGCATCAATGATGGTTGAAAGCATGTTGACACCTGGGACTGAGAAGAGTATCTGCTCTGAGCAGCCAGCCTTCTTTGGCTGATTTTCTTTTATTGCCTACCATTATAGGCCCTTCGGACCAGTATAATGCTTTCCTTACCCCATGAGGTGAGCTGATAAAGATGTACAGTTCTAATCATTTTCTATAGGAGTTTACAATTCTCTTAAGTTTTTTTTAATATGAGACAAGAATTAGTACATATAAGACATGAGCAAGTTGTACTTTTATTTAGATAAGAGACGGCCACCTAAGAAATTTTTTCCTTCATGTTCATTTGAGAGGGATGGCATAATGTTGCTAAGTCATGAAACAAATGGCCTTTGAGGAACTTTTCCAAAAGGTTCTTGGGTTGGTCTGAAAAATTGTTTTTAATTATTATTGGGGAAATTAACTTAGGCACATGGTTTCAATTTCTCTAGTCACACATGGTTCCATAAATAATGGGAAAAGGTTTATTTAGTATTTTATTGGACCCACTACATTTGGAAAACAGGAGAGGGGATCCAAAATGTATCTTAAACAGTACTGGAAACTATCAAATCATAAGAAGTGAAGATATCTCATCTGTCATTCAGTCATGTCCGACTCTTTGTGACTCCATTTGGGGTTTTCTTGGTAAAGATATTGGAGTGGTTGGCCATTTCCTTCCTCAGCTTATTTTACAAATGAGGAAACTGAGGGAAACAGGGCTAAATGACTTGCCCAGGGTCATACAGCTAATAAGTGTCTGATTTGAAATCAGTGACTTCAGGCCCAGGACTATGCCCACTGTACCACCCTTAAGATTTCTAGGAGAGAATATTAACTTATTTTCTTCCCTTTGCCCCATCCAATCTCTACTCCCTCCATAGATGCTAGTCCTTCATCCTGGTCATCATTATTCCCTTTGAAATCATAGGAATCAGCAAGCTGCTTCTGTTTAAGGAGAACTGTAAACAATGTGAGGAGTCCTATTGGTTCTGTGTTGGTTATATGTTAACAGCCATCTTCTTTTTTTGAAATGGAAGAGATATTTTAGGTTGTTGGATGTTGTTGTTATTGTCTGTCCTGTCCTTCGCTCTTGAAGAAGACCATGACATCAAGAAGGTGATGCCATGACTTGCAAGTGACTTGGATTTAAGTGAGGGAAGGCTGTGCAAGGTTACCAGCCTCACTGTCTCCTCCAGAGCCATCTGGTTCCAGTGGCAAGATATACATCAGGGGTGAGTGGAGATGGCCCCCAGGTTCTTGGTATGTTTGTGGGAGAGAGCAGGGCTGTACTGCTTCTTCCTACTACTCCATCATCTTTATTAGGCTTCAATGTTTTACATTGCCTAGTCCAGTGGTTCTCAAACTTTTAGTCTCAAGGACCCCTTTATACTCTTAAAAATTATTGAAGACCCTTCCCTAAGAGCTCCTGTATGGATTGGTCATATTTTTCTGCTTTATTAGAAATTAAAACATCTTTGTATCATTATGAAAATAGTTTTGACCTCACAAATCCTCTGAAAAAGTCTCAGAGGTTCCCTAGGAGTCTCCATACCACACTCTGAGAACCACTGGCCTAGATGAACCCTCTCATTCTACAGATGAGGAAACGAAGGACCAAGAGAAGTTAGGGAGTCTTATCCATAGTCACGTAGCTAATTAGTGGTAAAGCCAGAACCAGCACTTGGTTGAAATAGGAGGAATACTAAACTTGGAATCAAAACCAGAGTTGAGCCCCAGATTGGCCACTAATTAGCTAAATGTTCATTTATACAGTGCTTTAAGGTTTACAGAGTGCTTTCCTCTCAACCTTATGCAGTAGATATTATAAGCATAATTATGTCTATTTTACAAATGGAGAAATTGAGGCTCAGTAATCTCACCACTATGCCTGGAGTTTCTCCCCCAAATGACAGAGTTAGAAAAAGTGACTTCTAAGGCTCCTTTCATCTCTGATCAACTAGAATTTTATATAAAATGTGTCCTGTCTCCTAGTCCTGGAGGGCTGATTCTTTGCATTGACCCCTCCATCTCCCTGAAAATCAAATTAGGACCTAGAGGTGAGGAGCATTATGTAGTCAGTCGCTCATTTTGTTCTCAAAAGGAAAATATCTTTACATCAGGACAATTGCACCACATATTGAGCAGTTCTTTATGTATGGCACTGTTTTGGGCCTTAGGGGGTTATTCAGTAAAGACAAACTAGGGATTTCTCTTTTGGAGGTTCTTAAAATACATATGGGCATCGTGAGCCCTTGGGTAGCCTTGAACCGTAGGCTTCGGCCGTTAAGTCCTAAAGTAGCTGGCACCGCTTTGCAGATTGGCCTGAGCTGATGTCACTCTCCTTCCACCCTTGAAAGAGAACTGAAGTTTTATGGCCCCAATTAAATTCTTTATTTGTTTATAAATTCTTCCCTTTCTGTTTTATGATGTGGGTTGTGGTGTGTTTAATGGGAGGTGGAAGAGGGAGACCATGGGCATATTAAACAAGTGCTACATTCCCCAGACATATAAATGAATTTGATCCAGAACCTTTTAAATACCCCTTCCAGAAATGTTGGATCTCTATAAAAACTCATCGGAAAAAGGATGAGGTTGTTTCTGGGGTCACACGGTTGTCTCCTGTTATGTTAGGTACGGGTTTTTTTTTACTTTTATTATCTTTTCCTGTGGGGAATTTGCCTGTTTTTGTTTATTTATTTTAACAGACAGAGCAATAGAGATTTAGTAAGATATAAAATCTGGTGCAGCTAGAGAGAGGACAGTAAAATATAAAATAGCAAAATATTGGTAAATTAGTAAAATATAAAATCTGGTGCAGTAGATAGAGTACTGACCCTGGAGTCAGGACAGGAGGACCTGACTCAAATCTGGCCTCAGACATTTACTAATTGTGTGACTGTTAACCCTGTTTGCCTCAGTTTTCTCATCTGTAAATGAGCTGGAGAAGGCAATGGCAAACCACTTCAGTATCTTTGCCAAGGAAACCCCAAATGGGATCATAAAGCGTCATCACATGACTGAAATGACATAACAACAACAAATATAAAATTAGCAAGCTGAATTAAAAAACATTTTTTTTAAAGAGGCCTCATGGTATGGTGCGTAGAGAGCTTGAAGATAGGAAGACTTGAATTCAAGTTCTGGTTCTGACCCATACTGGCTCTGTGACCCTAGATAAGTCACTTAACCTTGTACTGCCCTGAGCAACTTTCTAAGGCAAAGTGGGACTTAGATGGGACAGAACAGCTGTAGAGTTATATTGCTTGGGAACTTTCCCACCTAGAATTCTGTACACTAGAGATATTAATGTTCCAGATACCCTCCCCTGCCCACCAGCCCAAAGATGTCTTTTTTGTTCGATAAATAAACATTTATTAAGCATCTACTAAGTGCCAGGTTCTGGGGAGACAAAATATGCATGCATGCAGGTATGTATGTATGTATGTGTGTATGTGTGTGTATATATATATGTATGTATGTATGTATGTATGTGTGTATAAATGCATCTTGCTGGACAGAAATTCTTCGATTGGATCAAATGAGTCCGAAATTTATACTATCCACTGTTAACAAAACTTAGCAAATGAGGAAAGCACAATCCAACAGAATTATCCCAAACCTTTGTCTGCTACGTTCCTCCACCTGTGCATCTCACGGGTACTTTTAATTCATCATGTCTAAAAATGAACTCGTCTTTATCCTTCCCCACTCCTACCCCCAATTAATTTGCCCCTACTCCCAGCTTCACTCTTTCTGTTCATGATCCCTTCAACCTCCTGGTCACATGGGCTCAAAACCTTGGAGGCGACTTCTCACCCCCTTACACCCCCTCCATCCAATCAATGAACAATTCCAGTGACTTTGAACTCCATCACATCTCTTGAGCCCTTCTCTTTTCTCTCCTTATCCTGCTAGCAGCTTAATTTAGGAAGTAACCTTCTCACCTCTAACCTGGACTGTGATAATAGATTCCTAACTTGTCTTCATGTCTCAGCTATTGAATCCATCCTCACGTGCTGCCAAAATTATGGGCAAAATGAATAATATCTGGCATTCCCTCACTCAAGAAGCTTCAATAGCTCCCTATTGCTTCTGTTGCATCTAGGAGATACACACAATGCATATATACATACACACATATACACACATACATACATACATACATACATGTATATATATATTTTTTTTCTCAACCTGGAATTTAAAATTCTCCACACCCTAACCCTAACTGACTTTCCAGACTTATTCCATTTACTCTTCTTCATCTGCTCTGTTCTCCCCTTTGCACATCCATGTAGGATGTTCCTCATGTTTGGAATGCAAGCTTTCTTCATCTCTACTTTGTAGAATTCTTCTCTAAGACTCATTCATTCATTTTGTTGGTCATTCGATCAACTGGTTAGTCAATAGATCAGTCAGTCAGTCAACAAGCATTTAGGTACCACTCATTCTACGAACGCTTTCCTAATGTTTCCCTCACCCGGTTGAACGTTTACCCCTGCCTTCTAGAACCCCTTTTGGAGGGGTTTTCCTTTGCTTCATCATAGTCTGCCTTGTGTCTGTATATGTTACATTGCTTCCAGCAGAATGGAGGTACCTTAAGGTGTCATTTTTCATCTTTGTTCTCCCAGCACCCAGGACAGTACCTTGCACACAGTAGGTATTCAATGCTTGTTGAAACGAATGTTTGTTGTTAAATTATCAGATCACAGCTGGAGCAAAAGAGTCTAAAAGAGAATAACAGCAAAAATAATAAAAGAAAAAGATTAGAACTCAAAGATGTAAGAAAAGCAACGATGAGAGCAGGCATCCACAAAGCACCTTCGGGTTTGCAAAGTGCTCTGTGGTTCTTATCTCATTTGATTCCCACAGCAACCTTTTTGCAGATGAGGAAGCTGAAGCTGAGAAAAGTTAAGTGACTTGCCCAAGGTCACGCAGCCAGTAAGTGTATGAGAACAGATTTTAACTCCGGTCTCCCTGAATCCAGGTCCAGCACTCCATCCTATGTGCAGTTGTTGCTGTTGCTGAGTTGTTCAGTTGTGTCCATCTCTTCATGACCCCATCAACCACAGCACATCAGTGCAATCCATGGGGTTTTCTTGGCAAAGATACTGGAGTGGTTTGCCATTTCTTTCTCCAGTGAATTAAGACAAACAGAGGTTAAGTGACTTGCCCAGGGTCACACAGCTAGTAAATGTCTGAGGCTGGATTTGAACTCAGGTCTTCCTGACTCCATACCCAGCTCTCTTTCCATGGAGCCACCTAGCTGCCTCGGCATCCAGTTAGCACTGCCCAATCCACAGCTACAAAGGGGTTTTTTATTTGTTTGTTTTTTATGGTGGTCTGAGACTTGGTTTCTATCTCTACCCCATCTTTGCACTGATTCCTCTGAAAATCTTCCCTTTTTCTAGATGGGCTCTAGCTTTGTCAGTCTAAATGGGCTTCCCGACGCCTGTCTCAGAAGTGGTTCCTTAGAGTCTCGACTATTTCATCTGACTACAAAGCTTCGCCCCTCATTTGCCTCTCTTGTTCCTAGCATGAGGGGGTGCTGGCTAACCTGGGGCACGTTGGGATCGAGTGCATAGGGGAGGGAAGGGAGAAGAACGAACTGTTAAATGGTGCCTACTATGTACCAGGCACTGTGCAAAGCACTTTACAAACATTTCACTTCCTCTTTACAACATTTTGGGGAGTTAGGTTTTATTATTGCTGTTCTGTATCTGAGGAGACAGAGAGACAGAGGTTCAATGCCTTGCACAGCCAGTAAGTGTCTGAGCCTGTATTTGGTCTCAGGCCTTCCTGATTCCAGGCCCGGTGCTCTACCCACTGAGCCACCTACCTATGCATAGAAGGGAAAGGGGATGGTGAGAAAGGAAGAAAGGAAGGGGAGATAATCCAGAAGGGAGGGATGTGAGAAGGAAGGAAGAAAAAGAAAGGGAATGTGAGATGGAAAGGGCAGAATGTGAAACAGAGACCCATGGAAGAGATTGTGAGATGGGTAAGGGATTATTAGAGGAAGAGGAAAAGAGGAGAGAAGGAAAATGCTTGGCCTATAATTAGGTCAGCTTCATTTTATGTGAGGGGGAGTCCTCTTTCTAAAGATAGTCTCCTTTTCAAATTTGACTTTAGGAAAGGGCTGAGGGCTAACTTAAAGACTGTGCTGGATGGAATAGGGTCACTAGAGTGGGAAGAGCAGTGGAGAGGGAATCAGGTCTTCGGGATTCTATGCTTGGGTTTGTCATTACCTGGATGAATGACCTTTCGCAAACCCCTTGGGAGCTGGTCTAGATGGCCTCAAAGGTTAGGATTACAGTACAATGTCTGTGCCTTTCACATAGACTTCTAATCTGTTCCTTGGGTCATAAATCTAGAGTTGGAAGGGGCCTCAGAGGTCATCTGAACCAAACTTCTCTAGGTTCGGAGGCCCAGGGTAAATTAGGGACTTGTTCAAGGTCACAAGGCAGTATATGTCTGAAAGGGCATTTGAACCTAGGTCCTTGGACTCCAGATCCAGTGCTCTGTCCGTACTTCCTCCAAAACTGCTTTCATGCACAGTAGTCTGTGTTTCTACTTACTTGTGTGTGTGAAGGGTATCAAGGAAGCATGCCTAAGGATTGCTCTGACCAGTTAGGCTTCTTTTCCATAAAAGACAGAGCAAATGCACAAGACTAATAAGTGAGATTTATGTTAAGCCTAATGAAGATTCTCCTATCGATAAACGAGGATGAAATAATAAACATTGTGGAAACTTCAACTCAGAAACATTCAGAAATTAAGGAGACATCCGGTATCTCAGGTGAGTTAGGTAGAGTGGAGAATCAGACCACAGAGACCTGGGGAAGATGAGCTCTCAAGGAATCTTCCGGTTCTAGATTCTGTGGTGCTGTGTAAAGCCTGTCATTAACCCAGAAGAATGATTAGAGAAGGAGCCCAAAGAGCAACATGGATATGGGGAAGGAGAGAAAAAGGACATAAAGTTTGTGCGGCAGGTGAAGCAAGAATGTAGAAACATGATGTTATGTTTGGGGTCACTTTTTGCATGTCATGATGTTGGGGTGAATTACCATGTACCCCCATCTTCTGAACTGGCCCTAGAGGAATTTTAGAGAGGTTAAGGGGTCAATAATTTAAAGAGAGAAGCAAAACCAGGATCGTTCTAAAGAAGGTGGAAAAATCCATGATGGGGTTCCATTGATGCTCACATGTGTCTTTGAATAGTAAAGTGGTATGTGTGTGTGTGTGTGTGTGTGTGTGCGCCTGTGTGTGAATTCCATCCCAGTACTGTTGTTAGAATGGAATAATAGGTATCATTTAGTATGCCTAATTCTTTAAACATAGGACCCAAGTAACGAGCCTCGAAATGTGTCTGTGAGGCTTTACTAGCTCAATAACCAGCCCAGTTTCCCAGTTCTTCAGATACATGTTCTCATCATTGTGCAGTGCTGGAAATTAGATTAAGGCCCCACCATCCTGACACCTCGTCCCATGCTCCCAGATCATTACTCCCTGGTGCTTTTCTCATCCAACAAGTCGTGGGCAATTTTATGATTTTTTTCTTATTGAAGAAAGATGTGCATGCTACACATAGTTTACATCTCATTAGATTTTTGAGGTCAACCAGCCTCATTTACAAAAAATTCCACATTTTCCATGGGGATTTCCCTGTCCTTTAAACAGCTCATTCCTTTAATAACTAAAGCAGCCTACTGTGTCCAGTTTTGAAAGACAACAACGGGAAAATGGCTTCATTGAATCTGTCTGAGTTGAGTCTGTTTGAACACCATTAGCGTTTTCTACCTATATGTCTGTTATAGAGAGTTGAGAGTGGAAGAAAGAGGCAGAGCTGAGGACGGACCGACAAAGAACGGTGCTGGGGGTTGGGATAGAGAAGGTACCACAGTGTTAGGAATGTTGGGCTGGCAGCTGAGGTCAGATGAGGGAGCAAGGTCTAAGCATATGGCCCAAAGAGAGGGGATGCCAGTCTCTAGAATGTCTTAAAGAAGTAATAACCTCAGGCATTAGAACCCCGGGGCAATGCCTTGGTCCCCTTTCCCTAGTTATGTCTCTTATTCTCTGAAGATCAGACTAACACAAGGCCGCCCTTCAACATAAGCAAATGAATTTTTTAGCCACTACAACTTTTAAAGATTGTCTACCAAGTCATGAAGATCCTAGAATTATAGATGTGAAACCATGGGGTGTTAAGGAAGGGCTGCCGAGCATGTTTCAGGGCTCCTCACCCACCTTTGGCATCTACCTTTCACCCAATTCTCACCCGTAGCTCCGAAAAGCTGTAGCATGCTCAGCAGCCACACCTCATAAAACTGGCAGATGGGCTAAACCAGGCTGAGGGTGACCGACGGGCCTCAAACCCATAGGCGAGTTGTGTCTATCCCAGTGGAATGGGCAGATGAAAACAATTTGTTCCAACAGCCATGAAGGCGGCTAAGCAGGCACTGTGGAGTGCTAAGAGTTTGGTCAGACACTGAAGATGCCTGGGTCATTCGCTGCATCCCGGGCCATCACCAATCATCTTAACTTTTGTCTTGCCACTGGACTTGGGTGACTCTGGAAGAGGGAGTGAGGCTGAGGACTTTGTGCAACCCTGCCTCCCTTAAATACAATTCTCTCACAAGTCAAGGCTTGAGCTGTGATGTCATTGATCCTCTTCAAAAATGAAGGATGAACATCACTAAGTCACAGAGTGGTTGTAATCTGTGTCAGTGGGAGGAGCACCCTAACCCGAACCGGATCCCAGTTTTGGCTCTGAGGAGCATGGCTAGGATGTGAACTCAGGTACTTTGCCTCCAAATGCTGTACTTTTTCCACTATACTACGTAAAAAAGAATATAACCCGAATGAAAGAAAATGTGGTTCTGTGTCAACAACACTTAAAATATATCCTCTATATCCCCAGTCTAGCAAACTGCCTTGTACAGAATATTCACTTATCTAACATTTGTCGAGAGGTGTGGGGGTCGTCACAACCTGTCACTGTAACAAGGATGGGACTATTACACACACACACACACATACACACACACACACAGAATGTAGATAACAACATACATTGGTATAAGGAATTCCTGATGAGGAAGTGCAATCTGGTTATGCAGATCAGCACCTTCTCTGACACTTACACCATTTTATAGAGTCCGTTGGAACACTGAGAGGTTAAATGCTTCGCCCAGAATTCCATGGCCTGTAGGCGTCCTTCAGAACTTGCACCCAAGCCTTCTTGACTCTGAGGTCAGTTCTCTAGAGGCAGCTAGGTGGCGCCATAGTGCACAGAGCACCGGGCTTCCAGTTAGGAAGACTTGAATTCAAATTTGATCTCAGACACAAGCTGTATGACCCTGGGAAAGTCACTTAACTTTTATTTGCCTCCGTTTCCTCAACTGCAAAATACTAATAGCTCCTAATTCCCAGGGTTGAAGATCAAATTAAATAATAATCGTAAAATATAAATGCTAGTGAGGAGGAGGCTATGGAGGATGGATGGGAGTGGGAAGAATCCTGAGGGAAGGAGGCCAGTGAGGAGACTACTGAAGCAATCTAGGAGGGAGGTGGGCAGGGCAGGATGTAGGGGCCTAGCTGTGTGTGGAGAACCCTGGGTTAGAGTCTTACCAGCTCTAGGACTCTGGGCAACTTCTGTCTGCCTCAGTTTCCTTATCTGTAAAATGGGGATAATAGCACCCACCTTTTAGGGTTGTTGTGAGGATCAAATGAGATAATGTTTGTAAGGTGCTTTGCAAACCTTAAGGTCCCATATCAATGCTAGTCAGAGCAAGAATTCCTAACCTGGGATCCAGGAACTCATGTGCGTGTTTTAATATTTTGATAACAGTATTTCAAAACAATTGATTTCCTTCATAATCCTATGTATTTTATTTTATATATTTAAAGACATTATTCTGAGAAGGGGACCATTGGGTTTACCAGACTGCCAAAAGGGGCCAGGAGAACCAAAAAGGTTAGAACTCCTGCTTTTTGGGGTGGTAACAACCCTTCACTCCATCAGTATTAACAATTAAGCTTAACACCCATCAGTATTAACAATCAAGCTTAACACCTACTTAGCAGGAATTTCAAATAAAAAGTTATTGGAAGCCACCTTCCCCCCTGACAGTTATACCCCAGCTAAGCTCCTTCCTACCCTAGATATTTTCCATGTTCCCTTCTACTCTTGGAGACAACCTCCCCAGAAACAGTGAAGTTGTTCTGGGTATCTGCCCATAGGGGCTAGTAGCCTAGGTTCTCTTTCTTTATGAGGTCTTGTGCCTCATACTCTCTCCCTCAAAACTGCATGTGTCTTTAAAAAGTTGACTTTGTTGTATATATTATGCTATCTGTCCCCAGTCCATTTTGTGAAAATTGTTTTGGGTTCCCAAATGGTTAGTTGCAGCCGTAAGCCAGCATCGCACTGTGAAGTGTGAACCCAAGTATCAAAGGCAGACAAGGCCTAGCCCTGGCAATTCCTGCACTCCAAATAATGAACGGACACAAAAAGGAAAGCATTTGTTGTTCTTGCTATGTGACAGGCATTGTGCCAAGCACTGGGTGGTGGGGAGGGTACAAACTCACAAGCTAAAAGTCCCTTCCTTGCACAGTTTTACATTCTAATGGACAGAGACTGCACATGTTGAGGAGTGGTGTCCAGGCAGGGGTCTCTTGGTTAAGGAAGATGAGAAGAGGTCAGCAAAGGATAGTGAGTGGAGCTGTAGGGGATATGATTGACAGGCTCTTTCCAGTAGCAAGTGGCAGTATTGATTTGGTTTTGGTTCTAGAACTAGAAAATGAATGGTGGCAAGAAGGTGACCAGAGTAGGAAGCAAAACATTGCTGCAACCAGCTAGATAGAGTTGGCCATTGGTGTCACCAGTCAAGACGGTGTCGGGCCCCATGACAGGAGCTCCTTAGGTAAGAGGGTTAAGTTCCCCAGGGCATGGATTCTGGAGGTCTGGTGGTTGGAAAGGTAGGGAGGAACAAGCATTTATTAAGTGCCTCCTTTATGCCAAGGACTTTGTTAAGCACTTGACAGATACTATCTCAATTGATCTAACATGTAGGGTGGAAGTCTAGAAGATGGCTCTGGTGGAAAGAGGGGTCCCCAGTCCACAGTCCCATGTCATGACAAGCAATAAATACCTAGGATTGAGTCTGACCTCTTCTAACCTATTTTCCTGATTAAAATCTGAGCACCTTCACTCTGAACTTCTTATACAAAGAGGAAGGTGATACTCACTCCTAAATTCCAGGTGATTTATATTCACTTCGAGCTTTAAACATAAACAGGGGCTGAAGGGGTCTCCACAGAAATGCATGGAGATGACCGAGGGGCAATAGGCAAAGACCTTTGCTAGAAGAGGCCTATTTGTACTTGGGTTTAGCACTACAACCCATTTTTTTTTAGTCAGAGATGGCAGTGTATAGCAATGACCTGGAGGGACACTAGTTGAGACACTTATAGTAGGGACTCTTATTTAGGGATGGTTCAGATGGTTGAAAAAAAAACTGTGATTCTATGATTCCATATTTGATAGAAGAAAATCAAATGCATGGAAGAAAAGTAGAGAAGAAAAGCTAAAAGGCACTTTTAGCAACTTATCTTTGCCATCTTAAGTAACTGAGTAGAACACTATAGCTTTGATAAGCTTAAAAATATTGAGTTCCAGCTATTTACGTGTGGTCATTGGCCCCTAAAATACTCTGAAAACCCTAAGAGCACATGAACTGTCTCTCCCTAACAATCACAGGAAATGGAGTCAGATATTTTTCCTCTAGCGTCCATGTGCCAGACCTCTCTCTGGGGCATCCCATGTTTCCTTTCTTCTCAGTATTTCATAATCCGTGTTAAGCAGCTCACATACTGTCAATGCTGTGAAATCATCAGTCGAGAAATGGTTATTGGTTTTCTGGAGCCGGTTAATGAAGGTATTGTTGCTAGCCCCCTTGGCGGCTCCTCTGGTCGGTGGGCTTGTTGGTGCTCTCCCGGGGATGATGGCCATCTGAAAGTGAGAAGGAGTTGTTCCACAGAGCCTGGACTGCATGTCTACTTCACTTTCATGACCTATGACGTACATCCCCTTCTCAATGAAAAACTGCCTCTGTGCCTCAGCTCTAGCATAATGATTTAGCAGATGTCCATAACAGGAGTGACTGTTAAAATAACAACTTCTATTTTCCCTTTAAGGGGAATTAATTATTTTAGGGTAATGCATTTATTAACGGTTCTCAGCAGGGCTGCAAATGGCAAAAGATTAGACTCCAGAGCAAATATGATGTGGTGAAATTCACACATTTCTCTCATTGTTCCCTCGGAGCTAGGGCACAAATGTTCTTTTCATATGGACATCACATTTCTTTTTTAGTCCTTTTAAACATTTGATGTGTATTAGAATTTTTTCCTGCCTTATTGAATGGCAACTTGACAAGTTATGCTTCCTGCTACTCCTCAGAGACCTTAGATAAATTCACATACCTCCAACTTTTGCCTGCACTTCTGTCTTCCTTCTTGCAGACATCATCTTCTCACCAAATGTCGCTTCCCCAGTCCCTGTAAATTTAGTAATGGGAGAACTCATTTTCCCCAACTTTAGGAAACTATTTCAACTTCAAGGTTGGAGGAGTTTAAGATGAATATTTGGTTTTTTCATCAGTTCACCCATAGCAAAATGCAACCTTCTCTTTTTAAGTGCGGCGGTGGGAGGCGGGGATGCCCTTAGAAGCTAATTTTAAAAGCTCAAAAGATTTCTTGGACATCAAATGGCTTTTTAAGAACAATATTTTGATGGTTTAATTAGAAGTAAATGAGAAACATGCAGATTAAATTGACCTTAAAACACACATGGGTTTAAAAATTAAGGGGAAGGAATGTTTAGCAAAACACATTTTGTTGAATCCAAAACATATGAAAATGAGACTCATGGTGAATCCAGATTCTAATCATTGTGGAGGCACAGTCAAGTTGCTAGGTTGCTGGGCAACAGGCTGAGGGATTTTGGTTCTGTTGTCATTTCTGATTCTGCCCTTTCCTCATTCTATATTTTTGTCATTCCCATTTCTCAGATGAAGAAGCAGAGGCAGAAAGAGGTTAAGCGACTTTTTAAAGCTAACTTGTGCCACTTTAGACCCTGTCTGCCTGGTTTTTTCTTTATACAAATGGTGGAAAATTGAACCCATTCCAAAAGGTGAGAGGATTAGAGATGCTATGGAGTAATGGAGAGATGAATTGGGAGTTAGAGAACCTGGGCTCAAATCTGGGCTCTGCTGCTTGCTATCTATGTGACATTGGTTGAGTTAATTACTCTCTCTCTCTCTCTCTCTCTGGGACTCAGTTTCCCCATATTTAAAATGTGGGGCTTGGACTGTATGTGCTCTAAGGTCCCTTTCAGCTTGAAATCCTTGAGAATGTGTTCCTTCCTTCCTTCCTTCCTTCCTTCCTTCCTTCCTTCCTTCCTTTCTTCCTTCCATCCTCCCTTCCTTCCTTCCTTTCTTCCTCCCTCCCTCCCTCCCTCTGTCTCCCTCTCCCTCTCCCTCTCTCTCTCTCTCTCTCTCTCTCTCTCTCTCTCTCTCTCTCTCTCCCTCTCTCTCTCTCTCCCTCTCTCTCTCCCTCTGTCTCTCTCTCTCTCTCTCTCTCTCTCTCTCTCTCTCTCTCTCTCTCTCTTTCTCCCTTTCTTTCTTTCATTTTGAAGACAATTGGGCTTAAGTGACTTGCCCAGAGTCACAAAGCTAGTAAGTGTCTGTGTTGGAATTTGGAATTTGAACTCAGATCTTCCTGACCCCAGGGCCTGTGCTCCATCCACTGTGCCCCCTAGCTGCCCCCAGAATGTGAGGGCAGGGACTGTTTTTGTTGTTCCCTTTGTAAAAAGCCTTTAAAAAAAAAGGCCTAGCTCAGTGCTTGGCACATAATAGGTGCTTAATAAATGCTTACTGAATGAGCAGTGAAATAGGTAATGATCTTTGAACTCCTCACACACCCAAGTTAATGGTGATAACTAGGTTTTTGCCCATACAAATTATTATTGTTGTTCAGCTATTTGAGTTGTGTCTGATTCTTCGTGACCCCATTTGGGTTTGGGGGAGTTTTATTTGGTGACACTACTAGAGTGGTTTGCCATTTCCTTTCCCAGATGAGGAAACTGAGGCAAAAAAGGTTTAGTGACTTGCTCAGGGTCACACAGCTAGTAAGTGTCTGAGGTCAGATTTGAACTCAGGAAGATGAGTCTTCCTGACTCCAGGCCCAGAGCTCTACACACTATGGCGCCACCTAGCTGCCCCATACATGATTACCATGCTAATTGTCATTTTGCTCATGAATCTACTCACAAGTATCTATTAAGTGCTTGCTGTTTGCCAGTCACTGCACTAACTGCAGATACAAAGGAAGGGGAGGGGTCCCTGCTTCCAAAGAGCTCATCTTCTAATGGAGGAGACGTGGAAATGACCTGATACATACAAGATATAAACAAAGCAGATGGAGTGCCAGGCCTGGAGTCAGAAAGACCTGAGTTCAAATCCAGCTCAAACATTTACTAGCTGTGTGACCCTGGGCAAGTCACTTAACCCTGTTTGCCTCAATTTCCTCATCTGTAAAATGAGCTAGAGAAGAAAGTGGCAAACCACTTCAGTATTTTTGCCAAGAAAACCCCAAACAGGGTCATGAAGAGTTGGACAAGACTGAAATCACTCAACAATAAGAAAATTCTCAGAGAAGACACGAGCGTATAGGAGATTAGGCAAGGTCTGCTATAGAAGGTGAAATCTGAGCTAAGACTTGGAGAAATGCAGGGGAAATGAGAGGCGAAGGTGAGGCGAGAGAACATTTCAGGTGTGGGAACCAGCTGGTGCAAAGATTTGGAGGTGGGAGATGGAATGTTGAGTGGGAGAAACAGCAGGTGGACCAGTACAGAGTGTGTAGAGAGGAGTAAGGTTTAGGAAGACGGGAAAGGTAGGAAGGGACCAGGTTGTGTAGAGCTCCAAATGCCAAACTGAGGACATTTTATTGGATCCTAGAGGAAATGGGGAGCCACTGACATTCACATTTATATAGCACTCTAAGGTTTGCGTTGTGCTTAACTGAAATGATCTCGTTTGATTCTCACAGCAACCCTCTGAAGGTAACTGCTATGATTATCACCATTTTCAGATAGGAAAATTGAGGCTTAGAGAGGTTAATAATGTTAATAATAATCATAATCATAACTATGATTGCTGTTGCAGATAACATTTGTACAGTGCTTACTATGCACCAGGCAGTGAGCTAACCACTTTACAAAATATTATCTTATTTAAGCCTCACCACAGCCCTACAGGTAGGAGTTATTGTGACCCCCATTTTACAGACGAAGGAACTAAGGCAAACAGAAGTTAAGCGACCTGCCCATAGACACAAAGCTAGTAAATGTCTGGAGTCACATTTGAACTTGGGCCTTTCTAGCTCCAGACCCAGCACTCTATCCAGTGAGTCACCTAGATGACTTGCCCAGGGTCACACAGCCAGTAAGTCCCTGAGTCGAGATTCAAACCTACGTTTTCTTAGTTCTAGGTCCAGCTCTCTGTTCTGGCTTATTCTAGACTACACAAAACCATCTCTTTCAAAACTAGCTCGGTGATCTGTTTGCTACTTGTAATCTCTTGAGAAACCCTGGAACCTTTCCTTTCCTTTGCCAACATGAAATAAAATCCATCAGGTTCTAGGTACTTGACGTGTCAATGACATCATATCGCTGTGGCATGAATGGCCAAGATTTTAAGGATCCCCCCCCGAGGGCCAATTTCTCTTTCCTCAATCCTGTTTAACAGTACACCTCTCAGCATTTTTGTCATCATGCTAAGAAACAAAACATCTCCATCAGCTATAACACTAGGGAGCATTGATACACCATGTGGAGGTTCGCAGAGTGTTTTACAAATATCATCTCATTTTTATCCTTACAACAACCCTGGGAGAGGTTGATGCTATCATAATTCCCATTTTACAGATAAGGAAACAGAAGTTAAGTGACTTACCTAGGGTCACACAGCAAGCACACAGGATTGGATTTGAACTTAGGTGATAGAGCCCAGGGCTCTATCCACTGTGCCATCCAACAACCGCATGTCAGGCAATACGTACGTAGGCATAAAATATGACCCAGTTTGATGCAATCCTCAGTGAAAATGCAATGCTATCTATTCTAAAGGCTAGATTTAATTGGATTGTCCTTTAGCTGGAGGGAAAAGGCAAATAGATTTTGAAACTGTGTTACATTACATTATTAATTTATACTTGGTTGATAACTAAACTACGTTTTTTTTAAAGAAAGGAAAGAAACTCAAAATAAAGAACTTGCTCCTTTTGTCTGTTGGTGCTAAGCTGATGCATATAGCTCCATCTTGAACAGTAATGACAGAGGCTTCTGCTTAGAGAAGGGTTTTTTGGGTATATTTTCCACTTGGTAACCCTGTGAGACAAGTGGTACAAGAATTCTTATCCCATTTTTGACAGATGAAGAAACTAAGGCTGAGAAAAACCACATGACTTCTTGAGGGTTGCATAGCCAGTAGTAAACTGCAGAACCAGGACATGAAATCAGTTCTATCTCTTACAGAATTATAGGATCACGTAATATCAGAATGACAAGAAACCTTAAAGTTCATTTAATTCCAACCACAGCTGGAGAGGCATTCCTTCTATAGCATTACTGTAGCTGTCGAGGAGACACGGCTATTATTTCAGGCCTTCTTCTATGACCTAAGAAAGTGGCTTTTCAACTGTGTTTCTTGATTCAGCCTACCTTTCCTCACGGGCACTCACCTTGTCAATTTTTGGTATTATTTCTTTCCTACATCTGATCCAGATAAAGCCCCCACTCTAAGGCAGATGGTGTTTGAATACCCACTGCCACTTCACATGTGCTTCATACCCTAAGTGACTTATTTATAATAGGACTGAAAGTACATAGCCTCAAACGAGAGCCTGCGTGGGTTCTTTTCCAGTGCTTGTCTATTTCTGGAACGTTCCATAATATTTTAGTATTGGCTCTAGGTGAAAGGCAGTGCTGGAACTGCCCCATGCTACCTCCAAATGCACAATAAAAATGGACCAAGGGCCTGTACTCTATACAGAGCACCGTGCTAGGTGCTCTCAAGAAATTCATAATCCAGTAAGAAAGGATGCAAAACTATACAATAAAGCAGAACACAATAAACACATAAGAAAAAAAATAAGTAATTATGTTGAGGATTCCAAAGAAAGGATCATTTCCCTAGGGGATCAGATGGGTCTAACTTCATAGAAAATAGTGTATAAAATCCTAGAATACATTCAAAAAATAAACACAAACTGATGGATTAGGGACATGAGCCCCCATGGATATGAACTTTGTGAATTAGATTGAATTTGTGAGCTATATCTCAGTGTAAACATTGATGATGCACTTAAATAAAAGCTACATGTCTGAAGCAAGAAGAATAAACCACTGTTAAAAAAGTGGCTCAGACACTTCTCTCATACTATATCTTCTGTTTGAAATGCCCTTTCCCTCCCAATTTGACTACTTTACCTTCTGTCATTCAGAGAAATCTCAAAATCCCATCTCTGCCACAAAGACTTTTCTGGTAACTGTAAAAGAAATAGTGATTTTCCTTGACCCTGCTATCCCCCTAAGGGTATCGCCTTCCTTTTAACTGCTAAATTCTATAAAGAATAGCCTGCATTCATGCCTTTCTCTTCCTTACCATCCATTCATTCACTCTTCAACCCTTTGCAACCTGGCTTTCATTCCTCTTCTACCAAAACTGATCATAAAAGATCACCCATTTCCTTCTATTTGACAGTTCCATGAGACTTTTCTCAGTCCTTAACCTTTACTTTTCTATAGCATTTGATGTGTCTGATTCTACTATCCACCATTGCTATGGCTTCTGTGACAATGAGCTCTCTCTCTCTCTCTCTGTCTCCCTCTGCCTCTGCCTCTCCCTCTCTCTCTCCCTCTCCCTCTTCTCTCTTTCACTGTCTCTCCCTTGCTTATTTGTTTCTGTTTGAACAATCAGTTGGTCAGTTTATCAGTTCTTTAGTTTATTCTTTACTATTTACTGTGCTATGCTCTAGATAAACAAAGAAAGGCAAAAAGATTCCTTGACCTCAAGGACCTCATACTCTCATGGAAGAGAAAAAAAAAATATATATATATACACATATATATATATCCATATACATACAATATATATGTATGTATATATATGTATATGTATGTATATATATGTGTATATATATATATATATTGAGAGAGAGAGAGAGAGAGAGAGAGAGAGAGAGAGAGAGAGAGAGAGAGAGAGATTGAGAGAGTAGATGGAAAGTGAGCACAGAGAAGAAGGTACTGGCCTCTGGGTGGGAGGGCTTCTGCAGAAGGTAGGTTTTTGGCTTAGTCTTAAAGGAAGCAAGGGAAACTGGCAGGTGATGGGGGAGGAGGCAGAGTTCCAAGCACAGGGGACAGTTGGTGAAAAGATACAGAGGTGGAAGAGGTGACATCATGCGTGAGGAATAGCAAACAGACTAGTTGGCTGAATCTTATAGTCTGTGAAGGATAAGATTGGAAAAGTAGAGACAGGCCAGGTGCTCTAAATGCTGAACAGAGGACTTTGTATTTGATTGTTATTCAGCCGTTTGAGTTGCGTCTGACTCTTTGTGACCTCATTTGGGGTTTTCTTGGCAAAGATACTGGAGTGGTTTGCCATTTTCTTCTTCAGATCATTTTACAGATGAGGAAATTGAGGCAAACAGGGTGAAGTGACTTGCACAGGGTCACACAGCTAGTAGGCGTCTGAGGCCAGATTTGAATTCAGAAAGATAAGTCTTCTGGACTGCAGAGTTGACACTCTATTCACCGTACCGCCAAGCTGCCCCATCATGTTTGATACTGGAGATAATAGAGAATTATTAGAGTTTACTAAGTAGGGGGTGACATAGGCTGACCTACTCTTTCAGAAAATCCCCTTGGCAGCTGAGTGGAGGATGGCTCGGAGAGAGGAGACTTGAGGCAGGGGGATCGATTAGAAAGCTTTCCTAATAGTCCATGCAAGATCTGATGAGGGTTTGAACTAAGGCAATGGCTAATAATAAGATGTGACAACAGATTGGCCAGATGGGGTGAGTGAGAGTAAAGAGTTGAAGCGACTGGGAGGATGATGATGCTCTGGAGCACGCCAATACTCAAATAATACTCCCCCAGCCAAATATACTTTGCCTCAAAAAAAGTTAAGCAAAACTCTTGATTCTCTTTCTTCCTCTCTCCCTTCATCCTTTTTTCATATCATCCTTAGTTTCATCATTCATAAAATGATGTAAGTGACGTGAAACCATGAGGTTGGGCTAGATGGTTTCTGAGGTCCCTTTCATCTCTAGAGCTATCCCTGACCTTGCGATCATGCCCCCTGAATGCAGACATTCCCCCAGGGTCTGGTCTTATTTCCCTTTCTGCCTTCTGTTTCTTTCCCTTCTCTTCCCCAGGGAGGTCAGGGTGGGGTGGTGGTGGTGGTGGAGGAGGGTAGTGCTAACAATCAGGGAATTAAAAAAGGTCTCTTGTGGATGTGGCTCTTGGGCTGATTCTTTAGTGGAACTAGTTATTCCAAGACTTGAGTTTTCTGCCTTCCGTTGTAGTGCATGAATTCTTTGTTCCAGCCGCATTGGAACGCGTTGCTCCCCATTCTTGTCCTGTACTTCCTGTCTCTGTGCTCTTGTTCATGTCGTCTCCTGTGGCTATGTTAACTGCCTGTCCCTCTTTGCTACCTAATCAATTCCTCTCTGCCTCCATGAAGCTTCCTTGGTTTCCTCAGCAGAAAATGACCCTTTTCTCAACATTCTTGTAGCACTGAATTGCTGTTAACATATTCTAATTCGGATTAATAATATTAAAATGAATGTTATTAATTATTAATAATATTTATATAAAAATTAATAATAAAGTTCTTTGTATGCATGTTTTTTCCCCTGTTAGACTATAAAGTCTTTGAGGGCAGGGCCTGTGTTTTACTTTATCTTGATAAACCCAGGGCATTATAAATAGTAGCTGCTTAACAAAAGTGTATGGCCAAATTGAATCTGTGATCTTGCTGATTTCCATAGTGTCAATTTCCAACCTCTGTGAATGTGGTTCTTGTTCATAAAATGGCAGCCAATAATATTTGTGCTTCCTTTCTCATGGGATTATGAGAAAAAATACTTTGTATCTGTAAATTCCATATAAACCATAGATGTGTCTAAGGTTTTGTAAAACAAATCTTTGTAAGTCTTAAATGCGTCATCATTATGTCCAACTGCAAGTGCTCCCTCCAGCTCCAGCTGCCTGGTGGTTAGCATTGTCCCTCCAGGACCTTGAACTGCCAATGTTCAAAACTGAACCAAACTGTTCTTCTTTAGAACTTTTTTATTTGTTAATGGCACCATCTTTCCATAGCCTAAACTTCTGAGAAGAGAAGCCTGGTTGCATAGTGAATAACAAAGAATGGACTTGGAGCCAGGAAAACCTGGGTTCAAATCCTGCCTTTGGCACTTAACAGCTGTACAACCATAGGCAAGTCACACAACTCATGTTATCTCCTAAGGCTAGATAAGTCTTTGTTTCCTTATCGATAAAATGGGAATAATTATATTTGTTATACTTACTTTATAGGATTGTGAAGCTCCAATTAAATGATATACAGAGGGTATCTCAAAGTCTTAGTATAGTTTTAAGCTTTAATAGCTTAAGATTGTGAAAAATATTTTTGGACTCCCTGTATAAAGCACTATTTTTGTCACTTTTATCATTTCACTTGTGTCCGACTTCATGATCCTATTTGGGATTTTCTTGGCAAAGATACTGGAATGGTTTGCCATTTGTTTCTCCAGTTCATTTTACAGATGAGGAAAGTGAGGCAAACAGGGTTAAGTGACTTGCTCAGGGTCACACAGCTAGTAAATGTCTAAGGCCAGATTTGAACTCATGACAGCGAGTCTTCCTGACACCAGCCCCGGCACCCTAACCACTGCACTACCTGTATATAAATGCCAATTACTACTGCTGTCTTTGACCCCTCACTTTCTCCCAGATCCCCATATCAAATCAGTTGCCAAATCCTATTGTCTGCTTTTGTGATATCTTTCATAGCTATTCCTTCTACTTCCTTACTACCCCTTCCTCCAAAGTCCATCCTAACAAAGTCTCTCCCAAGACAGAAATTCTCTCTCCTTTGAATTCTCATGACACTATGTCTTTATCTTTGATGTATACTTTTAATCTATTCACAGGGTCATAGAATCATAGATCGAGAGTTGGAAGGAAGCTCGGTGGTCACCTAAGCCCATTCCTCATTTTACAGATGAGGAAATAGTAGGGGCTGTCAGCATTTGAATCCAGGTCCCATGACTACTTGTTCAACTCCTTTTCCATTGCACTTCTCAGCCTCGGTGTCTATTTTTAAAAAATAGTTAACTGTAAACAATTCTTATCTTTTGTGGTAACCTGATGGATTTCTTAAGAGGATGATATTTTATTTACCTTTGCATTTTCCTCAATATTTAATACAGCGCCTTGCACATAGTAGGCATTGCATAAATGCTCAATTGTGGAAAAGTTTGGGCTGTTATGGTTTGAGTGTTATAGTTTTAGCTGCATATAGTTTTGGATGGTGATCTAGAAAAGAAAACAGATGAGTATGTTGAATAGGAATATTTGAAGCAACTTACTATGTGATTTGTGAGCAGAAAGGCTCAAGCATTATTATATATCCTGATATAAAATAGGCATACATTAAAACATACACACACACACACACACACACACACACACACACACACACAACCCGAACTTTAGAGCAACGCTAACTTTGTAGCAAACAACAAGAAGGAATTGATTGGGTTTTTTTTAAAATGTGTTCAGCTGAATTTTTTATCTTATGTTAAGGCAGGGATAAAGAAAATCAGGCAGTGTTTGTGTGAAGGCATTGGCAAAGAACCACGTTACAAGGAATTTACTATTTCCTTTTCCTAGACCTTAGATTGCAAATCAGCTGAACTCATGGGCTGAGAACTCTCATTTGTCGTCACATATTCCAATGGCTTGCCAAAGTAAACAAAGTTGCTATACCAAACATAAGATCTCCTGGACAACAAGGTCTGACCTGGGAACACCGGCCTATGGAGAGGAAGCTCTCCAGTGGGCCTTGCCTAGGAAAGGGTGGGGTAGGCCTGCTTGGAGTTTCATGACAATCATGGCAGAAGCAATAACCTTCTGGGATTGTCAGAGATTCCTCCATCATTAAGTGGGGATTTTTTTTTTGTATGTGTAACACTCAACATTGCTCCTGAAGGTGCAGCTTCCCAGGGGATTGATGCCATAAATCAGAGTTCAGTATATTTCAAAAGGTGAGGTCAAACTATAGAACCAGAGACCAGGCTGAAATGATTAAAACAGGAAATATATTACCTGTGTTGGCTTATAATGGTGGATCAGGGATTTTTCTCCCTCGGCATCCTATCACATGCTTTTATTAAATGTACAATAAAAAAGAATATCGAAAAACAGGCTTTGTGGTACATTCTCAATAATTTAGTCCCACCTTTAACAAACAATTTGCAATGACCTGGATTAGTTTCAATTATCTAGAGGCAGACAGGTCCCCTATCACTTAAACGGAACCTTTAATAACAGGTTATACATCCCATATGTATCTGAATTAATGAAAAGGGAAAGCCTATGGCATTCATTGCCTGCTGCAAGGTATAACCATACTCCATGCAAGCAAATTCGGTAGCCTAACATTTCTGTGGGGGGAGGGGAGAAAACAGATTAGCTATTTATGACTGGAATAAGGGTAACATCTGGACACTAATTAAAAGACAACTGGAAAGTAGTTCCATGAGTAAGGACTGCTCTTCTCTCACCTGAAAGCATCTGGCTATCTGGAGAGTTTCAATAGCAAACCCTCTGCCCCAGATGTATCCAGTTGATCAAGTTACTTGCCAGTTCATCTGGGGAACATACCACTTTACTTGTACGATGACTTAAGGGGAAAATCCATGAAGAAGGAGGCAGAGTGGGTGGGTGGAGAATCTCACAGGATAATCAAGAATAGCCCTTGATTTTTGTGTGTGTGGATCTTTTCTGTTTATCCCCTACCTGTCATCTCCTATGAAGATCCTTCTCTGAGACTGTTTTCAGTTTTCTTCTCTTTGTGTGAGAAGAACTGATATCGTCTCTTAAGAGATCTTTTTGAACCATGAGCAGCAAACTAATTAATTATTAGTCTGGTGAAACAAATTGCTCATCAGTGCATTTAAAAAAATAATTATTCTCCAATTAGATTTGGTTTACTGAGTTAGGGGAGGAGGGTACTGGGATTTCTGGTTGGACTAGAGGGAACAGCATGGAGGATCATGTTCTGACTTGAGAAACATTTTGAACATTCTTAATACATAAAATCAAGCAGTACACGTATGCTGTGCAGCTGGGAGGCTTGAGAGAGGGGTTATTCCCAGAGTCAGATGACATTCTCCTTCCTTGCAAAATTACTCCAACTGTGTCCTGGGGACTCTTTTGAGTAGGTTCATGGTACAACTAAAGAATCTCGTCTGGAGGAGATATGTTGAGGGAAAAGGAAGAGGGGATGACATCTATTTGGCAAAAGGAGAATGGTGAAAAGGGGGGGGGCGTTGCTTTAAGTTATCCTGAGGGCTTTGAGATATTGGAGTTTGCACCTGGGGAGATGAGAAACATGGAAGTAAAACTAGAAGACAGAATCCCCCAAATTGTCCCCCAAATAAAACCTATTAGAAAAGATTAAAACTCATTCAATTACTCCAAATTTTGAGTTGCCTTTATGTAGATTTTTTGTTTGTTTTTGTTTAGAATTTAAATTTTCGATTCATCTTTTTAATTTGCCATTTCCATCTCCAGATCTTCCTTGCTTACTATACTGATCTGGACACCAACAAAACCTTTTGTCATTCTTAAAGCCCTCCACAAGATGTACCTCCACCTTTCTCTTGTTTCACTAGACTTCTTGTTGGTCTCCCTTAAGACATCAAGTCTCTCTCCCACTCCATCTTCTACTCAGCTATCAAAGTGATCTTCCTAAAGGGCAGGTCTGACCATGTCTTCTGAATTCATAGCACTTTTTTTCAGTACTGGTCATTTGGCAGTTTGAACCGCAACAGATGGTGGCTGGTACCACTCATCTACTTCTGTTCAGTTGTGATCATGGTTGTTTGTGAGCTTGGCTGATGTCCCCCTAATAGATTATAATCTTCTCTAGGGGCAGGGACCATGCCTCATTTATTATCAGGGTATCACTTTCAGTAACTAATTTAATGCTTGAACATAATATCCAAATACCCCAGTAGATTTGGGATCTCATCGATACGGATAATGTTGATCCCAATTCATCCATGCCTGCTCATTCTGTAAGGCAACAAATATTTATTCAGTACCTAATATATGTCAGGCACTGCACTAAAAATAAAGATAGTTCCTGACCTCGAGGAGCTCACATTCTATTGGGAGAACACAACACAGAAAAAGGATCTGAAAAGTAGGGAGGGAGAAGGGGAAGGCTCCTGTATAGGAGTATGAAATCTAAGGAGTCAGAAGCAGAGCCAGGAAGAGAATGAAGTATGACTATATGCTGGAAAAATATTTTAGTGAGAGAAGACTCCGAGGACTAAGGGAAATTCATGGTGAGATGGCAGCAATGGAACAATCCTTGGCTACTTGTGTTGATGTCCTTCCATAAATCCACCACTAGAGATCCACCCCACATGATGGAAGGCATCATTGCTTTCCCTTGGCACCAGGAGGATATCATTAAAGAGCATAGGCTTCTCATTGCTTATCCCTAACTCTCATGATGTGACCAGGTTCTTTTTCAACTAGGCATTTCTTTGATTGCACCCTATGCTCTGGTTCTTCTTCATAGTTCCATATTTGTTATATATTGCTAGCAGATCACACCACCGTGTGTCTCTGTTTTGTCTGTTGAGTGATATTCATTTTTAAAGACAGGTTTATTGTACTGCCTCATGAGCACTTGTCTACTGTGGGATCCCATCTTTCTCTTGAAGGATGACATTGGTTAAACTCATAGGCTTCCATATCCAGATCTATCGGGCCAGGTCTAAGGACTGAGATAATGAATGGTTAGTTGACCACAAGGACAAGATCTAGCAGAAGTGGGGAGGTGGTGAGACAAAGTGAGCAAGAACTATGAAACAGCAACACCTGGTTCATCATATCTGAAGATATGGAAGATAAGGGTTGGAAACCCTGGCAACTTGACATTGGTTATTTTTCCTCCTCATTGGGTTTCCTTATAGGATCTGATGACTCTAAAATCCTTTAAAGCTATTAAAAGATGGGTGGAGGGCTGTTCTTAAGGAGTGGGGAAAAAGGGAAAAACCTGTGTTCTCTCCTGCAAGCCACATTGGACAAAGGAGAAGCTCAGGTTTAAACAGCAGTGGTGGTGACATTGCAATCCTGTTTGGGGGCACAAGCAAGCTAAGACCTGGAGCTTGATTGTGAAAGAAAATGGGATGCAATCAGGGGTTTCTTGGTAAATGTTTAACAACCAGCTCTCTGGGAGGAAAATGTACACTTGACACACTTTTAAGTTTAATCTAGATGCCTAACATTTTTTTTCCATCATTTTCTTAGGTCTAGACAATCAACAGAACAATAAATCAAGCCCTGATCTGTAGCCTGTTTGCCAATTTCTGTAGTATAAATGCTCGCACTGAAAATTTAACATTTTGAGCTGATTCCAGCATTCTCCTAGAAGCAATAATAGAATGGAAAATAGAGCGGCAGAGAGATCATTGACAGAGCTGGAAGGCACCTTCTAGGATATATAGTCAAGCACTCTCACTTTATGTAGGAGGAAACTGAGACCAAAAGAAACAAAGTGATTTGCCCAAGGTCACAGAGGTAGCAGAGCTGGTATCTTCTGACCAACATTCTTTGACCTCATATCCAGCAGTCTTTCTAATACATAGCAAATGCCTCTCTGGAGATTTTGTCTTATTTCACTTTTTTCAGGTGCTTGTGGCTTATCTCCCCAATTAGATTGTAAACTCCCCAAGGGCATGGATTGAATCTTTTTCATCTTTGCCAGACAAGGCCAGGGGCAGCTATTGCCGAAATGAAATCGTGTATTAGATTTAGAAAGATTCGAACTAAAAACTTCCTGGTTGTTTCACTTGGGGCAAAGTAATACCTCTCTGAGCCTCAGTTTCCTTATCCATAAAATGAGGATTATGATGCCTATATGGTATACTCTATTGGGTTGTTATAAAGGTCAAATGAGATAATGAATGCAAAGTTCTTTGGAAATCAGAGAAGGATGTATAAATATCAGCTGCTTTTTGGGGGGGGAAGGGTATCCCCACTGTGTGTTGGTAACCAAAAATGGGCTCCTTAGCACTTAGTTCAACAAGTGCCCTTGAATAGTTTGGCTTTTGTTCCCTTTGAGTAATTCATTGAGCCTTACTAGGTGCTAAGCCCCAGGCCCAAACCCCTATTAGGTGTAAAACCTTAGTGGGTGTGGATTGGCAACTAAGGTGGGGCCCAAGGTGGGGCTAACTCCAGGGAGGGCCTAGTTTACATGTCTGGGACAGTAGAGGTTCTTAGACCATGTGGGTTTAAGTCACCTCTTTGTGACGATTTTAAGTCATGTGGGTGAGTCGCATGTGTGACTCATCCCTGACTCTGAAAAAGATATAAAAACCAGGGGTTGGCTGTCTGTTCTTTGGAGCTCCTCCTTACAGCAGTGGCGGCGCATGACTCTGGACCAGCCCTTGTTCTGAGCTCCCGGGATGAACCTAGATGTTCGTAACTATGAATCTGTATCTGGTCTGTCTGTTGATGTTTGTAATTTGTTTGTAATTTGCTCTGAAGTTCAATGTGTTGGTCTCTTCCTCTGAACTAAGGGAATGATATTTGTATGCTGAATTAAAGTAAGCTTGTCAACCCCTTCACCTTGCTTTCCTTAGTTAAGCAGATCAAAAGAACCTGTGCTGTTGGCAGCTTTCTGGGTGCTGGCTATGGGTGGATCTTACACCCCCACAAAAGCTGCTAGCCAGATTGTTGAAACACACTGGTTCCCCACCATGGGCTAGAAGTATCTTAATCAATAATTGGTAATTGATTGGTTCATCTTCTGCCACTGACATTTACCTATTTGCTTTTTAGCTGGTTCCTTCACCACTCAGTCCTAGGTAAGAGCCCACCTTTGCTATTTCATTACCCACAGCCCTTTCAGGAGCACAGCTTACTGGTTAATTGCAATTCATGAACCCAGACAAACTAAAAGACAGCTTGCTCACCAAACCACTTTTTTTCCTCTTCTGGATCTCTTCCAGATCTAGTTAAAATGTTATATAATCCTTATGTGACTGTGAAAAAGTTTGCTGGATGACCACATAATATAATGCAGGTTTCCCAGATGTTCATTGTCTTGATATTCACAAGTACCACATCTACACCTTATATCTACATCTACACATTTCTCTTCTACATATTTACCATATGACCTCCCGCCTCTTTCCTTATCCCCTCGATCCCCAATATATTCTGCCCAACTTCCTGCATCTTATTGTTGTACCATCAGAGCAGAAGAACCATTAACTAAGGTATAATGGGCCAAAAAAAAGTAATACTAGCCTCCCCCTCCTCTTTCTTCTCCTTCTCCACAGAACACTTTAATGCTATTTACAACAGAAAACAACTTTGAGCTGCTGCCAAAATAACAAGCTTTCTAATTACTTCTGTTTGCAGTTGAGATGAATTTTGCAGTACCCTCTTCAAAGTCACTTCCTCCGAATATTTTTTCAACTTGTTGAGCTGCTTTTTTCTGGAGGAAGAAAAGTAGAAGTTTGAAATGATGCTCACTTAAAGCACCCACCTCCTCTCTAAAGATAAACATTAAAATACCACCACTAAAATTTGCCAGTCACAAGTTCTTCCTGAGGACCTAAAAAGGATCTAAAGAGACTTTTTTGGGGATCATTTTGCCATGAAGGCAGGAATGTAGGGCAAATCTCTCCTCCTCCAGTGCTGCTAAGTACAAATTCAAGGCAAATTTGCATGGCTTGGGCACTAGCTAGAGGCATGATGGAAGTAGAAATGACAAGTGCAAGGTAGAATATTTGTTTATCCCCAGGCTCACAGATACTCAGCTAGAATTACAGATGAAGTGGGATGCACATCACCCAAATTCTCTTCTCAGAAGAGGTAAATGGAACTTATTAGCCCTGAACAAAGTAGGAGTGAGGTCTGGGAACCTTTTAGTGAGATGGTGGTGGTGGTGGTAGTAAGCAAGTAGAGAAGGTATTGACAGCTGCCCAAGGGGCCTTTTGTGTGTTGGTGGGGTGTAGCTGTGCGCCTGACTAACAAAAGAGCTGACAACGTGTTGATTAGCCATTGAAGCATGTCGGACCAGGGCAATCTTACAAAGAGATCAACCACCTCCTACCATTCCTCTGAGGAAGAAGGAGCCACAGCAGCAGATGACAGCTCTAGGAGATGGCAGCTGAAGAGGTAGACTGGAATGACAAGGGAACTATGGGACCACACCAAGGGGGCTTCAACAGGCAGAGTGGAAAAGTGATGAAGCACAGATGGTTACTAAGAAACAGAGCCACTGAGTAGAGCTTCAGCTCCCATATAACAGTTACCTAGAAGCATGTGTTTTCCATGGAGTTTTCTCTTTCCCATCAGTCTGGGGGGCTATAGAAAATTGTACCCCTTTGTGTATGAGGGCAGGGCTTAGAATTTTTCTACTACTTAATTTCCCCTTGTTTGTGACTATTCTGTCCTAATTAATTTGCTATTTGAGTTGTGGTTTCTGTTTGGTCAATTGTAGAGAATTCACTAGAAGAGAGTTTGAGTCATATTTGTGTAATTACAATTTCCTCAAATACCTCACATTAAACCTAAGATCTCAAAGAAATCCAGAGTCCAGTGCGACCTGTATGACATAAAAGCATGCTCAAAACAGGTTGTTGGGTTTTGTTTGTTTTTCTGGAAGCCCCAACATCCAGAGATCCCACTGTTAGGCATATACTCCCAAGGAGATTACATAGTTGTCATTTAACCCTGTTTGCCTCAGTTTCCTCATCTGTAAAATGAGCTGGAGAAGGAAATGGCAAACCACTCCAGTATCTTTGCCACGAAAATTCCAAATGGGGTCATGAAGAGTCAGACATGACTGAAGTGACTCAACAACAAAATGTCCCTAAGAGTGTGTTACTTTTGAGCTTCCTATCTGCTCAAAGCCACAAATCTTTTTTTTCATAAACTGATCTCTAACCACACCTTTCCAATCTTGTACTTGATAAAGTATTTTCTTTTTGATATAAGTATAGGACTTTATACTTATTCCTATTAAATTTCATCTAATTGAATTGAATTCAATCAATAAGGTTGTGCATTTCCATCAGAAGATTCTGAACAAACAAGATAAATAGTTGCCTTTCCAAGATTGCTTAAGTATAGTCCTATACAGTGTTGGGGAGAAGTTTCAATGAGGACCTTTTATTTGTGTACTTTTTTTTGAGGGGGAAGGCAGGGCAATTGGGGTTAAGTGACTTGCCCAAGGTCACACAGCTAGTAAGTGTGCCAAGTGTCTGAGGCTCGATTTGAACTCAGGTCCTCTTGACTCCAGGGCCAGTGCTCTACTCACTGTGCCACCTAGCTGCCAATGAGGACCTTTTAAAGCCAGTGATTTGATGAATGATTTATGTAATAATAATAACTAGCATTTATATAGCACCTACTATGTGCTAGACACTATGGAAAGCACTTTACATATATTATCTCATTTGATGCTTATGGCAGTCTTGGGAGGTAGGTGCTATTATTGTCTGCATTTTACAGGTGAGGAAACTGAGACACACAGAGGTTAAGTGATTTGATCAAGGTCACATAGCCAGTAAGTATCTGAGGCCAAATTTGAACTCAGGTCTTTCTGACTCCAGGCCCAATGCTCTATCCACTGGGCCACCCAGCTGCCTCAAGATAACAATGAAAGCAACAGTCCTCTTCCACTGCCATGCGGGTTTTTAATGAGCAATTTAATAAAATACCAACTCCAGAGAAACAAAGATTGTCAAAGTCAAGGATCTCTCAGTCACTCAGAGGCACTTCCTAGCTGTAAGCTACCCAACAGTTTTTACATTTAAATGCTACATCATAATTCTAGGTGTGAAATCAGGAATCAATATCCAAGAAAACTTCAAGCGAGATTGGAATAGCCTCGCCTACCTCCTAGTTCATTAGACGAAACCAATCTTCTCTGCAAATCAAATTGACATTGCTTCCTTTGAAGGGCTCATCTCCCACTTATCTCCACTTTAAAATGTTTTACGTTTGTGATGCAAATCCATAAGACTTTCAAGTTATTGTCTCATAATAACAGAAAAGATACCTTTCCATGAAACCTTCCAATGAAACCCGTATTTGATAACCAAATTATCATTTATGGTAAGTCAGCAGCTTTCGTGGAAATAAGGACTGAACTAACCCAGCTGCAATTAAGTACCTACTAAATTGACCGGTTTTCACTATTCACAACCGCCTATGAGATCGCACTGAAAAGTCTGATACATCTTGAACCACGAATCCCTCCCAAACAAGGCATATCCCATGATTGACAAACGATAACAGCCTTAGGAATTGGCTCTAGAATTGATATGACTTTCTCCAGTTGGCAAAGTTGGGTGTTGGAAACCTTACAAAAATAGATTAAATTTCTAATCATTCACTACTGCCAGACAGTTCAGAAAGGAAATCATGAGAAATATTGCTTGTGGTAGTTTGATGATCCTACATCCTACAGCCCGTCAGCCATGATCAGCTGAGAGAGAAGAAGAGAAAAATGTAGAACAATGGTAAGGAAGTGAAACTCTTAAAAATGAAGAAAATTAGGGTCAGTTTGGATCAAAGACCTAGAAGGAAGAGAGAAAACTCTTTCTTTTCTCTGAACTGTTTGCCCTTTCCTTCCTGCTTGCGAATCAAATCAATCAACAGCCTTTTATAATCAGAAATGTATTGTTTCAAAGTATGAGTGCCTTGGTGTTTACAGATAGGAGGTCCCTGGTGTGTCGTATCTTCTCTCAACAGGAGAAATGGAAGAAAGCAAATTTGTGTATTTGTTTGTTTGTTTTGGGGTTATAAGGCCTATTTGTGGGATCTACTGTAACTAACCTGGAATGAATTTTTTACTTAGCTGTCAAAGGCTTTCTAAAAACACAGAGAATTACACTGAGTTCCTTGTATGATGTTTACAGAATAGATGACTAAAACTTGTGTTGTAGCTTTTCCGATATCTAGTTCTGTCTTTAGAGGCAATCTTTAACAGTGGCTAGAAGAAGGCAGCCCTTGAAATTAGGGAGACTTGGGTTCAGGTTCTTTATTTGACATATACTGGTCCTGTAACCATGGGCACATAGTGTAATCTCTCAGTGCTCTACGCATCTCTCCAAACTTCTAGGTTGGAGATGAATTGTCATTCTGCATGGTAGGAGGAATTTTCACATCATGAGTTCTCCATAGCAATGAAGTCACATAATCATACTATATGCTGCTCTACCTACTTGGGCAGGGAGTGGTCTACTGTAGTAGCAATGGGAATGAAAAAGCCTCCATCTCTAATGTATGATCACTTTTCTCTTTAAAAATCACACTTAAAAACCTATACCTTCTAGACCGGTTTTGCAAAGAATACATAAATGAAGCCCCCACCCCTCCAGCTACCACATGCTTGCATTTTGTCCCCATGCCTTAGTTCCAGATGAATTACTGGTTATCTACTAAACAGCTTGGGTCTTTTCTTTTGAAGCAATAGCTTCTTTTACTATTATACAACATGATAATATAAATAAATATAGGTTTAGATAAATACATAAATAAATTTATGAATGTTATTACATAGCAATAATATACATGCACACATTTAAAGAGTATATAAATATATGAATATGTAAATAGTAAATGTACATATATGAATACATGACTATATGAATGTTGTTATAATACATACGCAGAAACATATATAGACATGTGTACATCTGCTTACACACATATATGCACATATATGTAGATATGTATATATGTGTATATATGTGTGTGTGTATATATTATATATATACATATATACACACACACATATATTCGTCAGACTGCCCAATCGTGAAACCCAGTGGTTAGCAAACCAGTTCTCAAGCCAAACCAGCATCTTAGCTTCCGTCTTCACAACTATAAATTCAGAAGTCAACACCACATAAAGTACATGATGCACAAATGTTTGAACTCTGACTTTCTTTCAGCAGCCTTAATGGTGCTGCTTATAGTATTTTTAACGTGCTATAATGTTCCAATGTCATAACTGATAGGCTCAACTAGTATTCTAGACAGTAGTCTGAGGCCATAACAGTCTGTTACTTCTTGGTAAGTTACAAGCTGTTGCTGCTGAAGGGAGGTAGGCAGACAAAGAAGACCTTGGCCAATGAGCTCTCTCTCCTTTGCTCTTAGAATAAACAGCAACTATGCTTTGCCACTACAGAGTACAAACATGAAATCTTCTCTTCTGTTCAACTATAGCTGTTCAACTTAAAGGAGAAAAAGGAAAGAAAAGGAAAGGAGCTATGAACAAAAACGAGGACCGTTGATGAGCCCCGAGCCCCACATTTCATTGGGAACACTAGGGGTTCTTGGTAGAGATCATTAAAGTGCACTTTGAAATATTTTCCTTTTCTCATCAAATCATTGGCCCTGTAATTGATGTCATAAAGTATATCCATGTTCTGGCGCTGTTTGTTTCTCAGGGTCCTCGAAGTTATCAATTATTTACATCCCACTGAAATGAATGGCAGCTGGAAAGCACCAGGCGGTAATACATCCAAAGGGGCGTAGGGTGGCGCTGTAAATCACGAGTGGGCGATCCTGGCAGTGGCTACCCTGGGCCCCCTAAGATGATGTTAAAACTTCATTTGGGGAGGAAAAGCGTTCTTCTTCATCACACATTATCTGTTTGCCTTTTAAATTTTCCCCTCATGAATATTCTCATTGAGTTTTTCATTCGCCCATATTTTCAGCAATTTACAGAATAATAACAACTGTAGAAATAACAGTACCTTGATCTTACCCCACGCCTCTCTTCTCCAGAGCTCCTGGGGCTTCACATATTACCTCACTTATTCTCACAGCACCTCGTGAGGTAGGCTCACTTACCAAGGCTTGTAGAACGCTTATTTCAAATAAAATTACATCTGTGCATGAAATTCACTCAGATTTAAGTAGTATTTTCTTTCTTTTTTTCTTCCCCTCAAACTTAAGTCTGTCTGCCTTCCTACCTCTCTTTCCTCTTCCTTTCTCCCTTCCCACCTACAGAGATGAGAAAATTCAGCACAGGCCAGATAAAAATGAGAGTGACCAGATGCTATTACTCTTCCTTGGAGAAACTACATAAAACAATTAGGTCATCTGGTTGTAAAAACGTCAAAACCAAACTTTGCCATCACTTCCTACAATTCCTTTAACCAAAAATACTATAAATTGGGGTTGGCGAATGTACAGTCTGAATATATTCTGGTAAAGGACCCTATGGTGTTACTATTAACAACTGGTACTAGGTCCTGTGCCAAGTCATTAACTTTTTTATTCTTCCTAGGAATTGTTCTTTTAACGTCATTAATAAGGAACATAACTCGAAAAAATAATTCTAGTTCTAAAACCATTCCCAAGGCATTACCACTAAACTTCAGATACTGTACAGACACTGTTCCATCATTAAAAATGCATCCAAAAACCTCGATTTCATTTTCCTCAGTCAGCGCCACCTATTCCTTAGAATAGAGGTTAGGTTGTTACAAACACAGAGACTTCCGAGATGTTGTTTGTTTTTTTCCCATTCTATGAGTTTAGAGGATACATTGTTGTTCTCTAGGGAGCTAAAAGAGAGACTTTGGGTTTGAGGACATAGACATACATGTATACAACATATCTTTATTTTTATTTATACAATACCTTATCCTGTACTTGCACAAAACCAATTTTCTTCCCTTTCCTTATCAGGCTGCATAGAAATTCATTCAAAATTGGGAAAGGATGCATATGGAGGGAGAGAAATTCTCTGAGTATCCAGATCTACTGGCATCCTTAGCAACCTTGATTAATCTTGGAAATTGTCTTTCATTTAGTGATCCACTCAGAGTATCACAGCTATTGGTGATGAAGTAGATCTAATATTTTTCCTTCCTCAGAATTTCCTTTAGTTCCTAGTTTAAGACAAATTAAAAGTAGCTTTAAATGAGCCTGTATGTTCATTAGATTTAGAAGCAAGGACAAAGAGAAAAATGGTTTGCAAGGTGATTCAAACCTGGTGCTAAGATTTCCTTTCCTTTCACAGTTCAGGATAAGGGCTCGAGTACCTTCTGGAGCAACGGAAGAAAGACTAGGCAGCTGTTGCTGCTCCAGGTCACTGTTTATATCTCCCTATAGGGTTGGAGGTGCATTATGGGGGCTGGTTGCCCTTTACCTCCAGTTGTCCAGAGATAGGAGGGAGACAGAGAAGGGAAATAGCTAAGGGACTTCTGGGTGGGGAAAGAAGAGTAAATAATGACTTGCTGTCCTTCCACCTCAGGCAGTAGCAAATAGTTGGTTCCTTCTTTAATTTATCTTTGTCTGTCGCAGCAAGAACAAAGTACATTCTGCTTAAAGAAGCCTTTGCAGGAAGTAGCCATTACGATTTGAAAGCAGAGGGGGAAAAGAAGGAACCTGATTACATTTTGGAGTCTTTAAAAAAAGTTCTTAAACTGCGTAGGGGGAAAAGAATTCAGAAGTAAAAATATATATAATTCTTTATGATTTTTTCAAATATTGTGTACCATCTCTTTGAACAATGCCTTTCACATCTATAATGTTTTATGTTTTTCTTTTTTTTAATTAATTAATTAATTTATTTATTTAACATATTTAGTTTTCAGCATTGATTTTCACAAGAGTTTGAATTACAAATTTTCTCCCCATTTCACCCTCCCCCCCACTCCAAGATGGCGTATATTCTGGTTGCCCTGTTCCCCAGTCAGCCCTCCCTTCTGTCACCCCACTCCCCTCTCATCCCCTTTTCCCTTCCTTTCTTGTAGGGCAAGATAAATTTCTACGCCCCATTGTCTGTGTATCTTATTTTCTAGTTGCATGCAAAAACATTTTTGTTTGTTTTTGAACATCTGTTTTTAAAACTTTGAGTTCCAAATTCTCTCCCCTCTTCCCTTCCCACCCACCCTCCCTAAGAAGTCAGGCAATTCAACATAGGCCACATGTGTATCATTATGTATAACCCTTCCACAATACTCATGTTGTGAAAGACTAACTATATTTTGCTCCTTCCCAACCCATCCCCCTTTATTGAATTTTCTCCCTTGACCCTGTCCCCTTTCAAAAGTGTTTGTTTTTGACTACCTTCACCCCCATCAGCCCTCCCCTCCATCATCCCCCCCACTTTTTTATCTTCTTCCCTCTTCTTTCCTGTGGGGTAAGATTCCCAATTGGGTATGTATAGTATTCCCTCCTCAGGCCAAATCTGATGAGAGCAATGTTCACTCATTCCCCCCTCATCCGCCCTCTCCCCTCCTCCCACAGAACTGCTTCCTCTTGCCACCTTTATGCGAGATAATCCACCCCATTCTATCTCTCCTTATCTCCCTCTCTCAGTATGTTCCTCTCTCATCCCTTAATTTGATTTTATTTCTTTTAGATATCTTCCCTTCATCTTCAACTCACCCTGTGTCCCCTCTCTCTCTCTCTCTCTCTCTCTCTCTCTCTCTCTCTCTATATATATATATATATATATATATATGTATAGATATAGATATATACACGCATAGATATATACATACATACACATTCACCCATATATATACATAAACATATATGTATGCATATTCCCTTCATCTACCCTAATACTGAGGTCTCATGAATCATACTTGTCATTTTTCCGTGTAGGAATGTCAACAAAACAGTTCACCTTTAGTAAGTCCCTTGCAATTTCTTTTTCTTGTTCTTTTTCTTGATTACCTTTTCATGCTTCTCTTGATTCTTGTGTTTGAAAGTCAAATTTTCTATTCAGTTCTGGTCTTTTCATTGAGAAAGCTTGAAAGTCCTCTATTTTATTGAAAATCCATATTTTGCCTTGGAGCATGATACTCAGTTTTGCTGAGTAGGTGATTCTAGGTTTTAGTCCTAGCTTCATTGACCTCCGGAATATCATGTTCCAAGCCCTTCGATCTCTTAATGTAGACGCTGCCAGATCTTCTGATTGTGCTTCCACAATACTCAAATTGTTTCTTTCTGGCTGCTTGCAGTATTTTCTCCTTGATCTGGGAGCTCTGGAATTTGGCGACAATATTCCTGGGAGATTTCTTTTTGGGATCTATTTGAGGAGGCGATCGATGGATTCTTTCAATTTCTATTTTGCCCTGTGGCTCTAGAATATCAGGGCAGTTCTCCTTGATAATTTCTTGAAAGATGATATCTAGGCTCTTTTTTTGATCATGGCTTTCAGGTAGTCCAATAATTTTTAAATTATCTCTCCTGGCTCTATTTTCCAGGTCAGTGGTTTTTCCAATGAGATATTTGACATTGTCTTCCATTTTTTCATTCCTTTGGTTCTGTTTTATAATATCTTGATTTCTCATAAAGTCACTAGCTTCCATTTGCTTCAATCTAATTTTTAAAGTATTATTTTCTTCAGTGGTCTTTTGGACCTCCTTTTCCATTTGGCTAATTCTGCCTTTCAAGGCATTCTTCTCCTCATTGGCTTTTTGGAGCTCTTTTGCCGTTTGAGTTAGTCTGTTTTTTAAGGTGTTGTTTTCTTCAGTGTATTTTTCAGTATTTTTTTGGGTCTCCTTTAGCAAGTCATTGACTTGTTTTTCATGGTTTTCTCGCATGCTTCTCATTTCTCTTCCCAATTTTTCCTCTACTTCTCTAACCTGCTTTTCCAAATCCTTTTTGAGCTCTTCCATGGCCTGGGACCAGTTCATGTTTTTCTTGGAGGCTTTTGGTGTAGGCTCTTTCACTTTGTTGACTTCTTTAGGCTGTATGTTTTGGTCTTCTTTGTCACCAAAGAAAAAATCCAAAGTCTGAGACTGAATCTGGGTATGTTTTCGCTGTCTGGCCATATTCCCAACCAACTAACTTGACCCTTGAGTTTTTCAGCAGGGTATGACTGTAGACTAGAGAGTTCTATGTTCCACGTTTGGGGGGGAGGTGCCAGCTCTGTCACACCAGCACTGCTCCTTCCCCAAGAACCCCCAACCCAGGCTGGGCTTAGATCTTCAGCAGGCTGTGCACTCCTGCTCTGATCTGCCACTTAATTCCTCCCACCAGGTGGGCCTGGAGCCGGAAGCAACAACAGCCATAGCTGCCCCACCTCTGCTGCCCCCGGGGCTGGAAGCCGAATCGCGAACTCCTTCCACTCCCGCAGCTTTTCCCACTAACCTTCTCCGCAGTCTTTGGTGTTTGTGGGTTGAGAAGTCTGGTAACTGCTGCAGCTCACTGATTCAGGGCGCTAGGGCATGCTCTGCCCAGTTGCTGGTCTTGTTGGTCCATGCCGCTCAGGCTGGGCTCTGCTCCACTCCGTTCCCAGCTCCCAGCTCCCAGCTCCGTGTGGGATAGACCTCACCCAGAGACCATCCAGGCTGTCCTGGGCTGGAGCCCTGCTTCCCTCTGCTGTTTTGTGGGTTCTGCATTTCTAGAATTTGTTCAGAGCCATTTTTTATAGGTTTTTGGAAGGACTCAGTACGGAGCTCACGCTAGTCCCTGCTTACCAGCTGCCATCTTGGCTCCGCCCCCACCCGTTTTATGTTTTTCAGAGCACTTTTGTGCACAACATTTCATTTGTCTATGATATTGTTGTTTGTTGTTTGTCAGTCTTTTCAGTCATGTCCTACTCTTTGTAACCCTATTTGGGGTTTTCTTGGCAAAGATGCTGGAGTGGTTTGTCATTTCCTTCTCCAGCTCATTTTGCAGATGACGAAACTGAGGCAAACAGGGTTAAGTGACTTGCCCAGGGTCACAGAGCTAGTAAGTGTCTGAGGTCATTTTGAACTCAGGTCTTCCTGACTCCAGGCCCAGAGCTCTATCCACTGTGCCACCTAGCTGCCCAGGGTAGGTATTACTGTTCCCGTATTACAGATAATGAAGTTAAGGTTTGGAGAAGTCATAAGCATTCATTCTCACTTGACTCTTTTAATCTCAATATGACTCTATGAAATAAAGTTTACCTGAAAAGTCCTCAGTTCCCAGCTGAATTTGGCAACATTTTTTAAGTTCCTGAGGGCAGAGACTCTGTCTTATTTATATTTGTATCTTTCACAGTGTTTAAAGCTCAGTACGTTGCATGTAGTAGGTGCCTACTCAGTTGCTCAATGCATATAGTAGGTGCTTAATGTTTGCTGAATGAATATTCAGTTGCTCAATGCTATCTGTTTCGCGCTGGGCTCTTCCAACTAAATCTCACTGCCTCCAAGATCCTTGGGGACTGAGACTCAGTTTTTTCTCTTTGCTAGCACTCCTTAACTCCACCATTCAACAACAGTGCTCTAAATAACTCAGTCAATTGATTTATTACATGATGATAGCATTTGAATTGGTGAAAGTTGGTATTATCCTCAGGGACCTACAAAGCACCATATGCATATTGGGTTGGTATTAGGAAAATGAGTAATATTTTTAAAAAATTGTGAAATAGAAAACAAGCTCTGATTTAGCTCTAGACTCCACACTGAGACGCACATAATTGGAAGTTCTTAGTCAACAGTGAGATGATACAGTCCATTAATCTTTCTAACATGTACATGGTGCCTTTTGGACCACACTCAGCTATAATAAAATGCAAGCACATTACCCTGGCTGAAGTGGGAGCCATGGGAACATATGTGAAGGCAGTGCAACACTTTGCAAGCATATTTGAACAACTCTCTTGGTTTCTTAAATGCAAGATGAATCGGTTGGCCAGGATCTTTCCCTGCTGCCCTGATTACCACTCCTACTCCCTGGTCACTTGGGCTAAAGAGACATAACACAAAACAAAGGGAACATCTGGTGATTCCTGGAGCATTGTAAAACAAGTATGGATTGGGGGCAAGATCCTCTATCCACTTTGGAGCTAGGATGATCATAGCTAGGATGCAGTGAAGTTAAGTAGAGGCCAGTGTTAATATGGCACTTTAGATAACCTGGGGAATAGAAAACAAACTAAAATGACCTAGAGTTTTAAATTATGTAGTGTGATTTTCTATTCTGACACAACAGGGGATGGGCCAACAAGGACCCAGCCCTTCAAGCACCTGAAAAGGACCCACATGGATGTTTGTTGAGCCTGTTTCTGGAAGTGTGTGATAACTTGGGAGAGCATGTGCTGATATACTGTGGCCATTTTAATCTGGTTATTGCATAGTGAACAAAAGCTTTTTAATTGGCTTCTGGACCAGAACAAAGTGTGAATACAAAAGGCATTGACTGGCCAAATTGCCTCCCATGCACCCAGGAAGTTTGAATGAAGAGAAAAAAAAATTGTCATAGGTCTCTGGATAGTGGAGGCTTGGTCTCAAACTTGGTCACCTAGTGCCAATGTTGCAACTGTCCGTATTCTATTTGTTTATTCCTGTTCTTAGGGTAAGGAGTATTGGGGATGTTATGATCTTGTGAGATTAACAAGGTTTGAGGAGCTACCAGATGTCCAATTACGGGAGTCCATGGCACAGACTATTATAGTCACTACAACTGAGCTGAGTGGGTTGTGAGCATAGCCCCAGATAGCAACCTGTGAGATCCAGCCAGGGAAATAATCTGGCGGTCAAGATACTGACCTGTGCTATACCACATTCAGAAGTGAACATGGCGGGATGAATGCTTTGAAGTAACTGTTTTAAGTCTGATTACACTCTCCTTAGGCACAGATGGTAGAAGGGACAACGTGCCCCCAATACAGTGTGCTCCAAAGAGGACATTTTTTGTACTTTGGTTTGATTTATCTTTTCAGCCAATATACTTTTGTATAAGCTAATTGACATTAATTGCTGATGTTATAGAAGAGAAAATGACTGGTTAAATGGATGGTGGGGGTGCTAATCTTTGGTATCAATGACATTGAAAAGATATCAACTGGCAATTGATGTTGGAGGGTGGAATGCACCAGAATAGAGGCTTGAGATGATAGCATTAGAAAGCCATCCCAATCCCTCAAGGGCATCCCCAGGTAGGAGAGAGGATTGCCCTCTAAGGACACCACTTGCTAGCATCTTTGGTGGGAGCTGGGATAAGGACTCCCAGAAATGATATAAACACCACATATAATTGCTAAATCTTCACATACCTGACATTTATATTCCACTTAAAGGTTTTCAGAGGCTTGTTCTTTACCTGTGTCATTTCTGTTGACCCTTACAACAGCACAGAGAAATAAGAACTTCAACCTTCCAATTAGCCCATGCATCTGTGATATCATTTATGTGGGTACTCCTTATAACTCAACCAAACCCTCTAGCCTACGTGACTCATGTTTATGTCCTGTAAATTAGTCACAGGAGGTCCACCCAACATGCTGGCAGCTTTCCTTGCATTCTTTTCACATCACATGGATACCAACGTAGAACATAGTCTGTCCCCAAGTTTTCCATCACTCTTGCTATATAATTAGCTCATTATTTTTTCTGTCTACACCCTGGTGACACTCTTCACCTGATTTCTCCTGTGTAATTCCTCAATGGTGATGTGTTCCAGCCTCTCACTCCTGCCATGCGTCTTTTGATTGTCCCTTTGGGTGATCCTCATAGAACGACAGGCTCATGGGATCATAGATTTGGAGCTGGAAATGATATTGGAGGTTATATAATTTTATAGTGGAGCAATGAGAAGCCAAGAGAGGTTAAGTGGCTGCCCAGGATCACATAGATAATGAGTGTCTGAGATAGAATTCAAACCCAGTTCCTTGACCAAGCAAGGTCCAAGTCTAGCATTCCTTCCACTCCGCCATGTTGATTTTTTTTTCCTTACTCAAAAGGATGCTTTTCTTTTAATGTCTTTAGAGTCTTGAAAGGATCCTGGGCAATTCATCTTCTCTTCCAGCCTTTCACATTCCTACCTCTATGTCCTTTGAGGATTCTTTTGACAAACCTATTGCCCCATGCAGCTTTTATACAACACGAAGGACCCTCTAACCTTTGAGCTCTGCCTTCAGCGCTTCTGACACAACCCTGTGATATGTTAATATTATATCATGTACCATCTCATGTCATTATTATTATGTCATATTGTCATTCAATATGCATTACTTGGTACCTACTGTGCTCCCAGCACTATTAGATACTAGGGATACAAAGGCAAAAGCAAATTTTTACTTGCCTTCAAGGAGCTTATGCTCTATTAGAGAGAAACAACAAATACATACAAAATATAGGTAATGTCATTTCCAATGGAGAAAGCACTAGCAACAGGGGATCAAGATAGGTCTTTTGTAGAAGGTAGCACCAGAGCTGAGCCTTGAAGGGAGTGAGGGATACCAAAAGTTGGGGGCTGAGAAGAAGAATTCATTGCAGACAACGGGATCAGTCTGTGAAAAGTATGAAGATGCATAATGGAATGCCTTGTACAAGGAACAGCAAGAAAGTCAGTTGGGCTGGAATACAGGCTATGTGAAGGAGAGTAATGTTCAGGAAGCATGGAAAGGTAGGCTTGAGTCAGATTGTGAAGGGTCTTAAATGTCAAACATAGGCGACTGCATTTCATTCTAGAGGCAATGGGGAGACAAGGTGAGGGAGAGGAAAGAATGGAGGGTGACTTTAAGTTTGTGAATCTGGGTGGATGGAAGGGGGTTGGTGCAATACACAAAAATAAACAAGTCAAGAAGAGAGGATCTGGAGAACATCATAACTGGGAGTCAGAATGGTGTAGAGGAAAAAGCACTGGAGTTAGAGGACCTGGATTCAGTTCTCAGCTCTGCACCTCAGTGTCCTTATGTGTAAAGTGAGGGAGTTATATTTTGTTGCTGTTCAGTTGTTTTAGTAATGTCTGACTGCACATGAAACCATTTGGGGTTTTCTTGGCAAAAATATGGGAGTGGTTTATCATTTCCTTCTCCAGTTCATTTTACAGATGAGGAAACTGGGTTAAGGGATTTACCCAAGGTCCTACAGGTAGTAAGTCTCTGAGGCTGGATTTAAATTAATAAAGATGAGTCTTCCCAATTCCAGACTTGGTAGTCTATCCACTGTGCCACCTAACTGCTGTACTAAAAGTAGTACTGTATGACCTCCAAGGTCCCTCCCAACTCTAAATCTGTTATACTATGATAACAAGGTCTGTTTTACACATAGAATTATAGAATCACAATGTTAGAAGTGATGTCAAAGGCCATCTAATAAAACCCATACCTGAAATGCATACTCAATAAATGGTCTTCCAACTTTGATTTAAAGACCTCTTAAAGAGAACTCAGCTCACTTTACTTCTGAGTAACTCTAATTCTTTAGTTCAATTCAATTCCATTTAACAAATATGTTGAGTGTAAGATGTCTATGAGAAATACAGTTGGTGATACATGGTAGATTGTTGGTAATGTGGAACTAGAGTTTGAACTGAATATATGAATCTGGAAATTGTCTAACTAGAGATGATAATTAAACCCATGGGAGCTAATAAGATCACCAGGGGAAGTGTGAAAGGGGGAGAAGGGAATAATCATTTATTAAGCAGGTACAGTACTAAGTGCTTTACAAATATTATCTCATGTGATCTCATTTAAGGGAGATAGCTTACAGAAAAAAGAGAAGTGGGCCCAGGAATGAGCCACAGGGTACACGGCGTGGAGCATAGATGATGATGACCTAGCAAAGGAAACTAGTGAGTGACAGATGGGAGGAGCAAGAGAGAGCAGAATCATGAAAACCCAGGGAAGAGAGAATATCTAAGAACATATGAAGATTTCAGTCTTCATCTCCTACTACACAAACAAACCTCAGATATCTGAAATGTGATTGGAAACCTTTATGGGGAAGGTTAAGTGGAAGCTGTATGAGAACAGGATAGCCATCTTCATAGGCGGAGTTCGAAAGCCCTGATGCTCTCTCATTTCCTGGCTGCTATCTGAAATTGCACTAACTGGCTCCTTAAAATCTGATGGCCCCTTGCTTTGCTCATTTTATTTCCCACTACTCCCTATCCATGATCTAACCAAACAAGAAGCTTTCTGGCTTCCATATGCTTTCCTCTTCTGTTCCCTTTGCCAGGAATGTTCTTCATCTGTTGAATTCCTACCATCCCTTAAAGCCCATCTCAAATGCTATGTCCTCTAGGAAGACTTTTTTCCTAAACATACTCCATTAGTAATGACTTTCTTCTTTGGTCTTCACATACTATTTCGTTCATATCTTTGTGCTATATTTATATTATCTATTCTATCAGAGTATGTTCCTGTACTAAGCTGCAAGCTCCATGAAGGCTCATTGAAAGTCCCTCAACACTACAGTCTATACAGAGCAGACACTAAATAATGTCTGTTGAGTTGAATTGGCCAACATGATGGAGAAAAAAAAAAGCTGTCTAAACCTGGCCATTTTGGAGAAATCATATTGTCAACTGTTCTGACTGTAAAAATGGTCAAGATTTTAGAATGCGACTTCATAGTCAACCAGAAATACACTAATGCATATTATATCTGGCAGTGGTTTTGCCTAAAGTCAGCTATGATGAGTGGGGGCATATTCTTTGATCAGGAGGTTTTTTCACTGTCTTCTGGCCTTTCCAAAAATCATCAATACTGAAATCAGTGCATCCCGTGAACAACTGTCTAAGTAGATTATTCAGAATAAATGTGTAATGCCAGGCTCCTTTTCCCTTGCCACCCTTTCTACTTTTGAGCCAATCATCTTATCATCAGTAACTTTGTACAGGAAGACTACAAATTAATTGTAATGCTAACCTGAGGTAAGTATCAAAAAGGCAGATCTACTGCCAAAACTCTGGTCGAATAATGTATTAAAAATCTGAATAAATTATTTCAGATTATATACTGTTTGGAATTACCAGTGTTTTTGCTCCTCTCCTTTGCGACTCAATTAGAATGGATAATTGAAAGTGAACAGCTCAGGAGTGAGTTTTAGTCAAACACATTCCTTTTGACTTAAATTTTGACAAATGTTAGTTACTACATGGCATTTTGGGTTTGAGAAGCAACAGGACAATGAATGAGGCTATGTGGTATGATATAAATACCCTCTGACACTTAAGCTCTGGATATAAAAAAAAAAACCTGAGATCTTCAGTATTAAGGTCTTTTTACAGGACTTAAAAATACAAAGTAAATACACAAGACACTTCCCACTTTTATTTGGTACTTGTCTTCTCGAGTGTGCAGGTCTGTTTGATTAATGTCTGGTAGTTTAAGAGAGAAGACATCAGGCTTGTAGAGCATGAAATGTGAAGTGACCAGAGACTTGCCGTCCTGTTTCTGGTTGAGTTTTTATGTACAATTACCTTAGTTGTTTTTTTTAAGCTTCTTATAGTGCTGCTGCTTCAAGTAAGAATTCGTGCCATTTTTTTTTCAGCGTGTAACTCATCTGCTAACACTGGCTGTCTTTCTTGGCTAGATTATAAACTCCCTGAGGGCAGACTATGCATTATTTGTCTTTGCATCCTCAGGTCCTAGCATTATGATTTACATGTGGTAGTCACTAGATAAATGGTTACTGAATGAATGAATGAAGCAAAGAATGGGTGCTAGGAAGCATCTGTTGGCTGTTACAGAGTTGGATTTTGCTTGCGCCCAACTATATTTCTATGGCCCATCAAGGCAAACTTGAAAGCCTTATCCAGGAACTATATATACCATACTATCCTGTATGCATAATTTTATCAGTGATTAAATAAAGAGGAGGAAAGGAAGAGAAGAGGAGATGAGAGAAAGAGGAATGGGAGGAAAAGTGAGGGAAAGAGAAGGAAGAGATAGGGAGATGGAAGAAGAAGAGGAGAAAGAAGAGAGGAAGGAGAGGGAGGATGAGGAAAAGAAATAACCACTAATCCTGTCCAAGATTGGACTCATTACTTATTTAGGGGCTTGTATATCCTACTGAAGAACCTTCTATTGCCCTTTTTGGGGATGCCCCAAGTTTTATGATATTTTGTCTCTCTCCTCTCAATGTACAAAGGACTGTGGGTATTGTAGTTTGGAGAATGTCACAAATCCACACATCCATCTGTCAGTCTTTCAAATGACAGATCCTAGATACAAAGATCCATGTTCTCTGCCCTCCAGGGAGAGCTGCGAATCACTGTTCAAAATATTATTTGTTCAACTTCTGATTGACTCCAGGCTCTTAAGTCCTGTGCAAAAGACTTTATATAAATAGCTTCAAGCACGACCTACAATTTGGTCGTAGCTCTTTCCTCACAGTTGCAAGTTTATGGCACTGAAGCCCAAACTGACCAGCTTGTCTCCTTTCCTGCCCTTTCCCCTTCCCTGGGCCTCAGCTCTCAGAACAGAAAAAGCACAACCTTCCTCTTGCCCCTCCCTCTATCCTTTGGCCCAGCAGTCAAATTTGGAAGTTGCAAGTGAATGTTTCTTTTCAGGTAGAACTAGACACACAGAAATATTAGAGGTGATTACTTAAACTTGGACGTCACTAAGAATCCAGCTTGCTTTATCCAATACAATTAGGGATTCAAAAAATAGGTTGCTTCAACTGACTTCATGTTTCCAGTACATGACGGAGTCTGGTTAGTGCAGTTTTGTCAGATGCTAATGGACAAATGCTGTTCATGGAATGTAGTTTTAGCATACAGTGTTCTGAAGTGGCATGCTTCATTATTTTTCTTCATAGTTATCAATTTCTGTAGAAAAAATAAACATGACATATTTTCTTTCTTCGACTCTAAATTTACTATTTATTCTGTATGTATCTTGTATGAACCTACTCAAATACATGTTGTCTCCTCCGTTAAAATGTAAGCTTCTTGAAGGTAAGGACTGCTTTTGTCTTTCTTTGCATCCCCAACATCTGTTACATAGTAGCTGCTTAATAAATGCTTAATGATTGCTTAATACCTCTACTATTGGGCATTCTCCACTCACTTGATAATTTCAAGGATTTGATTATTAGGAATGTTCTTCTCTCCCTTCTGGCTAGCCAATTATAAATACTTAGGCTTAGAGCAAATCCTTCTTCCGTGGAGCCTTCCCAGCAGATTCCCTCCTCTAAAATAACAGCATTTATCAACTTGGTTGTTGTTCAGTCATTTAGTTGTGTCTGACTCTTTGTGACCCTGTAGACCATAGCACACTAATACTATCCATGGGGTTTTCTTAGCAAAGAACTGGAGTATTTTGCCACTTCTTTCTCCAGCTCATTTTACAGATAGGGCAACTGAGGCAAATAGGGTTAAGTGACTTGCCTAAGTGACTTGTTGCAAGTGTCCAAGGCCAGATTTGAACTCAGGTCTTCCTGCCTCTAGGCCTGGCACTCTATCCACCATGCCACCTAGCTGCCCATTTATTGGCTTTAGCATTCATTTGATAATTACTATTGTCTGATGTATCGCACTGAGCCAGTATTGCATCACTCTTTGGTTCCATTATTTTCTTGTTATCTGTGTTTTATGTTTGTCTTCCCTCTCCCATTAGATTGAAAGCAGCTTGAGAATAAAAATGTCTTTTACATCTTTGTATCTTTCATAGTAGTTAGCACGGTACATATATACTGTGCAGTAAATAAACAATTGTTAACCTATTGATTGCTCAGTGTGTGATTAAGTTAGTTTAAAAGAAGTCTGGTCCTGCCTTCCTGTGAATTTATTGGTTCCTGAATGTAGAACCTTGTCCTCCCTTTAGCTACCTCAGCATTACAATGATGAAGATGATGATGACGATGGTGGTGGTGGTGGTGATAACGATGATGATGATGATGACACATAGTGTGGCAAAAGGGTGTTAGAATACTGGAGTTGGAGTTGGCAAGACCTGAGTTCAAATGCTTTCTCTTTCATTTACTAGCTAGAGAGCTTAGTGTCTCTGAGTCTCAAATAGACTGGTCTTTTAAGATAAACATGGATTTCAATATACATTGGTGGAGGGAATTCAATGCTGCTCTAATCACAGATCTTGACACATTGATTCAGTAATAATAATAAGAACTTACATTTTGATAGTACTTTAAGGCTTAAGAATCTTGTTCCTCATAACACAGTGAAGTAGAAACGTTATGAATTATGATGCCCGTTTTACAAGCAGGAAAACTGAGGATGAGAGATCCTCATCAAAAAGAGAGAATGAGAGAGATCAAGTGACCTGGCTGAGGTCACCCTGTGCCAGAGCTGAGGTTTATGTGTGTCCATCCTGCCACCAGCAGCACCTATCTTTGCAGGATGCTGCTTTTCCTGATAGTTTGGGGGAAAAAAACAACAAAGCAAAATTCTTAAAGGTTGCAATGAAACCTTCAGGATTTTGCTCTCCAGAAATATGAATTACTGTGGGAGCAAAGCATTGGCAATGTCCTCTGCAGATATAATTTCAGCAGGCTGCAGGACGGTCAAATTTCAAGAGAATACATATTCCTTATAATGATTAGTATATTTGCATTAGCCCTGATTTTTTTGTGGGGGGGATGATTATAAATGGTTTAGTCAGTGAGCTAAGTGAATCCCTTAATCCCACAGTAGGTTTGTCATGCAGAACTGTTCATTTGTAGGTATTCAAAATTTCCACAGATAGTGTATTCCCTTACCTGCTTTTAAATCAGTAACTGTTTTTGTAATGACTTCATTATTTCTTAATTGTCCTAATTTTCTTTCTTACCTTTTCTTGTTGAAAGCAGATTTAAAAATGAACAGTTTTAGCATCCCAGGCATTTTAGAAACATTATGAATTTCAGGCTCCCACTCATTTGTTAATGAGCCTAATTAAACCCACCTGACTCAAATCCAGCCTTTGCTCCCATGCCTCCAGGACGTCCTTAGAACTAGAGAACTTTAAAGCTGAGGGGGCCTTTAGAGACAATCCAGTCCAAACCCCTAATTTTATAGATAAAGAAACTAAGGCCTAGAAAAGTAAAGCAATTTGTCCAAGATCGGTGGTAGAGCTGGGGTTAGAACCTGAGTCTCCTAACTCATGGTCCAGTGTTCCATCAACCCTATTGAGGTTTGCATGGAATCTAGCAGTATTTGCCATATGTTACTATTTAGCCTTTCTTAAGTATTTTTCAGTGAAGTTCATTTTAAATGGTCCAGTTACATTATAAGGTTCTCATTAATAGAGACTTTTCTTCTATGTCTTTGTTTTTCTGTGGTCTGGCATAGGCCCCAATATCCTACAGATTGACTGACTGATAACACAAACTCTTCTTTAGCTCCCCCTACCAAATAGGTTTGGCTAAGTAAGACATTTGATAACACATCTGGGGAAGGATTACTGAAATGCTTCTTTGTAATCTATCTCCTTTGCTAGTCGCCATTTTTCTGCTTGTACATCATTAAGCAGTCCTGGCTAAGTGATGTAGGAGGGATGTTTCTTATTCATTGAATTTTTCAAAGATTCTCCTCTTCAAATGACCAACATATATGTGAGCCACAACAACCCAATATGGCAAGAGAATATTTCCAACTTCTAGCCTACAAGGTAAATCCTGCCATTAACATTTTCTACCTATGCATCCTTGGGTATGTTGCTTAATCTCACTGGGTCTCAGTTTTTTCATCTGTAAATCGAGGGTATTGGACTAGATGGGCTCTGAGGTCTCTCCCAGCTCTAAATTTATGATCATATGACCCCAAGTCCTAATTTTGCCATTACCTCACTATTGACCTTATGTAAAAAATTTAATTTCCTTTGGTCTTGGTTTCCTCATTTCTCAAATGACCAGGTTGGATTAAATGGACTCTAACATCCTTTATAACTCTGACAATCAATGATTTCCTGAGCCAGGATCATATATAGGACAAGTCAAACCCCTGGGAGTTCTATCAAGGAGAATGAATGAGTACAATAGGTTTACTCTTGAACAAACTGGATTAGTCTCCCTGAGCTCATTGAGGAACCCTAGAATCTTTGGAGGTCATGCCAGACTTAATGATGAGACAAAGAAGGGACAGAGACAGAGAAAGAGAGAAAAAAAGAGGGAGAGCGAGAGGAAGAGAAAAATGAAAGAGAGAGGGAGAGAGAGAAAGAAAGGAGAGAAAGGGGGAGGAAGAGGAAGATGGAGAGAGAGACAGAGGTGACAGAGAGACAGAGACAGAGAGAGACACACAGAGACAGAAGGAGAGAGAGAGAGAGAGAGAGAGAAAGAGAGAGAGAGAGAGAGAGAGAGAGAGAGAGAGAGAGAGAGAGAGGGAGGGAGGGAGGGAGAATGAGAATAATGTGGTGTAAGGAAACAAGGAACCCTGGACTCATTAATCACAGATAATCTAGATCAGATATCTCATTTTATAGATAAGGAAATTGAACTCAGAAAAGCTAAGTAACTGACCTTGAAGCAGCAGAGCTAAGGTTTGAATGTGGGTTGACCTAAATCCAGCCCTTTTCCCCCTACATTGAACTCCAGCCTACTACCTCCTTTTGCCTCAGAGTTAGGAGACAATTCTGATTTCTGCCTAAGCTTATGATGACTTTAGACATATGTCACTTGTCCTCCCTGGGCCTCACTGTCCATATCCACTAATTAAGAGACTTGAAATAATTGACTCTTAAGGTCTCTTTGCAATCTCTGAGGCCCATGCTATGATGATATCACCTTTTTTCTTCATTGTTTTGCCTTCACCTCTTCGGAGCTGTCACCTCTTTCTAGTACTATGTTTTTCTATTCTACCTTGTTCTTCTTTCCCATCTCAATTGCGTAGGTTGCTTATCAACATTCCACTTATAAGAGTGACACCATGAGGCTTAGGAGACTTCACACAGTTCACTCATTGCTTTGTTAATGCACCTATTTCTGTTTCTTTTCATTCAGATATTTTATCTGTTAAATTTAAATATAGACATTTTAGTTAATTAGCATTCTTCTTATATTCTGTATTATTTCATTATTACATTTTCTATTAATTTGTTATTCTATCTTCTTCATAGTGACTTTGAATTGTGTGCCTGATTACTATATATATATAAATATATGTATATATATATATATATGTATGTATTAAGCAAAATTAATGCCTACATTGACCGTGTCCAGAAAAGATATTTCCCAATTTGCATTCTGAATCCATTACCTTTCCATCTGGAGGTAAACAGCATGTTTCATCATGAGTGGAATTGTGGTTGGTCACTATGTTGATCGAAGTGCCTAAGTCTTTCAAAGTTGTTTGATTTCACAATATTGTTATATAAATTGTTCTTTTGATTCTGCTCACTTCATTTGCATCAGTTCATACAATTCTTACCAGGTTTCCCTGAAACCTTCCCCTTCATTGTTTCTTACAGTATGATAGTGTCCTTTCATATTCATATGCTATAACTTGTTCAGTCATTTCCCAATTGATGAGGACTTCACTTTCTAGTCCTTTACCACCACAGAAACAGCTGCTATAAATATTTTTGTACACATGGGTCCTTTTCCTCTCTTTGATCTCTTTGGGATATTGCTAAGTCAAAGGGTATATTCACAGCTTAATGACTTTGGGGCCATAATTCTAAATTGCCTTCCAGAATGGCTGGACCAATTCATAGTTCCACCAACATTCCATTAATGTACCTCTTTTCCCACAGCCCCTCCCACATCTGCCATTTTGCTTTTTTGTCAGCTTTGTCATTGATTATACAACTTAAGAATTTTCTTCCTTCCATCCTATCCTGTCTCTTTTTAAATAGTCTATATATTTATACATAATATTAATTGATGGGATAAAGATGAAGCCTGCTTGTTGAAAACTTCAGCAAGTCAGTACCCCTTTTGCTTACATGGGAACCATCTACAATCCAGCCATTGCTCTCATCACAGACTGCCTTCTGATCTTCTGCAAACACAAAACATGTCCACCAGCTGGTCCCCATTTTCAGTCTTCTCATTTCTTCATTTACAATTGGCATTGGATGAATCAGATATTACCTGCATCCATTCGAACTTCAGTTCCTTAATTGTGTCAAATCATCTCAGCCTGGAGTCATTTGTACTAAGTGTGGACCATAATAATCTGTCATGATGCTCTTCAGGTCATCTGGGCCACAGATGAACTATTTCTGGTGTAGTCATCCACCAGGACCGCTCACTTCTTCTTTATATAGTTGTGCCCCAAGTAGCGCTTGCTTATTGTTCAGTATTTAGGGAGCATATCTTGATATCTATGTGCATAACCAGTTGAATTTCTTCTCAACACCTTTACTAGTGACAATGGATCCCTAGACATTTTTTTCCTCCTTGGTATTCAGGAACCCTGCTGTCATCTTTAGTCTTAATTTGAACAAAGGATGATGCTTTCTTCCAGCTTTGAAGGAATGTGCTATTGACTTGTTTTCTTTAGTATTTCAGAGTATAGCTTACACATTTTAGAGATGGTCCCCATTATTTCCATTCTGTGAATCAATAGGGAAATGCACCATTTTATGAAGATTGCAATTGTTGTTCAAATCCAGCATACATATGGGAATGATTATAGGGTGTTTACTAGTCATGAGCACAATATTGCATTACAAAAACATATGATACAGAGGGTACATATTAAATCTCTGGTTCATAGACTGTTCCCTAATTTATCCATTAAGTTTACTTATATTTAGTTTTATTAAAGAGAGGTTTCATATTTAGAATTCTGGAAAGGGCCAACATTTCACCCCATAAAATTAGCGAAGTTTGGTAAAAACATGCAAAGGAAAATTTATTCTCACTTGCAGTTGTCTAAATTGTCCACAGATGTGTATAAGCTATTGCCAAGCATATTTGTTTATTTACTTGATTTATAAGATGTGTCCAATGCATAAAACTTTGCAGCACACATACAATAAAATATGTGCCTGCTTTAAATAGTTAGCTTGCAGGATCGAGTTTCTTTCTATATTCCCCACTGCACTTAGCACATTGTTGACACTCAGTGAGTGTTCATTAATAAAACCTTCCGGGTGGTTTCCTATAAATGTTGAACAAAGGGGACTTTATGAGAAAACCCTTTGGGATGGTTGTCTTTTCTTCCCTCTGGAACCTCCTCAAGGAACTAGAGTGTAGTCTTATCTCTCTATTTCCCAAGAGAGAAATGATGTACTAATAAGCCCTTTTATCTGACAGATAAAAGTCACTAATTGCTATTCATTAATCTGTTACACTGAAAAGAGATCTGTTACATACCTTTATAATGTATCCCAGAATCCTCTTGGCATATAATATCCAGTTGATAATATTTGTCTTCTAGGAAAGTTACAAGGATCATGGGATCATAGATTTAGAGTTAGAAGGAACCTGAGAAACCATCAAGTCAAACCCCTTCATTTGTCAGATGAGGAAACTGGGGAACAGAGATGATTAGTGCTTACCCAAGATCACACAGCCAGTCTAACGTTGAGGGTGGAATTTGAAACCAGCTCTTTGTGACTCCAAGGCCAGGACCCTTGTCTACTTCACCAACCTGCCTGCAATAGATAGTACTCAACTCTCAGGAGTGATGCTGGATATCAATTCAAATGGAAACAACTGTCAAACAGATAGAAATTTTTCATACTCTCACTTTAATTAAATGGACAAGAATAAAAGGGCTATGGAGCATGCAATAATAGCATTTGACTAATTTTTCAGGTGATGTTTGTATGAAAGAAATTTCACATTACGTGGATCATGAACTCTGTTAATTTACTGGTAGAGACAACATTTCCAATGGTCTCAAAGCATTTTCTACAAACTTTTCCTTCAGTCCTTGTACAAAAATAAGAACTAAGTGAAATTTGGATTCAATGACACTAGAGATCTAGCTTATCTTCAAAAAAAGGAATCCAAGTACAAATTTCATATATCAACTTCAGGGTAAGTTATCAATAAGGGACAATCAGGCTATAGATTCTGTCTTGCTCCCTCTCAGATTTCTCGGGATTTCCAGTTACCCTTTCAATCAGATATTGGAGTCTTCTTAATATTTTGTCCAATGGTCTTTGGTTTCTAAGTTGTTATTATTTTGTGCAGAATAGCACCATGATGGAAAAACAATTTTCTTAGGTAGTTTCTGGAGAAACTCATATAAGGGGATGAGCTCATGTAAGGAATTCATATATTTGCTAAGTCACAAGGTTGGAAATTTGGGAATATCTCAGGGTGTAGTCCTCTTCTGGCTGAAAAACTAGTTCCATTTTATTCCTTTTGGGATGAAAGATAAACTTTACTTGTAGGTCATCAACTAATGAATACAGCTAACATCAGAAATCCTAATTATTTCATTCTGCCATGCATTTAAATCAACTGCCTAACAATGAATTTGCTAACCTTTGTCTAAAACAAAGGAACATACTTTAATTTTAAAAAAACAGTAAGTGTGTTGTTTTGTTGAGGCAGTGAGGTATAGAAACCAATTACATGGAAAAATAATTGTTAAAACACACACATATATATATGCACACACATACATGCATACATATGTGTATATGTGTATTAAACCAAGTTCATAGACACCAGGTTAAGAATCCATGCCCTAGGACTTACTCAGTAAATCAGAAATGGACTGCAATCTGTGTTGATGGAGGGAGTTTCCATATGGGAAGTTTAACCACACTTATGAAATCACAGTTCATGTTTATTCACATCTGATATGTCTTTAAATTTTTTTCTTTAGAAAGCTTTAAAAAATCTCATCTGTTTATGCAGCAGCATAGCAGGAATAATTTCGACAGGGGAATGGACTGTTTGAGCTCATGAATTCCCTCCCAAACGGATGTTATACTTTTATTTTATACTTTTATACTCATAGATTCTGTTCTCTCCACTCCAAGACTTTTATATTTCATATGTCTATTGATTGTGCATTACTTGCATGGGGCTCCTTTGTTCTTTACATCTTTATTGATGCGAGGAAGTGCCAGAAACTACTTTTTAACAGTTATTCAATCCTTGATGCCCTTCATGTATCAGACTTAGGATTTCATTTCTTAAAACTACTGGGCCGGTTATACAATTAATTGCTTCTTATTAATATGCCATTAGATTCACTTGGCCAACCAAGAACAGCTGAAAAAAAGCATGCTTCGTCCTCCTCCCCTCTTATGAAGAACTCTTTTGATGTTCAGGCTGCTCTCCTGTGTAATGGGAGACTTGCTAGAGTGTCTGAAGCCCTCTTGTTGGTTTGAAGTGACAGAAAATGTTATCCCTTGATGATGAACAGGTTTCTATAGCCATTAAATGTTTTTCATCCATTCACCCAGCTCAGGGTTTCCAATAAGGCCACTAGAACTTCATTCAGGTTAATTACATTTTGCCAGAAACTGCACTTTGGTGATGGAGCCAGACCATATAAGCTAATAAGAAACAATGGGAAAATTGAGGGAAGATGCAGGGATGTGCTGATGTCTGGTTCAATAGAAAGCTAGTGGCACCAACCATCTGACACAATTCATGTTCATAAGAGGTCTCTAGAGTTTGCAAACCTTACCCTTAGCAAATGTGTTTATCACTCTCCTTGGGTTGGCTCATACTTACTAACCAGATCACTTCTTTCAATCTTTCCACTTGTAAACACTTAGAGCTAGTTTTAGTATTCAGATAACATCTACTTACATAAATGTCTACACATATACACACAAGAGTAATTAATTGCGTATCTGGTCTAGTAGTTCTAGAAAAGTAATCCTAAATCTGGGCATTGAAGATTGTATAACACAATATATTATGGAATATATAATATATGTGTATGTGTGTATTCATGTATGTATATACATGCATATGAGTGTGAGAAATTTATGTATCTAGATCTAGAGACAGAAACAGAGATAGCGATGTAACTGATGAGAGTCATCGTGAAGTAGTGGATTAAGAGCCAGGAAGACTCCGGTTTAAGTTCTGATACACACAAGCTGTGTTACCTTGGAGATCCCATGCAGCATTCTGAGACTATTGACTGCCCACCAGCTGTCAGTCTGCATTGATAGAAATGATTCCCTGTACTATGGCAATAATAGATGCAGCTAGGTGGTGCAGTGGATAGAGTGCTGGGATTGGAGTCGGGAAGACTCATCTTCCTGAGTTCAAATCCTGTCTCAGACACTTAGTAGCTGTGGGACCCCAGGCAAGTCACTTAACCCTGTTTGCCTCACTTTCCTTATCTATAAAATGAGCTGGAGAAGGAAACGGCAAATCACTCCAGTGTCTTTGCCAAGAAAATCCCCAAATGGGGTCACAAACAATCAGACATGACTGGAAAACAACTGGACGACAGCATGTATATGTCTCTTCCTTGGTAATTTCTATGACGTATTATTATACATGTTATTTAAGAACATGACATATTATATAACATATAATGATATCTTACATAACATCTATTATATGTAAACATATTATATATAATATATATTCAAAATTACTAAGAAAAAGAGTAAGGTTAAGCTGATTCCTATGGGAATCAAACCCATGAATTTGGAAAATGTGAATCTTAAGAAAAATGGTAAAGAAGAAAGGAACATTGGTAAAGATAGGTGAGATGAATGACATCTATAATTACTCAAAAGCAGGAGAGGATGAAGCAAAATGAGAGAAGTCAAGTTGAATCTAAAGAAGATATGTACACATTTACAAATTCTTTAGATATTTAAAGATGTATGCATACACAGATGTAGCTATAGCAGAAGACTCACGTGACTGTGTCTGTAACCTCCATCTGTCCTCCATTAAATTAGATTGCTCATACCAGGTTATTACCAACACCTCTGTGCTGCATTAACATCCCCAACACTGTCAGTAACACTCGTGTCTTGGTTCCCTCACAAAAGCAAATCTGAGTCACATTGATTCCTCCCTCATTCTTCTTCATCCTCTCCGACTCTGAGTCAATGCAGATGCCATTTCCCTCCCCTGTGGATAGCCTCCCCAGTGTCCAAATTTTCTCATAAACATTTTTCTTTTTCTTCCCAAAGCTCACTCATTTCTTTCAGAAAGCCTTTCTAGTCTCACCTGCTGCAGTCATTTTAATCATTCCAGTAATTATCTCCATACTTTGTTCTTCCCATTTCTCCCAAATTTGGAGACTTTCACAAATGTATCTTGCTATACTTCCACAAAAGTTTTACCCAAAGTCTCATTGGGACAAAAGTAAGCCTAGATCCTTGAAGGCTAATTTAGCAGAATATAGGCTCCGTTAGGTAAAGCCAAGCTGGAAATGTTTGGAGCATCCTTTCTCCAATATTTATTAGCTGTGAGATTATGCTCTAAAAATGGCAGTTACTACTACTACTACTACCACTACCACTACTACTACTACCACTACTACTACTACCACTACCACTACTACTACTACTACTGCTGCTGCTGCTGCTGCTGCTGCTACTACTACTGCTGCTGCTGCTGCTGCTGCTGCTAATTTGTGCTCAGTAATGTCCCATACATCTTTGGACCAAAGACCAGACTAGTTCAATCGATAGAGGCTCATCACCAAAGTGTTGGCCACCAGGCAATGAACTTTGTTGGCTAGAACAGTTGATTAAGTTATCTACATTTGGCTGAAATGTAGGCTGTATGTTAGGGAGTAATATAAATGTCAAACAAAGGAGTTCATATTTTATCCTAGAGCCCAGAAGGAGCTATTAGTACTTTAAAAAATTATTCTGAACTTAATAAACAATAAATAGAATGAGCAGTCACATCCACACAGTGGAATTGAAAAAAAAAAAGATTGCAGAAGAAACAAAAGGTCCCTATTCTGCACAGCTTGCTTTTCTTTTTGAACATATAACAAAGTCTGGCTTACTTTCTGGCCTTCTTTCTATTCTCTTTTTCCATTAAAAAAGTTGCCTTAGGGACTCTCTTTTCTTTCTTGGTTCTTTTCTGGCTATCCTATCCCCAATCTCCCCTCATTTTCCTTCCCCTCTCACCTTTAAAAAGAAAGAAAGAAAGAAAAACGAAGTCCTTGTAATAGATAGACATAGTCAAACAAAATAAATTCCACAGTGCGCATGACTGAAACTACTGGAAGTTCTGGAGAGGGAAGTGACGTGGTCAGATACATGCTTTAAGAATATCAATTTGGCAGCTGTGTGGATGATGCACTGAAAGGGGGCAGAATGAGGCACTTTCAAATAGGAAGGTCAATAAGTACCTCATGCAGTGTTCTTGATCCAATGGTACCCGATATGTTTATCATCGTTACTGTGAACTCCGTGTGAAGGATTGTAGATGGGGGAACATTTGACTTATACTAATTGATAAAATGGTGGCAGAAGGTGAGATTTTGGCTGGAGATAGAGGGACAAGTCCTTTCTTGCTTGAATGGTGGTATAGCCCCTTTGTGATTGGTCTCAGAAGCACAGTGGGGACTTTTTTTTTTAGATCTCATCTGGGGTATGTTTGATGTCTCATTACTTTTTTGGTTACTATTTGTAGTTCCTTGATATTGTTTAAACATTTCAAATTTTCACTGTCATAGAAAGGGCAATATTAACAAATATCTGGCTTGCAAAAATAGATTCCTTGAATCTTGAACAGATATTTAGAATGCACTTCTTTTTAGCCGTAAGGTATCTGTGTATCCATTTTAATGCACCTTGCAAAAAAATTCTTTGAAATATTGAAAGGTGTTATTTTTGCATAATGGGCTCAAAGATTTAGAGCTGGAAGGGATCTGAAAAGTCATTGAGTCCAACTCCTTCATTTCACAGATAAGGAAACTGTAGCCCACAGAGATGAGGTGACTTCATTGTTGTCGAGTTGTTTCAGCTCTTTGTGTTCCAACTCTTCATGACCCCATTTGGGATTTTCTTGGCAAAGACACTAGAGTGCTCCGCTATTTCCTTCTCCAGCTCATTTTACAGATAAGGAAACTGAAGCAAGCAGGATTAAATGACTTGCCCAGCATCACACAGCTAGTAAGTGTCTGAGGCTAGATTTGAATTCAGGTCTTCCAGATTCCAGCCCAGCAGTCTATTCACTGTACCACCTAGCAGCCCCTTAAGATGACTTTACCAGAGTCAGAAGACTCATGCTTGTTTAAGGCAAGATTTGAATGCAAACTTTTCTGACTCCAGGTTCAGTTCTCCATCTATCAAACTATGCTGCATAAAGATTAGGATAGGGAAATGAAATCTTTTAATTTTTATTTTTTCTCCACATGACTATCCTTTATTTGTTGAATACAGTGATCATATTTCCTCTATGTCTTATATCCATGCTAAAATCCCTGGTCCATTTAGGCAATCCTCTATGAAATCAAAGTCTTCCACCATATTGGTTGCCCTCCTTTGAACATTCCAGTTTATCAATTTCCTTCCCAAAATGTGGTACCCAGAATAGAATACAATCTCCAGATGAGGTCTGACCAGAATGGGATATAGAAGTTCTATATTACTTTTTACCTTTCTTAATGTAGGACAAGACAACATTACATCTTTCCATTTCCAAATGATTGATTCTACTGATTAATCTTGAGCTCACAGTACACTAAAGCCCTCAGCTCTCTCTCTCTCTCTCTCTCTCTCTCTCACTCTCTCTGTCTCTCTCTCTCTCTCCTTTTTTTTAGAAAAATTGCTGGGTACTCATATTGGGAAATTAAATCATCCACAGATTATACTAGTACTAATCCCAATGCACTTTTAGTCCATCTCAGGATTACTGAGCCATTTTGAAGACTTACCTTCTGGTTGATTTGAAACTGAATGTAGTAAAGTCAAATGGTCATTCCATGTAGAGTACATGATGGCATTTCTCTGGCCTGAGGGGCTCTCAAAAGGGTTAAGTTGTACCCTTGGGAGGTCTCTGACCCACCCTGGAAGACCATTATTTATTGGATTTTCCTAGCTTTTCAACTCAGTGATCTACAAGACCACTTAATTCTTAACCCTAGTGACCCTGAGAAAATCGGTTAAGTTTGCTGATTTCTTTTCATGCATTCCTTCCTGTTTTTAATCTAGGGATCCTTAAACCAAGTTTATTGCATGAACCTGAATGCCAAAGATCTGGTTGGAAATGAACTGTTGAGAAAATATGGTGGCTCCAACAGATGTTTGCCTTGCTTTCTTTGACATCTTATAATGCTTCCAGTCTTGTAATAATAACAAGCTACATTTCAATGGGGCATTAAGCTTTATATAAGAATCATATGAGTTAGGTAGTGTGAGATTAATTTAATTAAATTCATTTCATCAAGCAGTTATTGAAGTGTTAGGCACTGGGAAGACAAAGGCAAAAATGAACCACTGCCTCTCCTCATGGAGCTTTTACTCTACTGGGAAAACGATAATATCTCTGTTTCACAGTAACAATAGTGAATATTACTATCTCCAGGTTATAGATGAGGAAACAGAATTTGTGGCAGGTTAAGTAACTTGCTTAGAGTCACACAGCTGGTAAGAGTAGAAGCCAGAATTTGAATACAATTCATTCCATATGCTTATATTCCTTACAGAATACTATGATATTCAGATTTAGCCAAAACTTAAAGAACAAAGAAATACAAAATCTCAGAACTAAAATTAAAAGGGGGGAAGATCCCACAATAACCTAACCCAAAGCAACTAGTAAAGATTATTTCAGTACTCTAGTTCTTGCCAGATTAGTACCCAGTTATTTATTATCAGTCAGGCTAAGAAGATTTGGAAGGGTTTCCTCTCTTGAAGGTTTTGGGGAAGGAAGTATCTTAGAAAGACAATTTTGATGTCTATCTGAATCTCAATATGCTTGACTTAAAATTGTAATTATACATAATTATCTTAATAAAAATCCCCCTACTTTTTATCTTTTCCTTTACTATGATGGTAATGGAGGTAGTTATATAGAAGTGGTATCTTGAGCTGTGTAATAAAATGTGGCACATTTTCCAAAAGTCTATTAGAATCAGGACTGTTTTGAGAGCTGCATAGGACACTTGCATAGACTCTGTTTTATTATGACTCCAAGCTTCGGTCTGTGCAATTTGCTTCTTGGAGGAGATATGGAGTGTGATGGTATTGGCTGTTGATTATAGCAGTAGTGGCAATGGAACATAGATTGCCCTATATGCTTATACATTGTGTCCATCTTAAAAGTAATGGGACAAACCCTCATCAAAATTCATTTTGTTTTCTCAGCATGATTTCCACTGGGTCTGTCTTCTAGGGTTGCTGCTTCCCTTTGCCCATATCCACTAATAGGGCTACATTCCAGCCAGGAACCTGGCCTCTTTACATCTGTTAATGACAAATGGCAACACAAAACTATCCCTTAGAATCTGCATAGCTACCAGGATTGTTAGGGGCCTCATTTGTTGTTTGGCTACCTCAGTCAGTGGCCAAATGGAAATTTATGTAGCTCCAGCTATTTCAAATACAACCAGTATTAGCTGAATTTATTTTGGCAAATTTTTAGTGTATGTGAGTGCCAAGGAAATGAAAGTCCCTGGAAAGAGGTGTCGTTAAAATGCAACTTTAATTACTAACAATTTAACTCAGACCACAGTATATAACTATCATAAGGGAAGGAAAGATGGTTTAACCTCATACATTTCGATAAATTGCAGAGTCCAGAAAAGACACTTGTGTGCCGTAGGCAAGAAAAACTGGGAATTGTGCGCCTTTGGAGGGGCATAAAATGCTGTCGGGTGGAGACTTTGAACCTTTACTATAGCATGTTTGATAACTCATTACAGAATAAATACCTATATGCCATGGAAAGCAATTATTTGCATTCAAATATGAACTGTAAAAAGTAATATTTTAAAAGTGTTTCTTTTTGTATCTGTTCTTCATGGTGCTTACAAGGTGGCTACCCACCTTGCATAACCCTAGTCCTGACTTTGATCGTAATTAGGCATGAATTTTGAAGTCTAGAGAGCTTTCTCATCCCCCTTTCTTTTCCTCTTTTTTTGGAGGCAATTGGGGTTGTGACTTGCCCAAGGTAATATAGCTAATAAGTGTCTGAGGCCAGATTTGAACTCAGGTCTTCCTGACTCCAGGGCTGGTGTTCTATCCACTGTGTCACCTAGCTGCCTGCCTCAGCCCCTTTTTCTGCATGTTAAGGAAATTGGAGCAGTCAGAGTCAGAGATGATTAACACTTTGCCTTGATTTTGGGGTGAAGAGGTAAGAACCAGATGGATAAACAGAACTGGAGAGTTCTCTTTGTTCAAACTACTACTACTACTACTACTACTACTACTACTACTAATACCTAGCTAGCTAGCTAGCTAGCTAGCATTTATATAGTACTTCAAAGGTTGCAATATACTTCACAAATATTCTGTCATTTGATCCTCACAAGAACTCTGGGTGGTAGGTGCTATCATTATTCCCATTTCACAGATAGGGAGACTGAGACTAAGGAAGTTAAGTAACTTGCCCAGGGTTATAGAGCGAGTGAATATTTGATGTGGGATTTGAACTCAGGTCTTCTTGATTCCAGGTCTAGCACTACATCTACCATCCCACCCAGCATAACACACTATTCTAATAAAGGGGATTTATACATAGTCAGGAGTCAGATAAAGCAGGTTGCCCAGTATTGAATCATTTCTTTTGTCGGCTTCTCTTCTTCCCAGTGCTCCTTAAAGGAAAGTATTGTCCTAGATTCTGCTTGGAGCTCTCTGGTTTTTCTACCCTTCCTTTCAGAATCTCAGCCTTGAACTGGCCTTGAAAAGCCAGCTGGTCCAACCCATAGTAAACTAGGGGAGACTTGGCGACACATCTTAACGGTCATCCAAAGAACTCCTCTTACTTCCAGTGCCTTCCCTCCACTAATGATCTCTCATTTATTTATCTTCCATCTAGTTTGCTTTGTATAGATTTGTTTGCATGTTGTCTCCACCATTAAATTGTAAGCTCCTTGAGGGCAGAGACTATCTGTTACCTCTTTTTGTATCCCCAGAACTTAACACAATGCCTGGCACATAGTAGGTATTTAATACTTGATTGAAGACTTCCAATGAGTGGGAACATATTCCCTCCCAAGGCAGCCTGTTCCACTCTTGGAGAGCTCTAATCATTAGGGAGTCTTTCTTTGCATGGAGCCTAAATTGGCATCTTTCCCATTGCTCTTAGTTCTCTTCTCTGCTGTCAAGCAATGCAAATCTAATCCCTTGTCTATGTGACAAACACTAGAATACTGGAAAAGAGAAATCACAGCCCTTTTCTAAATATACCTTCTTCCTTCAGCTGATCCCTATGAGGCAGGATGTTGAGACCCTTTCCCCTCCTCTTTTGAATGTTCTCCAGCTTGTAAATATCTTTCTCAAATTGTGGTGCTCAGAATTGAACACAATACTCCAGATGCAGTCTGACCAGGACAGAGGACAGCTGTCCTGTCACCTCCCTAGTCCTGGACACTCTTCTTTCAATGAAGCCTAAACCAACCCACCTTGGCATTCTCTTTCATTTCCCCTGCTCCAATTATCACCTTTGTGCAAATGATCACCATATTTCTTTCTCCAACCCTAAACTATACTAGAGCACTGGACTTTAAGTGAGGAAGACTTCAGTTCAAATCCTGCCTCAAATATTTACCAGCAGTGCTACCTTGGGCAAGTCACTTAATCTCTGATTGCCTCAGTTTCCACATATGTAAAATAGGGATAACATTAGCAACCTAACTTCCAAAGTTATTGTGAGGATCAAATGGGATATTTGTAAAGCACTTTGCAAACTTTAAAATACTATAGAAAGGCTAGCTATCATCATCATCATCATCATCATCATCATCATCATCTTTCCTTGCAAGTCTATCAGTAGGTCAAACTTAACATATCCAAAACAACTTATTTTCCTCCAAATTTGCTCTGCCTTTTAACTTCATTACTTCTGACTATGGTACCACTCCACTCCAAATTATCTTGGTGGTGCCATAAGTAAATAATTCATTTAGGGATGGAGGGAACAGTCTAGCCCAGGTCGGTGCAGGCAAGCTATGAGGAAAGGTTGTCCATACCTGAGAGAATCCAGCCCAAGTCCCCATATCATGACTTGTGATCCTTGTGATCCCTAGACTTGGAACTCTTAACTTAGGGCTAGGTGTGAGGATGGAGAAACTAAGAAGTGACAGTGAGAGAACTCAGGCCAAGGGTGGGGAGGTGGGGGAGGAGAAAGAGAGAGACAGAGACAAATGAGACAGACAGACAAAGAGAGGGAGGGAGGGAGGGAGTGATAAAGACAGACAGAGACAGACAGAGATAGAGAAAGAGACAGAGAAAGAGAGGGATATAATATATAATATATATTATATAATATATATTATATATATATATAATATATATATATATAATATATATATAATATATATATAATAATATATATATAATATAATATAAAATAATATATATTATATATAATATACACACAGAGACAGAGGAACAGAGAGAGACAAATACAGAAAGAGAGGACAGACAGAGACAGAGAGAGGGGGGATGGAAGAGAAAGAGGGAGAGAGGAGAGAGAGAGAGAGAGAGAGAGAGAGAGAGAGAGAGAGAGAGAGAGAGAGAGAGAGAAACACCTTTGGAAGTGGTGACCAAGGACTTGACCTGAAGAAGGATATGATCACTCAGGACAGAAGGATAATGGAGGGCTAAGAGGTGCAAATGTATAAGATTAGAATTGACCAGACTTGGCAGTAGATTTGATACTGAGGGTGAGAAAAGATGAGGATGACATTAAGGTTATGAACTTGGGTAACTGGGAGAATGGGGGTGCCCTTGACAGTATTGTCGAAGTTAGAATGAGGGGAAAAGAAGAAGCTCTTGGCACAGGACCTCAATTTTTTCGTTGAATCATGAGGTAAGACTCTCCACTTAGAGGGTGGGGGGGAGGATGAGCCATAAGAGGCTTGAGAAAGGATGATAATTTTTAGAAAAGCTTCTGTGGTAAATGTAGCAGGATGGTGAATCAATGAAGGAGGCATAAAAGGATGGCCTTATCATAGTGAGGGCCCAGTTGAAATAATGTAACCTAAGTTTGTAGTAAACTCAATCAACATAGTTACATGATTCTTCCTAGCTTTGTTCTGTAGGCAGGAGTGAAAGCATTGAATGGTGGGAATGATCCAAGCCTAGGGCTTTGTAGGGCAAGACTGGCAATGGGACAAGGGACTTGAGAGAAAACATTAATGCAGAGTTGGTTCACAAAGAGAACAAAATGGGGAATGGAGAGGTGTGGTCACTGCAGTTTTGAAAGCCTAGGAAAGAGCAGGTATTAGAGGTCACTGTGAGTATGAAGAACCAGATCAGGGGGTGTCAAAAGAGAGGGAAAGGTGAAACAACAACATATTGTGATGAGATAAAAGAATTAAAGAGTTCATGAACATGGAAATGGAACTTTTGTGAGTGATATGGAGGTCAGGGATACGGCTAGTCTCTGTGTGTGCCTAAATTGGGGTGGATCAGTAGGTCATAGGAAATGGGCAAGTTGAGATACTAGGAAGTAAAGATGTTTGAGGGAGTATCGATACTTATGTTTCAGTCCCTTAGAATTGGGGCAGGAAAGACTGAGTCAGGCCCTGGAATCAGTGAGGAAAGAAGGAGAGTAACCTGGAGGCAGGTAGATAACAGCTACCAGAATCTTAAATGGGGGATAAATATGGATTGGATGAACCTCAATGAAGAGGTTACTGAGTGATAATGGAGAAGCAGCAACGGGGAAAAGGGGCAGGGTATGAGTGAAAGGTTAGTCAATGGTGGTAAGGAGCCAGGTCTCAGTGAGTGCAAGAAGATGAAAGGAATCAGAAAGGAAAAGGTTTAAGATCCAAGCAAGTTTGTTACCTATGGAGTATTCATGTCAGAGAATGTAATGAGTAGACCTGAAGTGGGACATTGGTGGTGAGCATCTGGTTGAGGGAGATAAGAACTAGGGAGTGGGTGGTTGGGGATCTGAATTTTGCAGTGGGAAGTGGATAGGATTTAGAATCAGAAAAGCATGTTTGGAATATTGTATTCTACTACTTATGACTCTAGGCAAGTTCATTTCTCTGAGCCTCAACTTCCTCACCTGTAAAATGAGGGGTTTGATTATCAATCTCTAAGGTCCCTTTTGGATTCAAATATGGGAACTTTCTAACCCTGACTTTGTTACTGACTTAATAAATCACAGGATCATAGTTTTAAGATCAGAAGGAATCATCTTTCATCCATCATCTAATTTAACCCTTTCATTTTACATATGGGTAAACTGAGGGTCAGAGAAGTAGCCTTATTTAAGTTGCAGATTTTCTCTGCACCCCAATCCTATACTTATAAAATGATGATAATTTCACTAACCTGCCTCTCAGGAATGTTGTAAAGAATAAGTAACCAATGCTGTATTGATAAACGTCAAAAGCTAAGGAATAACACAACTTCATAAATCTGTCTACACCAACAAGGGAGTGAGGGAACCTATTTTTCAAACTGTATTTCCTATACTCTTTTGGCCTCTAGAAGCTCCTGGGCTTTTGCTATAATTCCTCTTTTACTGTTCTTAAGACACTCTTTTGAAGACTATTTATTAATAAGCCCTGCCTGCTTCTTATTTAGAGTGCCGTCTCTTCCCTCAACTCCACCCCCAGCCTCCCACTACAATTTCCCTTGTTTCCTTAAACATTTTGGATTTCTATGCCCAGGAAAGTAAAAGAATAACAGCACCAGCTAGAGACACTCAATGGAAATAGCACTGGCAAGGAGCAAATTCTCTTGCAAATCCCTGCCAGGTTGCTGAGTCCTGACCTGTGTGACCTGGCTGTTCCAGTGCCAGTTATTCCTGATCAGAAGCCAATGATTGTGTGGCACAGGGCTAGGCCTCCTGGTTGTTTTAAGAACATGGTCAATCACCCACTAGAGATGGGACTGATACCACCCAGTTTGCACTCTCTCATGGGCTGGTACTGAAAAAGACGCCAGGAAATTTCTTTTTTGTTGTCTGAATTTTTCCTCAGGCTTTGACAAGCTCTCATTTCTTCTGGCCATACCCAGAGTCCAATTGGTCTTCAGTGATAGTCATTTTTTTAAAAAAAAAGGATCCTTGTTCAGCCAACTGATTTCTAACTGTATTTCCTAATTGATTTCTCATAGTGAAGTCAGGTAAACACACATTTGTTAAGTGACTAATATGTAAGAGCCAGTCACCTCACTAATTACCAGGGATAAAAAGAAAGATAAAAACAGAGCCTGCCCTCAAGGAGCTCACAATCTAATCAGAGAAATAACATACAAGCAACTAGGTACAAACAAGATATTCTCTCTCTCTCTCTCTCTCTCTCTCTCTCTCTCTCTCTCTCTCTCTCTCATTTGTCTCTGTCTCTCTGTCTCTATCTCTGTCTGTCTGTCTGTCTCTGTCTCCCTCTCTGTCTCTCTCTCTCTGTCGGTCTCTGTCTCTCTGTCTCTCTTTCTATCTGTCTCTCTCTTTGCCTGTCCCTGTCTCTCTTTCTTTCTCTCTGTCTCTGTCTCTCCTTATCTTCTCCCCTCCCCTCTGCCATTTCCCCTCTCCCTTCTCTCTCCCTCTTTCTTTCTCTCCTCCCCAAATTGGAGATTTTGGAGATTTTTCCTTTAACAGAGAGAAGAAATTGGTATCATGGGGGATCAGGAGAAGCTTACTGTAAAAGTCTGGGACTTGAAGGAAGCCAGGGAAATCTAACATAGGATGTTATGGCTGGAAAGAACCTTTGAGCTCATCTAGTCTAATTCTCTCATTTTAAAATTAAGGAAACAGAGACCCAGAGCAGTAAAATAATGGGTCCAAAGTCACTAGCAGAGCTAGGATTAGAGCCTGGGTTTCTGGATGGCTAGCTGTATTAGCAAGGCAATAATCACAATATAGATGATAATTATAAATATGCCTATGTAGTTCTATATCGCAAAATATGAGACTCTCCATATAGAAGGTGGAAGAAGTAAACCATTTATTCAGACACCAGAGAGCCAGATCCCAAAACCAATAAGTCCAATCCATCATAGCAGCAAAGAAATTAATACACATTATCACAGCAGAGAATGACTCCATCTCAAAACCATTCCCTCCCCTTACTGGGGCCTTCCCACAAACACACTCACTGCACAGCTAGCACACGTCTGCTCTCTCCCTCAGCTCTAACCACTCTGAGCATTTCCTGTTCCACCCTTTCCTTTTCCTCTCGTTCAGCAAGTTCCTCCTGCCATATGTGACTTAGGCTTCCTGTGACATAAGCAGGTCACATGGGCCTATTAATGGGTGGGAAAGATCTTTACATTACCATTACACTAGCTGGGTGTATGTCCCACTGTACCATGTTCCCTCTCTCTGGTGGTATTTCTGATGTGCTTCCTTAGCTTATACAAAGTCTATTCTGCCGCAAATTGAGCTTCACATGGCTTTGTGATCTAAAGTATTCATCTAATTTTGTCAGTTTCAGGTAAACATCACTGTTTACTGTTTTCTCTTTGAATGTGAAGCAATTGACTTTTTTTTTACTTGTCTGTTATATGCTTAGGGAATTATTTAGATAGACTTATTTTCCACAGTGTCTGCTTGATACTAGAAGATGATTTGCATTGGACTTCATAGAGTCATTTAGTAGCATATGACTCTAGGCAAGTCACTTCTCTTCTGAGTCTCAGGTTCTTTATTTATAAGATGGGGGAAGAAGAGGATGAGACCATCTCTCAGGACATTTCCAAATCTAACAGTCTATGATGATTCCAAGGTCACTCCAACAATCTGTCAGGGTTGAAATTCTAAGAATTAAAATCTCAACCTCTCACTGATTTTTTTTCTATTTTTTTTCGTATAGAATGATACTAAATTCACAGTGAGGATGGCCAAACCCCAGCAACTAGATATCTTAAATATCTTAATATTCTATATTATTATCTTATTTATAATATATTATTTCAAAATATCTTAATTATATCCAATGAAATTAAATCTTAATATATAAGAAATATAAAATCTTAATTATATTATACTGTATTATCTTAAAAAAAAAAAAGCATTCCCCATAGAAAGGTATCCATAAAGTGACTGTCAATTTCCCCTCCCCCTCCCTGCTGTCCACAGCACCAACAACAGTGACACCCAGTGGTCATTCTCCATGCTGACATGCAGACTGCTTACGTCCTAAGCCTTCAGATTCAGTCCTTACCAAGCTGTGCTGTGCATGTAGTTAGTAAGGGATCCTCTGTCTAAGAATTGAAATCTTGGGGCTTTGTTTCTAGAGTCTGCAGCCAAACTCTTTGATAGTTTTCCCTCATTGACAATTCTTGATTTGTGTTTCATGCAATTGGAACATAATTTAATTTTTTTAAGATTAAATTAAAATTTTTTTAAAAGAGTTGCTCTGTAACATTTCAGCTTTCAAAATTTAGCATGAGTCAAGCAATCGACCGTATGCTAAAAACAGGTAGTATTTTCAAAACAAAACATTTCGTGTCTTAGCAGCCCCATCATTTATATCTTGTGTCAATCCTTTTCCAGAGAAATGGTGTGTGTGTGTGTGTGTGTGTGTGTGTGTGTGTGTGTGTGTGTGTATGTGTGTGTGTGATGCTTTCTACCTAAATATTGGCAACCTCCAAGAGGAGATAAAATTTCCTTTAAGTGTTTATTCCTGCTGCAAGGAGGAAACATGGCAGGAAATCTGCTGTCCTTTTAAGTGACTCTTTGTTAGAGAACTAGGAAAGATGGGGACTTCCTTGAATCACTAAAAGTTATTGTAGCTTCCGAGTACAGGGAGTTTCCCCAAACATTGTTACAGTCAGGTAATTTCACTGTATCAGGAAGGAGGTGTGAGAGAGTGTGTGTATATGTGTGTCTGTGTGGGAGTGTGTGTGTGTGTGTGTGTGTGTGTGTGTGTGTGTGTGTGTGAGAAACAGCTGGAGGCAAAACAAGGTTAGACTTTAGCGAGCAAAGTAGAGTTGGTTGACTCTTCATGACCCCATTTGGAGTTTTTCTTAGCAGAGATACTGGAGTGGTTTCCCATTTCCTTCTCCAGCTCATTTTGCAGATAAAGAAACTGAGGCAAACAGAGTTAAGGGATTTGCCCTGAGTCACACATCTGAGGCTGGATTTCAAGTCAGGTCCTCCTGACTCTAGGCTGGACACTATTCGCTGTGCCACCTAGCTGCCCTAAGCAAAATGGTATTCAGGTCCTAATTTACCCCATAACTTTCGTAGGTTTATTTGATTCTATTCCCATGCCAATCCATGTGTCTCCTCCCTTCCAAAAGAGATTTTGGGATGATGTGAATTGATCTTAGGTTAGTCAGTCAGTCAACAAGTATTTCTTCAAGTGTCTCCTATGTGCCAGACGCTGTGCCGGGTGATGGGGGTACGAAGAAAGGCAAACAGCAGTTCCTGCCCTCAAGAAGCTCACAGTCTAATGGAGGAGACAACATTCAAACAGTGATAAACCATATGTATACTGAATAAATTGGAAATAGTTAACAGAGGGAAAGCACTAGCATTAACTGGGATGGCAGGAGAGAGGGTCAGTGATGGCTTCTCATAGAACCTGGGATTTTAGCTAGGACTTGAAGGAAGCCAGGAAGCAGAAATGAGGAAGGAGAACCTTCCAGGCCTAGAGGACAGCCTCTCAGTCTGAAGCTAGAGAGTCTTGTTGGAGGAACTGCAAAGAGGCCAGAGGCAATGGTTCTCAGAGTACATGGAAAATTAGTAAATAATGGGATAAGTAGAAGTATGTATAGAATAATTTTAGACACACACATATAACACATATACACATATATCTGGTTGGTGGAGGGAAAAAGAAAAAAAGAAGTTTATGCAATAATTTTGCTGTATATTTCAAAGGAATAGCAAGTTGTGTAGTAGTGTAATAATAGATTAGCAGTTTCATGTGCAATCTTTTTTTATTGTACTGTTATAGAAATGCTTATTTTATTCCACAAATTTAAAAAAAAATAAAAAAGAGATAATGAGTAAGGTGTAACAAGACTGGAAAGGCAAGAGGGTGACAGATTATTAAGGACTTTGAATGCCAAATAGAGGATCTTATATTTGATCCTGTGGGTGATAGAGAGTTACTGGAGTTTATTGAATAAGGGAGGTAACGCTGTCAGACCTGTACTTCAGGAAGATCACTTTAATAGCTGATTGCAGTGGGGAGAGACTTGAGGCAAGGATACCTACCAAAAGGCTATGGTGGTAGCCAGGTAATGGTGGTGTCAGAGGGGAGAAGAAGGCATTCACTAGAGATGTTTTGAAGATAAAATCAGCTCCTCTTTCCCCACCCCCAAGTGGAAGAACCCTGAAGAGGTGTGGGCTGATCTAGTGCTTTGGGTTGTCTTTGGAGGATCTCTGATCTCTAAACTCTGTACCTGGGCTCCTTGGACCACTATTAACCAATGCAGATGTCTCTGGTATACACCACTTCAGGTTCACACCCTTGTGCCCACATTATTAGGAGACCTCTCTTTTCTCCCAATTAGCTTACCATTCTAGATTTTTCTTGGTGTTTGATGTTCCTAATTACTCGATTCACAGCTTAAAAGTCAAGGCTTAGAAAATGGAACTTGTAGTATAAGGTTGAAGGGGCCTGAATTTTTTGTTGTTCCCTTGCTTAGTTTTGTTGGACTCTTCCTGATCCCATAGACCATACCACTCCAGGTTCTTCTGTCCTCTGCTATCTCTCAGAGTCTGTCCAGGCTCGTGTTCATTGTTCTTATGATATCATCTATCCATCATTTACCAAAGGACAATTGCATAGGATCACAACATTTTAGAGCGGAAACATTTTAGAGACTTTCTACATCATCTAGTCTAATTCCCTCACATTGAAGATGGAGAACATAGAGCCTAGGAATGTAAAATAGCTTTCTCAAGGTGACACAGGGAGTTGAGTCAGAATTCAACTCTGGTGTTTTTTCTACTACAATGTCTCTGTTTTTAAGGGTTTCAATCAATGCTGTGCCAGTAAATGTTTAACAACTGGATCTCTGAAGAAAAAACCAAAACCCTGCACACCATTCACTTTTAAGTATAATCTGCATTCACATTTCCTCCATCACTTTTTAAGTCAACAGCTAAGAAAACAATAAATCAAGCCCTGATTTGTAATATTTGCCTATTTTCTCAGATGTAAATAATCACACTGGAAATTTAATAATTTGCTATCTAGAACCTAGAAGAGCTGTCTTCAGCTGACCTCTGGTTTCAAGTTTTTGAGGGTTATTTTACAGATGAGATTAACAAGCCTTTCTCTATCTCCACTGAAGACATAGCAAGAAAAAAAAAAGAACTTCAGCTGCAGTATGGGCTAGGCTACCTAGAGAGAAGATTTTCCCCATGCTGAATATTTTTCAATCATTTGTTAGAACCCATAAAACTTAGCATTGCAAGGGATCTTGGGGAACATCTCGTTCAATTTCCTATACTATATGTCAGTAAGCAAAGGTAAAGAAAAATGAAGTCACTGGCCCTGTGACCCACAGGTAGTAAGCAAGAGGATCAAAAGATCATAGATTTAGAACTGGAAGGAACCTCAGAAGCTGTGCTTCTGAGTATAGCCCCTTTGTTTCCTAGATGAGGATCAGAGACCTGAAGACAGGAAGGAAGTCAATGTCTGAGCTGGGACTGGAGCCCAGTTTCCAGCACTCTTCCCGCTGCACCATGATGCCTTTCCAAATCTCCTGTCCTCTCCAATATTCCACTTCAGGGACCTCAGAAAGCTTGTGGAGTCTCCTTTGATAGTATTAAAAACAGCATGCATTATCGGTTATGTTTCCAAGTTACTTGGATTCTCTTCCTTTTTTTAATCTGTGTAATTAAAAATGTTTTATTCATGCTCTATTTTCCCCAAGATGACCACTCCCCGCTAACCCATCTCTCTCTGCCCCTCTCCTTTTAACAATTGTGTTTAATCAAGGAAATCAGACCAACCCATTGACCATATCTGAAAATTCACATCTGATTCTGTACCTCTTGGCCATTGAGCTCTTTTGGCTGAGAGGTGGGATGCGTGTGTCATCATCCTCAGACTTGTGAAGTCATGCTTGGTCTCTGTTTTGGTCAGGGCTGAATTCTTCCAAAGCTCTTTCCCTTCATGCTCTTTTTGTGGTCATCATGTAAATTGTTCTCCAAGTTCTGCTCATTTCATTCTCCATCAGTTTATACAAGCATTTCCATATTTCTCCATATTGGTCATATTCATTATTTCACAGGATGTGCTAAAATTCTATTACCTTCATGTAACTCTGACAATAGCAAAGTAGTACAGGAGAAAGAGAATTTAGTTTCTAGAGTCAAAGGATCTAGGATTGAGTTCAAATGCCACCTCGGATGCTTACCGCTTGTATGACCCTGAGGAAATTCCTCCAACTCTGCGGGTTAAGGTTTCCTCATGTGTAAAATGAGTGAGTTGAAATAATTGGCCCCTGCATTCCCTTTCCCTTTTTTGCTATAGATCCTTGATTTGTTTCGTTATCCCCCAAATCCTGGGTACCTGTTTTGTTTCCAGTTCTTTGCTACATTGAAAGGAGCTACTTGTTTTATTCTATAAATTTAAAAAAAATGAAATTGGTGATAAAAGCATTCTGACCAAAAAATAGTCCTGCTAAAAATATTCTTATACCTATGGGTCCTTTCCCTCTCTACTTGACCTTCTTACAGCACATTCTAATGGCAGTACTACTGGGTGCAAAGGTTATGTACAATGTAGTGACTTTCAGTGTATAGTTTCAAACTGTTATCCAGAATGGTTGGAAAGAATTCACAATTTGACTAAGAGTGTATTAGTGTGCCTGTCTTCCCATAAGCCTTCCAACAATTGCTATTTTCCTCTCCTGGTATCTTTGCCAATCTGATCATCTGAGGTTATTTTAATTTGCATTTTTCTTATTATTAGTTGTTTGGTGCATTTTTCATATGGTTGCTGATAACTTGAATTCTTCATTTGAGAACTGCCTGTTTAAATACTTTGACCATTATTGGGAAGCTATGGATTCTTACAAGTTTGGGTTTTTTAAAAATAAATGTCTTTTTTTCCTGAACAAAAAATGTTATTGATGATATTCATCACTTTTCTTTCCTAAAGACCCCCCTAAACCCTTCCTTACTAAAAAAAAACCACCTATAGCTAAGCAAAACAAACCAATATTATATGCTTCACTCTACACCTACAGTCTACCACCTTTCTGCCAATATGAGGAAGTTATGTCTCATTGTTAGTCCTTGGGAGTCAAGACTGGTCACCACGGAATTGACCAGAGTTCTGATATATTTCCTTTATGATTATGGTAGTCATTGTATAAATTATTCTTTTGGTTCTGCTTATTTCTTTTGCATTCATTTGTACAAGTTTTCCCAAATTTCTTTGAATTGTTCATATATGAGAGTCAGCGGGCAGGCATAGTGGGCAGAAAATTTGGGGCTGGATTTGGGGTTAGGACAACCTACCTTCAAATGCAACCTTTGGGACTCATTACTTCTTTGACCTTGGCAAGTCATTTAGTCTCCGAACATCAGTTTCTTCATCTGCCAAAAGTGATATCTCCACCCTAGGACTGTTGTGAGACTCAAATAAGATCTGTATAAAGCACTTGGGAAGTTTAAAAGCAGCTTATATAAATTTTAGTTATTATTATTATTGTCATATTTGTTGTTTCTGCAGCACAATAATAGTTCATTGAATTCCTATACCACAATTTGTTCAGTCACTTCCCAATAGATGGGCACTCACTTTGTTTCCATTTGTGTGTGTGTGTGTGTGTGTGTGTGTGTATGTGTATGTGTATACATATATATCGCTGAGGGGAGAGTTGGAAAATAATGATGATCCCAGTAGGTCATCATCTAAAAATATACTATTTATGATCACTTTCAATATTTCAAGAGATGATCACCAAGGGAAGAGTTGGGAATATATATATGTATGTATATATATATACACACACATATACACATACATATATACACATATATGCAAGTATACTTATATGCTGGCACATAGGTGTATGTACATGCATATGTATGCATATATGTATGTACATATATATGTATATTTCTAGCTTTTTTCTTGGTGGTCATCTCTTGAATCATTGAAAATGATCACAAATAGTATATTCTTTAGCAAATGACATTTTAAATACTTCAAAATGCAAAGAGAGGTGGCCTTACACCAAGATCTGACTGCTGAGGGAATGTTATTGTAGACTTAAATTTACTTGTGGCTGGCTGTGTGACCTACGTCAAGTCACTTAAATTCCCTGAGACTCGTTGAGCATCTTCTTATTATTGTATAACAATTATACCTTTTCCTTGTAGAGCTTTCAGGGAAATTCTAAAAATAAATTTGATGACGTTACTTCTAGGCCAGTCTCCCAATTGAGATATGGGGAACCTCTAGTACAAAGAGAAGCAGCCTTCCCTTTGGCCTCAGGTCTTCCATCTTCCACTGAGCCTGTCCCTTGAGGGAAGAGGAAGAGGAAAGTTGGTGGGAAATGAAACTTCTTTTTCCTGCTGTGCCAGTTTGACTTCCATCTCCTGCATTGCCCTTTCTTGCCTGATATCTACTCTTCAGAGGAAAGAGGAGTAGCGAAGCTGGGCCTCCCATTTGACCATTTGACTTTGTGCCTCTCATCTCATACTGATTTGCCTCCAGTCCAATCTCCAGCCACCTCTGGGAAGAAGAGTGGTGCCCACCAGTCAATGATCAGCATTATTACACCTGGTCATTCCCTTCATATCCCAGGGATTCTGAACCGCTGTGGGTCATCATCCAAAACTCATTCCCCATCCCTCACCACTCTTCCTATGCCTCTCAACTCCCTTACTCCAAAGTTTCCGGGAAACACCGCCCAGCCCTGCTAGTGTATGCTATGGAATGCCAATTCCATAGGCAACGAACTTCCCTTCATACTAAATCTTTTCCTCTTTCCTTCCTTCTGTCTATTAGATATTACTAAAACTTGGCTCCCTGAGGATGATACAGTCTCCCTATCCACCATTTCCAGTACAAACTGCACCTTCACTCATTACCCTGGACTCATTGGTTGAGGCAGGGGAGTTGGCATATCCCTTGTTCCTCATTGCTGCTTCCAGGTTCTCACCCTACCTTCATTACTTGGTAATCTCTCCTCCTTTGAGGTACATGCTATTTATATCTACAACCTACCAAAATACTAGTAGCTATTGTCTGTAGACTTCCAGATCACATCCCTTCCTTCCTCAATGAGAAAGGCTCACAGGTTTTCTCTCCTCCTCATCTGCTGCCCTCATCTTAGAGGACTTCAAAATACATATTGGCTCTTCCTTAATAACTCAGGCTTTTTTGCCTACTCAGTTCCCATGAGTTACTCCTCACCACACACAAAGATGATGATATCCTCGGTCTTGCAATAACCCACAAATATACCACCTGCAAGTTCAGGAATTCTGAAATCCCCATATTCCCCCTAATCCTTCCCTGTTCCTATCTTTTCTATTACTGTAGAGAACAACACTATCCTCCTACTCCCTCAGGCTCTCAACCCAAGAATCATCCTAGACTATTTACCGTCTCTCATCCTTCCTCCCCTTCCCACATATCTAATCTGTCACCAGCGTCTGTCAATTTCACCTTTCCAAAATCTCTTGAATATACTTCTCCTACTCTTCTTTGACACTGCCGCCACTCTAGGGCAACACCCCCCCCCCATCACCTTATGCCTCTTTTATTGCAATAGCCTGCTGTTGGGTCTGCCCACCTCAAGTTTCAACCAAGTCCAATACATTCTCCCTAGCCACCGAAGTGCAGATCTGATCATGTGAGCCCTCTACTCAGTAAATTCTACTGGTTCCTTATCACCTCTAGGATCAAATACGAAACAATCTGTTTGGCATTCAAAACTCTTCATAACCTAGCCCCCCTCCTACTTATCCAGTATTCTTATACCTTACTCCCTAACACATGCTCTTCACTTCAGGAACACTGGACCCCTTGTGGTTTCATGTATAGGACACTCTATTTCTCAGCTTTGGGCATTTTCTCTGGCTGTCCCCTGTGCCTGGAATGCTCCTTCAACTTTGCCTACTGGTTTCCTCAGCTTCCTTGAAGTCTGAACTAAAATCTCATCTTCTTTTTCTCATCTCCTCTTAATTCCAATGCCTTCCTTCTTTCAATAATTCTTTAAATTTATCCTGAAGATAGTTTGTTTGCATGATGTCTCCCGCATTAGATTATGGGCTCTTTGAGGATGGTGACTAACTGTCTTTTGCCTCTTTTTGTGTTCCCAACACTTAATACAGGGCATGGTACATAGTAGGCACTTAATAAATATAGATTGATTGATGATATGGAAGCTCGTTGAACTTAGGAACGAAGTACTTATATGCCACATAGGAAAATTATGTATTAGACAGCATATTGAGTTATCTGGCTTATTCTTCATGCAAAAGTTGATAAGAAAGAAAATATTCAAATCAATTCAACATGCATTTATAAAGTGCTTAATGTGTGCCATGTGTTGTGTAAAGCAATGGAGACAAAGGAAAACAAAACAAAACAAACAAAAATCCTAGGAACAGGCCCTCTCTTCAAGGAGTTTACCTTACACTGGGAGAGAATAGCATGCATGCAAATAAGCAATAGAGAGCAGTGTAAGGCAAAAATAACAGGATCTGAAGCCAGGGATAAGGGTTGGAGGAAGGCTAGAGCCAGGAATCAGTAACAGCTGTGGTGGTCAGAAAGGGTCTCATGTAGGAGATGACAGTAGAGCTGAGCCCTGAAAACAGCCAGAGATGAGGAAGGAAAGCGTTCTAGACATGGGGTGCAAATGCATGGCCCTCAGGTAAGGCTTCAAGGCTGAAGATGGTATGTCTTGTACAGGGAACCACAAGCAGGGTAGAATGAAGATAATCATGTTCAAATAACCTACAGGACTGTTGTGCATAAAGGACTTTGTAACCTGAAAAGCACTATAAAAGTGTGAGCTACTGGGGCAGCTAGGTGGTGCAGTGGATAGAGCACCAGCCCTGGAGTCAGGTGGACCTGAATTCAAATCCAGCCTCAGACACTTACTAGCTATGTGGTCCTGGGTAAGTCACTTAACCTTGATTGCCTCAAAAAAACCCCAAAGTGAACGACTATCATCATCTTTATCATCCTCAGGGAAGCTCAAGGACACCTGGAAGGACCCTCAGGAGTGACCTAATCCAACCTACCCATAAATCCCCGCCACACCATCCCTGACAAGTGGTCATCCAGCCTTCACTAACAGACCTCCATAATGGGGAACTGACTACATTTCAAGGCAATCCATTCCACTAAGGAATATGTTTCATTATTAAGAAATTCTTTCTTCCATGGAGCTAAAATCAATTTTTCTGTAACTTCTCCCTGTTGGTCTTAGTTCTTCTGCCCCCTGGGCCCAAGAAGAATGGATCTAATTCCTTTTCCATAGGACAGCCCTTCGAATACATGAAGATGGCTATCATGTCTTCTGTAAAATGAAGGGGTTGGACTAGATGAAGTAGCTACTACGTGGATCCCACCCAGCAATAAAGAGTATAGAGCAGACTAGGCTGCTTGGAGGTCTTCCCTCACTCTCTTCCATCTTTTATCAGGTACTGAAGGTGCAGAGTAAATAAACCAAGAGAGCATGGAACCAGCCCAACCCTGCCCAGATCCCAACGGCATTTCCCTTTCTCCCTCCTTTTTCTCCCCTTGGGCTGGACACCAATTTCCCTATCTCCAACACATGGGAAGAAGCCTAGAGTGCTTACTCCATTCCAAAATGAGGTTTCACTCTCTAATTCCTGACTATAATAGGCAACTCAAACTGATTCAATTAGCAAAGAGTTACCAATTACAATTGTTCCAATAAGATCACAGACCATTGGACCTTACCAGATGCCCTACAGCTGTACTCACAAACTCCCACCCTTCAAGCAAGTTCATCAGCTCTGCTCCTCAACTCTTTTTCTGTGACCAGTCCTTAGAGCTATAGGGCAGCTGTACCAGAAGCATCCTTGGTCTTGCCATCTATTTGGATAGCATCCTAAGGAACACCAGGCCTGAAATTGTACCTTTCTGTTTGTATTCTCTCTCTCCAATTAGAATTGAGATCCTTGAGAACAAGAACCATCTCAATTTTCTGTTTGAATCCCCAGAACTTAGCCCGGTGTCTGGCACATGGTAAGCCCTTAATAAATAGTTGCTGATTGGTTGATTTACTCACTCCATGGCCCTTTATCTACCTTAAGTCTTCTCTTTTCTTTGCTAAGAATTCCTAGCTCCTCCAGAACAAAAAAGTTCTCAGCTAGAGAGATGAAAGGTCCACATTCAGCTGCTCCACATATTCCTTCCTGAGACCCATTCTGTCTGGACAGTATCAAATAAACCCCTAGAAATTTTGAGGGAACGGTAAAGGGGAGGCAGTGACAAACTGTCACAGAGGGATGAGATTGTGCGGACTGGGCTTCTAGTAGATTTGATAAAAATCAGTGGCAGCCGTAAGCATGAGTAGAAGTGGTGACCACCTACGTGCAGGGACTAAAGGATCCCCATTATGAGACAGGTCCCCATGAGGGGAAAAGGCATTCTATGAGTGGATGGGAGGAGTAATATCAGGGTTTGGGGTACTGCGGGTGAGGGCAGCCTGAGGTGGATGGAAGGGGAAACTGAGAGGTGGAGGGCAAAGAATAAAAAAGACAGATGGTAAGATAAAACGCTTCTCTCTCAGCTTTGTAGACCCTAGGAATAGGAATCAGAGTATGCTGCTTATCAAGATCCCAGCACGTAGGCCAAGGCTTACTACACAGCTTTAAAGGGTATGTAAATAGAAAGGGTACCAGTTTATAGTCAGGACACTTGGGTTCAAATTCTGCTTTTTACTACTAGCTGCATGGCCTTGGGCAAGTCATCATACCTCTTTGGCTCCTAAAAAATCTTCCATAAAAATGAGGAAGCTTTATGACATGCTTGACTAATCAGTCAATCAATAAATTTTTTAATGATTTTCAAGGTCCTTTCCAATTAAAAATTCAATGAATCCTATGACTTCCCAGCTGGGTTCCTAGAATTGGGGACACCCATACCACTTCCAGGGTTGCTGAATTTCCCAACTGGTTTCTAACACCAACCAGAGCCCACTTCTGATCCTCCTCCATTCCACCATCAAGAATCAGCCCCTCCCCCCAAAAATTAAAAAAATAAATTGAAAAGAAGAATCAACCCCATCATCTCTTCCGTGAGGCCTGTTTCCTGGTCCCTCAACTCTGATCTCTTTTGTCCTAGGCCCTGCCAGCCAAAAGTGTGAAATTGTGAGCAAAGAGTGAAGTATGGACCGAGGGCATGGGTGTGAGCAGAGAAGAGAAGAGTAACAAACCATCAGTGACATCTAATACAAAATCAACTTCATTGTCGTGTGAGGTACTAGCAGTGAACAGCTGTTGCCTGGAACAGGGTAATCAGCAATAACATGGGAAAAAACTGAAAACAAGGAATTTAGGAGTGCTGAGAGTACTGGGCTTAGAATCAGGAAGACTTGTCTTTCTGAGTTCAAATCCAGCCTCAGACGCTTACTAGCTGTGTGACCCTGGGCAAGTCACTTTACCCTGTTTGCCTTAGTTTCCTCTTCTCCAAAATGAATTGGAGAAGGAAATGGCAGACCACTCCAGTATTTTTGCCAAGAAAACCTCAAATGGAGTCATGAAGAGTCAGATACAACTGAAACAACCAAACAAGAACAAGAGTTACCTGTTCAGGTTATGGTCGTGGATTCAGAGCTGAAAGAGACTTTAGTGGTCATCTGTCCCCATCTTCTTACTTTACAGATGGTCCCTGGAAAGGGACCAAAGGTCACAGGTAGCAAATGACAGAAACCAGTCCCTTTCCACTGGACCATACTACCAAACAACAATAAAAACATCTTATCCTAGAAGCATCATACTCCATTTAAAATACAATTATCCCTTTCACAATGCAAGGCTAGGGGCACAGTGCCCTCACCCTCCAACCCCATTCCTGGGACCTGGGAAATCCACGTAGAATTTTTTGGCCCTCCCTTTCCAATTTAAATGACACAAGACACAAGAAACTCAAGATGCAAAGATCACTGAACCATCACCTCGAAATATCACCTGAGAGATTGCTGTCAACACCATTGGCATCCCTAGACCAGTGTGTAGAACTGCAGTTTTTTTGCTACTAATTTAATTTTATGGGAAAAAATTGTGTACATGTAATTTATGTTATTTAACAGTAAAATACATGTTGTAAGGTATATACGCACATTTTATGGATTTATGAGTTAGTAAAGTTTTGCAGATATCTCTACATTTCTAGCCATTGTGTGTCATCTGCTGGTGTTCATGTTCTTTTTGCAAACTTTAACTTTTTACTTATTTTAATTTTAAAAAAGAAATTGTGTATATTTATGGTATTAAAAGATAAAAGATGTTGACACTATGCAATACTCTGCATATATTTTATGCATTTCTGAGTTTCTAGACTTTTTCGGTGTTGTCTGCTGGACTTCACATGTCATCTGTGGCTTCCGCAAGACTCCTCCAAAATTCCCATTTGATTTCTTACACCCACCCGTGATATATGGAAACTGTGATGGGGAAAGTCATGATGTGGAAGGGATAACTATTTCTAGTAACAAATAATTCCCTTAATATGCATGACTCTGCTCATGTTTCATACTCAGAAGTCTCCACTATTGTGCTCAGAGAGGAGGATTCATTAAATATGAGTGACCTTATTCAGGTCATGTGGAATCTCTCTGGGACACTCCGTGATGTTAAAGCCTTATGGTGTTAAAAGGGAGCCATGAAGGCAGGAAATCAGGCTACATCTATCGCTTGCTGCCCTAATAAATACTTGGGGCAGCCCCGTAGGAGTCTTACAAAAAAATTGAAAGGCATATAATAAGACAAAAAGCTGCAATTTCCTAATTTCTGGAGAAATTAAGTCTAAATGCAGCTTAAAATGACCCTTTTTTCAAAGGGTCATTTCTGTTGTGATTTCCTACCTGAGATGTACTTATCCGGTTATTTCTTGGCTTATGTTGAAGTCGCTTATGGCTTCAGTTACTGCCACTGGACAGTTTTGCTCTTCTCCTACTTGGGCATTATTATATTATGTGGAAAGAATGTTGGTCCACGTCCAGTCCCAGGAACTGAGTTCAACTTTTGATTCGTCCACTTACTGCCTTTGTGACCTTAGGAAGGTTGCTTAATTGTCTGGGCCTCATTTTCCTCATCTGTAAAATGGGGGTTTGAACGATACGAATTCTAAAGTCCCTTCCTGTTCTAAACCTATGAGTGAATGAATGAATAAATGAATGAATGAAAGTCATTTATAAAGCACTTACTATATGCCGAGCTCTGTGCTAAGCACTGGAAATATTAAAAAACAAAAACAAAAACACAACAACAGAAGATGTGCCCTGCCCTCCAGAAGCTTTTATTCTAATAGAGGAAGATACCATGTATAGGAGAGGATTGTATTGGGAAGAGTATTTTGGTTTGGAAAACTACCAGGTTGGTGAAGAGATTGAGAGGAGAGCAGACTGACTGATACACTCTTTCCAAGAGTAATGTTGCACTGATTTGATTATGGCTCCAGAACTAGAAACAGGTGGGGTAGTGTACGCTCACAACAGCAAGGCAGTTGTCAAGAAGCTGACCATTGAATAAAGGGGAGCATGCGTGGGACCTGCCTTCAATTGGGGGGGGTCTGGGAGGTTTTCACCAATTAGACCAGCAGGATGCTATTGTGAGAGCTCTGGGGAGGAAAAGATCCAAGATCATAGATTTAGAACCAGATTTAGAACAATCCCCTAGTTTTATAGGTGAGGAAACTGAGTCTGAGAGGAGCTAAGTGACTTGCCTAGGGTCACACTAGTATCTGAGGCAAGATTTGAATTTATTCTTTCTTGACTCCAAGACCAGCTCTCTATCCACATTCTTAGGGCAGAGCCAAATAATGCCATTGAAAACAGTGGCTTTCTTCATCTTTCATATAATGTTTTCCCCTTTTGACAGAGCCAAGGACTGGGACTGGGATTTCATTGATAAAGAAAGAGAACTCCCAGGTAGAAAAACCCTGTCGGTGCACATCTGCACCTTGCACACCTGCAAGAAGAGAGCTTCCTGGAACACTGAGAGAGGATAAGTGACTTGGCCAGGGTCACACAACCAGTAGGTGTCAGGACTTGAGCTCATGTTTTCCTGGCTCCAAGGCCATTATTCTACGGGTGCTTCTTTTTAAAAAAAAGGAGAATAAAATGGGGAGGTCAGATACGAAGCCTGGACAAGGAGCTCTAGGTGCCAATTTGCAAGCAGGAGCTGAGCTCACTTAATCAGAATTATAGGAGAGGTATTGTTCCAGAGGGGGAATTTGACCCCACTAGCAGTATGAGGCATCTTTTGGTATAGTGGAAGAGGGCTGGGTTTGGAGTCACGTACGCTTCCTTCCTTCCTTCCTTCCTTCCATAGCACCCAAGCTGCAACTTTAAGGAAGTTGGGATTCTAAAAGGCAGAGGCAGAGATCAAGGATAATCAGAAGGGTATCCTATGCCAAAGTGTAGAAACAGGAAATAAGATGCCAATCTGGGTGACAGCTAGTGGGGCCAGTTTAGCTGGACTGCCTTAGTGACCTGGCATTCCTTTGACAAGTACAAAGCCTTTAATTTCCATAATTAATGGTAAGTTTGAAAATATATGTTGAAAGGGCTTCTCCTATATGTAGTGGGGAGAAGGGGAGGGGATCATTTTATGGTTCAAAGGGAGGCAGAATAGACTTCTCTAGTCTCTTCTCTTCCCACTCTTCTCCAACAGATGCTTTATTCCTTCCAGGAGGGAAAAGAGGAGATTGAGGCTGGGGCCACTCTGTTCCTATCAGAGAGAAGGGATAGCAGCCTAGAATTATATCTATATGCTCCCTTAAATATTGTTAGTCTAGAGGATATATTCATGTTCAAGTTAATTTCTGATTGCTAGTCCTTAATTGGTGGAGCAGGATCCCAAGATTTATACACAAGGCTTGACTCCTTTCCCACCAAATACCAATTCCACAATGAAAACACACAGCACTTAGCAAAGAAACCCATGTATCTAAATCATAGTCAGAAAAGAATCAAAGTATACATAAGAGTATATGTGCCAGACAATAGAGAGAAGAGGAGCTCTCCCATTAGGAGAGAGATCAACTAAAAGACACCCAGATCTCACCAAGGGGAAGTTTCCTGGAGTTTCTAGCAAGCTGGGGACGATGGAGACTGCCAGCTCTTTGTATGTTGGCTTCTTCCCAGAGTCCTTTTCCTTTGAGTAACCTGGACTGGGGTTGACCTTGCCTATGTTTTCTCTTGAAGCTGGAAGTCAGAAGCACCCAAAGCCTAAAGAAATTCAAAGCAGGTCCAAAGACCTAAAGAAAATTGAATAGCTCTCTTCTCTCCCTCTCTCACCATCTCCATCCTGCCTCTCACTCAGGTGTAGGGCATTGACCTCCACCAATGAGGAGACAGTCCCATGCCATTGGGCTTTAGGACATAAGTTGCATACAACTGCCAAAGATCTATGAATTTAGACTGAGAGGATCCAGGGCCACTCATAGCTCATCTAGGCATTTTAAAATGAGAAGAGCTCTTTGGTTTCCCCCACCCATATATATGGCAGCAAAGAATGCTCCAAATGAGTGAGCAAATGTTACGGAGAAAACCCATTCACATCCCTGTGTTACCAAATGCAGTATGTGAAAAGCTATTCTATATAGCTAATTGAGGCATCAGGAGGACCAGCAATGGGAAGGAGGTTCTGAGGTCCTTCAGTTCTGCATCTAGATTGGGGTGGTGGTATGTCAGTTCACAAGATAGATTTCCAGCTTTCCTTTTCTGTATAGAAAATGTCCCATCTCTGAAATGGGCTAGATTGGGGGAGGGGGTCCAGGATTTGAGCAAGGTGTTTTCTAGGACCTCTTCTTCCAGATCTACTCTTTGGGATATTTGAGTTTTGTAATTGATTGAGGGGCCTGAAAATCATAGGATTGGAATGTTCCACTATCCTCCAGGGGTTGGCTAACAAAGGGATGTGGAGGATCTAATCTATGATCTCAAGAGCCATGAGGCTCTTTGGGACCAGGTAGACACTTAGCTACAAAGTTATAATTAAAAAGATGGGGGATGGGGGACTTTCCTTACTGTTTCTGGGGGGTTAAAGAAAAGAAGAATCAATTAAAACTATATAGGGCTAGGTGGTGCAGTGGATAAAATGCTGGTGCTAGAGTCAGGAAGACTCATCTTCCTGAGTTAAAATCTGGCCTCAGATACTAGTTGTGTGACCCTGGGCAAGTCATTTAACCCTATTTGCCTCCATTTCCTCATCTGTAAAATGAGCTGGAGAAGGAAATGGCAAACTACTCCAGTATCTTTGCCAAGAAAACCCCAAATGGGGTCACAAAAAGTCTGACACAACTGGAAAGACTGAACAACAACAAATGTCTATAGGGTAGAAGCTAGTTAATGTGGATATGAGTCTTCCAAGACAGTTGTGACTCTCAGTTGCCTGGTCATTACCAGGACAGGCTTAGATAAGTGAGGATCAAAGCGTCTCTGAAGAATGGACTTAAAGTTTTTCCCTTGGGATTATACATATGAATGATAAGTCTGATTGTACAACAGAGGGAAGAAATAAACTTCCAATGCACAAAGATCCCAACATGGAGGAAAAGGTCTCAATGACAAATACAGCCTTATGTATATACTTTCTAGCCAGCAATATAAATTCATTTTCATTGCCCAGAGGAAGAATAGGATTTGTAGTTTCTAAAGAAGGGTCATAGAAACCACAAACCAGACACTATGAATTGTGGCAGTCATGGCTTAAGCAGTAGCTTGGCTTCAGTTTTCTCATCTGTAATAGTTGGATGAGATGATCTCCAAAGCCCTCTAAAGTTCTAGATCTCCAGTCTCCTTGGGGAAGGTAACACACTGACCTGAATTCAAACTAATGCATTAATAGCTGAAAGCAGAGTCTTTCATGATAGTAGATTGTGGCAAAGAGAAAGGTCCTGGGTACCAAAACTAGTGAAAGGTGGCAGAAGGGAGGGAGAATGGTGGACAAAGGAGGCTGCGCACAATGTAATTAAATCATCAACTTCAGTACTTTGCCTACAACCAGCTCTGTTTGGTTCTTGAAAACTGGGTGGGGTGGGGGTAGGGGTAGGGGAAGAAAATGCTGGGAAAGGGCCCAAAGGCTGAAGGAGGCTGCCTTCCAACAGCAGTTTGGAGTCTTGTAATTCTATACTCTGGTAGAGCCCTTCAATAACTCATTTAAAATTTCCCACAAACCTTCTGGGGGAGTTCACCCCCTTCGCTCCACCCCCCCCCAACAAAGTGTGAGAAATACTGCATTGTACTAGGTCTAAGTTTCACATCTAGTGTGTATGGCTAGTCCAAATGATTGGCTGCCCCTGAAGAGGCTTATTCTGGTGGTCAGCCAAGTGGCTCCAAAGTGTGGATGGGGAGTGGGGGAAGAAGTGATAGCGAGGCCATTTCAGCCCTGCCTCCTTCTCTTTTCTCACAAGTCTTTGTGCTGTGTCCAGTACCATGCCAGAGTCTTTCTGCCAAGGGGCAGGAGTCCCAAGTGCCACCGCAGACTCCTTGTACATTATGTACCCTGTGATCCAGTCCGATTGGACTTCTCTCTGCTTCTCACAAATGACACTCCATCTATGTTTCCATGTCTTTATATTGGCTGTCCACCATGCCCGGAAATGTACTTTCTCCTCACCTGTGCCTCCTAGACTCCCCCTCTTTCAGACAGACCTCAAGCAGTACTTTCTACATGAAGACCTTCTTGATCCTCCAAATTGCTAGTGCCCTTCATTCCCAGCCATTTCATATTTAACTGTTTTGTATTTATTCTGTATATATTTTTATGGGCACAGATTATCCATCCATCTATCTAATCTATCTGTATATTTGTTAGTTATCTATCTAATCTACACACACACACACACACACACATACACACTCTCACGGGGCTAGGTGGCAGCTAGGGCACTGGACCTGGAGTCAGGAAGACCAGAATTCAAACTGGCCTCACACACTTACTAGCTGCGAGACTCTTGGCAAGTCACTTAAGCCCTGTCTGCCTCAGTTTCTTCAACTGTAACACTGGGGACAATGACAACATTAACCTCACAGGGTTATTGTGAGGATAGAATGAAATAGTATTTTTAAGGCTCCTAACACAGTGTTTGGCACGTAGAAGGTGCTTAATAAATGCATATTCCTTCCCTTCCCTCCCCCGTTAGAATGTAAGCTCTTTGAGAGTTGGGATTTAATTCTCTGTATTTATATTTTCAGTGCCTAGGAGAGTTCTCGGCACATAATAGGCCCTTAATTAATGCCTATTGATTGACTGACTGATCAGTCTCAGAAAGTCTGGCCATGACAACAGCCTCTAAGCTTCAGAATCAAGTAATCCCCACTAGTTGTGTCACTGGGGATAGAAAGGAGGATTCCAAAGCACCCTGGTTGAATTGGGGGCTCTCCAAACATGTGAAGGATTGCCAGGTGTCTCCACAGAAGGGAAATAGTTGTCTTTCTCTCATCAGCACGGCTGTCACAGTGACTCCTTCTTCACGTCTGTATGGTACAACATTTCACAGTTTCATAAAATGCTTTTGTGTCCGGTGTCTCATATGTTCCTCACAATAATCTCATAGGACAGACAAGGCAGGCAATATTACTTTCATTTTACAGGTGAAGAAAGTGAGGCTCGAAGAATAACAGTATTAATAAGAATAGCTATGACAAAAATAATTTACATTTATAAAGCACTTTAAGATTTGGAAAACTCTTTATATTGATTTTCTCATAGAAAGTAAGTGAGTGACTTTCCCTTGGTCACATGACTTGGAAGTAACAGACCTGAGACTAAACTCGGGCCTCTGAGTGCCAGTACGGTACAATCCTTTCCCCCCCACTTCTCCAGGCGGTCTCCTCAGTAGACATAGGCCTCCTCGTGTAGTCAGCTCCAGTGAGATGTGAACCAGCAGCCCATCTTGCCTTCATCCCCTACAGCACTGGTGTCCCCTTCTATACAACTTCCTTCCCTTCACCCAAATGCTTCCCCTATGTGCAGAGGACTGTGTCCAGAAAGGACAACTTGTGTTCACATTTTCCCAATCTACTGTCATTCCTTTTTAAGGGAGTGGTTCGAAGTATGGCCCCCAAAACACCACTGAGTTGCTGTATTGGTCAGGAAAATATGAGTACTACAGTTATAAACATACCTTCCCTCACCTGGAAATGGGGATATTTTCCCTAACACAGGAAGGAAATGTTTTTCCCTCCTGGCCCTCGCCATCACTTCCTTATGAATCTGGGCCATTCACTTATTGTTAAAATGCCTTGACATAGCAGCTGCCAGTTAACTGTGCTTTATTAGAAGTCTATGTTGACTATCACACCATGAGGCTTGGAGAAGGAATACCCTTACTTACATTTCAGCCCTACTGAATTGAAAGAACAGACTTCTAAATTTGTTTTTCCAGGGGACATTGATTAAAAGAGTCCCCAAAGCTGCTTGAATGCAAAATTTCCAACTGTCTAAAATGAAAAGCTTTCCCAATCTCCATGCATTAGGCTGGGGAGAAGGTTTATTTTCCTACTGTGTGTAAATAATGGATTTTGCCTTTTATAGGAATCCATCATCAGAGACTATGCTGAACACTCAAACAACGACAGTCTAAATTGTCCTGCAGTGATGCTAACTAGCTGGAACTAATTCAGAAATGTGTGTGGAGCATGATTAGGGTAACTTAGTGTGTGGGGGAGACCATCTCACCTGACTCCATCATCTCTCAAACACGACAAATGCTGTTTGGCCCAAAATGACATAGAAAATAGAGTAACCTTGTTATAAATTACACCTAGCTTTGTTTCGTGGGATTTTTTTTAAGGTCTCTTTCTTTGTCAGATACCAACTGTAAAAGCCAAAAATATTTCACCCTCATTTCATTGCTGAAAGCTTCAGGCATAACCAGCAGCAACGGCAAGTAATTAATCTTCCCTCCAGAGATGGAAGCACATGTTCAAAGAGATTTTCAACCCACTCAAACAAACGTCATGGATTTAAAATTCTACCAAAGAACTGAATCACTGGGTAAGATCCTTTGCATTTTCTATGACTTTGAGATGTTGACAGTGTGTGGTCAAAGACAGGTTTCTGACAAGTCATCAGGACAAGGTAAATAGGAAATCTAGTTCCGGGAAGTAGCCCTGTTTAAGCACAGTACGGGAGGGGAGGAAGCAGGAATAAATGCATTTATACTGGGCAAAGGGACTGGTGGTATTTTTGCTCTGCAATTAATTAGATCCTTCACTGTGATAGACACTTGTATCAGATACGAGACCTCCAAGAAGACATTTTTCTTTTCTTTTTAAATTAGGACCTTTTGACTCAGCCTTACTTAGATGCCTATTTGGATGTGGAAATGATGCTTAATCCTCAAAGGTTAGGCCACCATAGCATACTCTGTCAGGACGGACCAAGCTGACCTGGCTTCAGGTATAGGCACAGTGATAAACTGTGTGTCTGTCATCCAAGGACCAGCAGTGCTATGATCAGAGAGTTCCATGACGGAAGGATGTCAACATGCATTTATTAAGTATCTACTATGAGCCGGCACTGTGCTAAGTACTGGGAATACAAAGAAAGGCAAAAGGCAATCTCTGCTCTCAAGAAACTCGTGGTCTAATGGAGGAGACAATGTAAAACAACTAGGTACAAGAAAGATATATACAAGATAGATTGGAACTAGGCTCAGAGGGATGTCACTAACACTAAGGGGGACCAGGAAAGGCTTCTCATAGAAAATAGGATTTTAGCTGAGTCTCAAAGGAAGGCAGCAAAGCCAGGAGGTAGAGATGAGGAGGGGGAGAATTCCAGGAAAGGGGCCTGGCCAGTGACAGTGGGAGATGGAATGTATAGTTCAAGGAATCAGCAAGGAAACCGGTGTCACTGGATTGCAGATTACGTCGAGATAAAGTGTTAATTCATTTTTTGGCCAAATCACCAGAAAATCATAAGGTGGTCTAATAGTAAGGAGCTGTGATCTGCTTTAGTTAGGGAAATCTCCAGCCTAGTAAAATCATAAATCTTTTGATATACTAAAATGAAGTGAGTCAAGAGGACCACAAGGAAAAGTAGAGAAGGACTCAGGGGACAACTGAACAAAGCAATGCATGATAGGAGAAGAAAGGGGGTGGGGGTGGCAAGCAAAATATGTTTTGGAAAATGTTTGGCACTGAAAAGGAACCCCAGAAGAAAGAAAAAAGATTTATGGGTTTTAGCTGTTGAGAGAAAGATGAAAGGGTTAACTAAGTAATCAAATGCTAGGCTACCTGGCCACTAAGAAATGGTTGGGGTTTCAGGCTTTGGAATTAATTTTTCCAGCTTAGAGAATTCAGATACATTTATAATGCATTTGGAACTGCTATTCTAGTAACTCACATGTGCTCTGAAACAGAATACCAGTTTCTTAGAATTTTCTGGGTCATCCTCTAATCAACATTCTAAGATGTGGCCCTAAAATTTCCCCAGTTTGTTTCAAATGTCAACAGTTTCCTGATAGGAAAAAAAGAATGTGGGCACCGTCTCATCATTCCATTTATCTTTCAGGAATCTTAGTGCTAGACAAACCCCTTACCTTACCATGTCCACACTGCCATGGCACATGGGCTAAGGGAAAGACCCTTTGTAACCTTGCCATGCTGCTATAAAGCCAACCTGCTGGGTGGTGATCTGCCCTGCCCTGAATGGGGAGTATGAGAGGCAGGATGTGATGTCTTCATTTCTACCGGCATCCAGCAGACTAAGCTTTTTACCATAACTGTGAATAACAAGGTTGTGATACCATCTCTCACATCATTTTAATATTAGAACTGGAATACTTGAAGTAACAATGTTTAACTGATAACGAAATTACAAGGGCTGCTAGTTGTTGTTGTTGTGGTGGTGGTGGTGGTGGTTTGTGCTTCGTTCTCAAAGAGGACCATGACATCAAGAACATGATGCCATGACTTGAAAGTGAATTGGATTATAGTGAGGCAAGGCTGTGCAAAGTTACCAGCCTCACTTTCTCCTCTGGAGCCATCTGGGTCCAGTAGCAAGATATAGATCAGTATGGCTGAAGATGGCCTAAAGGAAAGGAACTTCCTGAGATAGCTTTGCCAAATAGGTATTCACTCTTTCTCTACCATCAGCTCTTGTGATTAAAGCTGGAGCCGTAAGCTACTAGAGCTGCTAGTAGGGAAAGAATGAATGACTATTTTGCAAAGCTATCTCCTTTAGAGATACAAATTAGCCTGTGATCTAATCTAGGGGTGGGGAAGTCTGCAGCCTTGAGGCCACATGTAGCCCTCTAGGTCTTCAAGTGCAGCCCTTTGACTGAATCCAAACTTCACGGAACAAATCCTTGGGATAATATCAAGATAGTAACCCCTCACCCCCATCTCCATGGATGAAGTCTATCAATATATTGCAGGTCATGAGGCAAAAAAACCAAGGCATGTTTTACCTTTTCTGAGCTAGGAAACCAAAGTCACAAACTGGTGAAGCAGTTCCTCAGAGGCTGTGATCCTGCGGCCAAATGGATGAGGATGGAACCAAAACTGCCCAAGGAATGTATGGCAATGATGGGGTCTCTCCTCCCCCACCTTCACTGTCTAGCAAAAGAAAAAAAGAGTTGGTCAAATGCAGCCTCTATTTTATGAAAATAATAGAAAAAAATCTGTCCCACCTGAAGTGATACAGTTGAAGGGGGCTGGTTTGGGAACTAGAGAACCTGAGATTGAATCCTGGCTCTGAACTTACTACCTGCGTGACCTTTGGCAAATCCCTTCATCTCTACAGGCCTTGGTTCCTCATCGCCAAAAGAAGGCATTCCAACATTGCAGCTCAGCTCCCTTCCAGCTCCAATCTATTATCCTAAATAGACTAAGCTGGCTAACAATTTGCTTTCTTCTAGTAAAAACTTGCTGTCTTTGGTCTAAAGAAGAATGGAATTATCATCACCTGCTTACTTCAAGACTGATACAAATAGAAACATGAAATTAACTGTTGTTAATCTTCCTTCCTTCCTTTTTCTTTCTTCTTTTCTTTCTTTCTTTCCTCCTTCCTCCCCCTTCTTTTACCCTCCTTTCCTTCCTTTTTCTTTCTTTCTCTTTCTTTCTTTTTCTTCCTTCCTTCCTTTCCTTCCTTTCTCCCTCTTTCCCTTCTTTTCTTCCTCCTTTCCTTCCTTCTTTTCTTTCTTTCCTTCTCCCTCCCTCCCTTCTCTTTCCTTCCTTCTTTCCTTCCTTCCTTCCTTCCTTTCTTTCCTCCTTCCTTCCTTCCTTTCCTCCTTCCTTCCTTCCCTCCTTCCTTTCTTCTTTCTTTCATTCCTTCCATCCTTCTTTCCTTCTCTTCATCCTGACGTTACATGCAAAATTTGGATCCCATGACACACTGATTTGGCCAAAGTCACACTGCTAGTTAGTGGCAAAGTTGAAACTAGAACCCAGAGCTCCTGTTTCAGCTCTTTCCTTAGCTAGCTGTGTGACTTTAAGCAAATCAGTTCTATTCTGTTCTCAATGTCTTCGACTACAGAATAATAGGAATGCTCTTTTTTGAGGACAGCTAGATGGCAGTGGGGCACAAGCACAGGCCTGCGATCAGGAAGACTCCTCTTCCTGAGTTCAAATCTGGCCTCAGACACTTACTAGTTGTGTGACCCTGGGCAAGTCACTTAACCTTGATTGCCTCAGTTTCCTCATCTGTAAAATGAGAAAGAAATGGCAAACTAGTCCAGTGTCTTTGCCAAGAAAACCCCAACCAGGATCACAAAGAGTTGAACGCAACTGAAAACAATTGAACAACAACAGGGTTGCTCTTTATCTCTTAAGAGTGTTTCCAGCTCAAGAGTTTCATGGTGCTCTGTTGTAGAATTGGTCAACTGCCACAGGAGGCCCTCCTCTCAAAATTTTCCCCGATGGGCCATCAAACACCAGGAGCATATGGTTGTATACCTCAGCTCTTCACCCCCCACCTCTTCCTTATAGATTCACATTCCTTAATTAGGTAGTAAACTTCTCAAGGACAAAGACCCTGACCTCTGTTTCTTTAGTATCTTTCCACAGTGCCGAGGTGGTAGTGTACAAGGTTAGGTACACAGTGAGCTTTAAAACAGTCATTGACTTATTAATGACTGATTCCCCACCCCCCACCCCTCTCACTCCATGGTGGACCTTAGATCTAAGAGTTAGGTCCTTGGAGACTGGAGAATGGCATTCCCACAGAGATTTGTCTTCTTCCTCCTTCTCTTTTAAGAACTAATTAGGATGAAGGGACAATGGTAGGCTCATGTACAGTGGATACCCCATGTGTTTATGAAAGCTTCTGGGTCTTGGGCAGCATGCCTCCCTGGCTAACAGGCCAGACCACCTCAGAACACTGATTTTTGTTCTTTTGCTTGTTATTTTTCAACTCTCCCCCCTTTTTCCCCCAATTTCCCTTTTTTACCAGGAGCTGACACACTTATTTCTACTCAGGGTGCTCGGCCTCGCTCTTGTGAGCTTCATTTTGTAACCCATAGCAACAAGAGAAGCAGGTGATCACATTGACTCTGCCGCTGGGCTCAGGGCAGAGCTGCTGAGCTGAGGCTCACAAAGGGAGGAGCCTCTGCTGACTGCAGTGCCAGTAACAGACTGAGCCTTGTGACTGGCTCTGGGAGCTCAGGGCTTCTGGGTCACAGGGAGTAGGCTGCTGCTCTGGGGGGTGGCTAGAGCATCCTTCTCCCCACTGCTTCTTATTAAAGCAAGTATTCTTAACCTTCTTTGTGTCACGGCCCCCTTTGGCGGCTGGCTAAGAGGATGAACCTCTTCTTAGAAGGATGACTTTAAATCCATTAAATATATAGGATTATAAAATAAACCAGTTATATTGAAACACAATGGTCAAAATATTTTTTTAAATTCATAAGCACAGATGAGAACCCTTGCTCTAAAGTTAAATGTGATCTTGCACACCCCTGTTGAAAATACTCTTTCCAGGGTTATCCTAAAGGAATCATCAGACCTGGTCACTATTTCAAGTGTTTTTGCTTGGCTATTTTTCCTTTTCTGTTTATTCTATTTAATAAGGTATAGTTGTTGACTCGCTGGGTTAAGAAGAAATGTATCTTTAGAAATGCTTATATTGTGGTGACAGAAGGTATCATTCATATATATATATATGTATATATATACATATGTATATATGTGTGTATATGTATATATATATATATGTATATACAGAAAGAGAGAGAGAGAGAGAGAGAGAGAGAGAGAGAGAGAGAGAGAGAGAGTTTTTAAAGGCTGCCTCAGTAGCCCAAGACCCCTATTTTATGATCTTACCATCGTGTTGGGGGAAATTGGTGGAGGATAAAAGAAGCTTTTTTATTTTTTTTATTAGCGAGGATTTAGAATTTCATTGAGATTAGAAAAGGATGCTTGATTTGGGGGAGGGGTATCTTTCAAAAGATGGTTATAATAACCACACAATTTACTTGCAGTCCAGAATCTTTCTTGCTCAGGACTTGTGAGATCTGGAAAGAAGGTCCAGCCCAGCTCAGATGAAGCAACTAGTTTTTAGCAAGGTCTTGCTTTTGCTGAATTTTCCAGCTGGGCTGACAGAAGGAACAAGGAGGTCAAGCGATCTGCCCAAGGACACACAGTGAGCTCGGTTTGCCAAAGAACATCCTGGCTTTAAGGATCTAATTAAATTTCGCTCTGTAGATTGTCCTTTTCTTTTCCTATTTAAAGCCACACTTTCAGCCTATCAGTGACAACCAGAGACATCCCAAGATGACTGCTTATCAGGGGAAGACACTGGCAAGCCATGCAGAGCTCAGGTGTTTTGATTATAATATTACCATGTCAATTATACCATCCTTAATACACTTTTGCTGGAGCAGAGTCCACATTGCTGTGGCACAGAAGGGAGAATTCTGTTCTGAATAATGCTTTGTCCCACTGAATTCTGAAGTCTTTGCTCTGGTGGGCATCTATGGAATATATATTGAGAAATGCACAGCAATTCCTGAAAATCTTGGGTTTCCACCTACTGCCTTTGTCTCCTTGGAGGGATGGTAGCCTTATGATGAAGGGGAAATCTCTCATTTTGATCATCTTGGCTTGCTTCAGAGACACAGTGCAAACCTGTCACTGCAAGATAATGGAGATTTATTCAACAAACATTAATTGTCTATTATATGCAAGGCACTATATGGAGGGGGAGAAGGGAACAAACATTTATTAAGTGCCTACTACATGCCAGGCAAGCTGGGTGTTAAGCAATTTACAAATATTATGGGGGATGCAAAGATAGATATGAATAAATAAATTAAATGGACATATCAAGTGCTTTCTATGTGCCAGACATTGTGCTTAGTGGTGAGAATAAAAATAAAAAGTGTCCTTGGAGTGCTTGTATTCCATTGAGGAAGACAACCAGGGATATGCAGGTCAGTGTTTAACAACTGACTCTCAGAAAGAGTCAGACATAACTGAAATGACTCAAGAATAATTTCTAGTTTTTATTTCTTCAAAATAAAGTTGTCAAGAAAGCCTAGGAAGTAATAGGTTTTAGAAATAAGGCAAAACAATGTAGAAAAACTTGATTTCTGCTCCATGCAAGAGCTCCCTTTGTCTCTTCCAGTGCTCTTTTCAAAGCAATAGTGAAGAACTGGCAATGACTGGCCTTTTACCGTTGTCATTCTCATTATTACTATAATGAATAGCTTGCAATCATACAGAATTTTATAGTGAATCACGAGCATTCACCTGCATTACCTTAATTAAGAACCTAGGCATTTAAAAGTGACTACTTGGGGCAGCTAGGTGGCCCAGTGAGTAGAGCACCAACCCTGGAGTCAGGAGGACCTGAGTTCAAATCCAACCTCAGACACTTGACACATTTATTAGCTGTGTGACCTTGGGAAGTCACTTAACCCCAATTGCCCTGCCTTCCCCCCTCAAAAAAGTGACTACTTGTAATAATAACCAGTCCTTCCTCTCAGAGCTTGGAGGTTCTTTGTAAAAGTGAGGGATTGAATGAAATTATCTTTAAAGTCCTTTTAAACTCTTAATCCTATGATCCTATATACCTACCATTGTGTTATATATACAATGAAAAACTAGTGTACCTACTTGTTGAATGATCCTTAATGAGAGTAGATCTGTCTAAAGGGAATTATGATACGTGATGTCTTCCTAGGAGGACACATAATCTTGTACCTTGTCTGTGTTCTGGCAAGGAGACACTACAGTTTTCCCTTCCACATAGCAGAGTTAGGGGCATAGTGCCCCCACAGTCTGAAAATCTGCGTAAAACTTTTTGGCCCTCTCCTCATACCAGAGAAGAAATCTGAATATTATGGCATTAAAAGATAAAATGTGTTGAAATTATACAATACTATACATATGTTTTATGCATTTCTGAATTTCTAAACTTTTTTCTATGTCATCTGCTGGCCTTTGCTTGTCATTTGTGGCTTTCCCAAAACTTCTAAGAAATTCCCATTTGATTTCTTATGCAACCCACAATATATCGAAACCATGATGGGGAAAGTCATGATGTGGAAGGGATAACTGTATTGCGCTTGGAGTCTTACACATCTCTCATGGAGAACTGTATACCTGTAAGAACAGACATTGACCCAAACGTACCATAATTTTTGCAGCCTCTGCAGTCTGATGTTTAAATCTGAACATAGTGTTAGAGAATGTTTTTCAGCAGGAGTTGTTGATAACTACAATGATAATATAACAAATTCCCACCTGTCCATTGAATGCCTCTGCCTGCCATTTCATTCTATCACTCCCACGGAGCTTCCAGTAAGATGAAGTGACCCCTATTGATATTGCCAAGAAAGGGACCCTAAAACAGTTCATTAAATCTGGAAACAACATTCAGTTTTTAGATCTAGACTAGGTGCTTTCCTTATGAACCAAAACAGCTGTAACAAGGTCTCATTGGCTATAATTTCCTGAATCCCTTGTTTATAACAAACGATCAAGCTAATAAAGGTTTATGACTTGGCCACATCAGAAGTCTTTCCCCTTTCCAGAACAAATTCAAAAATGCGACCTATTTCATGTCCTTAACGTTAAAAACACTGGTGATTCCAGGGAACAATAGAAGGGGAACTGAATCTACATCACAAACTGAGCAAATCAAAAATTCCCTTGTCATTTTTTTTTCTGTAGGCCTGGACTTTGGAAGTGCTAGTTAAGGCCTTTTGGCCCTGCTATGGGAAGCCACCATTAGCAAAGAAACATCTGCCATGCTCCCTCTGTGATCATTGCCAGAGGAAGCTTCAGCAAAATCAATTACTCCACTCATTCTCTTGGCTCATTCTTTTATTTCTTTGGTCCCTTTCCTGTCTTATATCAATAGTAATCACTTCATCTTACCCTGTATTGCTTTGGTGTTTGCTTGTAACCTCAAGGGACAAGTATACTAAATCTGATATTTATAAAGAAGAAGAAAATGAATGAAGAGAGTTGGGTCTAGTTTGAAAGATGCCCAATATGGGCTCACCCTTATAGGTGCTGGTGGTAGTGAGGAGGGTGGGAGGAGTAGGAGAATGTCCCTCCTCTCTTGCCTGCTAGGAATGGGGGCATTTGAACCCTGGGAGGAGTGGATAGAACGTGGAGCTTATCCAGTAAAAAGTTGTCTAGGGCTTAAGAGAGTTTCTGTTATCTTAGTTCCATCAATAACTTGGGATCTTTAAAGTCCCAGAAAGAGGAATTTGGCCATAGGTCAAATAGGGGATGAGGTTTGAACAAAGAAAAGGAGGATGCTAATTTTAGAGCAGAGTTCTTCACTGCTTTTGTATCATGGACCAATTTGGTGAAGTCTTTGAACTTCCTTAGAATATTGTTTGTAAATGAATAAAATGAAATGCATAGGATTACAGAGGAAACCAAAGGTTCATTAACATAATAATAATAACTAAGACCACAGCTTCTGATGTTTATAGGTTTTAATATTTGACCTTGTGATATTTTCACACTTAATTTATATATAAGTAGAGAGAAGTAGGATATGATTCCTGATTTAACGTCTACCACTTTACCTGCCATTCCATGCTCACCAACTGTTTGACTATGGGCATGTCACATAACCTCTCTGAGACTCAGTTTTCTCAAATAAAATAATGAAGAAGTTGGACCGGTTATTCTTCCCAGTCTAGTTCTAAGTCCTGTGATCTTAGAACTTCTAGTGGAATGTGTGTCCCTTGATGACAGGGGCTATTGACATTTTTTGTCTTTGTGTTCCCGATACTTTGATCATAATAGGTACTAAATAAATGTTTGAGCCATTAATTGAATCTAACTACCTTATCTTACAAATGGAGGCCCCTTAAAATACCCTGCCCCCTACTCTTTACTTCAAAAGACCTAACCTCTACTTTAGTGAAAAAATTGGGGCCATCTAACCTAAACTCCCTTTTTCGCCTTTATTATACACCTCGAAACCTCTCTTATATTGCCAACTACAATCCTCATCTCCTTTGCTTCAGTCTCTGACAAATAGGGGTCCTTCTCCTTGTCAAGGCCAACAACTCCAACTTGTACGCTTGAGATGTGCATCCTTCTTGGCTGTTCTCTTTATTCTACCCAGATACTGGCATATATCCTTGCCCTCCTTTTTATCATAAGAGGAAGGAGGGTGGATACTGTCAAAATCTCATTTGTTGGTACAGAAGAGATGATGGTCTGTGATAAGTTCTGCCTCATAGATTGTTGTCTAAGGCAGAAAACTTAAGACCCCATCCTTAACTGGCAGTATTAGTCCACAAAGACCAACTCTTTATGATGAGAACAGACTCAGTTTTTTGAGATATGAGTTCCTTTTTGTTCCTTTATTGATTTAAATAACTTATTATTTGGGTATAATGGAAAAGGGGTTGTATTACCTTTATCTGGTATCCATCCAGGGTTGAATGAGTAGTGCAAAATAAGTTAGACAAACTCCCAAGGTTAATAGGCATTGATGTAGTAGGACCACTGGAACTTCTTCCTTTGAATAAAAGTACAAGTTCGGGTGACCCAATAGGCCACAGGAAATGCCTCACTGGCCCCAGGAAACATCATGGATCCATCAGACTTCCTCCATGGTGATCTCTAAACACAATGTGAAATATTTCCTCTTAAACTGGAAGCTCTACTTCCATAGATAGAAGGCAATAGAAGCCATCAACAAAGGACTGGTTTTCTGTCTTCTTTGCTTATATGGTTTCCATCTTAGGTATCCTTATCCATCTTCTTTTTCCCTATTCCTCTTCAAATATGACCCACACTCAGTTAAAATATAGATACTAAAAGGTTCAACAGATTAAATGACTCTGTCCAAGTACATCAGAGGGTAGGCAGGAGAGGCAATGATATGTATTGACAAGAAATGCACGCAGTCTGCCATTTGCCAATAACCCATATAGTAAATTCAAATTTCTGTCCTTTCCTGACTCCCCATATTGTCCCTTAGCCTGTTGTATGCCAGAGCCACCACTAGTACTAACATGAGGCCACTGTGAAAGCACTCATACTTCTTAGAAAATTCATGAGTTTAAAATAGACAACCTATGAGGTTGATAATATGAATATTTCTACTCAGTTTTCAACTGTGGAAATGAAGGCTATGGGAGGTCAAGGGACTTACCTATTGGTAATACAAATAGTATATACCATAGGTGGGATTTGAGCCCATATCTCATGGTGCCTGGAATAGCCTTCTTTCCACCATGTCATTATTTTCATGAGATGAGTCTGTGAAAAGCAGAGAAACTTGGAAGAACTGACCTTAAGGATAAACTCCCAGGAAGGACTAGCCTACCTACGAAATGGCCTATTGGCCATAAGTAGCTTATCTTCTACTGCCACATCATGACTTTTCCCATTGTGGTTTCAATATATCATGGGTTGGCATAAGAAATTAAATGGGAATTTGGGGGGAGTTTTGGGGAAGCTGCAGATGACGTATGAAGGCCAGCAGAGGACACAGAAAAAAGTTCAGAAACTCAGAAATGCATGAAACATATGTATAGTATTGTATAATATCAACCCAAATTTTACAACAAGGTATTGTAAACACTCCATTAAAGAAAAAGAGAAATTCAGACTTCTTCTCTGGTATGAAGGGAAGGTCACAAATTTTTATGTGGGTTTTCCTGATTGCAGGGGTATTGCGCCCTTAACCCCTGCAATGTGGAAGGGATAACTATACTTTGATTTGTTTTACTGCCTGAAATCTTATGAATTAGAGATTTATTTAGGTTAACAATCGCCATCTAAAATGACAAAAATACCTAGAAAGGTTAATAGGCTATTTAGTCATTCACATATTACCATAAATTTGTTTAGTCACACGTTGATTCCCTCCACACACTTAGTCTGCTGCTCTGAAATGGGGCCTTATGCTAACCCTGGAAACATATAGGAGATTAAAATAACCAATAACAGTAAAAGTTACAAGATCACAGGAGTCTTAACATTCTATCCTATCAAAATTGGGGAGGGGCAAAGGTAGGTAATTTTCAAACATAAGGCCCTTTATGGAGGAGAGGCATAGTGTTACAGTAAGAGAACAGGGCAATATGGCCACCTGGGCAAACAGGTGTTGAGAGGAGCACTAATGGTACTATGGTTTGGACAACAGGGCATTGCTGGGTGCAGAGACAGAAGAGAATATAGTTGGCACTTTTGTGGTGCATAGGAGATGTATCTAGACTATTCCAACAGTACTGAGATCATGAGGACCCGTCGTATCAGGTGGAACTTCTTGACACCATCATTTCTGTTGTATCATTTAGGGGAGCCATTTATTAGTCTCTCCAATGGCTAAAAAGATCAAAAGAGAGTGAATGAAGCACAGGCAAGGCAATTGGGATTGGGAGGCCTGGTGCAGCTATGAGGTCTTTCATTTTGTGTCATCAGGCTTTATTTATTCCATTGTGGTCTCGTGGTAAATGCAGATATTCACAGTTTGTATAATGGTCTGAATTTGTGTCTTAACATACTCCAGAGTCCACAAGGTATGAATCAAGAGTAACTGATGATATCATATTTCAGATCCAGCCTATAAATGCCTATCCAAACTGTACTGGCTTCACTTATTCCTGATTGCCTACCATTAGAGAAAGCTTGCTGGTGCCTGGTGACCAGCACTGGGCACATGACAACCAAGAGGCAAGAAAGGATTAGAGAAGTCTTGCTCAGAGTTAACCTTATACCCAGGAAAGGGGAAGGAATCTTTTTTCTTTTCCTTCCTTCAATGGATGCCTCCTATTTCCTGTGTTACCCAACTGGCCATTTTCCGGTTGGGCAGCTACTATTTTCTACTCACAGAGGCCATTGTTTTGCCTTTGTTCTTGAAGAGGACCGTGACATCAGGGAGGTGATGCCATGACGTTTAAGTGCGTTGGATTTAAGTGAGGGAGGGCTGTGCACTGGTGACTCTGCACAGCCCTGCCTCACTTAAATCCAATGCACTTGCAAGCCATGGCATCACCTCCCTGATCTCATGGTCCTCTTCAAGAACAAAGGACAAACAACAGCAACAATCTGCTTCCAATGCCCAAAATTCACATTAATATAGTTCAGCTACGTTATGGGTTAAATTGGCCTTGTGTGCTGGTCTGGTAACCCAAATTCTACGTCTAGTAGAGTTACTGCTGATCTGCATTGGTAGAGGTTGATTCTTCAATCAGATTACTTCCTATACCAATGAAATCGCAGCTCCAGGCAGGTTGTTGTTCATCCTTCCTTCTTAAAGAGAACCAATGACATCAGGAAGGTGATGTTTTGGCTTGAAAGTGAACTGGATTTAAGTGAGGCAGAACTGTGCAAAGTCACCAGCCCCACTCTCTCCTCCAGTCATTGGAGTCCAGTGGCCAACACATAGGTCAGTCCAGAATGCAGTGGGAGACCTTAGTCTTTAAGCTAAGGCTTTCCCAGGTCCCAGTTTGTGTGAGGCAAACCATTCAGTAGTTAAAGGCTAGGTAAGAATTGAAGCAAAACATGGCCTAGTTTGCCTTCACAAAATAATCAATCTGGGAGGGGAAGACCCTCAGAGTTTCTGGCCAAAACAGAAACAATTACTATTTATACTCCCGTCCAGACAATATATTATAAATATATATTATATGTTATATAAATTATGTATGTGAATATATTATAAATATTTAATGTCTATATACACATACATATAGACACACATATTTATACATATATATGTGTGTATATGCTGTTTCTATGGGAAAAATGCTTTCTGATCTCTGAACAACTAAGTTGTAAGCAAACTTTTGGCTTTCAAACTGTTCATAAATTGCAAACCACCTTTACTATGAGATATGCCCAAATACATTAGTCTGACCTCTTACCTTAATCCAATAAGCACCAATGAAAATAAATCCATGCATTAATGTCATTAAAATCAGGAGCATATAAGATTCTACATGCTGTAATGTTTTTTCAAAGAGTGACCAAAAATGTGTCAAAACTCCATTTTTAATAGATATCTATAGTATCAAAATTCTTTGGCTAACATTAGGCTCACATTTATTTAGAGATATGTTCACCTATGTCAGAAAAGATAATTTTATAATAGGGACATTTTCCCTTCATTGATATCTAGACAATTTGTAGGAACGGTGAAATTTCATATAGGTATTTATCATGGCAATCAGTGCACTTACATATCAGGGTGACCACGATTGCCTTTAAAGGATTGACTTTTTCTACCATTGGTTTCTACTATTTTTTTCCTGAGAAGTCTTCTGAGTTCAGACCATGGTCCCATTTTCCAGATGTAAGAAGTAAAATTGGTACTGTGAAGAGTCAGGCATGACTAAAATGACTTGACTACAACAAGCCCATCTGTCCTACGGGTATTAGTCTGCGTAGGCCTTCTAACAGTAAATGACCTTGCATTTGTATAGTGTCTTAACCTTTCACCATGGTCTCACATCTATCCCTTTTTTATTATTTCAATGTATTTGATATTCATTCAACTTTGAAAAATGGCTTGAACAACCACTGGGTTCCCATGACAAGCTGTCCTGTTCTTATGGGATCAACTCTTTTTTTTTAATATATTTCTTGGTTTTTCAATTTGTCTGCACAGATTCTCTCTTCTGTATTTCACAATCTGTATTCAACATTTTACACTTTCACAGCAATAAAAGATTCGATGTATTCTCTGAGGCTGTCTTGCTTCCTCCCATTCCTCTAGGTATAGCGAATGCAAAGACTTTCTTGTTCTGACAAAGTATCAGGCTAACGTGATGGCCACATGCTTGCATTAGAAGCTGTAAACTTCCCAAAGACTTTGACAAATTCTTTCTTTCTCTCATCTGTCATCTTTTCAGGTGGTCTTCCCCAAGGTCTTTTAGATCCAAGTTGTTGAACAGGAATCTCTTGAGGCAACTCATTTAACTCCCTCCCCCAGATCTTAAAAGATGGAGAAAAGCATCAAAGTTACTGTTGGTATAGGAATAATTCCACATCCTGTTTTTGTCTTTCTCCTTTGTCAGTTACCTCAGTAGTTCCACTGTTACATTTACAGGATACAATGGCCATTTCCTTATTTTGTACAGCTATTTTTATTAGGTGGCAGATGCTGGATGTGACGGTTCAGCAAGGGTTAAAACTCAGCTGTTGAGTCGATGTGCAGATAGCCAAAATATGATGCCTTTGAAGTGTGACTGCAGTCTTTTGAAAGACAATCTCTTTAATTCTCTACAGATTCTTCCTGATTAACAGCATAGGAGTGTTCTATTGATTCTATCCATGAGTTGTACTGATGTCAGAAGTGGAGCTAATCCTTTAAAAATGTTTATATGTATTTTTATTAAAAGGCGATTCAAATTTGAAAGCCCATCCAAGGCACTGTATGCATACCTGATTTACTGCCATATGCTATTCTTGAGCCATAAAGCTGCTGTAAAAATCATATAATGCTAGCAAGAATATCCTTCATTTCTTTGTGAAGCTAAATGAAATCAAATATAAAGTTTGTGATACATTAAATCACAAACATAAATATGTGCTTTACAGCCAGCTGTTACATCTGAGTGTGCACATTTTAAAATAGAAACATTTACCCAACATGCTGATTAGCAATTTCAGTCCTGAAAAGCCTGGTTACATTTAAGATGCAAAAGATTAAAACGACCAAACAGATAAAGTTAATAGTTCATCTTCCTAAATGCTTTTCTATGCTTTAAGTCTTAAAGTTCACTGGAACTCTGCACACTGGTGATGCTTTGATGTGGGGTTCATGTTTAACTCATATGATCTTGCGGGAACAGAATCCAATGGCGTCATCGACATTTAGAGGAATGTTCTGCATGTGTGGACGCAGTGTGTGAATGGATGATATTTGCAGCGATGTGCACACAGACACATGGAACAAAGGGTTTCCCAGGCATGCATAGCTTCACCATCACAGAGGCTACAATTGCGTAACCTTCATTTGGACCGAGGATCATCTCGATTGAAACCGTTTCCTTTCTCCGTGATTTTTTAAACCTGCGTTCTGTGCAGAAACACTGTGCCAAAGAGCAAACCCGGGATCATCTGGAATCTGAAATGAAGCTCTCTGGGTAGACCTTATTTGCCCATGCCCGATGGTGTTTTCCTATCGGTATGTGCTGCAGAATGTTAAAACGTCTGTAGTCCTTTGGTATGTGCTTGCCATGAGCAGTTCCTAAGTGCACACAATGCTGTACGTCTTAATGATATTTATCTACGCAAACAGCATAGGACTGTCAAAGAAAATCCTGCATGCAAACAAATGATCGAATGCAGAGGAACTCTTTACTTTAGTCTTTTCTCTTTTGTCCGACAAGCTAATGCAATAAGGCTGATAATAAAAGGTTGTGGACTAGGCCTAAAGCCTATGACAGATAAAAAAGAAATGTTGGAAACCGATGAAGCTTTTGCACAATTAGATTTTTTTTTGAGGCTGTGCTGTTAGGTTTGTCCAGAGCCCATTCATTTCTGATTGATGGTAAAATCATAACTACATCATATTAGCCGTAGAGTTCACTGACAGGTTACTGCAGATTAATATTGCTACTGCTGTTCACTTACTTACCATCAAAGCCACAGAAATATGAATTGAGCCTTCCCTCTAACAAACCCCGCATATTAAAAGGTAAGGTGTTTTACTGAACAATCTCCATCCTGTCACAGGGGACAGATGCAAACAATGTCTATTTGAGAGATGTATGTAGATACATAGCAGCATACTAATTAGTTCTGGAGGGAGGAGATGCTGATCATCTGGCTGCCTCACAATTCTTTTCCTCACCTTCTGGGGGCCTTCCAAGCTCTTGGCTACGTGACTCCTCAAAACGCCACAATGTGCAGGGCAGCAAGCCTCGATGATTTAAATGCGGGCTGCCAGGCAAATTGCAGGGACATAAATTTGTTCAGTGTGCTGTGCAGTTTGTGCATATGAAACACAAGGAAGAAATGAGTCCGATGTCTTGTTTCGAATGAATACTGAAGGTAAAATGCCTAGAGATTTGGGATTGTGTTTCATGGGGTATTGCCCAGGACAAAGAGGACCTGAAGACAGACTTTGTATCGTCTTTAAATACATTAGTAAATGTTGCTCTCCTGTATTTTAAATGCTTGTGAGGGAACACAGAAAATCAAAGCTAGTCGTTTTTTATTAAGAGGTTTTTCAATTCCCCCTTTCACCAGTTTTTACTTTTGCTGTTGTTCAGTCAGACTCCTCGTTACCCCCTTTGGGGGTTTTCTTGGCAAAGATCCTGGAGGAGTTTGCTATTTCCTTCTCCAGCTCATTTTACAGATGAGGAAACTGAGGTAAACAGGGTTAAACGATTTGCTTAGGGTCACAAAGCTAATCAGTACCTGAGGCTAGATTTGAACTCACGAGGATAAGTCATCCTGATTCCAAGCCCATGCTCTATCCACTGTGCCACCTAGCTGTCCCAGTTTTTACTTTAGAGATATAGATACAGAGAAGGGAAGGAAACAAGCGTTTATTAAGCACCTACTACATACCAGGAACTGTGCAAACATGCCTTTATAAATGTCCAATTTGAGTCTCGCAACTCAGAGAAGCAGGCACTAGTATTTTCCCCATTTTATAGTTGAAGAAACTGAGACTGATAGAGGTTAGCTGAGTTGCTCAGATGTGTCTGAGGTCACATTTGAACACAGGTCTTCCTGACTCTAGGTCCAGCACTCTGTCCGCTGCACAACCCAGGTCCCCTAGACTGTGAATCAGGTGACCTGGGTTCAAATCCTGACTCCATTAACTTACTAGCTGTATGAGCTTGTAAGTAATAATACTTTTAAAAGTGAAAAATTCAGTGGAAACCAGACTGAGCTAGATAGCACATGTTAATGTGATATATGAGTCTAGCAATGGCAAAGCTGTCAGGGAACAACTCATCGAAGCCCAATCGCTTAAAAAGATGGAGTTTTTCGCTTTCATCCTGGTTCAGGGGAAATAGCCCTGGCCTTGAAGCAGAGACCTGGTTTCTAATCTTGGCCATGTGGCCTTGAGTTCTGTTGCCTTACCTATAAAATGGGGATGATCGCACTTGCGCTACCCCCCTCACAGAGCTGTTATGAGGACATCATAATAAATGATGTTTGGGTAGACTATTCTGTATACTTTACAAGCCCTCTCAGGGACTCTGGGAAAATCAGATGGCTGATCAGACAATCGAGCTAGTCCTTGATGGACTACAAGTTGCCTTACATACATACATTGTAAAATCCTATTTCCCTCTCCTGCTTTATGTACATTGTCCCGCTTGTTGCAGCAACCCTGTGAGGTAGTAGTCGTTTTTTTTTAAGTGTTCATTAGATTTTTTTTTTTGTAAAGGGGGAAGGCAGGGCAATTGGGGTTAAGTGACTTGCCCAAGGTCTCACAGCTAGTAAATGTGTCAAGTGTCTGAGGCTGGATTTGAACCCAGGTCCTCTTGACTCCAGGGCTGGTGCTTTACTCACTGCGCCACCTAGCTGCCCCCAGTAGTGGTCATTATTACCCCCATTTTGCAGATGAGGAAACCGTTGCTCCATGAGATTAGGTGATTTTCCTATGATCATACAGCCAGTAAGCATCTGAGGCAGTGTTTGAACCCAGGTCATCCTGATGCGTAGTGCCCTAGCCATTGTCCCAAACTGCCACCGCCCTGGCAAAGACTCATACTCACGCCTGGACTATTGCCATAGACGTTTGGTTGGTCTTCTTGCCACGTCTCTTCCCACTACAATCCATATTCTACTCAGGGATCAAAGCAATTTCCCCCCATTCAATAAACTCCAATAACTCCCTGTCACCTCCAAATCAAATATAAAGTCTTCTGTTTGGCATTCAAAGCCCTTTATAACTTTGCCTCCTCCTACCTTTCCAGTCTTCTTACATTTCACCTTCCCTCTTCCCCTCATGTACTCTGTGATTCAGTAACCCTGGCCTCTTCGCAGTTTCTCAGCCAAGATACTCTCTCTCCCAACTCTGAGCATTTTCTCTGGCTGTCTCCCATCCCTGGAATGCTCTCCCTCCTCATCTCCACTGGCTTCCGTAGGAAGCCTTTCCAGCTCCTTCTTAATTCTAGTGCCTTCCTTCTGAGAATTATTTCCAATGTATACTGCAAATAGTTTGTTTGTACATAGTTGTTGGTATGTTGTCTCCCCACTAGAATAAAGTGCTAGGAATACAAAGAAAGATGAAAGACTGTGCCTGTCCTCAAGGAGTTCACAGTCTAGTGGGGAACACTCACTTGGGTGAATTAGACTCTTCCAGTGTGCCATATGGGAAGGAGCATTGAGCTGGAGTCAAGACTCAGGGTTCTAGTCTTGACTCTGTCACTAATGAACCATATATGGCACTTCGTGTCATTGAAGTTACCTTTGGTAATATAAGAGCAATGGAAAAGATGCTCTCAGAAGTCTCTTCCAATTTTATAACTGTATCTCTAGTCCCTAATGGTGCATTTTACTTAATGAATTGGGTAAAGTCATTGCAAGGCTAATCATTTTCCAGAGATTTTATGGAAGGTAGGAGTGGTATCCAAAGGCAGAAAAAAGATGATAGAAGCACCTTTATTTAAAAAAGAGGAAAGAGTTGACTTTGTGCATTAACTTAACTTCTATGTCTGGAAAGATAATGGAAAATTTTACCTTGAAATCAATTTTCCTACAATGCCTTAACAAGCCAGCATGGTTTTGTAAAGAAAAGTTGATGTCAAGCCCGGCTGATCTAGGGAATTGATAGATGAGAGACAGGAGGGCTTTTGAGTCTGTCCTGAATGACATATTCACCAATAAGGCTGAAATTGCTGTCTTGATCACTCTACTATTAGGTAGGGGCACATTTGGAATTAAGGTCACCAAGGAGTTGTTATTAGTGTCCACAGCAGGAAGCATGATAAATGGTGGATTCAAGAAATGGAAAGGAATGGGAAGATAACCTTCAGTGGCACCTCAATGGCCACAAAACAAAATTCAACCTCCTAGCCTGGCATTCAATATCCTCCATGAGATGGCCCTACTTACCTTTGGATTATTCTCTCTCACTGCTCTCCTGCATAAGTAAAATATTTGGCCACAAGTAAAATCCTTCATAATACTAATAGCTCATGTGTATGTAATACTTTAAAGTTCATAAAGCACATTACACATATTATCTCATTTGGGCTTTACAATAACACTAGGGTAAGTGTTTTTATCATCTCCATTTTGCAGACGAGGACACTAAGACTGAGAGAAGTTAAGTGGCTTGCCCAGGGTTCCATAGCTACTTAGATTCTGAGGCCAGGTTCAAGCACAGGCCTTTCCGATACTAAATGATACTGCTACAGTATGAGACTTCTGCTGTTGTCCAATACTCTACTCCTTTGTGCCTTCTCACTTCCTAGCCTATGTTGACACAGTTCTCCCTGTCTTGAATGCCAATCAGACTTGTCTGCCTCTGAAATCCTCTTTTCTTCAAATTCTATAGAGAGTATCACCTCCTTTATGAAGCCTTTTCCTACTATTTCAGTTGCCCATGATTTCTCTCTCCTTTAAACCATGTCATTTCAGGATGGTTTGACGAAATTGGGGGTATATAGCCTAGGGAAGAGAACATTTAGAGAGTATTTGATAGGTCTATTCCAGAATGCGAAGGGCAAGAATCATGAAATTACAAAATCTAGTAGTTGGAAGGCATCTTGGGGAGATCTGGTTATCTGTCCACCTTTCCACTTTTCCACCATATTCCCAACAAGGGATCATTCAATCTCTTCTTGAAGCCCTCTAATAAGAGAGAAACTCAACTCACAAGGCAGCTCATTTTGCTTTTGGACAGCTCTAATTGTTATGAAGGTTTCCCTTAGGTTGAATCTAAATCAGTCTCTCAGCAGACTTCCTCTAGTCTTGGCAGAACAAGTTTGCCCACTCCTCATAGCAGTCTTTCAAATCTCTGAAGTTACCTATCTCATCCTCCCTAAGTCTTCTCTTCTCCAGGCTAAACATTCCCAGTTCCTTTATCCATCCTTGCCTGGCAGCATCTGTAATCTTATTATCATGCTAGCCATCTCCTGCAGCTTGTCTACGTCTTTTACAAAAAAAAAAATGTGCTCTCCATAACTGAATACAGTCCTCTAGATGTGGCCTGTCCAGGGCAAAGTGTATGGAGAAGAGCTCTTACCTCTTTTGTTCTGGATATCATGATTCTCTTAATACAACCTCAGATAATATCAGTGGGCTTGAGTGCCAGGTCACACTGTTGGCTCATATTGAGTTATTTGGAGTTGGAAGGTAGGAAAACAAATTCTCTCTACTGAGCACTTTTCTCATAACATATGTATATATAGTCTTCTTTTAAAAATTATTTTTATTTCATTCAATATTTTCCAATTATATGTAAAATTTTTTTAATTGTGAGTTCCAAATTCTCTTGCTCCCTCCTGGAGTCCCTACCTCCTCCTTAAGAAGGAAACTTCATTTGGTTTCATTCAATTTGGTTTCATTTATACATGTGAGATCATGTAAATCATGTTTCCATATTATCCATGTTGCAGCACAAAACACAAAATAAAATAGCAATTAATAAAAATTTTTAAAAATTATGCTTTGGTCACGGGGGCAGAGCCAAGAAGGTGGCTGGAAAGCAGTGAGCTCCCTGCTGAATCCCTCCAAAAACCTATAAAAAAATGGCTCTGAACCAATTCTAGAACTGCAGAACCCACAAAACAGCAGAGGGAAGCAGGGCTCCAGCCCAGGACAGCCTAGATGGTCTCTGGGTGAGGTCTATCCCACATGGAGCTGGGAGCTGCGAGCTGGGAGCGGAGCAGAGCAGAGCCCAGCGTGAGCGGCTCAGACCAACCAGACCAGGAGCCGGGTAGGGTGAGCCCTAGCGCCCTGAATCAGTGAGCTGCGGCAGTTACCAGACTTCTCAACCCACAAACACCAAAGACTGCTGAGAAGGTTAGTGGGAAAAGCTGCGGGAGTGGAAGGAATTCGAGGTTGGCCACCACCCCCAGGGCAGTGGAGGTGAGGCAGCTACAGCTGCTGTTGCTTCCAGCCCCAGGCCCACCTGGTAGGAGGAATTAAGTGGTGGATCAGAGCAGGAGTGCACAGCCTGCTGAAGATCTAAGCCCAGTCCGGGTTGGGGGTTCTTGGGGAAAGAGGAGTACTGGTGTGGCAGAGCTGGCGCATCCCCCCCAAACGTGGAACATAGAACTCTTTAGTCTACAAGCAGTCATACCCCGCTGAAAAACTCAAGGGTCAAGTTAGTTGGTTGAGAATATGGCCAGACAGCAAAAACACACCCAGATTCAGTCTCAGACTTTGGATTCTTTCTTTGGTGACAAAGAAGACCAAAACATACAGCCTAAAGAAGTCAACAAAGTACAAGAGCCTACACCAAAAGCCTCCAAGAAAAACATGAACTGGTCCCAGGCCATGGAAGAGCTCAAAAAGGATCTGGAAAAGCAAGTTAGAGAAGTAGAGGAAAAATTGGGAAGAGAAATGACGAGGATGTGAGAAAACTATGAAAACAAGTCAATGACTTGCTAAAGGAGACCCCAAAAAATACTGAAAAATACACTGAAGAAAACAACACCCTAAAAATAGACTAACTCAAATGGCAAAAGAGCTCCAAAAAGCCAATGAGGAGAAGAATGCCTTGAAAGGCAGAATTAGCCAAATGGAAAAGGAGGTCCAAAAGACCACTGAAGAAAATACTACCTTAAAAATTAGATTGGAGCAAATGGAAGCTAGTGACTTTATGAGAAATCAGGATATTATAAAACAGAACCAAAGGAATGAAAAAATGGAAGACAATGTGAAATATCTCATTGGAAAAACCACTGACCTGGAAAATAGATCCAGAAGAGATAATTTAAAAATTATTGGACTACCTGAAAGCCATGATCAAAAAAAGAGCCTAGATATCATCTTTCAAGAAATCATCAAGGAGAATTGCCCTCATATTCTAGAGCTACAGGGCAAAATAGAAATGGAAAGAATCCATCGATCGCCTCCTCAAATAGATCCCAAAAAGAAATCTCCTAGGAATATTGTCGCCAAATTCCAGAGCTCCCAGATCAAGGAGAAAATATTGCAAGCAGCCATAAAGAAACAATTTGAGTATTGTGGAAACCCAATCAGAATAATCCAAGATCTGGCAGCTTCTACATTAAGAGATTGAAGGGCTTGGAATACGATATTCCGGAGGTCAATGGAGCTAGGATTAAAACCTAGAATCACCCAGCAAAACTGAGTATCATGCTCCAAGGCAAAATATGGATTTTCAATAAAATAGAGGACTTTCAAGCTTTCTCAGTGAAAAGACCAGAGCTGAATAGAAAATTTGACTTTCAAACACAAGAATCAAGAGAAACATGAAAAGGTAAACAAGAAAGAGAAATCATAAGGGACTTACTAAAGTTGAACTGTTTTGTTTACATTCCTACATAGAAAGATGATATGTATGATTCATGAGTAGTAGCTGAAAGGAATATGCATATATATATATATATATATATATATATATATATATATATATATATATATGTTTATGTATATATATATAAGTGAATGTGCATGTATGTATATATATATATATATATATATATATATAAAGAGAGAGAGAGAGAGAGAGAGAGAGAGAGAGAGAGAGAGAGGACACAGGGTGAGTTGAAGATGAAGGGAAGATATCTAAAAGAAATAAAATCAAATTAAGGGATGAGAGAGGAATATATTGAGAGAGGGAGACAGGGAGAGATAGAATGGGGTGGATTACCTCGCATAAAGGTGGCAAGAGGAAACAGTTCTGTGGGAGGAGGGGAGAGGGCAGGTGAGGGGGGAATGAGTGCATCTTGCTCTCATCAAATTTGGCCTGAGGAGGGAATACCATACATACCCAATTGGGAATCTTACCCCACAGGAAAGAAGAGTGAAGAAGATAAAAAAGTGGGGGGGGGTGTTGATGGAGGGGAGGGCAGGTGGGGGTGGAGGTAATCAAAAACAAACACTTTGGAAAGAAAACAGGGTCAAGGGAGAAAATTCAATAAAGGGGGATGGGTTGGGAAGGAGCAAAATACAGTTAGTCTTTCACAACATGAGTATTGTGTAAGGGTTATACATAATGATACACATGTGGCCTATGTTGAACTGCTTGACTTCTTAGGGAGGGTGGGTGGGAAGGGAAGAGGGGAGAGAATTTGGAACTCAAAGTTTTAAAAACAGATGTTCAAAAACAAACAAAAAAAAAGTTTTTGCATGCAACTAGAAAATAAGATACACAGGCAATGGGGCGTAGAAATTTATCTTGCCCTACAAGAAAGGAAGGGAATAGGGGATGGGAGGGGAGTGGGGTGACAGAAGGGAGGGCTGAATGGGGAACAGGGCAACCAGAATATACGTCATCTTGGAGTGGGGGGAGGGTAGAAATGGGGAGAAAACTTGTAATTCAAACTCTTGTGAAAATCAATGCTGAAAACTAAATATGTTAAATAAATAAATTAAAAAAAATAAAATGATCACAAGTGTCACACATATGATGAAATAAAGAAATCTATGACCTTATAAAAAAATTATGCTTCAATCTGCATTTAGAGTTCATCTATTCTCCCTCTGGAGGTGGATAACATTTTTAATCATGGGTCCTTTGGGATTATCTTGGATCATTGACTTGATCAGAGTCTGTCACAGTCGATCATCCTTACATTATTTGTTGTTACCATGCACAATGTTCTCCTGGTTCGGCTCACTTCATTTTACATGAATTCATATAAATCTTCCCAGGTTTTTCTGAAACCATTCTATTCATCATTTCTTATAGCCCAATAGTATTTCATCACAATCATATACCTACCACAACTTGTTTAGCCATTCCCCAGTTGTTGGGCATCCCCTCAATTTCCAATTCTTTGCCACTACAGAAAGAGCTGTTATAAATTTTTTGTATCTATTAGTCCTTTTCCCTTTTTTCATTGGGATACAGACTACTAGTAGTATTGCAGGTCAAAGGATGTGCAGCTTTATAACCCTTTGGGCATAATTTCAACTCGTTCTCCAGAATGGTTGAACTAGTTCACAACTCTACCAACAGTGAATTAGTGTCCCAATTTTTCCACATCCCCACCAGTATTTGTCATTTTCCTTTTCTGTCCTGTTGGCCAGTCTAATAGGTGTGAGGCGGTACCTCCAAGTTTTAATTTGCATTTCTCTAATCAATAGTGATTTAGAGCATTTTTTCATGTGAGACATATATGTATGATATATATGTACATGTGTATATATATACATATACATATATATGTATGTATGTGTATATATACAGGTACATATGTATGTATGTATGTATGTGTATATGTGTGTGTGTGTGTGTGTGTGTGTGTGTGTGTGTGTGTGTATATATATATATATATATATATGTAGTCTTAGGGAGTAGGGGGCACTGAGAGATTAAGTGGATTGTCCAAGTTCATAAATGTGCTTCTTACATCCTATATCTGCAAAATTGATTTTTTGGGGGAGTACAGAACTTCACATTTATTCCTAACCAATTTCATCTCACTTAATTCCACCCACTATTACAGTCTCTTGAGATCCTTTTGGATCCAGATTCTGTCATTCAACATTTCTTGTTCTCCAATTTTTCTTCCATCTGCAAATTTGTCAAGCATATCACTAAGCCCTCTTCTTTTCTCCTCCCATGCTGTTTCACTTGGTGATCTCATCAGCTCCCATGAATTCAATGAACATTTCTATGATAATAATTCTCAAATCTACCTATCTAGCACTAACCTCTCCTAGTGCCTACTAGACACTACTACCAGCTAGATGTCCTATCTTAAACTCAACGTGTCCAACGCTGAATTCATCTTTCTCCTGAAAACTCTCCCTTCTTCTTAACTTCCCTTTAACTCTCAAGGATACCACCATCCTTCTAATCACTCAGGCTTGGTACCTAGGATTCATCCTCAACTCCTCACTCTTTCTCAGCTCCCATATCTAATCTGTTGCCAATGACTCTTGATATTGCCTTTGTAACATCTCATGAAAATCTCTCCTTTTCTCCTCTGACAATGCTACCACCCTGGTGCAGACACTCATCATCTCAGACCACTGCAACATCCTGCTGATTAGTCACCTTGCCAAGTCTTTCCCCACTGGAGCCCATTCTCTACTTAGCTGTAAAAGTGTTCTTCCTAAAGCATGAGTCTAACCCTATTACCACCACCACCCCCAGTCAAAAAAACTCCAGTGGCTCCCTGTCAGCTCCAGGATCAAAAATAAAACCCTCTGTGTGGCATTCAAAGCCCTTAATAACTGCCTGTCCCTCCCCAACCTGTCTCATCTTCTTGACTCCTCTCACCCACCAAATACTCTGGATCCAGAGGCACTGGAATCCTTACTGTTCCTCACACAAAATGGACAAACCATTTCCTGACTCGGAGCATTTTGGGTCACTATCCCCCATGCTTGGAACTTTTCCTCCTCATCTCTGCCTCCTGGCTTCCCTGATTTCCTTCAAGTCTGAGCTAAAATCCTACTTTCTACAAGAAGCCTTTCCAGCTCTCTCTTAATTCTAGTGACTTCACTGTTAATTATTTATCCTGTAAATAGTTTCCTTGTACATGATTATTTGCATGTTCTCTCCCCTATTAGACTGTGAGCTCCTTGAGAGTAGGGACTGTCTTTTACCTTTTTTTTGTATCCCCAGTTCTTAACACAGTCCCTGGCACACAGTAGGTACCTAATAAATGTTTACTGATTGACTGACTGACTGACAGAGGCCTTTATCCAAGTCATTAATAAAGATGTTGAATGGCACAGGGACAGGGGCAAATCCCTGTGATCCTGCATTAGAGATCTGCCAAGTTGACTTGTTTTGGTACTTCAGTGATCTCATAAACATGGATGTTTTAATAACAATAACAGCTAGCATTAGTATGGTACTTTAAGGTTTACAAAACACTCTATGACTATTATCTCATTTGATCCTGACAACAACCCTGTTAGTAGAAAGTACAACTGTGGGTACTTGTAAGCTACTAAGTATTAGGAGTTCATACCCATAGTCTTCATCATTAGAAACCAAGTGGTTGGCACCTGGTGATCCAATCCATGAGCACAATTATGACTTGGAGGAGAAGTCCAGAAAAGGTGTTATATAGACAATAAGTATTTTTCATCCATTTGGTTTTCCCTGTGTGAATTTTTTAGACTGATCTCTTTTGATCAATAATGGCTCTTGTTTAAGAAGTATCCCAATTTTCTGGGTATTAATGACATCAGAACAATATCGTTGGTAAATTAGAACATCTAAAGGATCTCATTATGTAAAAGGAATCCCTCTACCATTTAGACACCAGACAAGGCAACCCCTGTGACATTCATGAACAACATTGGAGAACATACATCTCCTTATTTTATGCCTCATTTGAGACAATTGTATGACTATAAAGCTGTGTAGCAGTAGCTACATAGGCACTTCATAATGGTTATGTAGTTATAAAACTCTGTAACCTATAAAATGTAGTTATTACAAATAATCTGTTTCAGAATTCAGCTTACCCTCTTTTGGGTCCACCCAACTTACCACTTCCTGGAATTGCTCCATTTTGGGCTAGCCTTCTCCATCTGGTCATGATATGGCTCCTACCCCAAATCAGATGCTGTGTCCCTTGCTCTGAGGGAGATAGGCTATAATTCTTTAATGATGAACTTATGACTGTGCTCTGGCTTATTTGTTTGTAACATAAGACCATACCCTCATATGAGAAACTTCATTAAAAAAATTATGACAAGAACACCCCAGTGTGCTTTTTTTCTTGTCTTTGTTCCATTTGTTCATTGTTGTTCTGTCATTTTAGTCATGTCTGACACCCTTCTTTCTTTCAGAGAGTCATTGCTTATAACAAAGGATTTTTTAAAAAGACAAATTAAAAAGAAAAAAGAAAAACCCTAGTAAAACTTATCAATACATTTTTAAAAATTGGCAACATATGTAATGTCCCACATTGGTAAACTCTCTGCTTCTGAGAGGGTGTGGGTGTTTTTTTTTTACATTTCTTCTTTGGGGCCAAGCTTGTTCCTCGTCATTTTGCAACGTTCATTTTTGAATATTTTGTTGTGGTTGTTTTTCCATTTATATTTTGTAATTGTGTATCTTGTTTTCTTGGCTCTGCTTACTCCACTCTGTATCAGTTCATGTAAGTCTTTACGTGCTTCTCTGTATTCATCATTTCTTATAGCACAGCAATATTCTATTATTTTCATGCACCATAATTTGTTTAGCTATTATGCACCTGCTATTTTCTGATTCTTTACTAACATAAAAAATGCTGCTATAAATATTTTGGTGTATATGAATGCTTTTTTAAAAATCAATGACATCTTTGGAATATATGCCTGTTTGTGTAATCTCAGTATCAAAGGATACACCATGTTAGCCACTTTATTTGCATAATTCTAAATTGCTTTCCAAACTGGTCATAGTAATTAACAGATCCACCAACAATGCATTAGTGTACCTGTTTTCTCACAACCCCTTCTACATTGACTGTTCATATCTTTTATCATCTTTGCCAGTTTTCTGGATGTGAAGGGAAACTTTAGGGTTGTTTTCATTTGCATTTTTTTGTTATTAGTGATTTGGAGCATTCTTTCATGTAGTTGTTAATAGTTTGCAATTCTTATGAAAACTGTTCACATCCTTTGACCATTTCTTTATTAGGTAATGGTTTTGAAGATTATATATGTCTGTCAGTTGTCTATACATTTTGGATATCAAACTCTGGTTTGAGAACTTTGATATGAAGTTTTTTTCCAGGATGCTGTTTCCATTCTATTTCTAGATACATTTTTTAGTAGAAGCCTTTCAGTTTCATGATATCAAAATTATCATTTTTTTACACAATTGCCTCTCTCTTTTGTTTGTTTAAGACTTTTTCTCCTTCCCATAGCCACAAAAATGTTTGATCTTGTATTGCAGTTTTTCATTGATATGAATGTGAATGTTCAGTCTGTGTGTCCATTTTGAATTTATTACAAAATATGATATAAGATAATGGTTGGAGCCTAATTTCTGCCAGAATGCTTTCTAGTTTTCCCAGAAGTTCTTTTAAAAAATCAGTGGTTCTTTTATAAGTAATTGGAAATTATTAGTAGATTACAAGTTATAAATCAATTTTCTCTTTTTGACCAAGTGTTCTGAATATTGCTTCTATTTCTACATCCATTGAGCCAAATGTTCTTCAACATGTTTCTCCCATCAAGTTCTTGGATTTCTTTCCCTATGTTTATATTTATAATATACAATATTATTCCATCCACCACCCTTTATTTTTCTTATTCCTTTTGAATAAGATACAATTTTACAGGACTATATTCATGTCATGAGTTCCATCCAACTAAGCCTCAGGAGTAATTAGTAGGTCAGATATGTTTTCTTGCATTATAACCTAAAGATCTAGCATCTAGAAACTTTATTACCCACACTTTGTGCTCTATTTCTGTAAGTACACCTGAGACCAGATATACAGATTTACTTCTATCCCTGAATTACTCCTGGCCATCTCTTCTGCCATTCTTCTTGCTATGTTGTACTTGTTCTTTGTGGTACAAGGTTTTTAAGGTCTGGGGCACTTCCTATCCCTTATCGAGAGTCCCAAATGGTTATATTTTAAGTTGTATATTAGAAATTCAAATCTTTTTCTGACATCCCATATTTCTAAAAAGTTGTTCACTTCCCAAGTCTATCTTTCTTTTTTCTGAATCCCTTACCTTCAGTTAAGAATAGAAATCCTATCTGCCTTCAACATCTTCATTTTCTTGTCTCAGGATGTTATGATCCTTACCCCTAATTTTCTGGCTCCTTCTTCATATGAATAAACATAATGGGTTAGTGGCCATCAGGTCTGACAGCTCTGGTAAGGTACTCTATAATGACCTAGACATACGATTACAAACTAATTAACTCCCTGTTGTTAGAAAAAGGATTAGACTTATTCTACTTGTTCCCAGAGGGCATAGCTATAACCAATGACCAGGAGTCCTATGATCCGATAAAGAATTCAGATCTTTGGGTGCAATATTAGGTAATATTCCTAATCATTAGAGTTGTTCAGAGGTAAAATGGACTGCCCTCATGGGTGGTGTGGTCCTTGGCCCTAGAGATTTTCATAAAGTGGTGGATTGATCAACAATTTGTTGAGAAAATTGCATACCTTCTGAGCTTGTATTGGTCTGATCAGTCCCAGTTGGATATACCGTACCTTGGCCCCAAAATAATGATGTCATTTTGGTCTTCTTCGAGCACGAAGGATAACAGCCAATATGTACATAAGGATCCCTGCAGACCACATTTGACTTAGTTTTAAAATGTAATATTATCTATATTCTCGTATATTTTTATTTTGTTAAATATTTCCCAACTATATTTTAATCTGGTTTGGACTGCACTCAGGAGTGTTGGAGGTCACATGCAGGCCATATGTTTGACACCTCTGTTGTAGACAGAGGGTATTCCTGCTTTAGAAAGAGAAGGATTAAGCTAGATGACCTCTGAGATCTCTTCCAACTCTTAGATGCTTTGATTTCTATAAATTCCTGGATTACTCTCCATCTAGCATACACTTCACATGCTACCTTATATTGCTAATTATCATCTAATGTGTAGCTAGTGCCTGCAGTTAAAGTATGAGTTCCTTGAGAATTCCTTTTATCTTCTAGCACAGTACTGTGCCTACAATTAGTATTCGATAAAAATTGGTTGATGATTTTGTGATGAAGATGATGTGATGCAGTTATCATTAAACTCTCAATTATCTGAGTTAATATAGAAAGAATCTTTAACAAGCATAACTGAAAACCAAGATTAAGTTATCTCATTGTTTCAGGGTCAAGTGCGTGATTCTTAGGACAGGGAAACTAACCTTTGGAGGTTGTGACTGGGAACCATTAAATGCATTTAGTGTCCCTGTTCCCCATGGTAGATGCCTGTTCCACTCAGATGCCATTCCCCCATTTTGTGGTACAGGCATACCTCCCCTAATGCCTTTAATTGGTTCTACGAAAACCCACTTTTATAGGGAGAAGTGTGGTGCTGAAAAGGTCACAAATGATCAATTCAGAAAATAATGTTACAGAGGAGTTTTGTGATGTAGCAGCCAAGTTTAATTGTAATATATTCATAGTGTGGGTCAGGACAAATTATTCAGGGTATGGCTAAACGTTTTCATAAAAAATTGACATTCCCTTCCCTGTGAAAGAAGCACAGCATCTGGGGAGTGTACTCTGTACAGACAAAATATGGAAACAAATGTTCTATAGAGAATAAATATGTGAAGTAAATATGCTGGATAACTGAGTTGCATAAGATACTGCAAATATAAACTAGTGACCATGTGGTTATATAATGATTGGTGAAAAATTAGTGTTCTTAATCCCTAATCCTAACATTCTTCAATACTAGTATGTGGCAACACACTCATTCCATGCTTAGCCCAGCCCCTTCTATATGCCTCTTTCCCATGATAACAGATCAAAATCTTCATTCTTTTCTCTCTTCCCCAAGTGGGGTAGACTAAGCCTTGAACCTACAAAGGAGTAGGCATAAAGGTTGTAATGGCACCAGAGGCAATAGAATGTTTATTAAGCACCTACTGTATGCTAAGCACTGTGCTAAGTGCTTTATAAATATTATTTCATTTGATTCTCATAACCAACCCCATGATAGCCATCTTGTAGTTGAGAAACTGAGGCAGACAGAAGTTAAGTTGCCCTGCGTCACACAATTAGCGTGTATGTGAAGCTGAATTTGAACTCAGGTCTTCCTGATTCTTAAGCCCAGTGTTCTATCCCTTGCACTACTTAGGAGCCCCTAAAAGCCCCCACCTCTCAGTTTCACTGCTTTATCGGCTGCCCCGTTATCCCAGTCCTGGACCACCGTACTTTCTAAAATGAAATGTAACTATAAGTAAGAAAGACATTCATGCTATGTTCTAGATTTAAAGATATTTTTGTTTCACCAACCAACATTGATTGAAAAAACTTACTTTGACAGATTCTGCTTGGCTTCAGTGATGATGATAAACACTTGGAGATTTCCGGAGATCCTGCCGCCAGTAGCTTTGTGACTTGCTTTGATCTGCACAATCATTATGTGACATCAGCCAATTCTCTATGTCTTTTCCTTCATTTGTGAAATGGGATGTAATGATGCTGATAACCTGTCTGACAGACATATAAAGAGGAACCAAGGTTCTGAAACCTCTTGTCAATGTAAGGAACGATTTGAATAGAAAAGGATAATAATCCATTGGAGTTTTCCTTTGATGATAGGGTAGATAGTCTTGGTGACATAATTTATAAGTCTCTATCTCCGTCTTACAAAAGAACTATTAGGCAGAGGTTTTTTCTATTACAGGTACAGATATTTAACATGTGTTGGCACTGACCATGACCTAGATATTGAACAAGAAGATAGAGTTTGTCAGGATCAGAACACAGAAGGTAGGACATAGAAGCGGGTTTTTCCCGGTAGCTAACTCTATGGGGTGCCTTTATTCAATCTGGAGAGGGAATCTTGACAGACTCAGAATATACTCTAGGCAGGGGGCCTTAACCTTGAGTCTGTGAACTTGTTCTTTAAAAAAATATTTTTACTGTGTTTTAGTATAACTAGTTTCCTTTTTAATCCTATATATTTAGTTGTATGCATTTAAAAGCATTATGCAAAGGGATCATCAGTAGGAGTCATCAAACTGCTAAAAGGGCCCATAATACAAAATAATTAAGAACCTTTATCCTTTAGGAAAGGTTTTCTTTCCTAATTCTAGAAGGACTCTAGTTCTCCACCTAATTCTCAAGGTTAGACATTATCATGCATGAATGTGTCATGAATGAGCATTTCACAAATGTGCATATTTCATTGACCTTTGCAGCTGTGATTGCCAATGATGCTATACATTTTACACCTAAATGAGGATTTGAAAAAAAAAAAAGCTTGTGTCCTTAAATTGAAACAGCAAAATGTTCAAAAAATTTCTACAAAACCGTCTTTTTCTTCACTACTGTTTCTCTTTCTCCTAACAAATGTCCCCATGATGATATCATATTGATATAATATTCTGTAAAATATCTATTAAGGGAGATCTTCTGTTGAAATTTTTGACCAAGGAGTCTGGAAATGTGAATTTAGTCTCTGTTGAGTCACCTGCTCCGTGGAAGAGCAGCTTTCTGAAATTCAGTAAAGAAAAAATGCATGTACAGTAATTACACAGAAAAAAAGAGCTTATAGAATAAGGAGTGCCCACAAATATTTGTTGCCAAAGGAAAAAAAAGGTCATGGTGTAAAACAGTGCCTGCAATTCTAGAAGTTTTTAATTAGGTTTTTGAATGTGGAATTTGCCTTTGCCTGGAGCCAAGAAGCCCAGCTGTTTTACAATAGGGTCTCTTGCCTCCTAGCAACTGCTACAGACAATGTGTGGGTTAAACAGCAAGTATGTTTGTTTGTTAGAGGACAAGTTCCCTTGGTCTTCTAGAAAGAGTCTATGAACTATTCCCTAGTGTTATTAAGGCAAGCTGCCCACATGGTATTCCTTTTATTTGCTTTTTGGAATTTCGATTTGACTTTGGATTCCAGAGAGAGAGACACACACACGGACACAGAGACAGAGAGAGACAAAAACAGAGACAGAAATGGAGAGACGGATGGAGACAGAGACAGAAGCAGAGATAGAGATAGAAAGAGAGTCAGATCGAGAGACAAAAGGACACAGAGAGACAGAGACAGAGAGAGACAGAAATGGAGAGACGGATGGAGGCAAAACAGAGATAGAGACTCAGAAAGAGACAGTCAGAGAGACAAAGAGACACAGAGATAGAGATATGTAGCTACAGAGAAAGAAAGAGAGAAGGAAAGGGAAGGGAGAGGAGGAGAGAGTAAGAAAGAGACAGAGAGACAGAGAATGCAAATGTTACCTTAAAGACTTAAAAACACTTATATTTGATGTTCTGATATTAAAAATCACTGGTGTTCAAACTGAAAGGCTTGATGCAGTATTAAATTTGATGAATCACGGCAAGTGTCAGTGTTTGTTAGCTTTTATATATCACATTAAAGCATTCGTTAATAAAGTGTCACACAACATTGCTTTGAGTGGGTCCTAAAAGGTTAATGACTTGATACAGGCTGGTTGGTGTTCTTAAGCTTTAGTGTCTGAGGGTGGTTTGTGGTGAATTTAGCTCACTTTGAAATTGGAATACAAAAGACTCTTTTCCTCTCTCAAGTCCAGGAATTTCTTGGCTCCCTCACTCTTTCCCTCTCTCTCTCTTTCTCCTCTCTCTTTCTTTTCTCCTCCTCCTCCTATTCCCCAGCTTCTTGCCTATCACCTTTTGAGTGGCTTTGAGCAAATACCTAGTTGCAAGATAACGTCAAAAAGCAACCTCATATCAGAGCTGCAGATTCTTTTTCTTGCTTGGTCTTGTAGTGACTTTATTGTATAATAAGAAAATTACTTAAAAAAAATAAGAAAATTACTTAATTATAAAACCACTCATTTTGCAACGAAGTTTCTGCATCCATTTGGAAGCTATACAGGGTGTCCCAAAAGTCTTAGTGTGGTTTTAAGCTATTAAAGTTTAATAGGGATATTAATACCCACAGAACCTATTTAAGCTATTACAGCTTAAAACCGCACTTTTGGGACACTGCACTCAGACTTTTGGGATGCACTGGATGGTAAGATTCCCTCCCCACTCCAGAAAATCTGACTCAGCAGCAGCTGCTGCTGAAATATATGATTATATGTCATCAAAAATAACCTGTACGATAATATACTAATATCACATACCTGGTGATAGTCAATATAAATATCTGTGACTGATCCAATATTTACTGCATGGCTGATGTAAAGATATTGTGGTTCTTCGTTGCTCTCTGCCTCTCTGACTGAGCAGACCAGAGTGATTTTACCTTTGGGTTGTTTACAGATAGCTGAATTTCAAGTGTCAATTTAAGGTTTACAAAGTACTTAACATATTTGAGCCTCACAGCAATCCTGAGGGGTAGATTCTTTGGGTATTATTATCCCTATTATACAGATGATGAAACTGAGGCTGAGAGCCAATAAATTACTTTCCCTTGGTGTGGCGGGAGTGGGCTGGCAGTGGTCCGTGTGACAAAAATACTCCAGTCCCAGTGCCACACCAAGCTGCCTCTCTTTATATCTCCCCCCAACCTTACACAAGTTGAGCCTATTTTACATGCCCCATCTCCTCACCCCCAACAACAAAAAGTCAAGCAAGCTGGAGTTTTGTGTCTACTTAAATAAAAGTACGATTTATCCTTTTCTTTAATGACTCTGTAGGCAGCTTTCATGAAATCTAAATCCCTACTCAGGAGGGGAAAATGACCAAGTCATATGTGAAGGTAATTTTTGGAGAAAAAAAGACATTTGTCTTGTGCCTTGGTTCTGGTCGGAATTGTTGGTTACACAAATTGGTTCTATGTGGGAGACAAATCCAAGCATTTCCATGAAGTTACAGAGCTAACCTGCAGTAACTTAACCATTTCCTGAGCAAATCAAAACTGCTCTATTGGACTGCGAGGGTTCCCCCTTCACAGTCATTGTGGAAAGAAAAATGAAAGTACCTATAAAAGAGGCCACTAAAGGTAATATTGGCTGCATTTGCTTCCAGTGCAGACAACTCTGTATCTGTTTATTATCCTCAGTAGATCGTCTTCTTCTTTCCGAATCCATAAAAGCTAAACTCTTTGGGCAGCTTTATACCAGCAGAGCCTCCTGGAGATGGATGGAGGGCAGTTGAGACAAGGGAATCAAAAATGTCAGAAGAGGGAAGAGGGGTAAGTTGCAGAATAGGTCAAAACTAAATTTATTTCCATAACTTTATAATATTATATATTTATTATATACCTTTGTCTGGGAAGAGGCTATTTCACCACTGCAAAAAAAATCTGTTAAGGTTGGAAAAAGGAAATTTGAGGGAATTATTTTATTTCTGTCAGAGAAAAAGTAATGAACATCCATAATCAAAACCATTAAATACGACTATCTGGTTAAGTATGACTTTTGGTTAAGTGTTTGCTTTTGGTTAAGTATGACTGTCTGGAGATGACCAACCCTAACTTCTTCCTCATCCTTTGCACATTCTAGATATTCTCATGTCTTGGTTTATATGTCATTATCGTTGTGTTTCTCAGTTTATCCATAGAGTTGGGGCAGCTTTCCCATTTTCCAAAGGAGAATTTATTTACAAGCGGTTTTAAAAAACCAAAGCATTAAGGCATTTTATTTATTTATGTTCCCTTTTCCATCTATCATATAATTGATGAATATTTCCTGGAAGTCCATAGTACACTTGTTTAGGAGAATGAAGCATTCAAACCAGACAGAACCTTTCCATGTGGAACTTCCAAAAGAAAGACATTTCCTTACTTGAAGGCAGAAAGCTAGACCGGATTTTCTCTCAAAGACTTTCAGTTCATTTATCCCACAGTGGCCTAGTACTGAAGGAATAAAGAAAGAATGCTGTTCTAGGAATTCTTTTCCTCTCCCTACCTCAGACTGGATGGAAGCCAATCTATTGGCAAGTATTTTTTCATTGCCAAATATACGTATGCAAAGAATGAATGAGCTTACATTCTAATGGAGGAGACAAGAAGAACATTTAAAAATATAGGCAGCACAAATATAAAGAGAATAAGTACAACTACATACAAAGTAGTTAAATATAAGACAGTATGAGTCCCAGAAGGGCACTAGCAGTTGGAGTGAGTTGGGGGTATGAGTTTTCAGGCAGTAAGAAAATGGTGCCTCAGCTGCATCAAGCAAGGACTCCATGAGGCTGAGGTAAGGAAGGAGCCTGTTCCAGGCACTGGCAGTGAACCATGTAAAGGCAAGGAGGAGGAAGATGGAGTATTAGGAGCAACAATGAGAAAGAACACCAGTTTGGCTGCATCACAGAATGAATGAGGGAGAGCAATGTTCAGGGAGGCAGGGAAGTTAGGTTAATGTAGAGCTTTAAAAGCTAAACAGAGGAGTTGCTATCTTATCCTAGAGGCAATAGGAAGCCACACAGGAAAGTCACACCAGCAACCTAGTCGATCAAAGGATGGAGTTGTACCATTCTCCACCCCTTCCCGCCCCCAATGCCAATGTGCGCTGTCCTTCCTTACTGCTCTTCACACTGCAGGAAACCTAATTCTGGCTCATAAAACTATTTCAAAAGAATCTAGCTTAAAACCATTGACAATGGTGGCCATGAGAAAGAAAGATTTCTCTGGAAACACAACTGGGTGATTGATATAGGGGTGCTATGTAATAACCACAGTAGCTTCCCTAGCCTGCTAAATGGAGGAGCCACGGAGAAGCCGAGTCACTCTGTTGGAACAGGACCACCACTAAGGTTCAAAGTCCTTTTCCCACGGGTGGGGAGTTTGGATCTTGACTAGCAGCCAGTTCTTCACAAGTTTCCCCCACTAGCATGAATCAACACCAGACCTCAGGTCCAGGCTCCTTGCTGCCTTCCTCTAATGCTTTGTTCTGCTGGACCCAAACAAAACCCTATAAAAAGAAACACCAGATTAGACTGGTTTGGGAGAGGATACCTCATTCCCTCTAGGTCCCCGGCAGGATGTCTAACTCCATTCAAGACCCCAGTAGACTGCCCTGTATCCAATCTCTCCAACTACTCCTTCATTGTATGAGCATCTCTTCTCATTAGTTATTATTATTTTATTTTTGGAGGCATTTAGGGTTAAGTGACTTGTCCAGGGTCACACAGATAGTAAATGTCTGAAGGCTGATTTTGAACTCAGGTCCTCCTGACTCCAGGGCCAGTGCTCTCTCCAATGTGCTACCTCATTGCCCTTATGTCTTCTCATTAAAGCTGGCTGGCTTAACTGTCTTCTTGTGAGCTCTGTGTTTTCTTGTAATGGGTCTTTGGTATTTCAAACCTCCCTGAGCCTGTGTTAAGACATGCTATAACTGTCCATCCAAAAGTAAGCTATTTTTGGATTTTTTTGAAAGGAGAGTCTCAATTATTTGGGTTTGTAAATCAAAATACAGTTTAGTATCTTTGAAGGACCCAGATCAATAATAACTATTGAGCAATTGAAATCCACAGACCGTTCATGGAGAAAAGATAATAGAGCCAATCATCTGCTTAATCATATCTCTAAGGTACTTCAAAGTAAATTATGTAGAGTGGGGATTATCATCTGCAGCTGCTTAGTAGGAATGCATGTAACTTGAGCAGCCCAGTTTTGAAGATAATGGATTTATGCCTTGCAGGAAGCCAAATGTGTGATAAGTTGGGCCAGAATCTGTTCAGTATCATGTTGCTATTTCCCCCTTCTCTCAACATTTCAGGCCCTATCCCCAAAAGGAATATTATCCAGTTGTAGAGTTGACATCAGGTTGTATGGTGTATGTAGCTGGGTCAGAGCTAGACCTTGAAGAAGAAACTGCATCTTGGGGTATTCCTTTCATACCTTATGCTGGACTGTGTTCAGCTTTTGATTTTTCTGGTGCCAGCAAACAAAATGCTTTCAATGTGAGCTGCTTTCTTATGTGTGCTTACATCTGAACTAGCCTGGTCAAGAATGAGCATGGCTCCCTCTACTCCAAAGGTTCTTAATCATTTTTGTGTCATGTACCCCTTTGGCAATCAGGTAAAGATGATGGAGCCCTTCTCGGAATAACGTTTTTAAATCTGTAAGATAACATCCATAGAAAAACAAAGGAATTCAATCATATTGAAATACATTTAACAAAATATTTAAAAAACAAATTCACAGACCCCAGGTTAAGAACCCCACTGTCTACTCTGTGAATAAAGAGTCAAAGAAAAACACTGATAAAGGGGTCAATATACTGCTAAATTTTTATGCCTTACTTTCTTAACCAAACAGAAATTTCAATTTAACAAGACTATTCAACTACTCAATATATTCTTGTCAATTTAATATTGAACATTTATTTAATAAACATGAAGTACCTACAATGTGGGAATCTGTGTCAGGTACTAGGGAGAGAAAATTTAAAAATTAAATAAGAAACAGTCCCTGCATCCCTCTCTTCAACAAGCTTATTTCTAAAAGACCATTTTATTTTATCTATGTTGTATTATAATCTTTATATTTACATCTATAGCTGTAGTTATGTCCATACATCAACCTCTGGCAAGGGATTGGCTGGCCACAAAAATCCCTTGGGTTTATAGTTCTTCCCAGTTTGGAAAGAAAGGAAACTATTGAGAGTTCTGTTTTCAAATAAGAGGGTGGAGTTTTTCAAGTCTGGGGACTCTTAAGGAGAAAGTCATCAACTAGGTTGTATAGAAGATAGAATGCCAGGACTAGAGTCAGGAAGTTTGAATCCCAACCTTAGATACTTACTAGCTGTGTGACCCTGAGCAAGTCACTTAACTCTGCCTCAATTTCCTCATCTGTAAAATGATCTGGAGAAGGAAATGGCAAACCACTCTAGTATCTTTGCCAAGAAAACCTCAAATGGGGTCACAAAGAGTTGGAAATGGCTGAAAAAACTGAACAACAACAAAGAGGAGAAAACCAGGAAAGAAGAGGTGGAGGGGGGCAGTGCTGATTGTTTGATGACAGCAGCCTTAACCATGGCAGCAGCCAGTGTCTGGCACATCTGAGGTTCCCTTCCTTAAGATCACAAGAGGTGACCATTATTTAAATGGACAAGCTGGGAGGGGTGTAACTGTGTGGTTTTATTGTGGGTATTTGCTCCAGTAATGGAAGCACAGGGAGAAACAAACCAATCAGGAGAAATATGTGGGCCCTTCCCTCCCTCCTCTGCCTTATTTCTGCTTAATTGTACTTAAAAAAAACTCTCTTAAAGAATACATTTGCTAGATTTAATATGGTTTCTCATACACAACTGTAGTTGGCCATGTCTTCATGTGGCCTGGAGTCCATGTGTTTGTGGCCTGAGAGTGCAATGGAAGCAACCCAGGAGAGAGAGACCTTTCGTAGTGCAGGGGTGGGAGCTCAGCTCTCAGCCCATTAAGAGAGTTTTGTTCTCTAACTGGGGGCCAGCTTTTTCAAGAGTAGACTTCCACCCATAACTAAGCGGCAGAGTGGCTATAGGGCTGGAGCCAGGAAGACCTGAGTTCAAATCGAGTGACACACACTAGCTATGTGACTCTCGGCAAGTCATGAACTCTGCCTCAGTTTTCTTATCTCGTAAGACAGGGATAATAATAGAACCTATCTCCCATGCTTATCATGAGGATGAAATGAAATAATATTGCTAAAGTGTCTTACAAACCTTAAAGTCCTACATAAATATTATTATTATGTATCACATATAATACAGAATTACTATAATGTATACATAATTATAAATCTGCCTTATAGACATGAGCTGATGTTATACCAATCATCTCCTCTTAACCCCTTACCAGCTCACTGAACCCTTCCTTCCTTGTAACAATGAAAAATATTTAAGCAGAATTGATATAGTGACCACATCTGTCATGTGTCATATTCAACACCCACAGTGCCCACTCCCCCTCAGCCTATCTACTGAGAGGAGAAAGGTATATTATTTCTTTATCAGTTCTCCAGGTTCAAGATTGGTCATTACAATTCACTTGAGTCCAACTGCTTTTTAGCCTTGTTTTTATTTACATTATTATCATCATTATATATATTGTTTTCTTGGTTCATTTTTATCACTTTTAAGGAAAAGTCTTCCCATGTTCTCTTAAATTCCTCATATTAATCATTGCTTATGGTACAACAAGATTCCTTTACATCCATATGTCACAATTTATTTGGATATCCGCCTATGGATGGACATTCATTTTGTGTCCAATATTTTGCCATCACAGAATGTTGCTATTCATCTTTTGTTATATGTTTCTTTCTATCATTGACCTCTTTGAGGTGGGATTGTTTAAAAATAATTTTAAAGGCTTGTGTTTTAAAATTCAGATTTTTAAGAAAAAGTAGCTACATTGAGTTGAGATTCACTTTACTATTTTCCGTTATGAATTAAGGTCCACCATCATTCTCCCTCAGCTACAGTCTTTCCTTAGTGAAGTTTAAAGTTTTTTGAAAAGCTGCCCTGTTTGGATGGCATGTTGCTGTTACTGTTGGTGTTTTTTCTCAAGTTTTATGTTCATACTGGCTCAGTCCCTCTTCTCTCAAAGTTCACTCAAAGGAGACTTGGAATGCATAATCAGGTAATATCTTATCTTAGTGAAATGCTGAGGCTTGGCATGTATTCCTATGGTGAAAAAACTTTCATTTGCTTTTTTTTCTCTTTCCAGTTTAGTAACTCCTTGTTCCTTCCTCTCTACTATCCTTATATCCCAAACTTTAATAAAAATTGTAAAGCAAAACCAGAATGAAGTTCCGATCATCACCTGGCTATGCATTTACCTAAGAAAAGATGTAAACTTCAGACAGTTGCTTTCCTTTTGGGGGAAATATGTTGTTTTTTGACATGGTAGGTAAATTTTATTTGCCCAAACTCTCTTTGCTTGTGACCGTAATAGATCATCCTTTGTACTTAAGTTTTATAGATAATAGTGGAATATCCTCAGTAGGCAGTGACATTTGCTCCTGTTAGTGACCACAAGAACACCTGAAGAATCTATGATTAATCTGTGGGAGAATTCCTAATGTGGAAATTCTTTTTTGCTAAACTAGATCACAGCCCATCTTAGAAGATAAGGCCTATGTTGGAAACATAGAAGTTGCGTGATTTGCAAGGGTCAAACAGCAAGCAAGTGCCCAAAGGGAGACTTGAACCCAGGTCTTCTAACTGTCACGCAAGTGTACTATCCACTATAACATGCCATCTACCTACACGTGTCAGTGATCTTAAGAAAACTGGATCATGGAATACTAGAATGGGTAGGGACATTGATAATTTTGCAGCCCCTTTCCTTCACTTGGCAGAGAAGAAACTGAAGCAAATGGAAATAGGATGACTTATTCATGATTCCCTGGCTACTCAGTGGCCAAGTCAGAACTCATTTTCCAGGTCCAGGTTCACTATTCTCTCCCCTACACCATAATACCTGCTCTAATAATGAGCAGAGAAAACTGGTACATAAAAAATATTTTTTTGGCTTCCTGGCTAAAAGTTCTATGTGAGAAAATGTGTAAGATAGGAATGATATGTAGGAGTACCATACCCTGCCTGACATTCACCAGTTCCAAAAATAATTACCATTTATATAGCATTTAGAATTTGCAAAATGCCTTACATATATTACCTTGTTCAGTCCTCCCAATAACCTTATGAGATAGCTGCTATTATCATTTCCACTTTACAGCTGAGAAAACTGAGGCTCAGAGCAATTAAGAGAGGTTAAGTTGCACACCTAGTGATTGTCTAAAGCAGGTTTGTACTCAGGTCTTCCTGACTCCAAATCCACCCCTCTATCCACTATGCTTACCTCTAGGAGATTAGTTGAAAAGAAATTTTGGGAAAACAGTTACTTCTCTAGGAACAATGTTATATATGAGATCACAAGGAGACTGATCTTCAAAACAGTTAATAATATGGGGCTCATGCACTCCCTAAGATTGCCACTGGTTATCTGATTTGTGCCTTGGATGATTTGCTGAGTAATACTCAAAGATTTAGAGTGAGCAGGAACCTTGGAGACCAACTACTCTAACTGACTCATTTTACAGCTAAAGAAATGGGAGGTGGTAACAGAACTGGGATTCAAACCGTGGTCCTCTGACAATGAGAAAGTCATAGTTCTTCATTACTCTCATAGTGAGGTTTTGACATGGTCCATAAAGGTTGGGAGCATTCCGAAAAACATTTCTTAGCATATGTTTAAGATGTGTAATCACTATTAATATTTCTTAGAGGTTCGTGGGATTCCCTTAACTCCATGGTATTTGGAGTCAGAGCACTTAGCCTTGAACCTCAGATCTGCTTCTTACTCTCTGTGTAACCCAGGACAACACAGGGTGCTTCTCTGGGCCTCGGTTTCTTCAGCTGTAAAATCATCCACTGGTCCTGTGATCTCAGAAGAAAGCAGAACATTTTGTGTTTTGACAATTTCTCCTCTTCCTCCTTTAGTCACTGGGAACACTCCTTAGTCGTTGAATAGGTTGAAATGTATTCCAACTCGTAGGGCATAATGATTTAATATTTGTTGGTATTTTCCTGATTTCCTAGTGATAGAAAAGGCCAGTTTATACCTCTAGAATTAACTCTGCTGGTCAGATAAAGATAGCAAAAATGAATTAGCTTCCCATTTTTGGAGTTGGACCCAATTTTCTCTCCAAATCTCTTTAGCTTTCAGATTTTTAAAAGGCAGAACTCAGAGTGCCATCAGTTCCCCAGATGCTTTTTCTCCCCCCCAAATGCATCTTATTCCTAATGTTAAACATGATTGCTCCTCCAAACCTTTGGCCTCTCTCCAAACACCAATGGCCTCACCATTTGTTTGTGAGGTAGACCCATGCCCAGGGAGGAGTGACACAAGGCTTTTGTTCCTCTCTTCCCCCCGCCCAGCCCCCTACCCCACGACCTATATAATTTATTTATAGCTGAAGCTCTACCCTTAACTCGCTATTATCTTGTCCTTCAGGCACCCGGTTCTTGTGTGTTGCGGCTCTGGAGATCAGAAGCTGATAACCATCTCTGGCTCCAAGTAGTAGGTTAGGCAGCTTAGTGGCTTCCATCTTAACTGGAGTTTTCCAGTCTTTTTATTACACTTTAAGTCTTGTTATGCTTAATTAAGTTAGTATACTCCAAACCGGTAAACACATGTAAACAACAGATGCTGTCAACGCAAAAAGCAGTTTCTTCTTCCCGGTTACTGTTAGACAACGTACAATAAACAGTATTTTGTTCGCATAAGCAGAGAGAGGGGAGTGCTTCCAATCTTTCACTACATTGCTAAATCTGATTTTTGTTTGTGACCAGCAGGAACACTGACCTTTGCCCCTTTGAATGATCTGCCATCTCCTAGAAAGTTCATGAAAAGGTCACTGAGCCTGGCTGACTTCCTCTGAGTGTGCATGGACGTGTCTTTGCTATTGATCTGGTAAAAGCCCTTGCCTTGTCCATTCAGACCAGTTGTTCGCCTTATTTCTTAATGGAAACCTGGACAGCGACGATGTCTGGAGCTTCTAACTGGAATTCACACCTGGGTAAGCACCCAAAGTTAACCTTGCAACGAGTGGGTGGGCCAGTCTTTGTTTACCTTGGACATGGTTTCTCCTTGCATTCCTTGGGCTCTTAAGAATGCAAAATCTTACACACACCCACTAGGCACAAGTTCAAGAAGGAAAGAGGTTTTTTTATAAATGCTTAAAAACACCGGTGAATTGTCCTTATGAGTGCCTTTCTGTCAAATTCATTTGGGAGCGATGTTTAAGTTTTCCCTTTAGATCATCTTGGCATGATCTAGGAACCAAAATAAAAATGATTTCGGGTATATTCTGGAGGTGATTCCTTCCTTTGATGCTGCCTGTCACCGTAAAAGGGGTTATGAATCTCCCCGAGGCAGCTCCGCGGACACCCTGCGCCGTGCGCCCCTGGTTTTCCAATCAGGATGCAGCAACTGGTGCAGTTGGAAGGTTTTAAATCTCTACTTCGAAACTGGCTATTTACAAACAACGAGGAGAGTTCTGAAATGGTGAAAAATGCACTGGAGTCATATTGAGAATGATTGTATGTGGGGTATATAACAATACTTTTCCAGACGGTATATTCCTATCTCGTGCTATTCATCTTGCAGATATACGGTCCTGGAAGTTCTCTGCTGTTAGGCTTGTAGCACTGAAAAGGAAAGATCTCCAGGTTTGTCATTGCCCGTATATCACGGCAGCTGTGCCCTTTGATTACACTGGGGCTCCACCAGTCATTAATAACAAGAGGGGCTTTTTGTCTGGCGGATGTATCTCCGGCAACAATCCTCGCCTAATACCTAGGCTTTGGCACGCTAGGAAAGGTAAATGAAAGGTGGGGTTTGTTTATTCTACAGCTACACACATTATCTGGCGTAAATATCTTGGTACAATCCTCTCCTAATACCTAGGCTTTGATGCCCTAAGAAAGGTAAATTAAAGATGGAGTTTGTTTATTTTATACTTACACTCATTGTGTGACTACAGATAACCTTTTCTCAGTGAGCTAAGAAGGTGCTAAGCTTCTTTTTTCCCCTTCTCACCTCGGCCGTTTTCATATTTTGCGTTGACATTGGGGAACAATTATAATTGCATCCTGGTTGGGTAAACAATATAAACACTATGTGCTTAGATAAATTTAATTTCATCATTATTATAGTCATTTGGTTATCTATGGGTTAACAATAGAAAAAAATCAAATGAGATTAATTGTGCAAATTAAAAATCCAGGCGCCTCCTTAGGATCCTAGGCTTCAGGGATGGAATGACCATTGGGGACATCTGGTCCACCTGCCCCTTATTTTATTATTTTTTTAAAAATAGGATTTAAACAGTGCTTTGAGGTTTACAGAGCATTGCGCATGATATTTCATTTGATCCCCACACAACAACCCTATGAGGCAGGTGCCATTATTATGCTCATTTTATAGATAAACTGAAGTTGAGATAGATTTAGTGACTTGCCCAGGGTCACACAGCTAGCAAGTTTCTGAGGTGGAATTTGAACTCAGGGTCTTCCTGGTACCACTTCCAGAGTTCTTATCCACTGTGCCACCTAGCTGCATTATAGATGAGGAAACTGGGATAGAGAGAAGGGAAATGACTTTCCCAACAACACGCTTGTTCAGTCACACCTGACTCCCATTTGGGGTTTTCTTGGCAAAGAAGTAACCAAACTGGGATTTGAACTCAGGTGCTCTGACTCCTAATCTAGTGCATTTTCCACTACACCACTTCACCTCTAAATGTATGCAGAACACTTGTATAGGGTGCCATGGAAATTGAAGTTATTATTATTTTTAAAGTCCTACAGTGATGCCTTATTGTGGTATGGAGATGAATCTGGCACCTTAAAGGCTATACCAACAGAAAACAAACTCTGGCGAATCCTACCATGCTGAAAAGGAGAAATCCATCTGGTTAATTTCAGTCTGGGCATCGTAGCATGGCCCTTGGTTGGGTCACCGCCATCAAGGGAGTACTTAGCCTCGTAGGTTCGAAATTAAATTTCCTCAGCTTACCCATGGGAGTGATCAAGTACTGGTGGGTTGATTCAAGCTAGCCAAACTCAAAGAGACTGATTAATAAACCAGGAAGCCAAATTTTTAATTAATAATAGACACTCTCTCTGGTACCTAAACCAGACGGTCATTGAACTAGTCCATTCCCTTCTTGGTGAATTAATCCATTCTGGCTACCATATTACAAATGTGAAAGTTGCTTGGCACAGAGATTGTTGCTTCTTTCTAGTAAGCTCCTGGTCTACAATCAACAAATTTCCTTTTTGTTTTAGACCTCTTTCTCTTATGCTCCTTCCATCATCTGGCTCTCACTGGGACATGGTTCCCTCCTGATGATACTGCATCCCTAGCCACCCTTTCCAATACTGGCTGCAACTTCTCTCATATGTGGCATTCTCTGGTCCCACTTAGAATTAGAACACTTAGTTAGTTGGAGTTAGAACACTTGCTTCCTATGACCAGTAACTACTAAAGTCTCTCCATACCACCATCACTCATCTATGACTCATTCTCTGAGGTTCACTCTATCTAAATGTATCACCCAAGCCAGATAAATAGATATGTGTATATGTGCGTTATATATGTGTAATGACAAGCAAAATGGGACTTTTCACTGTTCTTTGTTTCAGTGGGGCAGGTACTGTGGGATCTTTTTCCTTGGAGTGTTTCTCAGCACTAAGACAATCAGGAGTCATTGAATTGTATATGATGTGGCGCTGATGGTTGGAATTTTCCCATACTGATTTCTCATACTCTAAATGGTGAGGCTCGAGTGCCCCAGGGCCCTGAGACAGGTATGTAAGATCTGAGGTTGGCATTTGACTTTTGGGGGTATACTCATTGAAAGTATATAGGTGACAAGACTCTAGGCAAGCTGTAGAAACAACTGGCCCCCTCTTCCCCCCACCCCAACGCCAGCTTTGTAACCCAGAGAGATGGATGTTGGTGCTTCTCTGGTAACTATGAATTGTGATTTTGTTTCAACAATCCGGCTAGCAGCTTCTGTGGGGGTGTAAGATCCACCCACAGCCAGCACCCAGAAAGCTATCAACAGCACAGGTTCTTTTGATCTGCTTAACTAAGGAAAGCAAGGTGAAGGGGCTGACAAGCTTACTTTAATTCAGCATATAAATATCATTCACTTAGTTCAGAGGAAAAAGCCAGCACCCTGAACTTCAGAGCAAATTACAAATTACAACATCAACAGACAGACCCAATACAGATTCATAGTTACCAAAATCTAGGTTCAGCCTGGGAGCTCGGAACAAGGGCTGGCCCAGAGTCAAGCGCCACCACTGCTGTAGGGAGGAGCTCCAAGGAAGATGAGGCCAACCGCTGGTTTTATATCTTTTTCAGCATCAGGGGTGAGTCACACATGCGACTCACTCACGTGACCTAGAATCATCACAAAGCGGCGACTTAAACCCACTTGGTCTAAAAGCCTCTGCTGTCCGAGACATGTAAACTAGGCCCTCCCTGGAGTTAGCCCCACCTTGGGCCCCACCTTAGTTGCCAATCCACACCCACATAGGTTTTACACCTAATAGGGGTTTGGGCCTGGGGCTTAGCACTTAGTAAGACTCAATGAAATATACTGAATTACTCAAAGCAAACAAAAGCCAAACTGTTCAAGGGCACTTGTTGAACTAAGTGCTAAGAAGCCCCTTTTGCTTACCAACACAGATTTGAATCAGACAAGGTCTGTTAATTTGTAATTTCTGTTTGTAATTGTAATTTGTAATTTCTGTTTGTATTTGCTCTGAAGATCAGGGGGCTGATCTTTTCTCCCTGACCTAAGTGAATGATATATGTATGTTTGAATAAACTGAGATTGTTAACCCCTTAAAGTTACTTTCCTTAGGAAAGCAGATGAAAGAAACTGTGCTGGCAGCTCTTGTTGCTAGTTTTGTTGGGTCTTATACCCCTACAGAGTGGCTGCTAGCTGAATTGTTGTTACAATATGTATGTGTATATTGTATACGCATATGCATATGTACGTATACACATAAATGCACACATATATACACGTGTGTGCATCCACCAGGATAAAGTGATCTCTCAAGTATGCTCACAGCTCCTGGGGCTATTCAACTCCATGATTTATTCCTCTTCTCCATCTCATATACAGAAAGGAATGGTCATAGTTTTGATCTTGCCAAGTAATCTACTTTCATAATCAAGAACTCTGAAATTCCTTTATCTAATCACAGTCTCTTATCATTTAATCTCTATGCCTTACTTCTCCTGAACCTATGCTTTGTCTTTGTTGACCTCTAATGCCTATAGCACTCACTCTGTGCCAAGCCATTACTCCTGGATTGGCTACAGTCTCCTCTCCTTTTGATCTTGACCCCTTAGTGAACTGGTTCAACCCTACACTATCCTCAGTACTCAGATCTCTTGCTCTCTTGATCTGTTACTATTCTTGCTGTGGCCAAACCAAGATTAATCCCAAATTCTATTCCCTCTGCTCCTATTCATGTGTGGATGAATGGAGCTGGAAGAAAGCATGCAAACACCCTAACTGGGACCACTACAAATGTATACTTTCTGGTGGGTTAGACCCTAACTGCAGCAGGACAGTTCTTTCACTCTCAAAACGATTCTCTGTCTCACTCTTCACAGTAACTGTTCCAAGACTTCTCTTTTCTTCTTGAGCCTCTCAAAACATCTCAATCCTTTTAAATGAAGTCCTTGACTCTTAACTAAAAAAATGACAGCATTCCTTCTTATCTCATGAACCATCATCTTTCACTTCCTGGACATCATTCCCCACAATGGCCTTCTTTATTCCAGTCTCTGATGAAGAGGTAGCTCTTCTCCTCACTAAGGCCTTTGCCTCCATATTTACCCTTGATTCTATCCCCTTTGGTCTTTGCCAGCAGATTTCCCCTCCACCCTTATCACCTGCCCCTTTAATCATCATTTTCTTGTCTTTAATCTCTCCCCACATATTGGTACCTGCCCTATCTGCAAATACACCCAAATGTCTCCCATCCTTAAAAAAACCAAAAAACTTTACTAAATCCCACCATTTCTAAACTAAATTGTTTCCTTTGTTTCTCAGCCAAATTCCTTGCAAAAAGCCACCTACATTTAGTACCTTTCCCTCTAATATTTTCATGTTCTTCTAAACTCTCTCCAAAAATGGCTTCAGACCTCATCATGCAACTGAAACTGCCCCTTCAAAGTTACTGATGATATCTTTAAAAGAAGTATTAATGTCTTTTGGATTTTATATTTCCATAAATTTTCATAGTATCTCTATTCAAACCACTTCCAGAGAACCATCCCATGTAACAATATTTTTTTTAAAAAAGGGAAAAAAATGAAGAAACCTAATCAATACATTTTTAAAAGTCTGAAAATATATGTCATGTGCTATACACATGGACCTCCCAACTTCTCTGGAGTCATACTTATTCTTTGTCATCCTGCCACATTGACTTCTGATTGTTATATAATTTTTCTTTCCACTTACGTCATTGTAGTCATTGTGTATATTGTTTCATTGGCTCTGCTTACTTCAATCTGTGCCAGATCATGTAACTCTTTCTATGCATCTCTGTAGTCATCATGTTTGTCATTTCTTTACATCACAGTAACATCTCAATAAGTTCACGCACTACAGTTTGTTAGGCAATTCCACAGCCAATGGGTATCTGCACCACTTTCAGTTCTTTGTTACCAGAAAAAAAGTGGTGATATATTTTGGCATAAAAGGAAACTTTCATTGAACTCCTCAGGTTCTACTACTACTACTACTACTACTACTACTACTACTACTACTACTACTACTACTATGCCTAGTAGTATAATGGTGGAGGGGGTCAAAGGGTATGGACATTTTAGCCACTTTAGTTTCATAATTCCAAATTTTCTTTCCAAAATAGTTGTACTAATTCACAACTCTATCAACAATGCACTGGTGGGCCTGTTTTCCCACAACCCCACCAACATCGACTATTTTCATCATTTGTCATCTTTGCCAGTTTGAGGGTATGTGATGTTTTGATGTGAATTTGCTTTGATATGAATTTCTCTTATTATTAGTGATTCAGAGCATTCTTTCAAATGGTTGTTAATAGTTTGCAATTATTTTGAGAATTGTTTCTTCATATCTTTTGACTATCTATCTGAAGAATGACCTTTTTCTTTAATATATAAGTAAGTTGTTTATATGTCTTGACTATAAAACCTTTCTCTAAGAAATTTGATACAAAGACTTTTAACCCCACTTGACTATCTCCCTTCTTATGCTAGATAAATTAATTTTGTCTGTGTATAAGCTTTGTGGTTTCATGTAATCAAAGTTATTTATTTTATCTTTTGTAATTGCCCTCTATCCATTATTTGGTAAATAATACATCTTAACATCTTTAGCCCATAGCTGTGAAAGGTATATGATCTGCTTCTCTCCTAATTTTATTATGCTATGATCTTTAATAATAAGACCATGTATCCACCAATGACCTCTTAATTGCCAAATCTAATCACCTTTTTCAATCATCATCATTCTTGATTTTTTTGCAATATTTGATTCTGCTGACACCCCTCACCTCATATGCTCTCCTTTTTGGGAGTTTGTATTACCAAGGCAATAATCACAATATAGATGATAATTGTGAAAATGCCTATGTGGTTCTGTATCGTAAGATATAAGAGACTCTCCACATAGAAGGTAGAAGTAAACCATTTATTCAGACACCAAAGAACCAGATCCCAAAACCAAGAAGCCCAATCCATCATAGCAGCAAAGAATTCAATACACAATATCACAGCAGAGAACCACTTCATTCCATAACCTTCAGACCCCACCCAGGGGACTTCCCACAAACACATTCACAGCCACCACATGTCTGCTCTTTCCCTCAGCTCTAACTGCTCTCTCTCTCTGTGTTTCCTGTGACATACTTTCCTATTCCTCTCAGCAAGCTCTTCCCACCACATGTGACTTAGGCTTCCTGTGATGTAAGCAGGTCACATGGCATATTAACGGGTGGGAAAGATCTTCAATTCTAAATTGTTATTATAGGGTTTTATGACACGCTTTTCTCCTGTTCCTCTTCCTACCTGTCTGATTGTTCCTAATTCATCATCTATGCCACAAGTGTCCTTTCTGTGCCCTCTTCTTTTTTCAGTCTGTACTAAGCTGGTGATCTCCTCAGCCACCATTGGCTCAGTTATTATCCCTATGCAGATTCTTCCCACATCTATATATGCAGGTTTCATCTCTCTCCTGAACTGCAGTCCTGCAACATGAAATCATGAAGCCTTTTCTGCTCCACCTAGGGGCTAGTGGGCTAGTGCACTCTCTTCCCAAACTATCTTTAATTCAGTGTATGTGTGTGTGTGTGTGTGTACCCTTATATATGAACATATCTGTATCGCTGTGTGTCTATCATCTGTCAATCATATTTTTCTCTATCTTTCTCTCTGTCTGATCTCTGTCTCTGTCTCCCTGTTGTCTCCTTGTTAGAACAAAAGCTTCTTGATTTCAGGGACTGTTTCACTTTTATATTTGTATCCCTAGTGATTTCAGTATTTCAATGTCCATACCAAAGATTTTTTTAATGCCCGCAACTCCAAATAACATGTTACCCACTAGGCTGAGCAAACTTTAGACTTTTTTCTCACTTGCAACTGCTCCATCTCAAAAATTCTTCAATTTCCCTTCCTACCTATTAAACTCTTAGCCATTTCTCCATTTTACTTCCTAAGTCCTACTGAACCTCCTTTTCACCTTAGCTGAGCTAACCATTCAATTTTACTTTTTATTCTCCCAGTCCATGAACCTGCTTCTGGCTTTTCTTGTTGACCTAGATCTGATGGCCAATGATTTTCCTGATGTTCAGTTAACACTCTATACTTCCCCATCTCTTCTGTTATCTAAGTTCAGACCCTAATCACCTCCTATCTATTTAAAGATTATATCTTCATAACTGATGGCGTGATAATAGAGAATAGAGAACTGTTCTCAGAGCCAGGATCACCTGGATTCAAGTTCTGCATCTGATATGTACTTCTTCCCTCACCCTGGGCAAGTATCTCAACCTTATAGTGCTCCTGCCAATAATTTAAGACTATAATTGGTGAAGAGAAGTTGTTGACCTGCATTGGAATCAAGGGTTTTTTCCTTCAGGAGTTCCTTATACCAATAAAATCATAGATCTAGTCCCTGTCTTTCCCATCTCCTATCTGTCTATCATCATCATCATCATCATCATCATCATCATCATCATCATAGCTAGCATGTAGATTGCACTTTAAGGTGAAATGAAACACTTTACATTTAATCCTCACAGCAACCCTGGGAGGGAAGTGCTGTTATTATCACTATTTTACAGATGAGGAAACTGAGGCAGACAGAGCCCAAGTGACTTGCCTAGAGTCACATAGCTAATGAGTGTCTGAGGCAGGATTTGAACTCGTAAGTCTTCTTGACTCTAAGTCCAGGGCTCTATCTACTGCACCACCTAGCTGCCGCATTCTGTTCTTCACACAGCTGCCAAATTAATCTTCCTAATGCACAATTCTGACCAGATTACTTCCCTGTCCAAAAATCTGGCTCCATATTGTGTTTAGAATAAAATGCAATTTACATAGCCCTGCATTTAAGGCTCTCCACAATATAGCTCCCATTCACCTTTATAAGCTTATATCATGTGACTTCAGCCTTGCTACCTTCTAACCAAACTGGATTATTGGCTTTACCCTCAATGACAGCATGCTGTCTTCTGCTCCTTCATTTTCATGGTCTAATCCCCATGCCTGACTTGTATTTCGTCCACCTCTCTGTCTGCTGATATTACCCTTCCTTCAAAATCCAGTGCTATGAAATCTTCCCTCATTCTCCTATATGAATGATATATAACTTTTTCTTCATTCTCTTCCAGTATTTTACCAAATATAGTATTTTACTGTATTCACATTTGACTTTGAACCATACCTTAGAAAATTAATTTTGTTTTTTTTTCAGTTAAAAATCTGTTTTCTCTTCCTGCAACCTCTCCTTTTTCATTAAAAAAACCTCTTATAACAAATATACATAATCAGTGAAAATAAATTCCTGCATTATCAATGTGCAAATATACACACACGATATACATATACATGCATATATATACTACATAATCTATACATACATTACATGTGTGTATATGTGTGTGTATCTGTATACATACATACATACATACATACATGTCTCATTCTGTACCCAGAGTCCTTCACATCACATCTCTGACAGGAAGTAGATAGCATGCTTCATCAGTGTCTGCTGGAATTTTTCTCAGTCATTACATTGATCAGAGTTTCTAAGTCTTTTAAAATTGTCTGTCTTTACAATGTTGTGGTTATTGTATTAATACAATCCTGGTTTTTCTCACCTAATTCTACCTCATTTCATATAAGTCTTCCCAGGTTTCTCTGAAACTGATCACTATTCTTATGCCATAATTTGTCCAACAATTCCCCAAGGTACAGGCATTCCCTAAGTTTCTGTTCTTTGCTCTAAACCTAAGAGTTGTGTGATCTGAGAGTTCTGCGGTCACAATCCCACCGCCAATGGGCTTCTGCTGTTCTTTCCTAAACCTTCAGGTTTACATCCTTTTGGGCATGGTGCTTGACCTTCATTTTCTCCTTTTCTACTGGATCCTTTCTCTCTGGCTACAAATATGGTCTAGCCTCAGCTATCCTAAAAAACAAACAAACAAACAAAAACCTTCCCTAGACGCTGATACCTCTTGAACTTTTGTTTTGGCTTTTTCTGTCCTTTCAATGACAAATTTCTTGAAAGAGTAGATTACAATTGATGTCTCCATGTCTTCTACATCTATTCACTCACCAGCTTCTTGAAGTCTAGCTTCCATTCCTATAATCTATGGAAAGTGCTCTTTCCGAGGTCACCAGTGACCTATTAGTCAGCAGATTTAATGACCTTTTCAGCATCTGCATCTTTCTCTGTTGCATTTGATTCTGTTTTACCAGAATCCCCTCCTTTTTCCTTGACTTCTATGACAAGGCATTCTTCTTGTTCTCATCCTACCTCTCTGACCACTCCTTCCTAGACATCTTTTCTGGTTCCTCTTCACCTCCCCCCAAATATTAATATTCCCCAGGATTTTGTCCCTGCTCTTATTGTCTCCTCTCCTTTGGTGATCTCATTCACTCCCAATTTCAAGTATTCAGATGATTCCTGAATCAATTTCCTTGAACTCTGATCTTTCTAGTAAACACCATATGTGCATTTATAACGTTCTATTTAGCCACTTCACCTGATTGCCCGCTGGCATCTTAAACTCAGCATTCCCAAAGCCAAAATTACCATCTTCCCCCCAAAATCTGCTCCTCCTCGTTCTCCTGACTTCCTTATTTCTCTGAGTGATCTCTCCATCCTCCCTACCACCTAAATCTTGATATTGTCTTTGACTTTTCCCTATTCCTTGCTTCCCCATTCAATTAGCTATTATCGTCCTTTTGATTCTGTCTACGATCTTATTTACCCATTCTTTTTCATTCACATTGCCATTATCCTAGTTGAGAAGCTTATTATTTTTTGCTTGGATTATTGCAATAGTCCCTCCACTGATCTTCCTGCCTCCAGGCTCTCTCCCTTTTAATCCATCTTTTAAATTTGTTAAATTTTAATCCAATTTTAATTGACACCACCTTGCCAGAATAGTCTTCCTGACACTAGCTGTGATTATTTATAATTCCCCTTTCATTCCTCCCAACACTCTTCCCCACCCTTGTCCCACCTAACATCTCACCTTCCTTAGGAAGTGACTACTAGCTGCTTACTGGATAATGTCTAAATTCCTTAGTCTGGTATTCAAGGCCTTCTGTTATTTGGTCCTAATGACCTTTTGAGAGGAGAATCCTTCAATGGGAAACTTTCTGACCGATGTGTAGAACTTTTTCGTTAGGGAGAATGGGAAAATAACACTTTGATCATAAGGAATAAAGTCATTGTAGATCCTAATTACTATCTCAGTTTCCAGAGAACCAATGGAAGCATCTTTTATGATATCTCCAGCTTTGAGGAGCCTCTAAGAGACTTGGTCTTAATGTGTGTTCCTTTAAAATTTGGGAATGGCGATTCTGAAAGTCAAGATCTAATCTAGATTTGATTTTATGGAAATTATATGAATATATGAACTGCTCTCATCTTTTCTATGAAGCAAAACCCAGAGCCTGACATTTGATTTTTGGAGGCTGGGAAGATGGGATGTCTCCTGAGTATTCTCAGATATACTGAATCTACCAAAGGCCCTTAGTGAATAAAGTGATTGTGGGGAAATTTTAAATCTGTTAAGCAAAATCCAATTCTGTAATGAGAACTGTGTGCACAGCAAAACTTAGAATGTTAGGAATTAGAGTTAGAGTGCGGGAAGCATTTCAGAATGTACTGTTTTCCAAAGAAGTAGTATTCTGAAAAAAAAAATTAACCTGGCTAAGTTCTCAACAGTTTCTACTTCAATTTAGGATATGATGTGTGGTAGAAAGAGTGTTGGATTGGACTGAAAGTCTAGAGAGCTTGGGTTCAAATCTCAGCTCTGCTCCTTACTATCTCTGTGAACTTGGGCAATTTGGGGTCTGTGCCTCGGTTTCCCCATCTATAAAATGAAGGGGGTTGAACCTGGTGATATCTGTGGTCCCTTCTAGCTCTATGTTCTCTGATCTGAACTTTGTAGAAAGCAGTGTCTACTCAAATCTTTTGTAGTATTTGAGAAAATATAAGTGACTCCTTCTCTCTCACCCCTGTCACTCACCCCTAAACCTAGGCTGCTTTAGGTTCCCAGGGCCTAACCTATATCCACCCTAACTCCAGTATCGTGAGATGTTCTAAGGAGATGCTGAGATTCCTAGACAACGCTTGGTTGAGTACCAGGGTGAGAGCCTGTGAATGAATGAACACAATGTCCAACCTAACTCCAATATCGTGAGATGTTCTAAGGAGATGCTGAGATTCTGAGGCAACACTTGATTGAGTACTGGGGTGAGACCCTGTGAATGAATGAGCACAAGTGGGCAAAGGCATTTCTCACTGTGGCCCTTGGTAGTTTCCCTTTGCAACTTCTTCAAGTTTGGATGTCCCCATTTAAAGCTAGTGATAACTTATTCAGAGGCAGTATGTGAGTCATGGACTTAAAGGTGTCCACATTTCGCCATTATTGGCTTGTTTTCAGAATATTCCCAAGTCTCTCCTTATTGTGTATATGTGTCTGTCTGTCTGTCTGACACCTCTTTTTCCTTTTTCCCCTCTCTTTTATATATATTTTGGATCACAAAATGGTGGAATTATGTATAGTATATACTGTGTAACTCCAAGTGCCAAACCTTTTGTCAAGCACCTTGCATTGCTTGGTAAACCTTTATTTTATTACTGATGGATGAGAGCACCCCAAAGTTGAATTTGTCCCAATAAAGCACATTGGGTAAATTCTTGTGATACCAGGTTACTAAGTAGGACTTCTGGGAGCAACTGATGTCCTATCCCCTCCTCTCTGAAAGTGACAAAATGCAAGGTCATCAGACAAATGCCCAAGCTTCCTCTGAGGGTAATCTAACCATGGATCAGAACAGGAAACTGGTTTAAGGACCATTTCTGGGACAATATCTAGGAATAATATTAATTAGTCAATAAACATTTATTAAGTGCCTTATATGCACCAGGCACTGTGCTAAGCATTGGAGAGAAAAAAAGAGGCAAAAGAAAGTCCTCGTCCTCAGGGAGCTTACAGTCTAAAGGGGGAAGACAGCATGAAAACAAATACATGAAAACTATATGCTAGATATATAGGAAGTAATTAAAACAAGGAAAGCACTAGAATTTGGAGGGGTTGGGAGAGGCATCCTGTAGAAGATGCAATGATTTGGTCAGTACTTTATTGTCACAATAAAAATTGTACTTTACCTTTGTACAAAACCTTTACCATTCTCTGGCTATACCTGTATTATGATGCCAGTGATTCTTAAGTCAATATGTAGAAAACCTGTAAAGAACGATACAAAAGGTTACTTTATGATGAAGCACATTGTATACATAGGCCTTTCTGCATGTCCCAAACCCCTGGAACTCAGAGTTGGCAGATCATCTAGTGAAGTCCATGCCAGACTCTGCTGGGTCCTGCCATCCTCACTGGCCAGTCATGGAACTGATATAATGACATTTCAGGGAGTCCTATGCTAATCTATATATGTGTCATAATAACTGGTGATAGGAATCCGCTCTCAATTAAATCTTGGGAACTTCGATGGTAAGGTGAAGCCTGGTCTTGGCTCAGATTTTGGCCCTTGTCACATGCAGATTGACTTAATTTGTTATTATTTATATTATTAATTATATTATTTATTATCGTGGCACATAGGTGGCATAGTGAATAGAATGTTAAGCTTGGAGTCAAGAACTCAGTTCAAATCTTGCCTATATCACTTACCGGCCCACTTGACCCTGGGCAAATCATTTACTCTCCCTCTGTTTCCTCATTTATAAAATGAGGATGATAATAGCACCTACTTCCCAAGATTGTCAAAATGATCAAATGAGATAATATTTATAAAGTGCTTTATAAACCTTAAAGGGCTCCATAAATGCTGGCTGTTATTATTTTTGTTTTTATTAAAGACAGCCTTTACAAATTTCATGAAATTCACATCTTGCTAACCTTCTAAGCCAAATGCTATTCCATAAATACAGACATTTTGTTTGGTGCTTATTGTGAAGTAGTGGTTTTCTGTGCCTTTGAAGCTGGATGGGGAAAAAAAAAGGAGATCACTAAATTTGTTATCAGGCAGCAGTGATATACTTTTCAGAAATGCCCAGCATCTTGAAAGTTTGGTTTCATATCACCATTTATATTCCTGAGGAATAGACATGTCTCTTTCTCTGTAGCAGCGTTTTGTGACATTTGGATTTACAATGTTCAAGTTTAAGTCTCTAGCCCCTTGCAGTCTGTCAAAAATGGCTTCTCTGTCCATTTATTTTTGTCTCACACACCCAGTCTGAATATCTTTTGTAAATTTATACTTGACAACCCTCGTATTTCAGTAGCTGGCTTTGGTTTCAAAATCTACCTTGCTTGCTCTGTTACATTAGCTGAAACAACAAATTTAATCCATGATGTCAATAGTAAATTATAGCAGCCAAGTAATATATATATCTGACATCTCCAGGGTCAAGGCCATGGTGCAAATATTGCAAATTCTGGAGCTATAGAATTTTATTATGGGATGGACTCTTGCTAAGCATCAGAGTTATGAGAAACAGATTAGCACTAAAAGCTGCTGGCTAACCTTGTTTTTAAAAATAATTCATATTCATTCTCTCTCTCTCTCTCTCTCTCTCTCTCTCTCTCTCTCTCTCTCTCTCTCTCTCTCTCTCTCTCTTTCTCTGTCTCTTTCCACCTCACCACAAAGGGAAATTCCTAAAAGAAGAAAGTTTTTATAATATAAACTGTGTTGTACGAGTCTTTTTTTTCCCATGGACATTCACTGTGTAATTATATTTTATATTTGAGAGTGGATAAATAATTAAAACAAGAATTACTTTCCTGAAAAGATTCATTTAGAAGCCACATTTTCTATTACCGTAGCTGTTGGCCGGTTGGGGGGAGGGGGCATTGCCGCATACCTACCTAAACTACCTTGCCATTAAAGTATCTAAATTACCTCGGTGAATTCTGAGCACAGAAGTGGTTGATGAATTGCTTTTGCATAAATTCACTTTCCCTTTGCTAGAATCTAATTTTATGAAACACACACACACTCACACTCACTGAGACACACACATAGACCAAGGCAACCAGTGAACTCTCTCAAGAAGAAAAATGGAAGGCAGGAATTTGCTCTTTATAATGAAGTTTTTCTAAATGTTGCTTGTATTATAAGCATCTTTCGACTCTCTGAGGAAGAGCTCCAAATGGCTGCTTTTCTGGTAGGGGCAGGATAGTTCATGAATCATTGTTTCCATGCAAAAATGTTTTATTGCCTTAACTGCTACTGTCATCTTTATAGGCTGATGTCTTTTCCTTTCCTTTTCTTTTTGGATGAAAATATGATTCTGGCTTAAAATTAATTTGTCACAAATAGAGGGAAAAATTCTCACAGCAGAGCCAACCAGGAAACCGTTCGGGGCATGAAAGAATTAGAGATTTCCATCCCTTTTGTCTCCATAATTTGGCTAATTGGTTTGATCTGCCTTCAGCAGCATCAGCAGCCAAGGGCTCTCGTTGAGCAGCTTGCCTCTCTAACTTGGCTCAGATGGATTTTCATTTGTTAATTAGAAACACAGATTTGAGTTTCCATGTGTTGCCGTAGCTGCATGTGTTGGATGGAAGGAATGAATGCCATGGATCTCATCTCCCAAGACACAACATAGAATAATTTAGTGTTGTGTATTGTTTCACAGCATGGTTTGGTGCCATTTGTATCAGTCATGTGTGTGGTGCATGTGTGTGTATGTATGTATGTGTGTGCCTTTGTGTGTCTGCATGTGTGTGTGTGTGTGTGTGAGGCTGCACAATCCACCCATCCTCTCAATGAGTAGGCCAGCTATGTTATGGGTACACTTGAGTGGTTGCCCTGGTGACTCTGCTAAAAGCATGTGGGGGTGGGAGGGCAGAAATATAAGAATCCCTTACACATTTCTTCAGTGCATATAACTTTCAAACAGTCTTTGCATACATTACATCCTTTGACCTTCACAACAACCCTGTGAAGTGGGAAGGAAGGGAGGGAGGGAGGAAGGAAGGAAGTAAGGAAAGAAGAAAGGAAGGATGAAGGAAGGAAGGAAGGAAGGAAGGAAGGAAGGAAGGAAGGAAGGAAGGAAGGAGGAAAGAAAGGAAGAAAGGGAGGGAGCATAGAAGAAAGGGAGGGAGGGTGGAAAGAAGGAAGAAAAGGAGGGAGGGAAGAAGGGAGGGATGAAAGGAGGGAGGAAGGAAGAAAGGAAGGAAACAGCATTTATCGAGTGCTTACTAAATGCAGGCATTGATCTAAACCTTCCACAAATATTATCTCATTTGCTTTTCACAACAACCTGGAAAGGTGGGTCCTGTTATTATCCCCATTTTAAAGCTGAGAAAATGAGGCAGACAGAGGTTAAGTGTCCAGCTAGTCAGGTCACTTAGCTAGTCTATGTCTGAGTCCAAATTTGAATTCAGGTCTTCCTGACTCCAAGCCTAGTGCTATCTGTTGTGCCACTTAGCTGCCCGGGTATGTACGTTTTGTAATCTATATTTTACAGAAGAGGCCACTGAAGCCGAGAGATGGAGCTACTTTTCCAAGGCCACACAACTGGTAAGTGGCAGAGCCAAGATTTAAACCCCTACCATCTGATTCACAGGATAGTGTTCTTTCCATTACACCAGCTCACCTAAAATTAACTCATAGAATCCCTACTGCACTTCAGAGATAGGTACCTTCCACTCATCCGACCCCCATCCCTCTTGTACTGGCAGTTGCCTGGCAAATTGGCCATGTCTAGGGCTAAACAGAAGTAAAAGTCAAAGTAGGATGCTACCATTTTTCTATGACAATTCTTTTTTTTTCCTTTCTGCATTCACATGCTGCTAGCAATCTGAATTATCTATAGGACAGGACAAGGGAGTTCTATCCCGTTTTTGCTTTGGCCTTAGTACACGCTCAGCTCTTATAAGGGCCTATGTAAGTTAATGGGTTAATATGTGTAAAATGCTGTGCAGAGGGGGAATGCCTTATGAATACTAAGTATTTGGTTATTATGATTAGCAATTAATGAATTGTTAACATTCTGAGTATGTGCAGCCTGCTTGTTCCAGGTAATGTCAGGGATCCTTTATAGGGAACCATTATGGAGCAATAGAAAAAGCCCTGTTGTTTGCATTTGGTAAATGTGGCTTTGAATCCAGATCTCCCACATGCCCAGCAGACCCTAACTCTAATCCTAAAGTCATGCTATTCCTCAGTTTCCTTATCTGTACAATAAGGAGATTATACTATGTGATCTAAATGGTCCCTTCCAGCTCTAAAGCCTATTAATTAAATTAATTAATAAATAATTAGTAAAGTAAATTAATAAAATTAATTAAAATAGAGATTTAAATTGTTACAATAGTTTAAAAAAGGAAATGTGATATTTTGACTCCTACATTGCAATTTCTTCAGCTTAGCAATTAATGTCTATGATGTACCTTAGAGGACATACAAAAAAACCACCATCCCTTTTTGTCTTCTGGAAACAAAATAAGATGTATAGGGGTAAGCTCCTTTTTAGTTGTTTATATTTTGTCTGTCTAGAGGCAGTCATGGTATAGGGGGGACTCCAGAGTCAGGGCCCCTTGTTCACATCTGGGCTTTGTTGTTCCCTGGCTATGTGATGGTGGGCAAGAAACTTCATCTTACCAGACCTTTCCTCCTCTTTGAAAGGGACATAATAATGCCTATGCATACTACCTTTTAGGGTTGCCATAAAGGTCAAGTGGGGTCATGTGTGGCAAATACTTTGAAAGCTGTATATAATTACTATTCCTTGTTTTCATTTCAAGCTTATTTTTCATTTCCACGTGTGCAATTTAATTCAACAACTAAATGGCTAACCTACTCCAAGGAAATTAATGACAAAAAGAAAGACCCGTGTAAAACAAAATATTTAAGCAGTAGTTTTTTTGTAGTAGCAAAGAAACAGAAACAAAATTGATGTCCATAGCTTGAAAAATGGCTAAACAAACTGATTCATGAATACAATGGATTATTAATATGATATAACAAATGATCAATATCATGACTCTAGAAAAGCATGGGAAGGTTTATATGAACTGATGCAAAATGAAGTACAGAACCAGGATAACAACATAAACAATGATTACAACAATGTAATTGAAGAGAATAACAACAAAACAATCAAAGCTGAATGATATGAAGGCAGAGATATGAGTAGGTTCCTTTTCCTGCTTTGAAGAGGTGGAGGACTGTGGCTATGAAACATGTATGAGGTCAGTCTTTTTTCAATACATTGGTTAGCTTTACTGAAATTTTTTTCTCCCTCTTTTTTATACTTCATTATAAGCAATATCTCTCTGGGGAGATAGAAAGGATACTTTGGAAAATGTAGGTGATATAAAAACATCATAAAATTGTCTAATTTATATATTTATGAATTAAATATGTAAATTTAACAATATAAATAAAGTTCATTTTAAGAAACTAACAAGTGAGCCATTGTGCTAAGTTCTCTATTTTTATATAGCAGGGCTAATGAGTGATTTGGGTAATAAGCAATGAAACACAGATGTTTTCTTCTAGTCCCCATAAACCAAGAAGGCAGAGGCACTGTCTGGAGGTAGTGAGAATGAAGGGACTTTGTACTGAGCGGAGCTAGGAGCTTGATTAGGCTGAGGGAAGATGTACCAGCCACAGTTCAATTGGCTGGCTTAGCTCTTTCCTTGGAGGGGTTATGGTCTGTTATATTGGAAAGAACACTGAACTGGTAGTTGGAGGAACTAAGTTGGAATCCCAGCTCTGGTACATACTACTTTGTTGACCGGAAGAAAATCATTTCAACTCTTGGATTTCAGTTTCCTCATCTCTAAAATGATGAGGTCGGAATACATAATCTCTAAGACAACTAGGTGGTGCAGTGGATAGGGTTGCCATCTCTGGACTCAGGAAGGTTCATCTTCATGAGTTCAAATCTGGCCTCAGACACTCACTAGCTGTGTGATCCTGGGCAAGTCACTTAACCCTGTTTACCTCAGTTTCCTCATCTATAAAATGAGCTGGAGAAGGAAATGGCAAATCCATGCCAATATCTCTGCCAAGAGAATCCCAAATGGGGCCATAAATAGTTGGCCACAAATGAAAAATGACTCAACGACAACAAGGAGATCTAAGAGGTGGAAGAGAGAGTACCGTCTAGAAACAAGGAAAATCTGTACAAAACCATCAAAGTGGGAGATGTAATGTGTATGGAGAAGAGCAAGGAGGGTGATTTGACAGGTATGTAGAAGGGATATAATATGTAACAAACCCAGAAATGAATCTCTCTGGGCTTCAGTTCCCTTATCTGGAAAATGAGGGGAGTTGAACCACATGACCATCCAACACTAAATACATAATCCTTTCCATCTTTAAATTCTGTGAACCTATGCATAGCTATTCAAAAGCATTTAACAAGAGATTTGAGTAAAGATCCATTTTATGGAAATTTGAAAGAACTTGGAGGATTCTCTAACATTACAAATAAAGCAATGATATATATCTCCGTAATTGAAATTAGATCCATTAGTAGATGAAACATTTCAAGTGAGTAGGTTCTGGATTTGACTTCAGTTTCTCAATTGATTTTTTGTGTGTGTGACCTTGAGGCACTCAGCCTCTCTGGTTTGCCATTTTCTCCAAAAGATTTGTATAATAGTATGTCTGTCACTGGGCAGCTAGGTGGTACAGTGGATAAAACACTGGCCTTGGAATCAGGAAAACTCATCTTCATGAGTTCAAATCTGGCCTCAGATACTAGCTGTGTGACCCTGGGCAAGTCACTTAACCCTGTGTGCCTCAGTTTCTCATCTTAAAATGAGCTGGAGAAGGAAATGGCAAACCACTCCATTATCTTTGCCAAGAAGAACCCAAAGGAAGATTCATACATGACTGAAATGACTGAACAAATGTCTATTACATGAATATAAAGAATCTTAGCTTCCCTGGGTACCATTTTTCTTTGAATTGATGATAGCATCTTTTCAGCTAGAAGTGCAATCAATACAATGACAGTTTGGGGAAAGACCAAAAGTCTTCATGGGCTTTCTCAACGGTATCAGAGAGCACCTATAAAGTAGCTCTGCAATCAGAGGCTCTAGGTATGAACCAAACCACCATCTTGATATATGTGTAATGGGAAAATAACTGCTAATCATGGTTACATATACAAATAATGATAATTTTCAGTATTAGCACCCTAGGATGAGAAAATACCAGAACTGGGAGCAGTTGAGGCAGCTGGAGGGTACTTTGCATGCAGGAATTGGAGAAGTGGCTTATGTAATGAGACATTCGTGATATATATAGGACTAAATAGATGATGAGACCTGAAGTCTGTTACTAAATTTCAGGTTTAGATTCACTTCTTCCTCATTCATCCTAGTCAATTGAGATTGCTCTAGTTGTAAGAAATCTGCATAGATCCCTAATTTGACTCCTTGGCTGTATGAGGCTTCTCCATCTCCTCTGACAAGGTCATGTGCTTAACAAACTAGAGAGCTCCTAGGGGGTTGGTCTACAAGAAATGGCAGGATTCCACCTATAACTCTAGCACCTCTACTGTGGTACAGGGTAAGATTCCAGAAAGAGCTCCCAGATTTTCATAATTTAATCATCTTATTCTATTCAAGATAAATTTAAGATCTTTTGCACTCATTTTCAATCAAAGAGGTGCTCTGCTTAAATTTTCATCTAGCAAGTCATATCTGTTTTGGTATGTTATTACTGCCTTGTAACAGTTATCTCAAGGGCAGCTAGGTGGTGCCATAGTGTATAGAGTGCAGGGGGCCTGGAATCAGGAAGACTCGTCTTCCTGAGTTCAAATCGGGCCTCAGATACTTTCTAGCTGCGTGATCCTATTTGCCTCAGTTTCCTCATTGGCAAAATGAGCTGGAGAAGGAAAGCGAACCTCTCTAGTACCTTTGCCAAGAAAACCCTAAATGGTATCAGGAGAGTTGGATGTTACTGAAACAATTGAATGACAATCATTTATTTCCCTACCATCTTGTTCTCTACTAGACACGAAGCCCCCTGAGGGTGTAGCATCACAGCTCTAGAACTTCGAGGGCCCTCTAGTCTAACACCTTTGGTTTACAGATAGCATCTATAAAATTTAAGAAATTGAGGCAAGGAAAGTTAAGTGACATGCCTTAAGTCACACCGTTAGTAGTATATCAGAATTTGAACCTAAGCTGTATGATTCCAGTGTCAGTGCTCTTTCCATTGTACCCTGCTGCAGACACCATGTCCCTTCCTCTGACCTTTGAAAAGGACCTTTTATATAGTAGGGGTCCAGTAAATGTTTAAATGAATGAATGATAAGAATAATGAATGCACAGTAGCTGGCACATAGTAGGCACTAAATAAATATTTATTGATTGATGGATCATATTTATGAGATTTAATGCATGATCCATTAGACTTGGCAATCAATAAGATTTACCCAGGGAGTTATGAGAGAAGGTATTGATAGAATATAAGCTCTTCCTCTAGTATGTAAGTGACCTAAGACTAGAAGTTATTATTTTTTTACATTTGTACCCCCAGTACCTACCACAGTCCCTGGAATATAATAGGTGATTAATAAATGCTTGTTGATGAATTGGTCAAATGAATGTAGACATGTTGCTGTTAGAAGTGTTACAAAAGTTCTTAATAACCACTGACATTTTTTGTACTATGGACATAACAGTCTCAGCTACCAGGGCTGTCCAACTGCTCCCTCCCCCTTTGACAAGTGCTAAATTCAGCTCACATTACAACATCCTCTTGAAATGGAGCCCTGACACTGCTTCTCTCAGATTCAAGGGGACAACTGGAAGTCCTTAAAGATGCAAAAAGCAACAGCCAAGTAATAGCTCAGTTGGGACAGCTGGAACGATCAGTTCATCCTGTCACTGAGAGGGAGCTTGAACGACCTCCTTGTTAGCTACTGCTCTTAGTTGGGGTGTCTGGGAATATGATGTATGATGGCTGATAGTTCCAAGAATAAACAAACTGGCCATTATTCCATTAGTGCTTCCATTTTCTGCTAAGCTTTGCAATTTATTAGTGCTATTTAGGTTAATGTACTGCTGTATAATTTTACATATTTACAATATAATCTTTGAGTGATGTAATGCTTAGGTGTTAGAGAACTTCTGTGCAGTTGTTTGGAAAAGCGGTAGATAGCTTGGAAGGCAACATGACTGTGAGTGGTGGGATGACTGTTAATTTGTATTTATGTAACACCTTTTGTCTGAGGAGCTGGGAACACATTATCTCATTAATTCTCCCAGCATCCCTGTGAATTAGACAGGTATAAATTCCAGTACAGCATTAGTAGGAAGCTATTAACTTTGGTTCTCACTCACTAAGCTCTAAGGGTAGAGGACTTGTATAGTGGTCACAAGCTGAGACCATTAGGGCCCTCTGGGTCTAACACACCAAAGCAAATCTTCCTTGGTATGGGCAATTGATCGTGCTAGATGGTTGCTTTTTTTTTAATTCTTAGCTAATAAACACAGTGGTCGAGTTATGGAACCAGTTTTATGGTGGTACAGAGGACAGCCAGGGCCTCTCCCTGGATTCTAAAGTAGAACAATTCAGGGCAGAAATGAATGGTGTGGAATGTGAAGGAGTCCTGAGACCCCCATTACATCCTTGGTGAGATTCTTTGGGTGAGTGAGGGGAGCAAAAACAGGCATCATTGCAAGGGTCAAAGTGCTTATTGACTCTTCTAGGCTATTGTGAATCACCTCAAAATACTTAAAATTATTTTAGGCTAAAACAATTCAATGACTAATACTTTGATACTCTGATCTGTGACGTCACTGATATAAGTATTCCCTCCATGGCTACAGGTTTCAATAACTCCACATTTCATGTTGAGGCTAAAAAACAAAAATCATCACCTAGTGGCCAGTCTTTGGTTCTGATCCCTTTCCATACTTTTCAAACACAGAAGTGCAGTCTGTTGCCAGTCTCCTGTTTGGAAGGCTTTGGGGTCTCATTTGGCCTTTTATCAATCAATCAATGAGCAAGCATTTGCTAGTTTACTATGTACCAACTGTGACAGATAGGATGCTCTGTGCTGGTGATACAAAAAAGGGGCAAAAACGCAAGTACAGTTCCTGCCCTCAAGTTGCTTATGTTCTGATGCAACTGATGCTATGTAACTAATTAGGTACATACAAGATATACAGAGTAGAAGGAAGGTAATATTACAAGGGAAGGGTCAGAACACAGTATTACCTCTCAGCCAAGATAAAGCATTACAGAAGGATGTTAGTGGAAGAACAATTCTATTAGTCCTGGAAAATTCACATTAGTTCCACTTGTGCTTACCAGATCTGGTTTTTCCCCTTCACCTCTTCAGCCTTCTACTATTCCCTGTACCATTAGGCATGCCAATAGGGGCATGAACACAGTATGATGTAGGAAAGTATGCAAAATTTAGAAGTGGGAATCATATAGGGTGGAAGCCAAGAGATTAATTTAACTAGAGCGGAAAAAAAAGTAGATATATAGAGAAAGAGGAGAAAAGTAATGTCTGTGGCTACCTCAAATAAATTCTACATTTCCCTACCAACATAGATTCCCATAAGAAGGAAACATCAAGAAAAGAGAAATAAGAGGCGAAGCATCTTGGGTTTCTTTAGCTCACTATCCAGTCACCTATAGGTTCTAGGTCTGTGGTCCAGGATGCTGTTTCTTGTTACTGAGGATAGTCAAGTTTCAACTGGTGGTTCTAAATAGAACCTGAGTGAATCAAAAGAAGGCATAATCCGAAATACCATCCTTTCACTCAGGGAGGAGCTTCAGAATAGTGCCCATTGGTCTTGGATATGTTGCTTTGCCTCTGTTACTCAGTTTCTCCTCTATAAAATGAGAGGGGGAGGTAGTAAAAATGATGCCTGGTTGGTGAAGCAGAGCTATTAGATTTAAGGGCCTCACAAAAATAAAAGTCCTAACAAATAAAACGACAGGTGATTACAGGGAATCCAGACCCTGAGATCACATAACTGGAGCTAATTAAAGACTGTAATGCACTTTGGAAAAAACCCAAAAGCAGAAAAAAGTAATCAAACAATTGTTTGAATCAGAGGAGGACGTGAGTGCTGGAAAATGCCTGGGCTTCAGACTGTCTCCTAAAGTCTCTATTAGAAACATCACGAACCTGTTGGGGTAGATTGTCACCAGTGTGCTTCATGCTCTGACCCACTTCACAGGGATGTTGTGAAGATAAATGAAATAACAGGTGTGAAAGCACTTTGAGCCTTTAGGAGGAAAGGTGCTTTATGAACCCAAGGCATTTTTCTTGTTATCATTATTATTAGTATTACTCTTATCTGTTCTGACAGGCAATTTTCTGGAAGGATGCCGGAATGCAGTATAAACTGCAAAATACTAAGCATTAAAGATATCCTGGTGCCAGGCTGGCAGTCAAGGGGCAGAGTACACTTTGATGTCTGTGGGAGCTTAGTTTCGGTTAAAGACTGAAAAGTCAGGTCCACTAAGGTGAGGCATAGTTCTTTTAATAGAATGAAATTGTTGGATTTAACTCATATATTTCTTGACTGGAGTGTATGGGATATTCTGGGAGCACTAATACGTCGTGGCTGCTCATCCATTTTATTTGTCCACCTTCACCCAAATCTCACCTGTTGTTTCAATAAGCTATAGCATGTGCAGTGGTTACACCCTGGTAAAACCATCTTGGCAGATGGGCTAAACCATGTTGAGAGTAATAGGCTTCAAAACTGGTGAATTAAGGGGATGTCTACCCCAAATAGGTGAAGACTTTCCCCTGGCAGAATGGGCAGATGAGAACAACTTGTTTTTTTTTCTTTTTTTAATTTATTTTTTTAAATAACCAATTTCTTTAAATTTATTTTTAGTTTTCAACATACAACAAATTATCTCCCCCTCTCTAGTCTGCCCCCCACCCCAAGATGGCATGTATTCTGATTGCCCCTTTCCCCAGTCTGTCCTTTCTTCTATCACCCACCCACCCCCTTTCCTCTTACTTTCTTGTAGGGCAAGATAGATTTCTGTACCCCCCTGCCTGTATATCTTATTTCCCAGTTGCATGGAAAAACAATTTTTTTAACATTTGTTTTTAGAACTTTGAGTTCCAAATTCTCTCCCTTCTTCCCTCCCCACCCACCCTCCTTGAGAAGACAAGCAATTCAATATAGATTATACATTTATCATTATGCAAAACACTTCCATAATAGTCATGTTGTGAAAGACTAACTATATTTTCCTCCATCCTATCCTGTCCCCCTTTATTCAATTTTCTCCTTTGACCCTGTCCCTTTTCAAAAGTATTTGCTTTTGGTTACCTCATCCCCCAATCTGTCCTCCCTTCTATCATTCCCTACCCCCATCACCTTCCCCGCTACTTTCTTGTAGGGTAAGATTCCCAATTGAGTGTGTATGTTATTCCCTCCTTAAGCCAAATCTGATGAGAGCAAGATTCACTCATTCCCTTTCATCTACCTCCTCTTCCCTTCCATTATAATAGCTTTTTCTTGCCACTTTTAATATATTCTGTTTTTCACTATGTTTTATATTCTTTTTTAAAATTTATTTAATATATTTAGTTTTCAGCATTGATTTTCACAAAAGTTTGAATTACAAATTTTTCCCTGTTTCTACCCACCCCCCACTCCAAGATGGTGTATATTCTGGTTGCCCCATTCCCCAGTCAGCCCTCCCATCTGTCACCCCACTCCCCTCCCATCCCCCTTTCCATTCTTCTCTTGTAGGGCAAGATAAATTTCTATGCCCCATTGCCTGTGTATCTTATTTCCTAGTTGCATGAAAAAATTTGTTTTTGTTGTTGTTGTTTTTGAACGTCTGTTTTTAAAACTTTGAGTTCCAAATTCTCTCCCCTCTTCCCTCCCCACCTACCCTCCCTAAGAAGGCAAGCAATTCAACATAGGCCACATGAGTATCATTATGTAAAACCCTTCCACAATACTCATGTTATGAAAGATTAAGTATGTTTTCCTCCTTCCTAACCTATCCCCCTTTATTGAATTGTCTCCCTTGACCCTGTCCCTTTTCAAAAATGTTTGTTTTTTATTACCTCCTCCCCCTGTCTGCCCTCCCTTCTATCATCCCCCCTTTTTTATCTTCTTCCTCCTTCTTTCCTGTGGGGTAAGATACCCAATTGAGTGTGTATGGTATTCCCTCCTCAGGTCAAATCCGATGAGAGCAAGATTTACTCATTCCTCCTCACCTGCCCCCTCTTCCCTTCCTACAGAACCACTTTTTCTTGCCACTTTTATGTGAGATAATTTACCGCATTCTATCTCTCCCTTTCTCCCTCTCTCAATATATTCCTCTCTTATCCCTTAAATTGATTTTTTCTAGATATCCGTTCATATTCAACTCACCCTGTGCCCTTTGTGTGTGTGTGTGTGTGTGTATGCATATATATATATATATACCTACATAGACACACACATATGTATATATATGTATATACACACACACATATATATGTATGTGTATATATATATGTATGTGTGTATATATATATATATGTATGTGTGTATATATATATATATATATATATATATATATATATATATATATATATATATGCCTATTCCTTTCAGCTACTATGATATTGAGGTCTCATGAATCATACACATCATCTTTCGATGTAGGAATGTAAACAAAACAGTTCAACTTTAGTAAGTCCCTTATGATTTCTCTTTCTTGTTTACCTTTTCATGCTTCTCTTGATTCTTGTGTTTGAAAGTCAAATTTTCTATTCAGCTCTGGTCTTTTCACTGAGAAAGCTTGAAAGTCCTCTATTTTATTGAAAATCCATATTTTGCCTTGGAGCATGATACTCAGTTTTGCTGGGTAGCTGATTCTTGGTTTTAATCCTAGCTGCATTGACCTCCAGAATATCATATTCCAAACCCTTCAGCCCCTTAATGTGGAAGCTGCCAGATCCTGTGTTATCCTGATTGTTTTTCCACAATACTCAAATTGTTTCTTTCTGGTTGCTTGCAGTATTTTCTCCTTGACCTGAGAGCTCTGGAATTTGGTGACAATGTTCCTAGGAGTTTTCTTTTTGGGATCTATTTGAGGAGGCAATCTGTGGATTTTTTCAATTTCTATTTTATCTTCTGGCTCTAGAATATCAGCACAGTTCTCCTTGATAATTTCTTGAAAGATGATATCTAGGCTCTTTTTTTGATCGTGGCTTTCAGGTAGTCCAATAATTTTTAAATTATCTCTCCTGGATCTATTTTCTAGGTCAGTGGTTTTTCCAATGAGATATTTGACATTGTCTTCCATTTTTTCATTCCTTTGGTTCTGTTTTATAATATCTTGATTTCTCATCGAGTCACTAGCTTCCACTTGCTCCAATCTCATTTTTAAGGTAGTATTTTCTTTGGTGGTCTTTTGGACCCCCTTTTCCATTTGTGTAATTCTGCCTTTCAAGGCATTCTTCTCCTCATTGGCTTTTTGGAGCTGTTTTGACATTTGAGTTAGTCTATTTTTTAAAGTGTTGTTTTCTTCAATATGTTTTTCAGTATTTCTTTGGGTCTCCTTTAGCAAGTCATTGACTTGTTTTTCATGGTTTTCTTACATCATTCTCATTTCTCGTCCCAATTTTTCCTCTACTTCTCTGACTTGCTTTTCCAACTTCTTTTTGAGCTCTTCCATGGTCTGAGACCAGTTCATGTTTTTCTTGGAGGCTTTTGGTGTAGGCTCTTGGACTTTGTTGACTTCTTCAGGGTGTATGTTTTGGTCTTCATTGTCACCAAAGAAAGATTCCAAAGTCTGAGACTGAATCTGGGTGTGTTTTCGCTGCCCCTTGAGTTTTTTGTCGGGGTATGACTGCTTGTAGAATAAAGGTACTTTGTTCCAAGCTTGAGGGGATGCGCTGTTGTTTTCAGAGCTATTTCTATACAGCCAGCTCTGCCACACCAGCACTTCTCCTTCCCCAAGAACCACCAACCCAGACTGGACTCAGATCTTAAGCAGGCTCTGGACTCCTGCTCTGATCCACCACTTAATTCCTCCCACCATGTGGGCCTGGGGCCGGAAGTAACTGCAGCTGTAGTTCTGTAGCTGCACCTCCCCCGCTGCCCCTGGGGCAGTGGCTGAACAGTGAATTCTGTCCCCCACAGCTTTTCCCACTAACCTTCTCTGTTGTCTTTAGTGTTTGTGGGTTGAGAAGCCTGGTAACTGCCACAGCTCACTGATTCAGGGTGCTAGGGCCTGTTCTGCCCAGCTCCTGGTCTGGCTGGTCCTGCTGCCTCCCACACTGAGCTCCACTCCCCTCCACTCTGTGCATGATAGACCCCATCCAGTGACCATCCAGGGTGTCCTGGGCTGGATCCCTGCTTCTCTCTGCTATTTTGTGGGTTCTGCAGTTCTAGAATTTGTTCAGAGCCATTTTTTATAGGTTTTTGGAGGGACGTGGTGGGGAGCTCACGCAAGTCCCTGCTTTCCAGCCACCATCTTGGCTCCACCGAGAACAACTTGTTCCAAAGGTAGCTGAAGCAGGCACCGTGGAGTGCTTAGAGCTTGGTCAGACATCAAAGATGCCAGGGTCACCCACTGCTTCCCAGGCCATTGCCCAGAAATCTTGACTTTTGTCTTGCTACTGGACTTTGATGACTCAGGAAGAGAGTGAGTCTGATGACTGAGCCCCTCTGCCTCACTCAAATCCAATTCACGTGAGAGTGAAGACAGCACCCTGTAATGTCATTGGTCCTTCTCAAAACGAAGGACAAACAACATATTTCTTGACCAAATGTCTTTGTTACCTATAAAATGGGCATAAGTGGTGGTTTCTGCTCTCCTCCACCCCTAACCTTCCATGACTTCCTTCTGAGGCTGCTAATAATGGTACTAGGCTTTTTCATGTGATACTGTACACTGAGATCTGCAACTTCTCACAGGCCACCTCACAGTTATCCAGCTGTAGAGACTTTAAACATATGTGAACATGACAGGAACCAGAACAAAGAGGCAAACATTGAAAGGTACATTTGTTATCAACACCATTCCCTATTTGTAGACTGTCTATATAAGCTGGGTATTCTACAGAGGCCTAGAATTTAGAGGGGGAAAGATGCAGTTCTAACTGTCTGGGAGCTTATTCTAAGTAAAAGTGATTGATAGATACAAAGGTATCTTTTCATGGCGGATTTTAAAAAGTGTGTTGTGTATGTGTGTGTTTGTATGGCTGTGGAGTTCTAATGGCTGTAGACAGATGGATAGATGGATGGATAGACATACAGACAGACAGACAGATAGATAGACAGACAGATAATGTATGGATGGATAGATAGATGGATAGATGGATGGACAGATGGATAGAAAGATGAATGGATAGATAGATGGACAGATAAAGGGATAGAAAGATGAATGGATAGATAGATGAATAGATAGATAGATAGATGAATAGATAGATGAATGGATGAGTGGATGGATAGACACATACATATATAGATAACTTATTGAGCATTTATTACATCTCAGGCACTGTGCTAAGCACCAAGGATACAAACACAAGTAAGCAAGATGGTCTCTGACCTCAAATAGCTTATATTCTGGTAGGGGAAGATAACCTAAAAGGTAACTACAGAGGAAGGCAAGTTATGGGATCATGATCTATAAATGATGACTGAGAAGTGATGTGGAAAGCTGGTTCTAGGCAAGAACTAGACTAAAGCTCACCTAACCCAGTTTAAAGTCCCAGAAACAGAGTTCAAGGGTCTGGAGGTGAGGGGATAAGGATGATGGCCCAAGTCCAGGTAGTAAACTCTGGAAATAGTGGCTGAGACAAGGAGAGTAGTTATATTTTGGCTTTGTGGCTACCCCCTTCTTTATTCAAGCCAAGTCAAGCCAACACAGAGTCTGCTAGACAGCAAGTGTTATGTCAAAATTTTCTCAGTATAATATAAGCCTTAAAGGCAGGCATGATTTGTACCTTTGTCTTTGTATTCCCCAGTACCCTGTGTAGTTTCTTTCACGTATAATGACTTAATAATAGTTTATAAAACAATTTTTGAGGCCTTTCAAGATCAGACCAAAATCAACAAACAAATTGCTTTAGTTTGAGGTAAAAATTTCCTGGATCAAAGTGAATTGCCAAAGTTTTATTGTTCTGAATGGAGTATTCTATACCTGACAAGAGTCTAAATTTATTTTTTTAAGACTCAGTCTTCCAATCTCATCTGGGCTGGAAGTGTAGGAGCTACCCTTAGGCCTGATCCTACTGCGATTGGCAAAGGGAACTGTGACCTGATCTAAGCTGGCTTATCCTTGCTTAGGCTGCCTGATTTCTCCCCCACCCTCACTCCCTACTCCACCTTGCCCAAAGGGTCTCACCATACAGTGTAGACACCCAGTTGGTTTAGCCCACTGCAAGTCAGAATTTCCAAGCTCAAGAGTTCCATGAGTCTCAGATCTCCAATAGTTAAGATAACATATGTGTGCCATCATGCCTAGCAAGGGCCTTAGTTCTAAGTGTGACCAAATTCTTCCTTTATAACCCATCTTTTTACATTGTGTCAGGCTGAAGTGGGTTCTGTTACTTTTAAAACTTAGTAGGAAAAAAAAGGCATTCTTGGTTGTTGGTATCACCTTAGCTAAAGAAAAATGAAATCAAATTATGACAGAAATATTTTGTGGTGAAAGTCAAAAGTTCCTCATAAGCATTGTTTTATGATGTTTTCTTGAAGGAATAATAAAATCTTGGTATTGAGAAGGCCCTCAGAGGTCATCCTATCTTTTTTACCACCCAAGGCAATGCAGGGATTTCTTTTGTAATGTCTCTGGCGGGCAGTCTTGTAAACTTTGACTTATAGGGGCAGCTAGGTGGCTCAGTGGATAGAGCGCTAGTCCTGGAGTCAGAATGACCTCAGTTCAAATTCAGCCTCACTCACTTGACACTAGCTGTGTGACTCCGGGCAAGTAACTTAACACCGATTGCCTCCAAGGAGAAAAAGAAGAAAGAAAAGGGAAAGAAAAAAACTTTGACATATCATGTTCAGTAATAGAAAGCTCACAAAAGTTCATAGGATATTTAGAAGGGATAGCAACAGCAATCTGGCCCAACCATACCAGAAAGGAATGCCCACTATACCTTACCCAACAGTCCAGCCTCTCGAGGTAATCCATGCTACTTTTGGCTTTCCCCTGCCCCAGATATCAAGCTTAAATTTTCTTTTTTTGCAAATTTAATCCATTTCTGCTGATTCTGCCTTTTGGGACCAAACAGAACAAATTTAACTCTTCATATGATAGCACATCATATAGTTGAGGAAAACTACCATGTTCCCCCTAAGTCTTCCCATCTCTAGGTTTTCAGGTAGTCCAACAATTCTTATATTGTCTCTCCTCGATCCATTCTCCTCTCTTTGTGGTGACAAAGAACTGGAAATTGCAAGGATCTCCATCAATTGGGGAATGGCCGAACAAGTTGTGGGATATGGCTGTGATGGAACACCACTGTGCTATAAGAAATGATGATGAGCTTAATGATCTTAGAAAGGTATGGAAACACTTGCCTGAAATGGTGAAGAGTGAAATGCGCAGAACCAACAGAACATTGTGTACAGTAACAGCAATATTGTTTTAAGAACATCTTTGAGTGACTACGTCATTTTGACTATTATAAATACATAAATTAAAAATGAAGGACATATGAAGAAAGACAAAAAAGAAAGAGGGAGGGAGGGAAGAGAAAGGAAGGGAAGGAAGGAAAGAGGGAGAGAAGGAAGAGAAGGAAAGAGAGAAGGAAGGAAGGAGGGACAGAAGGAGGAATGGAGGGAAAGGAGGGAAAGAGGAAAGAGAAGGAAGGAAAGAGGGTAGGAAGAGAGGTTAAATTTGTTTTGTTTGGCACCAGAGGACATAGCTAAGAGCAAGGGATATATATTGCAAATAGGCTCACTGAGATTTAATGTCAGGACCAACTTGCTAATTATTAGAGCTCTCCCAAAGTGGAATATGGACTGCCTTGGGAAGTCGTGGTTTACTCCTCCCCAAAGCTCTTTAAGCAAAGGCTGGATGGGCATTTGCCTAGTGTATTGTGATAGGGATGCTTTTTTGCTTATGGATTAGACACAGTGACTGCTGAAATCACATCCATCTCTGAAGTTCTGTGATTCTTTGAACCCGACCATAGTCTGACCAGCCAGGATTAGATTGGGGTTATTATTATTTCCCATGAGTGGGCAACTATGGGGGCACAACGGATAAGGCATTAAACCTGGAGTCAGGAAGACCTGAGTTCAAATCCATCCTCACACACTTACTAGATATGTGACCTTGGGCAAGTCACTCAGCCTCTCCCTCAGTTTCCTCCCATGGTTGCTTTAAGGATAAAATGAGGCAATATTTGTAAAGCTCTCTGCCAGCCTTAGAGAGCTACATAAATGCTTGCCATTATTTTATATGATTTGGGGCCACATCCTATGTTTTCATTGGTTAGTGAGCGGCCAGGAAGGATACCTCCTTTAGCCATGTAGACCGGCAGTTATTCTAAAACTTGTGCTCTTACAGTTTTGTTTGAGAGCATTGAACAGTTAAGTGACTTTCCCAGGGCAACACAGCCAGGATGTACCAGAGGCAAGACTTGATGGCAGGTCTTCCTGACTCTGAGGCATCCACTTTGGGAAACTTCCTCTCTGGACACAAAATAAATCCCAAATGTTTTGATAAAATTTTAATAGCTTCAAATAGCAACAAACCTCTTGGAAACACTGTACTTCTATTACTGTTGTCTAAAATTGTGTTAACCTTTTTAGTAACTGCATCATATGACAGGAAAGTCTCTACTACCATGACAGACTGCTCATGCTGATGACATGGTTCCATCTAAATATCACTTCTACACTGAAGTCTTACTCCAGTGCCTCATTGTGGCATGGAGCTGACTCTTCTTTAACCCTATGTCAACAGAGCATAAACTCTAGTAACTTTTACCACATTGAAAAGGCTTCAAGTAGGCTGGGCAAAGGACCATAAGTCTGTCATTCTCAAAAAGTTAGGAGGGGCTTAGCCACTGGAATATAGATAGATAGATAGATAGATAGATAGATAGATAGATAGATAGATGGATAGATAGATAGATAGATAGATAGATAGATAGATAGATAGACAGGTATATGGGTGGGTGGATGGATGGAAGGATGGATAGATGGATAGACAGAGAGAGAGACAGACAGACAGACAGACAGACAGACAGACAGATAGATAGATAGATGGGTGGGTGGGTGGATGGGTGGAAGGATGGATAGAGGGATAGATAGATAGATGGATGGATGGATGGATGGATGGATAGAAGGATGGATAGATGGACAGACAGATAGAGAGGTGGATGGATAGAAGGAAGGATGATGGATAGATAGATAGGTAGATAGATAGATAGATGGATAGATGGATAGCTACAGCTCAATTTTTTTTCTTCACAGCCAGGGCTTCTCATGAATAAAGTCTATTCATGAGATTGCTATCTCTGTTAGTAGAGGGGGCACCCAGATGGATAAAATCAAGGGTACTTGAAAAAATATTCTTCTTAGCTTGGGGTCAATTAAAACCTCCAGACTGCTTTTTCAGTTGAACCTAGACTATGCTGGTTCATGTGAAAAATCTAAATTCAGGGCATTTAACTCTGTTAAATTTCATCTTATGGGCTTCAGCCCAGCATTATAGTCTGGAAGAAATTATTTTGAATCTTGGTTCTGTCAACTATCATCTTAGTTATTATTCCCATCCATCATTTTATCATCTTCATATTTTGATAAGCATACATTCTATTTATTTGTCTGTGTCATAAACAAATGTTGGACAGGATAGGGCCAATAACAGAGGCCTTTGGCAATGGCACTAAAACTTCCCTTTAGTCTGACACTGACCCATTCATTATCTATACCCTTTGGTTCAACTAGCTGTAAATTGTCCAGCTGTATCATTGTCCAGTCTCCAGTTTATCATCTTATCCACAAGAATATCATGAAGGATTTTGTCAAAAGCTTTGCTGAAATCAAGATACATTCTACCTATTGTTGTGGTTCAGTCCTGTCTGACTCTTCATGACCCCATGTGGGCTTTTCTTGGCAAAGATACTGGAGTGGTTTGCCATTTCCTTTTCCAGTTCACTTTACAGATGAGGAAACTGAGGCAAATAGGGTTAAGTGACTTGCTCAGAGTCCCACAGCTAGCAAGTGTCTGAGGCTAGATTTGAACTCAGGTCTTCCTGACTGGAGGCTCAGCACTCTATCCACTGTGCCACCTAGTAGCCCTTAAAACATATTTTGTTATGTCATTTCAGTCACATCTGACTCCTCGTGATCCTGTATGCAGCTTTCTTGGCAAAGATGCTGGTGTGGTTTGCCATTTCCTTCTCCAGTGGATTAGGCAAACAGAGGTCAAGTGACATACAGCTAGTAGATATCTGAGACTGGATTTGAACTTAGGTATTTGTAACTCCAGACCCAGCACTCTATCCACTGCTCCACCTAGCGGTCCTTGATATATATAGCATTTAACTTATCTGTGACTCCAGGACCATGATAGCAATAGCCAACAGCTAGCATTTTATAGCACTTTGAAGTTCACAAAATACTTTACAAATATTTTCTTATTTGATCTTCACAACAACTCTGGGAGGCAGGCGCTATTCTTATCCCCATTGTAACAAATGAGGATAGTGAGGCAGATAGAGATTAAGTAACTTGCTCAGGTTCCCACAGCTAGTAAGTGCCTGACCCTGGAGTTGAACTCAGATCTTCCTGACTCCAGGACTGGTGCTCTATCTACTTCCAAAGTTTTCTCCATCTCATACACAGGCTGTTAGTTCTTAGATTTCTCCATCCTGCACAACACATGCAATTTCACCACAATGCATGTGGTGGGATAAAATTATTGCCTATAAACTTGAATATAGAGTTAGTTTTATCTTTTAAATCTACTATCCTGGTTTCAAGATGCCCATCAATCTCACATAAAATTTAGTACCCAACAGTAGTCTCTGGTTGAACACCTCTGAGGGGGAACAGAAGACAAATAAGTACCATGAAAATGTTCTCTCTGAACATCAAGTATTCTATGAAGAATCTCTCTGTCTCTGTCTCTGTGTGTCTGTCTCTGTGTGTCTGTCTCTGTCTCTGCCTCTTTCTCTCTCTGTCTCTCTATCTCTCTGTCTCCGTCTCTGTCTCTGTCTCTCTCTGTATCTGTCTCTGTCTGTCTGTCTTTCTCTGTCTCTGCCTCTTTCTCTCTCTGTCTCTGTCTCTCTCTGTCACTATCTCTTTGTCTCTGCCTCTCTCTGGCTCCAGGACTTGCAGCAGCCTGCATATTGAAGTGTCCTGGAAGGGGATTTGGGAGCTTTGGATTCTAGTCCTCTACCTGTTGTTAACTTGCTGTATGTTCTCGGACAGCTCTATCATCCTCTATGTTGCTCAGTTTCCTTTTCTGAAAAGCTATGGGAGGTGGACTAGATGATCTTTTGTGAATTCCTTCCTGCTGGAGAGCTATGATCCCTTGATCTCACATTTTACAGGTCTATCTGCTGGATCATTGATTCAGAGTTGGAAGGGACCTGAGAGCTCTTGGATTCAAGCTCCCTCATTTTATAGAAAAAGAACCTGAAGCCTAGAGCAGTTAGTTAAGTGAATTACCTAGTCACACAGCTAGTAAAAAATTTGAAACTGGGTATGCTAGGTGGCATAGTGAATAGAGTGCCAGTCCTGGAGTCAGGAAGACTCATCTTCCTGAGTTCAAATCTGGCCTCAGACATGTCCTAGCTGTGTGACCCTGGGCAAGTCACCTAACCCTGTCTGCCTCAGTTTCCTCATCTGTAAAATGAGCTGGGAAAGGAAATGGCAGACCACTACCAAGAAAACCTCAAATGGGGTCACTATGATTGGACATTACTGAAATGACTAAACAACAACTGATGTCTCTAAATCCAGTGTACCACAGTGGTTCCCTATGAACATAAGAACACAAACATTTTCTTCTGGGAAAACTTTTTCAACTTTCATTGAATTCCTTACATGAGCTCAGCTAAATTTCGTTCAGGCTGTGACTAATCTAGTCTGGCTGAGGTTAGACTGGAAAAGGACTATCATTTATTAATAAAAAGAGACCTCTAGGAAGCATTCGAGCTCAAAGGCAAGAGTAGACGAGGAAAGAAATCAACAAAATTTTAATTTTATTTGTGTTTTGGGGGAAAAAGTTCCTCCCTTTTGGACATATTCTGTTTGCACAAGATGGTCAATGGAAAGCTGGCTAAATAAATAAGATTGGCAGACCCCATTTCAAGTTCCAGCTCTTTCTAGCCCTGTGATTTAGGACTTCACTTAATGTCTTTGAACCTTGGTTCTCTCCCCTATGAAATGCATATTAATATTTGTACCTCTTACTTTGTGCCCCAGGGCTTTCTTTCACTTCGTTGTGTTGAGCCTGGGTTCCCTCAGTATCCCCAAATGGGAATAATAACCCTTGTACTACCTACTTCACAGGATAGTTGGGAAGATCAAATAAAAAGAAAAGTCTGTAAACACACTTTGAAACTATAAAGCACCATCTGCATACACATGTAAGTCATTTCCACATAGCATATGAGTGCAAGTATATATATATATATAATTTCTCCCAAGTAATTATTGGAGAAAAAAGCCTGCAGGCTCATATTAAAAAGAATTAAGAATGCCTAACCAAAGTAGTTTTACCTCTTAAAACTATCATTATTCCTCCAGCAAAGACTGAATTAACTGCCTTGAGATTTAAAAGAACTGGGTGACTAACAGCAGAAACTTTCTCTCAGCCTCTTTTTTTCTTCCTACTCTGGACCTGGAGGAGTTGACTTTTAAGTGTGAGAGGGCAGTTCAGGCTTGGTTCCCATTCAGATTTCAGTTTGCTGTCTCAGAGGGCCAGTTAAGGCCAGTCGTTGGCTGTTTTGCAATGTTGAAGCTCATCTGGTAGGAACTGGCCTGAAACCACCAGGGCATTTTGAGGAGCCATAGAACATCAGATAATGATTTTACTTCCCCCTACTCTGGATTCAGTTCAAACTGGAAGTCTACAGATGAGAAGTTTCATGTTCTACCCTCTTTTTTCTCTGTTTCTAATCTCAGATTTCTTGGATCCCCTTTCTCCTCGCATCCTCAATCCCATTCTGGTTTCTTGCTATGATTTGTCAGTTTTCCCCTGAACTTCTTAGGAAATTAGTGTTCAAACTCTTATCCAAAGGAGACCAGAGAGGGAGAAACTTTTCAAAAAAAATTGATATGATGCCAGTGGTTCAAAGTTCAACTAACTTTATTTTCCAAAACAGGGCTGTCCAAAATAAGGCCCGTGGGATGCAGCCAGCCTACAAGCATAGAAATTTACACAAATGCTTTAGTAAATGAAGCTGAGCTACGGTAGAGCTCTTACTAAAATGGCAAATCAAAATATATTGTCTATTGTTTCAATAAAAACCTAAGGTTGGACAGCCCTGTTCTAAAATTTAGGCAATATTTTGTTGCGATTGTCTTTGCAGCACTGGAAATACAAATACCAAAAATGTAAATACACCTACTTGGCATGTATCCCCACCTGCCTAACCATATGAACCCATGGGTTAAAACAAAAAGTGTGAAGGGAGAAAAAAATGAAAATATTGGTTTATGGAGAAAACCTAAATGATTAAAAAAGGAATATGGAGAAAAGCATAGCTCCTTGATGTAAACTTTACTTCTTTTTCACTGATGAAAGACAAATGGTATGAAATTTTGATATCTATATCTCTAAAGGTTTAGACAGAGCTATAATTAGAAAGTTTTGTGACTAGGGTGAGTGGCATAAAATGTGTTTAGGATAATGGGTAAGAAACATGCCTTCAAATCAACCTGGGATTCAGGAGAGACCTTAGGACACCTTGAGGCTTCCTTTGGGGAGGCTGCAGCCAGAGAGTGAGGGTGAGGAGCAGGTTAGAATGGGCTAGGGAGGAGGGCACCAGGAGTGTGGTCACTAGGAAAAGAAAAGGCCAAGAAGCTACCAGTTGGCCTGCTTCTAGCAGCTGAAAGTCTCCAAATGTCATCAACTGTCTCTAAATTTCAGCATCCTCTTCCAAAGCCCCAGTCACCCCACCCAAGTTACTTCTGGGCTCAGGGAACTAGTTGGAGTATTCCTCATAGATAAGGGATATGAATATCTCTATTCCTTTCTCCAAAAGTTGCTTTCCACCTTAAAGGACAAAACACATTTCTTCTTTGTTTGAGTGCCTCTTTGGGAATGGGCAGCATATCAGCCCTTAACAGAATTTCATGGATAGTAAAGTCTGATGGTTGTGACTACAGTTTTGATAAACAGTAAAACCTCATTAATTTAGACACAACTTATTTAGAATTTGTGATAATTTGGACAGAAATTAGTCTGGTTTACCTTTGCATTGTCTATAAAGAAAGGATTTGCTAAGTAAATAGATAGTGAAAACAAAATTGCCAGAGAAGTATTTAAATTACTTAGGAGAACAAGCTGTTTTCAGGTACCCTCAAGCACTTTGGAAGCACCATTTAGAATTGATATGCTAATTGAAAATCATTCTCAACTATTCATTAAAGTAAGTTCTCTTTGTTAGTCTAATTCTAGGTTTTACATGTACTTGAGAGTAAAATAACTTTATTTTTTAAAAAGTTAACAATTTATACTTTTCAATATTTTAAACTGGTTGTCTTTTCATTCTAGTTAGCAAATTTTTACTGTTTATAGTGCCTTAAGATGCACCACATGCCAATTAATCAGTCATTCAACAGAATATAGACTATTCAGCTAGGTGATGCAGTGGATAGAATGTCAGGCCTGAAGTCAGGAAGGCTTATCTTCATGAGTTCAAATCTGATCTCAGATACTTCCTAACTGTGTGACCCTGGGCAAGTCACTCAACTGTCTGCCTCAGTTTACTCATCTGTAAAATGAGCTGGAGAAAAAAATGACAAACCACTCCAGTATCTCCACCAAGAAAACCCCTAATGAGGTCACAAAGAGCTGAACATGACTGAAACGACTTAACAACAAATTATAAATGCTTGGCCTCAACAGGTTCATGGTTGTCTGGCTCGTTTATAATCAAACACAAGCCCGGTGATGGAAACGAAAATAATTAACTCTGTTGCAGTCTACAGGTCTTGGGAACCCAGAAATGCAAGGGTACAAGGTGCAGGTCTGCCTTGAAAGAATTTGACCTCAAGCCTTCTTTTAGTCAGAGGCAAGGTTTATTGAGTCACCAATAGAAGTGGGCCAGACTCCTAGTGAGTCTGCGCTATTTGTGACACCAGTACAAGTGGGCCATATTTTAAGAGTCTGCACATTTGATAAGGGAAAGTTCCCACAGAAAGACTGTGGGAAGATCTGGGTGGGATTAAAGAGTGGCCAGTAGCCTGGGGTGGGCCAGGTGCAGACAATGGAAGGAGTTAAGTGGCTGAAAAGCCACAGTAAAAGGGCACATATATGGACTATTGACTGGGGTGGGCCAGGTGCCTCAGACCCCCGAGATCTGGGCCTTGTGGGAAAGTCCAGAGCCTTTTAGGGGTCCATCATTATTGCTCCATCATGGGAATCTAGTGCTATCACTGTTAAGTGTCTGAGGTGATTTGAATGAACCCGTGCTCTCCATCCACTGGGCCACCTTATCTAACCATCTTTTGTCTATCTGCCTATCTACATACCTGCAGTTCTCACTAATTCACCTTAGAAAATACCTTTACTGGAAGCTCATTGTTTGGCTGAAAATCAATAAGAAGTACAATGGAGCTCTAGAATAACCATGAGAGAAACTAGAGCTCAGAGAAATCGGGCCCTTTGGGGGCCAAGTCTACCAAAAGGAGTGCAAGTGGAAAGTAGCTATGGGGAGAGCACTGAACTGGCTTAAAGTGAAAGAAAAATTTGATAGGTCCAAACTTTTCCTAGTTTTCAAAATGACTTCAGTGTTGGCTCAACTTGTTTATCCTTCCTGTTAATTCTACATTTAACCTTCACTCCTTTTTACTAAAATCTAAGAAGTGATAATAATTAGCATTATCTCAAGCCTTTATAGTGGAACTGTTTTGGAATTGCTAGATATTAGGGTTAAGAAAAATTACCTTAATGATTTTAATAGTAAGGAAGCAATATATGGAGTTATTTTAATGCCAACATATAAGCAACACTATTTAAGGAAATATAAACTTTTTATAAATTTCTGTTCCAGTTCTGATGGGGTACAGTCTCTGGGAACCCCCTTGAACTCTCCTTGAATCTTCCCACTAGATCTGGTCTTCCTTTATCTCTAGGCCCAAATCTCTGTTACTCTTAAACTAGCCTAGCCCTGTATTATCTGTTATCTCCAGGTGGCCTTCAGCTATTTCCCACCCTTAATCTCACTCCTGGAGTCTTGACTTCCAGTCACCCCAGTCCCATCAAGATCCTCCTTAGACTCCTCCTCAAGATCCTCTCTATACGCCTCCTCTAGTCACCTCAGACTACTTGACCACCCCTAGATCCCTCTCACAATCTTTCTGTATATAAGTCTCATCTTGCCTCCATGAAGGTGCTCAGATTCAATCTAGCTAAACTCAGATTGAATCTGGCCTGCTTGTGAAAAAGAACGTCACAAATCGTGAGATTTCTTAAGACTATCCATTATGGCAAATCTTTAATAAACTTTGTTTTTCTTTGGCTGTGAAGGCTTGAGTCAAATTCATTAGGCAGGACCCGGCATGTTGGTATTTTGGGGTCTCAAGCACCCCTAAAAACCTATGGTTCTCTACCCTCATCATTTTCTTTAACCTCATAAGTTCAAATGCTACATTCTATGGCAAACGTAAGTTACTTATTTCATTGAAAGTGAAGGAAGGGTTTCATCGGCTCCGAGTTTGGGGCTTTTCTGAAACTGGGTCAGACAACTGATCCGAATATAGGCTACAGAACCACACTTCTGTTCCACTCCCAGACTAAGAAGCAACTTCCCAAATTCAGCTGCTGCCAAGATGGAAGGAGTTTGTTTTCATGGCTTTGGAAGGAGTTTTCCAATGAGAAAGGAGTGTGTCAACTGGAAACTTTCAAAATGAGAAAACAGAGCAAGCTTTTTCTTTTTGAAATACTGGCAATCATTTCAGTGTTGTTGGCTGTGGTTCTCATCATAAGCACAATACACACTACTCTTCTCTTTGACTAATAGATATGACCTCTGCTGAGTGATGAAAATCAGATAAATATCTCTAACTGTATTCATTTGACATCACAGTGGATCGTAAATCCTACAACCTAAAGGTGATAATGGGCCTTGCTTTGTGTAATCTAGTGAGCCAAGGCTTTGGATTATTAAGTGTGATATTTTGTTGGGTTGTAAGGGGATGGGCATCTCCCCCAAGCTGATGATGGAAATATTGGCCTAGGCCCAGTTCTTGGGTGGGGAAGGGAGGAGATGCTTGTACTACTTTCTATAAAGACTTTTCCTTTCTACCCTATTTGTTCTTTCTACTACTGGAGGCTACTAGTAAAAATACAGAAATGCAGTTCTAGGAAAACAAATACAAAAGTGAGCTGGTTCCCTGCCCTCAAGGAATTTACATTCTTGTAGGTGAGACTACATTTATTTTTTTTTGAAGGGGGGGGGGGAAGCAGGGCAATTGGGGTTAAGTGACTTGTCTAAGGTCACACAGCTAATAAGTGTGTCAAGTGTCTGAGGCCACATTTGAACTCAGGTCCTCCTGACTCCAGGGCCGGTGTTCTACTCACTTCGCCACCTAGTTGCCCTGAGACTACATTTGTTGAGGAACGATGGGCAGGGAAGAGTGTCATAATTTTAAAAGTCACAGGAATGGTGAGACATATGCTTACAGTCATTCATTCATAAATTCATTCATTCATTCAAGCAAACATTTACTGAATGCCTACTACAAAGCAACTCAAATCCAATCCAACGTGCCCTTATTAAGGATATACTTTGTGCCAGGTATTGTTCTAATACAGTAACTGGAAATACAAAGATAAAAATGAAACAGATGCTGTCTTCAAGGAGGTCACATTCAACTGTCTACAAACATCATGTATACAGATAATTAAGTGGAAAATAAATGCAAAGTAATTTGGGTGTGAGCAGGAAACCAAGAAGGTGAAGAATCAGGAAAAGACCTTCTTTTGGAAGTAAGACCTGAGATGAAGCTGGGAGGAAGCTAAGAATTGGAAGTGAGAAGGAAAACATTGCAGGTATGATATTCTAGGGAAAGACACTAGGTGCTCTAAGGGGCTCAAAGATGAGTAAGGAAATTATAAATAACATTAATAGAAAATGAAACAACAGCAGCCACAAATATAGTATTATGAAAGTTCAGAGGAAGAAAAGGAAGCCATCTAGATAGAGATTCTAGTTGAAGTTATAGGGAAGAAGAGCAAATCGGAGAATGAAGGAATGAATGAGTTTTAAGAAGAGTTTATTAATTACATGCTGTATGCCTAGTGTTATGCTAAGCACTGGGTATATAAATAGAAGAGTCTCCACTCCTAAGGAGGTCATTTACTTGGGAAAGATAACCCATATGGGAGGGTTCAGCTACAGGGTATTTGGAAGGGCCTTGTAGTCCTAAAATTATTGATGAAGATCTGATGGCAAAGGCCAGGAGTCCTTGTTGTTGTTTGTCCTTCATTCTTGAAGAGGACAACAGTATCAGGAAGGTAATTCCACGACTTGCAAGTGGATTGGATTTCCAGGAAAGTCACCAGCCTCACTTTCTTCCCCAGAGCCATCTGGGCACAGAGGCAAGATATAGATCAGGCTGGAGATGGCCCCAGAGGTAGTGAGAGACTCTTTCAGATTAGTTGTCATTGCCTGGTGGACCAAAGAGTGTAGTGGCAAGTCAGATGGTAAGGTCCCATTGTCCTCCATCTTACCAGAAAGATTATAAATGGTAATCCTCTATTCATTAAAAAAATTGCCTAGTCTTTCTGGCAGGTAGGGTAGGGCTAAAGGGGCCTGGTCTATCACCACTGACAAGGTGGAAGAAGGCCTGAGAGTTAACATAGAGCAGGGACTCTGAGTTCCCTCCTACAAGGATAGAGATGTGGGGTCAAGAGCCAGCCAGAAGACGGGAGATAGATTTTGTAGGAAAAGTGAAACCTCCTGTAGTGCTCTTTCCTGCTGGGCCACTATATGGAATCTTAGCAGAGCAGGTCGTTAGGCCGCTGCCACTAGGTAGAGAGAAGGCACCCTGTGTACTTCCTGCTGGGTCTGAAAGATGGGATCTAGGGACTTTGAAGAATGTATACATTAGGCAGTGAGAGAAAGAAAAGGGATCCAAGGAGGGAGAATAAAAGAAATGGACAGAGAGGTAAGAGGTAATCCAGAGAAGGACAAGTCGATGAAATCTGCCGTTTGAACAGTGGTTCCAGCTTGCTTGGTAGACTCATGGTGGAGTGAAAAGAGTAATAGATTTAGAGGTGGAGGCCTTGCGTTAGAAATCTGGCTCATTGACTTGGGTACTTCGGTGGCTTTGGGCACATCAGTTCATTTGGGCAAATCACTTCATCTCATTGGGTTTAAGCTTCTTTCTTATCTGGAAAAGGAAGGGGTTGGATCAGGTGATCTCTTCCAGACCTAAATCCTGAGATCCTAATAAATAGGATGGTATTAAAGAAAGCCTGAGTTACTTTGAGATTATAGTTATTCATTCATTCGGGATTGATTAAATACCTTCTGCGTGCCAAGCAATATATTGGGTATCCTGAGAGACATATTCTTTCAGATCTGTTTCTGAAGGTCTTTATAATTCAACTAGGGAAGAAAGAAAGGACTTCAAGAAGGAAGTGGTCCCAGTTTGGAGGGAATCGTGATAAATTAAATTTCAGAAACTTTAGGTGACAATGAGACATTTAAATGAAAAAGCGCTAGAGGTAGATGGAGTCATGTGACTAAGAAAAGGATAAGAAGGCAGGCTAGAGAAGGATAGATTTTTGGAGTCTAGTCAGATGTTGATGGAAACTCTGGTTTCTCAGGTAAACAGGGCAGCATTCCCTTGCCTCTTCCCTCACTGGGAGGGGAAGGTTTACCAATTCCCTTTCAAATCTCTTGTCACAGTATGATTTGACTCATTTTCTCCTTTCCTTTGTTGAAGGAACTATAAAAGCAATGCCTGAAACAAATGTAATTCTTCAGACAGCAGGTTTGGTTGCCCTTTCAAAATACTTAATTTACCAAACTGCTCCTCTTTATGGGGGCCATTTTCTAATCAGGGAAATGAGCCACTTCGATTTATGAAAGCAGGGTTAGGGTTTTTTTGTTTTGTTTTGTTTTAGGGAGGCTTTCTGCTTGAATCCTCTCCATTTTTCTTCTAGGTCCAATGAGCACAGTTTCATTTCATCCCAATATGATGGTGGATGGAATGAAAGGAAATTTCCTTTAATTCAATAGTGAAACTTTCCAATTTGAAGTGCTTCAAAATGTGAACTAATTAATAAATACAACTCTCTTACAAAGGCAGTAAGCATTGCCATCCCCATTTTTTACAGCTGAGGAGGCTGCAATTAAAATGGTTTGCCCTAGGCTGCACACCTAGTCTGTGGTAGAATGGAGATTGGAACTCAGAAGCACTAACCCTATTGATATCAGGAGGCCATGTTCCCTCTCTAGGGAGCAATGTGCTTTTATAAGGTTTTGTAAACTAACAATGACTTTCTCCAATGACTGAAAAGAGCCCTTGGCACTGGCTGTGCACTTAGCAATGTTATTGTCACTAACTGTGACTGACCTGCTGAAGAGTTTTACAGGAACAGAGCCTCACTGTAGGACCACTAGACCATCACTCAAGACTATTCACCAGAGGCTAACAGTTGATGAGTTGATGAGTTGATGATTACTACAACTGTGAGGATTGTGTTCCAGGAAGTTTTCTGGTGTGTTGTATATACTGAAGAACTGAGTTTCAGATAGATGATCAACATTCATTTGCGGATCCTCCATTTCCAGAGCTGGGCATCAAGTACAGATATCCCTATTTCACAGACATTGAAGATGAGGTGCAGAGAAGAAAACTTGCTTGATTTTTTCAGTGGCCACATTGTTTTTATGAATTCTGAAATTATCCTCAACTATTTCCTCTCTGCATATCAGTTACAGGGAAGAAGTATGGCCTAGTAGGAAGAGTTTTGTAGTCAGAAAGACCTTTGTACAAATCCTGCTTCTACAAAAAAAGCTGTGTGAGCTTGGGGAAGTCACTAATTTCTGAGTACTTCAAACTAATCTCTTTGTTACAGAAGCATGATGGATCTACAACCATGGAAGGAGTTTCCATAGCCTGAACCTCCCCAGCTGAAAAAAAAAAATCAGGTCTAGATTTAAAAAAAAAAAATTTCAACCTTTTGCTAATTGTTCTTCCTTTCTATGAATATTGGCTGGATCTTTCACAGTACTGTACCAAAAAAAAATCAGAAAAGAATAACAAAACTTAAATTGAAAATTAATTTGAGAACAATATTGCTACGACAATTTTAATAGCCAAGTTAACTCTTAAAGGCCACTATAAGTACAAGTATTATGCCTTAACCACATAAATTTTTGGTTTTGTTTTGTTGGTGGTAGAGTGAACAGATAAGACAATGGTTACAGCCTAAATATTGATCACAATCACAAAGCTTAATCCAGCCAAGCACATATAAATAAGTGAAAGTGTAAACCCTGAAGACATGTTTAAATATCTGAAAATGGTATTGAAACTGAATTGTAACAGCTTTAAAAAACAAATCCCCCATTGCCATTTTACCTCTCCAGCTATGAAAGATATCTATCTAGCTTTCTAGCTTTCTTTCTAGCTTTCATGAATTTTTTCTGACTAGGAGGAGGCATGAAAGGACAAAGAAATGTCATAAACTAGTAGTACTTAGTAAAAAGTATAGGGAAAATTTAGTTAACCTGAATAACACCAACACTGGAGCAAAATTAGCCATATGATACTTTGTGAACGAAGCTAAGTTGGTGTTGAGATAGCAATAGTACTAGGCAAATCAGTATTTTAATTTATAACATCCTATTTAAGTAGATGTTTTCCTTAGCTCGTGGAGAAATGAAGTAAGTAAATAGTGGAATGGTTAAAGACATAAATTGGTTTCGAATTGACATGAATATGAGTTTCTCTCGCTCAAGAAATGCTCCACTCCTAAACTGACTCCATCATTGAAGAAATGTGTTTCCAACCTGACATGCCCAAAATGCTGTTAAAACATTTCTATCTCTGTGACTGTGTCATAGGTCAGCAGCTTAATATGAATACCGCTGAGGCTCATATGTAAGGGAAATACCGAGAACAGGGCCAAGGTTTTTTCAGTATCTTTCTTGTTGCGTTCTTTATTCTAACCTAACCTATAAGGCTATTCGTGAAATGGGGTCATTCACAGCAGTGACTAGGCACAGTCATCATGCATATTGAAGACCTTTTGGCAAGTTGACCTATAAAGCACAGTGCGCATATCTCAATTCTGACCCTCTAAGTCTGGATTTTTTTTTCCTCCTATTTTCCAGACTGGTTCCTTTTAAAGAATGATCCACTACTTGCGCAGTAACTTTTGGTATTTTGGGGAAATTCCCCACACGCAATATATTCTGTACGCTAAGTTGATTATTTTCAATTACTACAGCTGGATTTGAACCCATCCCATGTCTTCCCTTCAGAGAGAATATCCACCTACTTTATATCTCCTTATCTTCAGACAATGAGCGTACTCAGCAAAAGAGGCTGCTAGAAAAAGCTTTCCACCTCTCGGCTCTTTAAGGAAACATATACAATGATGTCAAGCCAAAGCTCACATAGATGCTTGAACCAAAACATTTCTCAGCCTTTTTCCCAGTGTTGAACTAGTCTGTATTCTTGGAGTTTCTGACATGATCAGACCTATTCATGAGAATGTTTTACCTCTGATTTTTCAAGTTTCAGGATAATTTCAGATGAAAAAAAAATTACGACTAATAAAAATGAAGAAATGTGACAGATAGTCTGTTTATTTGACATTGTTTCTTGAGGGATGATAGAATGATAACACCTAAAGACTGCTGGGTATTGGGAAATATCCCAAAATCCAGTTTACAACATGTGCTAAAACCTCATCAAAGTGAAGTCTCCCACTCATTTTTTCTTAACCATACTCGATAGTAGTCCTTTAAGTATTATTCCCCTGCAGTAGGTGAGATTTTGCTGCATATGCATTAGTCATGGTGAACATGAAGAACTCTCTAGTTTAAGAACATGGAGAAAGCCAGCCAAGGAGGGGTCAGCATGGTGTAATGGTATGGCACTGGGAATGCATGATCTGAAGTTCTAGGACCTGGCCTGGCTACTATCTGTGTGACCTTCAATTAGTCCCTTCATGGGAGCATAGGTTCGTACAGGTGGAAGGGACCATAGTGTTCATGTAATCCTTATTTTCTAGGTGAGGGAATTGAGATCCTGATAGCTGAAGAGACTTGTTCAAACTCACACAGGCATACTACCTTAACACTTCAGTGGCAGCGAAGAAAAGGAAGAGCTGGCATTTAAACCCCGGTTTTCTGATGCCAGGAAACATCAAATGGGGTCACCAAGAGTCAGACATTCATGAAACTACTGAATAACACCAAATTTCTGATGCCGAATATAATGCTCACCATACAGCCTTTTCTACTGCCCTTAATGGAGCGCAGTTTTCTTAACTGTAAAATGAGAAAGGTTGGATTAGACAAGCCAAGACAACTCAATTAGTGTTTGCTGTGTGTGTGCCAGGAGACAGAGATAACACATCAAAGCTTAAGGGGCTTATATTCCCTCGAGGAGCTTATAGTCTAATGTGGGAGAGAATATGCAAACAACTATGTACAAACAAGCTATTTACAAGATAAATTGGAAATAATAAGCAGAGAGAAGGCAATAGCATTAAGAGGACCAGAAAAGACTTCTTCTAGCAGAAAGTCAAATTGTAGTTGAGACCTGAAGGAAGCCAGGAGGTGGAGATGAAGAGAGGGAGAATTTCAGGTATCAGGGACAGCCAGTGAAAATGAATGGAAGGGGGGAAATGGAGTGTCTTTATGTGAGGTACAGTGAGGAGGCTGGTGTCACTGGATGGTGGAGTATAAAGCCTGGGAGCATGGTGTAAGAATCCTGGAAAGGCCTACTTTGTGTGTGAGGGGAGCCAGTGGCCTAGATTCCATTTAATTCCATAAAGATTTATGAAGTACTTCCTGAGTATGGCACCATCGTGGGTACTGGGAAGACAAAGACAAAAATATGAAAAATAAAAAAGCAAACTCACAAGCAGGCATGAGCTGGTTCCAGCTCCCTGGGGGACACTGCTATTCCAAGTGCTATTGGTCAGGTCGATGAGGGTCCTAAGCTATCTCCACTGGGGCTGAGGGAAGGTGGGAGTCATGTTAGAGCCACTAATTTGACCTGCTAGGTGCTTGCCACTTCCTGATTTTCCCCCTGGGCTTTCTTCTCATCCTGACCCACAAGGTTTTTATATTCCACTGAACATTGAACTGTTGGGATTCTATTTTTCACTTGTGAAACAAGGGGAGGCAGAGCCATGGGGCGGAAGTTCAAGCATCTGAGTCTGTATCTAGCTTGTGCAGCTTGCTACCTGTGTGACCTTGTCCAAGTCAGTTCCCTTTAGGGCACCTCAATTTCTTCATCTTCAAAATGAAGGTTGTTGGACTGGTCTGCAAGGACCCTTCCCACTCAGACTCTGTGATTTAAGAGCTGGTTTGATAGTTCCTCTGGGGTGTCTACTGTGCACCTGAAGTGTCTGTTCAGAGAATCAGTGAATGGCCGAAAATCCATTCTCAGCCAGGGGAAAGAATTATTACCATACCATACATCTACTGAACACAGAGCTGAAATCCCAACCTGCATCAGGGAAGCCCTATGCCAAACACTCCATCATTCTCAGTTGCACTGAGATGAAGGTGGTAACAGTTTTCTCAGGCTCCACAGGGCTCGGATCAGACAGGTCCCCATAGAACTGGAGATCAGGTACCTTTCTCCCTCCGTTCTCTTTTCTTTTGAAAGCCCAGGTGGCAACGGCTTTCTCTTTTATATTCACCTTGTCTCACTTCCCTCCTTTTTTTATAGCTGTACCCAGTAATAACTAGTCCTCCTTGATGAATGAATGAATGAAAAAGCATTTAGCAAGTGTGTACTGTGTACCAAATACCGTGTATCGAGAGAAACAGAAAGGTGAGAGTTCCTAGCTTACATTCTAAGAAGAGGTGACAAAGCAGACAGCAAGGTTCAATTGCAGGGCACAGGGAAAGGTCCATTGGTCCTTAGGGTACAATGACAAGACAGATGGTAATGTGTCATCTTTGGTGTCGTTTCTCTTGATAAAGTCATATCTGTTTCTCACTTTGAACCATCTGACAATAGCAAGGACTTTGATAGCAAAGACTTTCTTTTTCTGGCCTTCAGTAGCTGAGGCTGCTGGAGGAGGTGGGGTCTGTAACACCTCCAGAGGCAATTATTGGGTCAAGCCTGTACAGGGTTTTTCTGCAGGATGATGGAAGCAGGAGTCAGGTTGGAAGCAGGGATGGTGACCCAGGGTCAGCAGTGTGCTAGTAAATATCTAATGTCTGACTTCCTCCCCACCAAAAATTAAGTACCACAACACACTTTTAAATTTAATCATTATTAAAATTTTTTTCTCCATCACTTTCGTAAGTCTAAGCAATCAACAAAATAATGAATCAAGACCTGACTAGCCAATTTCTGAGGTGTAAATGCTCACATTGAAAATCTAGCAGTCGGCTCATAAGCAGATAGGAGCTGGCTCCAGCTCACCGCTATCTAGGGGCTACAGCTATTCTCCGTGCTCCTGGATGTGGGTTCCCGGGCTATCTCCTCTGAGGCGGAGGAGGTGGGAGTCATGTTAGAGGCCTTAGTTTGGCCTACTGGGTACATGACAATTCCTGATTTTCCCCATGGGCTTTCTCCTCATCCTAAGGAACACTTGTTCACCCATATTCCCCTCCCAGCACCCTGGTTTCCTTCTCAGGATCTCACATGGCACCACCAATTGAGCCAGTGGCCTGGGCGGGGCCAGCAGGTAGCTCATCCACTAGGGGCGCTGCAGCCTGAGAAGGATTCAGTGGCTTAAGGCTGATTTCCCTGTCCTACCCCAGGAATAGCTGCCCAAAAATAATACAGTCAGCCCAACCTAGTGTGGCAGCAGTTGCCCGATGGCTGAACAACTTACCTAGTCTAGCCCAGTGGCATATATCAGTCCATTCAGATGAGATCTTCTAACAACACCTGCTGCAAAGCCCAGGACTAGGAGTCAGCCCAGCTGAGTAGTTGAGGGACTCATCCATCACTGATACCAAACCCTATAGCAAACTTAAAAATTATCTGGAGAAAGAAAAGCAAAGCCTTGCAGCTCAAGAGTTGTGAGTTGCCTTGGTTATGTGTGTTCCATACATATGTGCCTTATTCCCATTATATTTTTAATTCTTTCCCACTCTTCCCCGCCCCCAACAGACTCTTTGGGTATTTGTGAGAAAATGTGCTCCTGATTTTGCAGGGGACACCTGCAAAATACTTTGAAACTCCTGTTCCTGCCTTTTGAGTAAATGCTTTGTCTAAAAGGTTACTTGTTGATTGTGAAGGTGAAGCATATTGTTTGGGGCCTTCCTTCCTCCCTTCTCCCTCCCTCCCTCCTTTCCTTCCTTCCTTCCTTTCTTGCTTGTTTCCTTCCTTCCCTCCCTTTTGTTTTCCCCCTCTCTGCCTTCTTGTCTTCCTTTCCTCCCCCTCCATTCCCCTTCCTCTTCCTTCTTGATTTTCCTTTCTTCCCTCCCTTTTGTCTTTCCCTCCTTACCTCCTTTTCTTCCCTCCTCCTCCCCTTCTTTCCTTCCTTCCTTTCCCTTTTGTCTTTCCCTCCTTACCTTATTTTCTTCCTTCCCTCTCCTTTCCTCCCTCCCTTTCCTCCCTCCCTTCCTCTTTCCCTTCCTCCCTTCTTTCCCTTTCCTTCCTCTCCCTTTTTCCTTCCTTCTTTCCTTCCTTCCTTCCTACTTTTCTTTCCTTCCTTCCTTCTTTTCTTTCCTTCCTTCCTTCTTTCCTCCCTTATTTTTTTCAAGTCTCTTTAATGTCTGGCTTGAGAAAAGACACCTGGATTTTCATATCTGTCTCTGTATTTAATCTATTTCAATATGTTGTTTTGGATGAAATATATAAAGAAATTCTGGCTTCACACAGATATGTACTTGAAAAACGGAGTATTTTAATAGGCAAATAATAATGTTATGAAAAATAGATCTGACCTTGTAGACTACCTAAAAGCATCTTGGAGATCCCTAGGGGTCTATGGACTATACTTTTAGATCCTCTACTTCAGGAAGTAGTGAGGTCCTCATCCCTGTAGGGCTTCCAGCGAAGGTTGGATGACCACTTTTGTGGGACATTGTAGACAGGATTTTTGTTCATATTCAGAATGGAGTAGGTGATCTCCAAAGTCCCATTCAATTCTGAAATTCTGTGATTTTGTATAAGAACTTGAGAATACTTTCACAGTGTTGCTATTCTTAATTTCAAGTGTAACCTTGGGTCATACCTGACAGATAAATTTAGACAATAGGGCACTGATTTATAGCAATTCTGTGCTTATAAAATGGCTCATGCTTATTATGGCCCCAGTTAGAGACCAGAACTCTCCAACAGTGGGCTGGGGTTTTAGCTTCCAGCCTAGAAAGGCTCCTTTCTTTGAGTCCCCCATGCTCAGCCCATCGACTGTTATCAACCTGTCAAAATTCACCTTAGTTAGTTTCCTCAGAATTGCAAATCCTGTAGGGCTGTGTGGCCAGCCTGCCCCTTGCCCTAGTAGTTACACAGACTTTGAAGGGGCTATAACCAACTAGGACAATTGGTTTTGGAGACTACTTTTTGAGGGTTTTCACCCTCAGGGATGCCTCAGTTTCCATTGTTAATATGCTGGGGCTTCTACTCTTCTTAGTGTGAGTTTGGGCTCCCAGTGGTGGTGACAATGGCATCAGAAATTGATGGTGATTAATGAGACAGTAGACTGTTACATAAAGGATCCTCACTTTGGATTTAGGAGATCTGTTTTTTTAATTTTAACTCTGCCACTTACTATATGTGTGGCTTTGGACACAACTTGAGACCACTAAATGGTTCAGTGGATAGAGTGCTGGGCCTGGAGTCAGGAAGGTTTGAATTCAAATCTGGCTTCAGATACTCATCAGCTGTCTGTCTTTGGGCAAATCACTTAAACCCTTGACTGCCTCAGTTTCCTCAACTGTAAAATGTAATAATAGCACCTGCCTCTCAGGGTTGTTATGAGGATCAAGGGTCTTAATAAATGTTTGCTCTCTTCCCCCCTTCTTCCTATCCTTGGAAAAATCACTTAAACTCTATGAACCTTAATTTCCTTCTCTGTATAATTGAAATCTCATCTATTCTACCTATCTCACAACATTATTGTGAAGACAAAAATGAGATAATTTATGTGAAGTGTTTTGTAACTATAAAGCCCTATGTAAATGTGAGTCATTATTATAGTAGAGGAAGATGCTAAGCCCAAGAGCTAAGAGGTAGTAGGAGCCAGGGCACACTTGAATAACATCTAGTGAGACAGATCCAGTGCAGAGATGTCTTTACTCAGGGGCACATTGGCAACTGACAATTACAAATAATCACCTTACCCCGAATAGTGACACCCAGACTTTATGAGTTAACTATGACTGCCTTCTCAAAGGTTATCAATAATTTCCTCATCTTCTTTGACCTCTCTGCAGCTTTTGACCACCCCCTCCTCCTGGATATTCTCTCCCTTAACTTCCACAACACCACTCTTTTGGTTCTCATCCTATGTGTGTGACAACTTCCTTCTGCTTATTATCCATCTCCTGACTTATAAATTCCTAAGTTGAGTGTTCCCCAAGGCTCCGTCCTGTATACTCCTCTCTATTTGCATACTCTCATTTTGTGATTTCATTTGCTTCCAAGAGTTCAATAGTCATCTTTATATGGAGGACTCAAAAAACTTTATGTTTAGGCTTAATCTCTCATGGTACTCCATGTTGGATAACTTCACCTGGCTGTCTCATCAGCAACTCAAACTCAACATGTCCAAAATAGAACTCATCATCTTCCTCCCAACATATTTTCTTCCTCTAAACTTCCATCCATCCATCGATCTATCTATATCTATCTATCTATCTACCTGCCACCTTGACTCTTTTCTCTTCCTTTACCTCCCCATGTACAATCAATTACAAAGGCCTGTTGAGTCCACCTTTGTAACACTCTCATATGTGTCTCTTTGTAAATACACTTTTATACCATCTTCCAAACTGTCCTGGGACCCATTCTCCAGATTGGTGAGTTCTCGCCAGAATCATTATTTCATGAAGAGCCCCAGCTATACTTATTTCACTTCCAGTTCCCCTCTATGTTTTGTCTTCCCCTGTTAGAAAATATGCTACTTGAGAGTAATCATTGTCTTGTTTTTATAGCTTTTGTAATCTCATTGCTATCTATCTATCTGTCTATCTATCTGTCTGTCTGTCTATCTATAATGTATGTATGTATCTATCATGTTTGTATCTATCTATTGTGTATGTATGTATCTATCTATTTATGTATTCAGGCTTGAAATGCCTTTTGCCTACTAGCCTATCATAAAAGCTCCCTAATTGGTCTTCCTACCTTTCCTATCTAATCCATCTTTGAGACAACTGCCAAAATAAGTTTCTTTAGACACAGGTCTGACCACAACACTGCCCTTACTGGAACTCTTCAATGCCTCCTTAGTGTCTCAAACTCCATACAAGACCCTCCACATTCTGTCTCACACCTGCCTTTCCAGCTTTATTTCACATTCTCTCTGTTCCAACCAGACTAGTTTGCTGGCTGATCCTTGAATTCAGTATCCCAACATCTATCTGTTTATTCTCACAGGCTGCCTCCTTATATGATGCTCCCTTCTCACCCCTACCTCTTGGCTTCCTTAGCTTCTTTCAAGAGTCAGCTCAGGTGCAAAGCTTTTCCTGATCTGTTAGTGTTCTGTTATAATTAACAGAACAAGAGTGTTCTCTCTTGCCTCACATGATCTTGTATTTTCCTATTTGTGTACATGTTATGTTATCTACTAGACTATAAGCACCTTGAGGGCAGGGACCATTTTGGTTTTGTCTTTTTTTTCCTAGCAGCTATCATATTGTCTTGCATACAGTTGGAGTTCACAAGCGTTGGTTGAATTTCATTGTATCGAGCAAATGCTTCCCCTCCTCTTAGGGTGTTCTGGCTCTTTCACGACCCCTGCTCATAAAGCTCACTTTGCCAGCACAGTAACATTTGTGTGCAGTCTATCACCACATTAAATTAAAATGCATGGTTTTATTCCCTAGGTCTGTTTGATTATAGGAATGAATGGTGAAATTTTATGGAACAATTTTTTTTACAGACTTATAAATGGATAGTTAAGTGGACACTATGCAAGATAAATTTATCAACTTGCTCAGAGTACTTCAGAAATTCACAGCCACAGAAGACAGACAGAATTGTGGCTAGTCTTTTCATAGAAATAATAAAAATAGTAATAGCTAGAGTTTACATAGCGCTTTAAGGTTGAAAAGCCCTTTACATATGGTATCTCGTTTGATGCTGACTGAGTGCTCACTGGATCATAGCTAGCTGCTAAGAATATAACGTTAGATAATTCCAGAAAAATGGGATTTCTAAAAATGATTCCCCTACTAAGCAAAGACACCAGGGGTAAAGAAAGCCAATAAAAATGCCAGTGCTGCCACTGGAAGAACTTGGACAGAGATAGCAATTGGTTATCAGCCAAAATGTTTTACAGCAAACTTGACTGGAGTAATGGGGGCTGGACAGCTCAAAGAAGTGCAGCAGTTTTGCTCGCATATTCTTCTGAGGGCAGGAAAACATTGGGTGGAGGGAGTACCTATTCCAGTGTTCCAATAACAGATCCATGGAAGGATCAAAGACAGTCTAAAGTTAACACCTTCACTATAAGGTCGAACAGGGAGAGAAACACATCTTAATATGTCTTTGTATATAATACATTTCCTAGAATAGTGCCCTTCACACAACATCCTTTCTTCAACAGTGATGTAATGGTGGGAAAGTTCTGAATATGGAATCTGAAAAGACCTAACGTTAAGTTTTAGCTAACTCAGTAGCCATGTGGCCTTGGGAAATTGTCTCTCTGGACCTCAATTTCTTCATTTGTGAACTGAGGGGTTGGATGGGATTATCTCTAAGGTTATAGCCATGGCAATCTGGGAGTCTCTTCTTTCTGAAAGGCAAACTGGTGTAGTGAAAAGACCGTTGGCCTTGGAGTGAGGAGACTGGGATGTGAATCTCAGCTCTGATACATACAAGGTGTGTGAGCATAGACAAGTCATTTAACCTCTATGAGCCTCAATTTCCTTATCTGTAAAATAGGGATTATTGTACTACTCACATCATTGTTGTACTTCCTACAGAGACTACTTCTTCTACAGTGTTGTCATGAGGAAGGCACTTGTTGTTCTAGATTTATGATTTCACTGGTGCGGAGGAACTCCCAGCATGGAAATTCCTTCACTTATGCATGTCTGTCACCTTTCTGTAACTTACAGTCTTACTCAGAGAGTTCCCTGTGATAGTAAGAGATTATATAACCTGCTTATGACTACACAGCAAGTATGGATCCAAGCCATTACTTTAATGCCATTTCTCCCCTAATCCAAGGCTGTTTGATAGAAGAATGAAATGCTAGTTTGCATTAGGAATGTCCCATTCCAAAGCATCATGGAATATCAGATTTGGAAAGGACCACATAGGTCATCTAGTTCAAACTTTTGGCATGTTTGAGCCATATTTGGAGAACTAGAGCACATTGTAAAGTCGCATTGCAGCCCTTATTGACTTTCTTCTCAACAGAACATTTTTGTCAATCTGGTGGGTCACATTTAGCCTAGTAAATCCATTTTTCTGGAACAATGTCAGTTGTGGAGTTTTTAGCAGCCTCTAAGGCATGACGGATGCTCAGGGAAGGTCGCGTGATAAAAATGGCTGGGAATAGATACTTTTCTTTTGGGAGGCAGGGAAACTTGGAAGGACTACAGCTGTCAAATCAGACAAACTTCACCTGTACAACTTTAGATCCATCATGCCTAGGAAATGGAAAGATAAGGTTACACTCAGTGAGGTGCTGAGACATGGAAAATTGAACTGACCCCAGGGCCGTGTTAATTAAAGCACAGGCTTTCTGAGCAGGGCTTATCAACGGACAGGAATCAAGACTCCTCAAGTGTGTTTGATACAAGATCAAACTCAATAAGCACTTATTTCCCACATGGTTGAGAAGCACTTCAAGGACCCACTGGAAGCACTACCTAAACTTGCATGGCACAGACCCAAATCTATGTAAGGCATGAACTTTGATCAAGGCAGCTGTAAGTGCTTTGGGATTTCAGACCAATCTGAACCCCAGAGCCATTATTAACCATGGCAAAAATGAAAAGTGGAATTAGGAGGGAATTTGGGGAGAATGGAAAATTAATAGCAGGATCATGTCCTACATGAGTGCAATATCTTGAGAAGCAGTTGGTGTTTGCAATCAGTATTCTCCTGCAACCAAGACTACACAATTATTAGATTCAACATCTCCAAACTAGCCTTTTTGCCTTAAGGGAGAAAGAACAGTGTACTTTAATATAGACTTTCGTGGTTTGTCCTTCGTTCTTGAAGAGGACCATGACATCAGGGAGATGATGACATGACTTGCAATTGGCTTTGATTTGAGTGAGGGAAGGCTGTGCAAGGTCACCAGCCTCTCTTTCTCCTCCAGAGCCATCTGGGTCCAGTGGCCAGATATTGATCAGGATAACTGGAGATGGCCCAAGATGCAGTGGGAGACCTAGGCCCTTTTAAACTAAGGTCTTTCCAGGTTCTCACTTTGAGTGAGGCAACGCCCATTCAAAAAGGCCACTTGAAGAAGTGAGTCAAGGGATGGCCCCTTTAATAAAAAAAAAAATCAAACTGAGAAGGGAAGACCCTTAGGGTTGCTGGCCAGAAGAAAAACAGTTACTGTTTACATTCACTCTGAGCCTGGAGGACTCAAAAAAACAACCATGAAGTGTTGCTTGGGCAGGGACCTATTACTGTTTGGACCATGAGATTCAGAGTGAATTGGGTTTAAGGCATGGTCCTTGAGAAAGAAACCTAGCCAGTAAATCCAAAGTTAATATAGACAGCCAGTCTCAGGCAGGAAGACCAGCCTTCACATCTCTCTTCTGACAAATACTGGTTATGTCATTACGGGCAAGTCACTTGACTTTTCAGTGCTCTCTACACAGCTCTCTAAGACTATACATTGTAGAACAGTTGATCTGTATTGGAACAGGGAGTTTTCTCACCTGGAGTTCCCTACATCAGCAAAATTCAAGGCCCAGACAAAAAAAAAAACAACAAAATGTATGGCACTGTATGTAAACATCCTGTATTTTTGGCACATAATGTGTTCCAAGTATCATGGAATTTTGATTAAAAAATGTGAGACTGCAAGTTACATAGGATTTTTTTTCTCTTTGTATAATTCATGTTAAGCCTCGGGCTAGAAATTTCTTTTTTGGTGCAAAGAAACAGACAAGGGGAACTGTGATGTTTTCAAGAAAGGCACGTTGTATGTTTAGCCCTCATTTCTGGTGCCCGGTTTCCTTTGGAGAATCTATGAATGGAGCTTGTGAGTGGCTGAAATGCAGAGTGTTGAGAGAAGGAAAGTTGTTGTGGGGTGTGCTGATGGAATGCGGGCAGCATGGTTAGTATGCTAGCTGGTGATGAGTGACATTCTGCACGGGAATCCTGTGCCAGATGTGTTTGCACAGAGGGGATGTGTGTATCCCAAATGAGTTCTGCATTCTGAGGTCTCCAAGAGAGGAGAGAGATATACTGAGTAAGGTACTCTTTCTCCCTGCATGGGCCCTTTCCCCAAATTGGTTTTAAAGAGGTGCTTGTAGCAATTATGTATTTCATTAGATGAGGTGCTAAGTACAGTAAGTGTGTGGCACCTGATGGAGTGGCTGTTATTGTAATTGCTTCCATTTAATAGAAGAGCTAATTATACCCCAAGTAGCCAAGAAACAAGGTCCCCAAATAATTGGCTTTAAAAACACACATACAAAATGGTTTTCTATGTTGGTGCTTTTATTAGGTGCTTAGTCACTTCACAGTTGTAATCTATGGAGAAAGATTCTTCCTATGCTTTCTAATAACAAATCTTCAAGTAACTGAATTTCTCTTCCTCCACGTTTTTTCACTATGATTCATAAATTATAGCATCCTAGAATTGGAAGAATTTGAATGTGATTTGTCCTCTGTGCTTCCTGCTAATTCTAGAGTTCTGTCATTCTGGAACTTCAGAAATGACATGCCAAAATCAATCTGAAACATGGATCCCTTTTTCAACATCCCGTGTGATTATTCAGCCTCTACTTGAACACCTCCAGTGATGAGAAACTCACTACCTTATGAGTAATGCTCCATTTTTGAACAGTTCAATTTTAGAAGGTTCTTAGATTGGGCTGAAATCAGTTTTCCTTACTATTCTCCTAGTTCTTCCCTGTCTCTGAAATCTAATTACCCTTTTACATGAGAACCCTACAAATAAAGACAGTGATGAAGTTATTTTCCCTCTAAATCTTTTCTTCTCTAATTTAAAGATTCCCAGTTCCCTTAACCATTCCTCACATGACATAGTTTCAAGTTTCCTCACCAAATTAGTTATCCCCTGGATAAACTCTAGCTTGTCAAGTTCTTTCTTAAAATGTGACATCCAGAACTGAACATAGAACTTTCAGATATGGTCTTACCATGACAGAATGCAGTGGGACTATCATCTCCATGGACTGGATATCATATACTACTAACATAGGCAGTACTCACCTACAAACACAGCCCGAGACAATATTAGTCTTTTTTTTTTGACTGACCTAACAGTAGATTCAGTTAACTTAAAACCCTCTAAAATCCCCTAATCTTTTTCACAAGAATGCTAATCTAGCCCCACATTCCCCTTCTTATACACGGGAATTTGTTTTTTGAACCTAAGTTCAGGGATTTACAGTTAGTACAGGCTATAAGATTCAACCTATCCTTTCAGCCTGTCAAAATATTTTTAGATGCTGATCTTGTCAATTAGCTCTCCCTTTCAGCATTATATGACCCACAGATTTAAAAAGCATACCATTTATTCCTTTATTCTTGGCATTGATAACCATGGTGACTAGAATAAGGCTAAAGAGAAAGCCCTGTGGCATTCCACTAGAGATGGCCCTTTAATTGGAGCCTTTCTACTCTCTTTGAGAAATACTTATTCTAAAGCCAGAGGGTAAAATAGAAATTGAAAGAATCCACAGATCGCCTCCTCAAAAAGATCCCCGAAAGAAAACTCCTAGGAACATTGTTGCCAAATTCCAGAGCTCCCAGATCAAGGAGAAAATGCTGCAAGCCACCAGAAAGAAACAATTTGAGTATTGTGGAAAAACAATCAGGATAACACAGGATCTAGCAGCTTTCACATTAAGGGACCGAAGGGCTTGGAATATGATATTCCAGAGGTCAATGGAGCTAGGATTAAAACCAAGAATCAGCTACCCAGCAAAACTGAGTATCATGCTCCAAGGCAAAATATGGATTTTCAATAAAATAGAGGACTTTCAAGCTTTCTCAGTGAAAAGACCAGAGCTGAATAGAAAATTTGACTTTCAAACACAAGAATCAAGAGAAGCACGAAAAGGTAAACAAGAAAGAGAAATCATAAGGGACTTACTAAAGTTGAACTGTTCTGTTTACATCCCTACATGGAAAGATGATGTCTATGATACATGGGACCTCAATAGTAGCTGAAAGGAATATGCATATATATATTTATATATATATATATATGTGTGTGTGTGTGTGTGTGTGTGTGTGTATGCATATATACACATATGTGTGTGTCTATGTATGTACATATGTAGGTGTGTATATATATGTCTATATATATAGACATATATGTATATAGACAGAGGGCACAGGGTGAGTTGAATATGAAGGAAAGATATCTAAAAAAATAAAATCAAATTAAGGGATAAGAGAGGAATATATTGAGAGAGGGAGAAAGGGAGAGATAGAATGGGGTAAATTATCTTGCATAAAAGTGGCAAGAAAAAGCGGTTCTTTAGGAAGAGAAGAGGGGGTAGGTGAGGAGGAATGAATAAATCTTGCTCTCATAGGATTTGGCCTGAGGAGGGAATACCATACACACTCAATTGGGTATTTTACCCCACAGGAAAGAAGGAGGAAGAAGATAAAAAAGGGGGGACAATAGCAGGGAGGGCAGACGGGGGAGGAGGTAATCAAAAACAAACACTTTCGAAAAGGCACAGGGTCAAGGGAGAAAATTCAATAAAGGAGGATAGGTTAGGAAGGAGCAAAACAGTTAATCTTTCACAACATGAGTATTGTGGAAGGGTTTTACATAATGATACTCATGTGGCCTATGTTGAATTGTTTGCCTTCTTAGGGAGGGTGGGTGGGGAGGGAAGAGGGGAGAGAATTTGGAACTCAAAGTTTTAAAAACAGACGTTCAAAAATAACAACAACAAAAAAGTTTTTGCATGCAACTAGAAAATAAGATGCACAGGCAATGGGACATAGAAATTTATCTTGCCCTACAAGAGAAGAAGGGAAAGGGGGATAGGAGGAGAGTGGGGTGACAGATGGGAGGGCTGACCGGGGAACGGGGCAACCAGAATATACACCATCTTGGAGTGGGTGGGAGGGTAGAAATGGGGAGAAAATTTGTAATTCAAACTCTTGTGAAAATCAATGCTGAAAACTAAATATATTAAATAAATAAAAAGAGGAAAAAATAAAAGGGAGAAATACTTATGTGAGAAATTTGCTTGTAATGCTTATTACACAGTAGCCACATGGCTTACTCTTAGAGAGTACCATGGATAGTATTTTGACTTTGCATTCATATATGCTATCAATATTATTCCTTATAGGATCAGAAGATCATAGATTTAGAACTAGATAAGACCTTAGATGTCTTCCAGTCCAACTCTCATTTTACTGATGAGGAAATTGAAGCCTGGATCATAGAATCAAGAGATGAAGTGATTTGTACAGGCATGGATAAAAAGTAGCTGAGCTGGGATTTGAACTTGGGTCCTCTAACCTCCAATTCAATGCTCTTTTCACTGCCCCAAGTTTATATTTATCCACTAGATTTATAATAACTGTGCCTGGTTCCATTAGACTCCAAGACACATTCACTGACCCTTAAGATAAATTGTAGTTAGTATGTTTAGTTATTTTGGAAATACAATTATTAAAAGTATTTTTGAAAGCACAAAAATATGTGGCGCAGTAGTATACTTAGGTGGGCCAATCTAAAATGCCAGCTACCCATTAGTGACTTGAGCCTTGAAACAAAAGCGTAGGTGAAGAATATTCCAAAACCTATGACTGTTCCTCAGTGGTAATCATAGATGAAAAAGCCTATTCTGGAACAAAGTATCAGGTAAAGAGGATAGAAGTATTAGGGTTTCTTGAGGTCCTCACTGCCTCTGGAACGTATTATGCAAACAATAATGGCATTTTTATAGTGCTTTAGAGTTGGCACAATGCATTATTTCATTTGAGCCTCAAAAGAACCTTGTGAGGCAGGTACTACAATTAAAGTTACCCATATTTTGTACATGAAGAAACTGAGGCTCGGAGAGGGCTAGTGGCTTGGCCATTGGTCACATGGGCAGTAAATGGCAGGATGGGATTTAAACCCAGGTCTTCTTGACTGTGAATCTAACAAAATGGTACCATGCCACTTATATAGTGATTATTATGTGCCAGGCATTATGCTAAGTGCTGGGGTGAGGGATAGAGAAGGAAAGGTGGAAATAGTCCCTACCCTCCAGGAACTCACTAGCCAAATCCCTCCTGTTCTTAAAGACCTAGGTCAAGTCTTGTCTTCCTGCCTTCCCTTACAATGCCATTTCTCAACGATCTTCTCTTTCTTTGAATTCTTAGCTCAAGAGTGTACTTGAGCCCTTCCAATGTGTATCCTATCACCTAGCTATTTAAAGTATGCTTTCTCAGACCACTGATCATTCTCTATGTGTTAGTCTCACCTTCCAAACTTGATTGTAATCCCCTTGCTGGCAGGGATTATGTCTTATACTCATTCTGTGCCCCTCAGCACCCACTATAATACAGAGTGCATGGTCAGACTTTTAATAAATCTTATTTGATTTATTGCTTGAGGTTCAACATTCATGAAGGTCATATTTTGGTGAAAATAATTTTTAACAAATCTGTTATTAGTAATAACCCTTATTTGAGTTATGGAGGAAGTCTATATCCAGGAAATCCCAATAATTTGTATGTGGCCACAATCAATTCAATGAAGAATCCAGGGGAAAGAAGTAAGCCTTCGAGTTGTTAATCTGCTGTGTGGTTATATTGCTACTCACATAGACAATGTGTGACAAGGCTGCAGGGTGGGTTTTCATGTTGCTGGGAATCATGTAGGGAGAATTGGTGGAATAGGAAAACCACAGCCAGCCGTTGGCTTTTCCTGCAGTGTGGTATAGTGGAAGGTGGATCCAAAGACAGAGGAACTCAGTTTGAATCCTGACTGTCACTTACTACCCATGTGATGTTAGTCAGATTGTCTACTTTAGTTCTTGGGGCCTCGCTTTCTTCATCTATAAAATGGAGGTCTCTTCCAAATATAACTCCATGATCCTATGATCATCCGTTTGATGGGGAGGGGAAGAGGATTGAGAAACAACATAATTTAAAATCTGATCGGCTCTTGCTTAGTTGACACAAACCTAGAGAATGCTGTTATTTGTCTTGCCTAGAATTACTAAGTGCATAAAAAAGAAAGAAGAGGGTACAGGTCTGTGTCTGGAGTGGAATGTATCCCAGATGAGTCTGGAAAATTCTTCAACCTTTTACTTTCTTTTTCTCCCTCAAAATGGAGAATGTTGCAGGTAGGTTCATTAACAATTAAGTCAATTAATACAATCTTTATATGGCTTCTCCTTGGTTGTCAGGGTCCATTAAATCAGTCATAATGAGACAGTGCACTGTTCTTTGGACTCCATCCTTTATCCCTGTGTCTTAGAGGGAACAGTTTTTTCAGGGAATGTCTGATGAGGAATGATGTTTTTCAGAGGCCTTCTTGAGATTTACAAAAATGAAATGACCCCACACTGCTAAACTACATCAAGCAATTTATCTAGATGGTGTAATGTAGTCATACATAAAAGCTAGAGCAGTTCTTCTGCTGCTATATGTATGTAGCAATTATCTTACGTTTATTTGATATATCAGTTATGGCATGGTAAGGATACCAGTCACATGGCCACAGTTAAAGATGTGTCAGCACTTCTGTTGCAAGCCTTGATTTTCAAGAGTTTATAACTTGATCATAAAACCCAATCACAGGATGACTCTTGCCACAAAAAGTCAAGTCCCAGAAGACATTAAAAATGAAAAACAAAACAAAACTCTGACAAAGTGACCCACAGGCAGCAAAATAAAGGAGCATATCCTTTTAATTTTCCCCCCTCCCTCCAAAGATATTATATTCTTCAATGGCTGTGGGCTAGTTTTCACCTTGACTTGCATGGAAGAGGTTACTACCAGCTATAAGTAGAATTTAGTCCTTTCTATGCTAGATAAAAATCCTAGCCCCAGGTGGTACTGAAGGGCAGTCTGTGCAAGGGAGGTTTATTGTAACTAAGTCTCATGTTTGTGTGTGTGTGTGTGTGTGTGTGTGTGTGTGTGTGTGTGTGTATGACACCATTACTCTGTTCACAAATTTTCATTTTCCAAAATCTGGAAAGCTGCAAATAATTAAGCATTAAGATTTTGCATTTTACCCTGCATTCATTATACAGTTAAATTGATATGTGACTTGTAGATATATTTTTTAAGTACTGGAGTAAAGGTTAGGATGTCCTATACAGTACTAACTTAAATATAAACATTACTTATTGATTTTAATGACAGCGTCAACCAAAAAAGAGTCATGCCTAAAAAATCCTAATGTTCAAGTGAAACAAAACTAATACAGAATTAAATGATAAGACCATAGATTTGGAGTTGGAAAGAACCTTAATGACTATGAAGTCCAGCCCTTTTATTTTCCAAATGAGGAAACTGAGGCTCAGAGAGGTTGACCAGGTAGCACAGTAGATAGAGTATAGAACCTAGAATCAGAAATCAGGAAGATCTGATTGTGAATCTTGTGTCAGACTCTTATCTGTGCGACCCAGGGGAAGTCATTTAACATCTCTCAGCCTCAGTGTTCTCTCCCATAAAATAGGGATAATAAGTTACAGAATTGCAAGGATCAAATGAAATTATATGTATAAAACACTATATAAATGTTAGCTATTATTTTAGCCTAATTGCCCAAGGTCACACAGTTACTAAGTATCTGAGGTGAAATTCAAATTCAGGTCTTTCAAAGTCTGCTCTAGTATATTAATCACTGTATTATATAATAGGACAAAGTAGTGCTCCTCTTTTCATTAAGTTACTTGAAAGGTGATGAACTTTTCAGAAGCACCTTTAAAACATTGTTCATTCACAGAGAGATGGCCATCTGCACCAAGATCACAGATCCTTGAAATTTTGGAATAAGTTAATTGCAAGTAAATTTTAATTTTCAAGTTAATTTTGAGTTAATTTTCTGATTGTTAGTGCTAGGTGAGGTGGGTTCAAAGTTGCTATGATAAGCAACCCTCACCCCTGGCCCCTGAGCTTGGCAGCTTCCTCTCTTCCCAAATTCTCCCTGCTACTCTTGTCAGCCCATTCCAAAGGCTTAAACACACACAGGTATGTAGGGAATCATAGCAGAGAACAAACTAGAAGTCTTGTTCTTCTAAAAGAAAAAAAATAAAAACAATTTTGCAAACTCTTCCAATTTTTTTTTTACTTTTTTTTTTTTTGCAGGGGGGAAGGCAGGGCAATTGGGGTTAAGTGACTTGCCCAAGGTCACACAGCTAGTAAGTGTGTCAAGTGTCTGAGGCCACATTCGAACTCATGTCCTCCTGACTCCAGGGCCAGTGCTCCACCTAGCTGCCCCCTCTTCCAATTTCTTTACTTTTTCATTGATATCTTTTGCTTTTATGTCACTTTCATTTCCAAATACAACTCCCCCCCCCACCTAGCAAATCATCCCTCATAGCAAAGAATAAAAATAGAAAATAAAGCAGTTCAGCAAAACCAACCAACAAATCAACTGAATGTCACAGTATCTACAATGTCCCCATCTCTGCAAGGAATGAAGGGAGGGGTTCCCATTTTTTTTATCTTTTCTCTGGGGCCATACTTGATCATTCCATTTACACAAGCACTTCATTATAGGTTTTGTGGTTGTGTTGCTTTTGTTCTTTGCCTTTACATCATTGCAATTAATGTGTATTTCTTGCAGGCTCTGGTTCCTTCATTCTGCCTCAGTTTATGTGTCTCTGAATTCTTCTTATTCATCATTTCTTACAGGGCAGTAGTATTCCATTAGATGCAGGCAACACAATCTGTTTGGCTATTTCCTAATGGATGACCATCTGCTTTGGTTTTAGTTCTGTAATACCACACACACAAGAATGCTTCTATGAATATTTTGACCGCCTCTCAGATTTCAGAGCATAAGCCCACTCTTGTTGCCCCTATGTATGGGTGGCTGTATCGCTTCACACTCAAGTTTTCAAAGAATCTCATAATAACATTTCATATTCATGTGAGTTAGGCTTGCTCAAAACATCTGCTAATTATTAAAATTTAGTTTTGACCAATTTCAAGGAGGGCTGCACAATGGCAAAAGTACAGGTTTACTACATATTAACATTCAAGGGCTTTAAAAAAAGATTGTGTTTTCCCTTGTGTTTTGATATTTTAGCTATTAAAAAACAGAGAAAACAAAAAAAAAAAGAAAAGAAAAAAGGAAGAATCATTTGTATTTAATGAATGTGGGGAATTTTGACTAAAGAGGGCTCCAGAAATAAGCTCCCTCTAACTTTCTTCTTTTTCACCTTGCTTTTATTTTTACTATGAGCCCAAGAGCCAAAGGTCACTTCAGTTGCTATATTTGGGGAGGAAGCAACTGCAGTATAGTTTAAAACATCTTAACCATGATTATGAGTTAGGAGTTATTATATGATATTGTTTGGTAAGATAAGCATGGAACATAAGCATATTAGCTGAACAATTTGGGTCTAATTTCATATTCAATTAGTGCTAAATAAACAAGACATTTTTTAATCATTGTTCTGGTCTCTTGGGTTCATAATGTAGTTTATAATCATAAAAGTCAGCTCTTAATTCCTTTTAGTTTAAGAGATATACGATTATTACCAAGCTAAAGTGCTCTTGATAGTCTTAAAGTGGACTACTTTTGGGGGTCCAGGGTGGGTTCTTGGAGATGCACTGAAGACAGTTAAAAATAAGGGGAAAAAGCAGCTGCATGACTTCAAAGTGTTTTTAAGTACTCCATATTCAGCTATTCAGTATCCCATTCCCACCTGTCTTGTTTTCATGTGGTATATGAAATAAGGATAGCTAGAGTTCTTTACCCATGTAAAATGTGTGGTTATGTGTAATGAATGATGGGGTAATCTTCTGTGAAACACAGAAACTGTTCTGATACTGGCTCACATAAACCCAAGTACTAGAGGTGAAGAAATAATGAAACTGAGAGACTGTCATTGGAGAACATCAAAAGCAAAGGCTGCCTCAGTAGATTTTTCTAGTACCACCTGTTTTGAGGCAAATACCCTGAGGAAGTTTTTCGCTTGGTCTCTTTCCATGGCCTGTTACAGATGGCTCATTTTTGATATGTCATGTGATGCTTGCTGAAAAGCTGAGTAAGAGCAAGTGTTCACACATATCTAGACACAGTGGAACAAACTCAGTTACAGATAGATAGATGGCAGATAGAGCAAAAATTTATTAAATATTTACTATAATCCAGCACTGTACTAAGTTCTAGGAAATCAGAACTTTCTTCCATTTACAGAGCAAAGCAAAATCAAGGGAGCTGTCAATATCCTGAAAAAAAGAAATCCAAATGATAGATTCTGTATTAAGAAATAAATACAAAGTACATAACTTAGGCTAACACTCTTTCCTGTAATTCACTCATTTTTCTTTGTACTTTCTTTTATGATCTCTCTCTGTGTGTGATCTTAAACCACAACCCATTTCCCTCCTTCCCTCTCTTATCTGAATGTCTGGATTTCAAGCTTGCATGTTCTGCGAATAAGAAGGAAAAACAAATTCTTAACTTTAGTTACTATTATTATTATTATTATTAGGGAGGTTTGACACGAAAATAATCAATTTCTCCAAATTCTCTAAACTAGGATGTGTTTGGATCCTCATATTTTTTGGTAGATTGCTCAAAGTTGGTATTTTTAAAAAATGCTTCTTAAATAGGATTTAATTAAAATTCAAACTAAGTAAATCTAAAGTGTGTCCAAATTTAAAAGAAAATAAGCCCACCGATAGCTCTGTGACATAAACTACCGTACAGATCTCTTTTTTCTATTTTTTGCTACTTCGAGATTTGCTGTAGTTACCGTGCTCTGTGTTCTAGAATCCAGAAATAATAACTAAACACAAGTTACTTGTGTCTTGAAAATACTATGACTTATGGTCCATTGGTGGCCTTCATTATGAAAGTCTGGCTCTTGGTTTGAGGGGTGCCCAGGTGAGCGTATGGCTCCAGGCTTTTATTTTAGGCTCTTTGACCTAAACATGCAGCGTAAACAGTGTTTGGAATAAGGACTACAGGCACTGACTTGTAAATGAGAACCACACAGCTGCAGGTATCAGGACATTCCGGGGGAACTAAAGAAACTAATTGGAAGAACTTGGAGCCACCTAGGATTTAAAAGTGTGGGATGGGGAGAGGGGGTGACTTTTAAGGACACTGGCTAATCAGGTGACAGAGTCCTGAACTTCAAAGTCAGGAAATTAGGAAATTCCTTCAAAAAAGCAAATTATAAGTATAGAAAATGACCTCCAATCAGGGAAATAGACGGAAGGATAGTGATTCAGGATCCTGTTTGTTCCAGTTTAATGAAGCGTATTTGGAGGATATTAACTAGTCCTAAGGAGCACGGCTAAGCATGTGTCAACTTTTTCCATTGCTACCTCCTCTCCCCGCCAACTCCGGCCCCCACCTTTTCAAGGGGCTTATCACCAAGCCACTTAAATTCATAGCAGACCAAAGCTTACTGCGCAAAGCAAGTGCCAGTTTTCACTCCCTCAACCTCCGCCCCTTCCCCATTATCTCAATTAGCATGGTTTTAAGTTACAGAAACTCAAAATACTAGACAGAAGGCAATTAAAGCGTAACAATGTATTCCTGAACGTTAAAACTTTGGAAAGGCTTTTTTTTTTTTTGGTCCATAAGGTAGCCAGCCACGGAAAAGGAGCAGATAGATTAGTCAAGATCCATACTGTATTCCTGGACATCCCTCCGATATCCCAGCGGGATTTTTCTTAACTGTTTCTCCTCATTCCTTAAGATATGAACATGAGGTGTTTCTTTTCAAACCTTCAACAAGGACTTTGAGTGTAACAGTTTGAAGCATAAAAATGATGGCATGAGGTGTTTGTCAAAATCGGACCCCAAAAGCGAATAGGGGAGGACGGCAGGAGAAGAGGGAATATGAAGGGCCCGCCGGGAGTTGTTAAAGCAGTGGGAAGCACCCAGATTCTCTACCTGCGGCTTTATATGAAGTATTTTCTTGATTCATCCTGCAGTTAGCAGGACTAGTGGCCACTTGGGTAGGTCAGTGGAAAGAATCTGGGTGGATAAAGGCAGAATTCCACCTCAGGAAAGAGGAAAAAAAAAGCACCATAAATTTTCCTATAGGTTTGCACGCCCCCCTCCCTTTTGCATAACAACAACAAAAGACTGAGGTTAAAAATTCCTGGCAAAAAAAAAAACAAAACCCAACATGCTTATCCTGCGTTGGATAAAGTTATGAGTTTAAGCTTCCAGCTACCAGGTCAAAGGGAACCCTGTTTCGCCATTTACTTACCCAAGCAAGGCAGCTATTAGGTCTGTAAGATCTCCTAGTGTTCCCCATATCCCTGAAGTAGGCACTTGGGGAGATGAATTATGAACAGGATGGGGTGTTGTGACTTGAAATTTCCTTGCTTTATTGATTAGAACAAGACCCAGGTTTTGTATACACATATGTGTGAGAGGAACACAAGAAGTGGACCTTAACACAAGGTATATTTTTATGGTGACTTGGCAATTCCTGGCAACTAAAATGCAAATTTAGGGTGCAGAAGAGGTAGTTTTTACATGTATGCTTTTAAATAGAAAGTAGTGATCTTACAGTAAGAATCTGAGTCAGGCAGTCAGAATCGAACATTTATTTTAAAATGCAGGTTTAAATGTCTGAGCTCTGCATAATGCAAAGAAGTTAGCAAGTCAGATGTCTTTACGTGCAATCAGAACATGAGGCTGGTATTTGGTAGGGATTTGGCTTTTAAGTATCAAATAAGAACACCACGTATTCAGAGAGCCTTTCAAACTATAAAATCACCTTTAAAATCCTGCTACTAAAGATAGTACATAACTGGTGATTTATCATCTGGTGTTGATAATATTGTATTTCTTTCATTATCTCTACTATAAAAGTTGCATTGTTTTTTAAAGTGTATTTGTCTGCTAACTGGTACATCCAAGTGACTTCAACAGCAGTTTGAAGTGTGTAAAAGAGAAGCATGAGAGTATGAGATTGGACCCAATGTCAAATTTTGGAGAATTTTGGATTTTTTTTTAATCCAAGAAAAAGCACATACTCAGATATATCTTTTGTAAAGCGGATGCTGATTTAAAATTGAGTATGGCTCAAGTAGATTTACATAAGATGTGAAGTTGAACAAACCACCATCATTTTTTGATGAGTTTGTATATATAATTAAATATTTGCCATACCTTAAAAAAAGAAAAGCTACTAAATAAAGAATGCATAACAATTTCAAAGACCCAAAGCAGCTGCTGGAAAAGTACATTTGAGTTGTATAGCCAGATTATAATTGCTTCCATATTTTAATGATCTTGATGCTCTTTCTGATAATGAAACATTTTTAAAGTTCTGTACTATCTTTAAAACTTTGATATATTCTCCATGTGGAGAGGCTTTACAGCATTTTAGAACATTTTAAAGATTTCTTTTCATGGTAGGTTCAAAGTTCTTCACTGTGTTGTTGGTTGCAGTAGACTTGAGAAATAATTATCTAATACTCTGTGATAGTATTTCCATAAAAAGAGACTATATTGAAAACAGTTTTCCCCAGCCAAAAAACTGATTTAAACATTAATTTTTATGTTCTGTGAAAATGTGTTCATTTCCAGATTTCTTAAAATAACTGACCATGTAATATGACAGTTTTACATAGTCTTCATTCTCATGGCCTGGAAAACTTCCCTACCTCCATTAAAATATCTTGAATAGGGTTATACTAGTATATATCTTAATAGTACAGTAATGTATCCGAAGCTTAGAATATTGTGATATTGTGTTTATTATTTACAGAAGAGTTTGTTTCTTAGCTACAGAATGTTCCAATGAAATGCCCACAGGATAAAAGTATAATTTGAAAACTTCAGAGAATTGATATTTATTGTGAATCTCTTATATGCAAAGCTTTCCTTTCTGTGCCTGAATCCTATACAATATACCCTTCCCTATATACAATATGTAGCTGTGGCAAATTATTTATAGATTTGTGGCTGAGAAGGCCAAAGCCCTACTGTCTATCTCTTCCACACTAGGGTTATATTTGATGAAAAACAAAATCAAAAGGATGTATTCACTCACTTTAGCTCTCTATCTCATTAGTTCCTGAATCCTTTGACTGAAAATATGTCAAATTGAGTTTAAGAGGGCTTATTTGATTTTTTTTTTAGCCCTTTGTTCAGTGCTATGTGTCAGTTTCTTGAAAATACACATTAATTTTGCAAGTGACAATATAAAAAGCATTCCTTTCATAGGAAAATAAGGGCATCTACAGTGTCGGTATAGCATGAGACTATATTTTACCACCTTACATCATATCTAATTTTGGATACAAACCCCAACTTAACATTCCTCTGTATCTGGTTACTTGATTTGGCCTTGAACGTCATCTGCCTTGCTACATGAAAAACAATTGCCTGTCATCTGGCTAACTCTCATTGTAAGGTTTCCTCACACAATCCATGTGTGCAGCAGTACATGTGAAACTTCACTGTCTTTTATAACGACTTTAATATAGTTTCTCCCCCCCCCCCCACACCCACGCACAGTAGCTGCAGTGTTCCTTAAAACACATCTAGTTCCTTTCTGGCAAAATACAGCTCAATTTTAAATGTAGCATAGAAACTAAGGAAATCCTGAGCAAGAATGATGCCATGAAAACCTGGCACCGTTCATTTGTTTCCTGTTTGGCTACATTTTACTTGGCAAGGTGGTATTATTGACTCAGAGTGCAGCCAACATTAAAATCATTTTGCAAAAGCAACCTAAACTGTTTCATTATCTTTAGTTAAAATACAGCAACCCAACTCTGAGCTTTAGAGACGATGCCTTTAGCTGGAGTATTATTTTCTGATTTTTCCCCCTCCGTTTTTGACAAATTTAGACGGAGTTTTGACATAAGGGTGGCCGTGTTAGGGTGAGGGGGATGGTATTAGGTGTTTCCCCCTCCCCCTTTCCCTTGGGATAGCGTTTGATGAAGCAAATGGACAGGGCTAGATGAGAGCTACTTCCTGTGGCTTCCTGAGGATCCCTTGCACTAGCTTGCATTTTCTGTCCAGGATTTCTTTCCCTGATCGTGGACTTGTCCGGCCTTCTGGAGCTCGGGAGACTGCAAGGGGGAGGTGGGGGTGGGGGGCGCCTTCGGGAACTCCGCGTGGGAGGCAAGGTCATGGAGCGGGTGGATGCCGTCGGGCCACGCTGCCCTTTGAGGCTGGCAGATGTCTAGGGTGCCCCGGAGGGCAGAGGCGCTCCCTGCACTCTTGGAGCCCAGGGAAGGGGGTAGTTTAGCGGGGAAGCCAAGAGACTGTCTGCAACTAACTGGGACTAGGAATGCAGGACTGAGGGGAAGCCGTGGCCGGGCAGCGTTTCGCCCCTCCACTGCTACTTCTGTACCCCAAAGAACTTCAGCAGAACCTGAAGTCCAGCAACATCCCCTCCCCCCTCCAGCCCCGACGTGTACTTGAACCAGAGCTTGGCACATATACGACTCCTCCCCACCCTCCTTGCCCATCCTTCCCTCTTCGCGGTTCCCTTGCAGACACCCCAAACCCCACCCCTCACCCCAGTGGCCTCGCGTTCCCCAATCCCCAGCCCCAATCAAACATTTTCCACTTACTCTTTCCACGGGGCTCCCTCGGAGCAATAAAAACTCTACTGACCCAGGATTGTCTGTGCTATTGCTATGGATTTCCTGAGTCCTGGGGGCGCGAGGACCTGGTCTCGCCCTCCCGCCTCCCCTGACCCCCGGAGCTCGGGCCGTTAAAGGGACATCCCCGCGGGGCGACTACAGCCCGCATCCGAAATCTGATTCTGTCCCTCTGCCCCCTGCATTGAAACTTTGGCTGCCTGCTCTGCTCTGCTTGGGTTTCCTTCATGCATTTTGACTTACACTCCATTTTTTCCTCTTCCCTATTTGGAGAAAATGTTACCAGGAAAAAAAAAAACAGTCCTAACATGTACTGTAAATATAAATTGGAAGAAACCGGGGTGCGGGTGGGGGTGGGGGTGGGTGGTAGTGGAGGCGTGTGAACCTTCTTATTGATCTGTTACTCGCAGAGATTCTTTCTATAGGTCCGAGTCCGTTCTATGGAGATTCCTAGTCTCACAGCGCACCCTAGTGGACCATCAGCGCCTCCTCGTCTCCTGTCTTCACCCTTCTCCCCCCAAGCCAGCCACTCGCTTCAATCTCCTCTGGCTTATTACAATCTGCAATATATTACTTTCTCCCAAAGTATTGACAACGTGCGAGAGACTCGAGTAACCCTGAGCGGCTTTTCTGTAATCAGCATATTTATTCACATTTATATGGAAGGAAAAAAAATCTGGATTAAATCCCCGTGACCCATATTCAGTTCCAGTGTCATTCTTGCTGGATCCTCTTAAACCCACTCCACACTGCTTCTCTGTCTATTACATGCTAATTTAATTTTACTATGGACGATATTTTCAGCATTTGCTGAGGACAGTAAATTTTGTAGTTTATGTTATTTCACTTTTTATGACTTTTTAACACTTAATAAAATTTTATTAGAGCACTTTTGTGTTTACAAGGCCACAAAACTCTTGGCAGGTTGTCAGAAGTCCTTTTTATTATGATCCTACTGATATACTGCGAGTAATGAAATAATCATGTCCAGAAATGTATCAAAGGCCAGAGGGATTATCCAACTTAATAGCTCTACAGATGCGCTCAGAAGGATATGGACATGCAGCTCCCAGACAGGCTGGGAGAGAGAAAGAGGAGGCTGACCCTGTTCATTTTTTTTTTTACCATTTCTGTTGCTTTCCTAAAAGGCTACATGCAAGGTCATGTGACTTTCTGCTGTCTCAATAAAAAAAAGAATTTATTCTTTTGCAAAACATGCCTTTCGTTTTATTCTTCTTGTGTGGGCATTTAAGGTTCTTCCAGTGGCTGTGGGGCTGGCTCAACATATCCCCGGCAGTTACTTTCCTCTTATTTCAAAGTATACTTTTTCTGTGGCAGTTAGTAGCTGAGAGTAACATTGGTGTTGAACAGAGCTGTTTCTGCAGCCAAAGCAGAGAAAATGTATAGGGGGGAACCTAGGACAGCACAAGGGGCTTTACTGTATGTCCACACGTGCCAACAGTTGTTTTGTTTTGTATTTTTCCTGAAAAGGGGAGAGTGATTGGAGACTGTTTTCTGCTCACGTGTCCAGAGCCACAGTACAATGATTTTTTTTCCTCTAAGGCTTGCTGTGCTAAGGACTGAGATACTGCAGCTGTTTTTAAGGTCATTCCCTTTTATTAATATGTATGTACATATAGGTACATATATAAGGTCATTTGCCCTATGGTGTTAAGTTCATTGCATCAAAAGGAGGCCATTATACTTCCTGACCCTGAAAGCAAGGTGGGTGGCTTTGTTTTATAATTACATTTGCTGTCTTCGCTTTTGTATTTTTCTTTCTGTTATTTCCGAAATACTGTGCCAAAGTGATAAAAGAGAGGAGTAATAGGCTTATACATAGAGCAGTTTTGAAATTAATGTGGCCATATCCATAGCACGTGTCCTTCGAAACTTTGGCTTTGAAGGACGTTGGCAATCTTTTTCATAAGTCTCTGTGTGTTTCTGTGTGCTTATTCTGCAACACATCCAGATTTTTTAATCTGTCATTGTTTAAAAGAGCCTCTGGGAAGCTAGCAACTCAACTCTGGATAGTGTCCATCACACACACATGTGTGTGCTCTCCCGAAGGGATATATACAAGGCTGCTCATGTGGGTTCTTTTATTTTGACTTCAAGGGAGTGAGTTTGTTCATTGTGAGCTGTTTGCTATCCATGGAAAAACTGATGCTCTGGGAGTACATATATGTTGAGTGGCCAGGATGTTCTAGGTTCAATATAGAACATATTAGAATCACAGTCCCTGCCCCACCTCTCCCTGCTTATAGTAGATTACACTCTTATTAAGCAAATTGAAATGTCGTCTTCTTTCTATGGTATTGTCTATGTGAATGTAGGGGTTTGTTTTGTTTTTTTTACGTTAGCGTTTTTTTCTTTTTTTTAAAGTAGGGAATGGTCCTCAGTTCTGAATTTGACATATTTCCCCCTATACTTTTTGTTGGTGGTTTACTTTTTTAGGTTTCTTGCTCTTCCTTTCCTCCCTCCTCCTCTCCCTTCCTCTTGTTTTCCTTCTTCCCTCCCTCCCTCCAGACCGCCATCCCTTCTTTCTTTCCTTCCTTCCTTTTTTCTTTTTCTTTCTCTCTCTTTCCTTCCTCTGTCTCTGTCTCTCTGTCTCTCTCTGTCTCTCCCTCCCTCTGTCTCTGTCTCTCTCTCTCTCTCTCTCTCTCTCTCTCTCTCTCTCTCTCTTTCTCTCTCTTTCCTAGGAGAGATGTATATTCAAATTTTACTCTAAAGTCAAGAGTATTTAAAACAGGGGCTTTGAAGTAAAAGTGAAGTAAAAAATAGCACAATAATTTTAATTCTGCTACATAGCAAGACAGAATCACCAAGTAAAATCTTATTTCAAAAGGCAACAACTAGCAAATTAAAAACTGCTATTAATTAGGTTATGTGGTAAAAATGGTTAAAATAAGTAAGATTAATATAACAAGATCAATATTCCCAATTGCTGCTCACAAAAGAGAGAGATGTGTATTAGTGTGAGTATGACAGTTGTCCACAGATTACTGATTATTCAATCAATGGAACATCTAACAAATGTTGTACTGATGGTCCATGCATGCAGGCTTTTGATGCTCTGCTAGGTCTACATGTAGGGAATGCTTCATTTCTAATCCTAGAGTCTAGGAAAATTATCCATGCAAAAAAAAGAAGTGAGGTTGGAAAAGGGACCTAGTTATGGTTATGAATTAAACATCAGTGGAGTCTGAACTTGAAATGTTTGTATATGGGGCAGGCAGCACAAATCACACCCAGAATAAGTGCCAAAAAATGTTCCATTAAGGGTACGAGTGAGGGAAAGATTGTGGATACTAATAACATGGTGGGGCAGGGGTGCAGGGGTGGAGAGTGTGTGATGGGAAACTCTAGCAACTACAAGGCCACTGCTGGGAAGATTTTTGTTAATTAGATACTCAGTTTTTTCTTACATGGTACTTTCAGTACCCTCTAAATTTTTTATCCCTGTGGCAAAGCACTAATCACTCCACCTTCGTTTTAATGCTTCTTGAGCTATAGTTAGAAATGAGTCTCACTGGGGAGTGAAGGAGGAGAATCTGTTGAAACAACTGGTTTTCCCAAAATTTCCTACTATTTTGTTCCAATTGAGGATTATTTGCTGCTCTAAATAGGCCCCTTTTTCTTCTGTTGGTGCTAGACTCAGGAAGGCCAACTTATTCCACAGACAGTTTTGCTGACAGTTTTAGATTATAAGGATAATGAAATCATAGAGTGTTAGAGCTGGAGAGCATCTTAGAGGTCACCCCGATTTTATAGATGTACTTTTAGAATACGAGGCAAGGCGAAACATGTAAACTAATTAGTGTGGAACAATCACATTGACTATAATGAACACATAAATAAGCCTATACCCTGCATAAAGTGTATTGACTTGTCATTCATTTCTGGGATTAGTATTTACAATTTTACTTGTGAATTACTTGGGTCTTACTCCGTTTGTAAGTTCGCTGGGGACAGCAACCCTTCATAAAGTCCTTCGTACTACCTTCCCTTTTACTCTAAAATATCAATAAATATTTGTTGATTGATTAATTGGCATGATAACTCACTTGAAGCAAGAAAAGCTTTTCTTTAATTAGGTATTATGTATTATAGATGGTTTGGGCAGAGGATAGCATACCAGGTCTGAAGTTAGGAAGACTCGTCTTCAAGGCCTCAGATACTTACTAGCTGTGTGACCCTGGGCAAGTCACTTAACCCTGTTTGCCTCAGTTTCCTCATCTGTAAAATGAGCTGGAGAAGGAAATGGCAAACCACTCCAGCATCTTTTCCAACAAAACCTGAGGTGGTGTCATGAAGAGTCAGACATGGCTAAAATGATACAGCAACAATAAATTATAGATGGCTTGGCCGCAACAGGCTTGTGGTTGTTTGGTGACTTCTTTATCTTTTGGGGTTTTTTGTAGATTTTTTGGTCTTATTTTTATCTCTTGTAATCAAACATAAGCCCAGCAATGGAGACGAAAATGATCAACTCTAGGAATCCAGGACTACCACTGTTAAATCGTGAGCATATTATTCAATGACCTACCTGTTAGGGATGGAAGGGGACGCAGGAGAATCTCCACTTCTGTGTATTTATGGCTTCCACTACTCCATGCAATGTTTGAAAATTGTCAGAAGGGCAGTCAGGGTAACTCTCTCCCTCTCTTTTCCCCCTTTCTTCTTTTGAAAAGGATAATTAGGATTGGTCAGTACTAGCTCCAAAACATCAAGTCTTCCACACATAACTGCATGGTGACCATGAATGAGGAACTTAAAGAGACGAATAGCTAGAGGTAAGTGACAGAACAATTTCTCCTGTTGGTCTGAAATCCTCTGCCTGCTTTAAAAATACCAGTTCTCCCAGCAATCCCTCGAAGGTTTCTGGCCCCGTCCAGGGAGAACCAAAGTGTCAGGCATTGATGGTCTGACCTAGACTCTTTACAAGCTAACCAGCTCTCATGATCACAAGGGTTCTTTTTTTTCTACTTTCTTTTTTTTTTAATCACTTTTTTTTGGAGGGGGGAAGGCAGGGCAATTGGGGTTAAGTGACTTGCCCAAAGTCACACAGCTAGGAAGTGTGTCAAGTGTCTGAGACTGGATTTGAATTCAGGTCCTCCTGACTCCAGGGCCGATGCTCTACTCACTGTACCACCTAGCTGCCCTTATCACAATGGTTCATAACTTGGGGTCTGTGAATTTTTAAAAAATAAATGTTGGCATCTGCATTTCAGTAGAACTAATTTTCTGTGTACTAATGTATTTTGTGTTAAGTATTTAAAAACATTATTCTAAGAAGGGGTCCATAGGCTTCAACAAATTGCCAAAGGTTTCCATGATACAAAAATGTTAAAAACCAGTGACTATATATATATATATATATATATATATATATATATATATATACACACACACACACATATATATATATTTATATATACACACACACACACATACTTACACATATGTGTATATATGCATATATTCACATTGTGTAGTCCTAATCTATAAAAGAAAACTTCTCAAAGCTCAGAGTGGGGAAATATCTCTTCAGTGCTTTTCTTTGATGACAGACCCAGTTTTATAGTTTCTAAACAAGAGAACCCATGTACCTAAAGAGGAAATCAGGCTATCAGGTCTACCCACTAGTGATTGTGAACTCTAGATTGAGTTTAAAATTGGGTAGCAGTTATCCGCTCAAGTATAAATTTAAGCCAATGACAATTATCTGGGAAAATATATTTGTGTGTGTATACATACACAATATATACATACATACATACACACAAATGTATATGTATACAAATATGTGTTTATGTATATACATCTATTTGCCCAGATATTTTATATAGATGTATGTGTTTTTGTGTATGTACATATATTACATGTATACGTACACACGTCTATATTTCTCCAGATAAATGTCATTATATTAAATTTGTATTATATATACATGATTAAATAAGATAATATTATGTCTAAAATTTCTATCTAATAGAAACGACTTGGTCTTGGGTTTGGCGAGAACCTCACAAAAGCAAGTACAAAGGGAATTTCTCTCTAACCCATTCCTTTGTGATTAGCTGTAGGGCGGGGGAGCATAGCTCTTTCTTCTAAGATTGTGAATTTTCACTGTTGTTTAATTGGCAGTGATAGCAGCAACAAGCGTGGGCAATGATAACTAGAAAGAGGACCAGAGGTTACAAATTTCTGGCATTAGCTTCACATAGCTCTGTTGCTGCCTTAGTGTGTGACTTTGGGTGATTGACTTACCTTCCTATATCTCAGTTTCTCTCCATACAAGATGAAGATAACTGGCTATGACAAACCACTGCTTAATAGAAAAGAAAGATGATTAGAGAGTGCTTTGAACTCCACAAAAAGGCTATAAAAATAAAAGTTTTATTTTATGGATTAGGACTATACAGTGTGAATATTTGGTTTGAGCAGGTGAAGACTAAAAAGTGTAATCAACTGGGAAGTATATTCCACACCAGCAGCAGATGTGCACAAGAAGATTGTAACACACTGTTTTGAAGCCATGAAACCATGCCTAGAAAGAGTGTTGCAGGAATTCAACACACCTCATCACAGACACCAGTGTACAATACTATTTTTTCAAATGTTTATTTTCTTTTTATAAATTGATTAATTTACCCAGTTAAAGTTTATAACTGTGGCTGTTTTTTTTAATTAAAAAAAACTTGCATAACTTAAAAAGGATTTTTTTAAAATTGTTTTGTAGGGTTAGAGTGTATGATTTTCCTTCTTATATAATGTTTAAAAAACTGCTTTGCAATAGCTGAAATCCACCCCACACCACCTCCCAATAATTCACTTAACACATGGGCTGATTCCACCCCTTTTGTTCTGACAGAGTTTTGAGTGATCTTGGCTGGGCTGTGATGAAGCAAATGGCATCTCAACTCGAATCCAACTGGCTGCCTTTGGTTTATTCCTCTGCTCTTGCTCCTAAAGTTTCAGGATAGGAAGATGATTGGAAGTAATAGTAACAAGCAAACCAGTCAGTAACAAAGATGTGATCCATTCACAGTCACGAGAGGACTTAGGTCAGTTGAAGTCAGGTTGCTAGGAGACACTGGCCTTTCACAGCAGCAGGAAGATGCCCTTGAGCATGGCTTCCCCCATGGCTAGCACAGATAGGGGCTGGGTCAACCAGTGTTCATCCTGTTGTTATTGTCTGGCAGGCATTGGCAACAAATTTTGAGATATCTTCAAGTGGTGATTGGAGGATTTCACTTGCCTGACTTTTCCTACCCTATGTCCCTAGTTCTTCTCTATTTTGCTCTTCTTTGCTCAATCAACAAATGATTTACAGAACCTCTACTAGGTCAGTGGTTCTCAAACTTTTGGGTCTCATGAGCCCTATGTATGCTCTTTTCAAAATTATTAAGGACCCCAAACAACTCTTATTTACGTGGATCATATCTATCCTATATTAGAAATGAAAACATCTTATTATGAAAATAGTTTCAACCTCATTGACTCCACTTGCAGGTCCCCAGACCACAAGTTTCAGAACCGCTGTAATAGGTGGCCCTCAGCACCACATTGTCTTGTGGGACATACAAAAGAAGCCTCATGTATGGCTCTTGCCTTCTAGGAAAACAAGATACACTCACATGTTAACAAGAATGACCAATACAAGACAAAGACTAAGTGTCGGCACAAAATATAAATGAAGTTTAGAGGAGCATAAGAGAAAGGACTGAGGTTATTCGTAAGAGTTTAGACTTGATCTGGCCCTTGAAGGTTATCTAGGATTTATACAAGTGGAAGGAAATGGATGGGGCATTGTGCATAACAGGACAAGCATTAAGCAAAAGAACAGATGTGAGCATGGGACAGTGAGGACACAGCAGAGGGCACATGGGGGGCCAGTCTGGGAGGGTAAAGTGGAGTCAGATTATGGAGGATCTGAGGATGTTAGACTCAATAGAATAAGAAATGGGGATCCATTATATGTTTTTTAATAGGAGAGTGAAAGAATAATGGTAAAATAGAAAAAGAACAGAATTTGGAGTCAGAGGGTCTGGGTTCAAGTTCAGACTTCGCCTTTTCCTATTTGTATCACCTTGTGAGCTTTGGTTTCCTCAGCTGTAAAAGAGGAGGTTGGATCATACGACTGCTAATGTCACTTCTAGCCCTAGACGTACAATCCTCTGTTGTTTAAAGAAGTCTTACTTAATTATAGGGATACATGATTAAATGGAGATTGGAAAGCTTAGTGATACAGAGGCTATATGGGAGGCAGTTGTAATCACCCATTTGCAGTCTAGAAGAGCCTGGAGCATAAAATGGAAATGAAGAACTGTTTAGAAGAAACTTTCTCTTTCTCCTCCTCCTCTTTTTCCCCTTTCTCTCTTTCTCTTTTTCTTTCTCTCTCCTCTTCCCTCTGTTTCCCACCCTTTCTTCCACTTGCATTACGCCATAGGCCTGCCAGTAGTTCTTACAACCATTGCTAAGGCTTCTGTGATCCCCAAGCGTAAAAAGCTTCATGAAACCTGGCTTAGGGAGAGGGAGCCCCTGTGTTGACATGGCCACCACCAAGACAGTTCTGAACCAATTAATAAGACTGAAAATGTGATGCCTCGTGGTTCTGAAAGATGATACCCAGGACTCTATTTTGCTTCTGTCCAGAATATAAGAGAGAATTATGAGGCTCTTACTGGAGAGGTTGGATGATAAATCAGCCAGTTTGAAGTATGTGTAGGATTATTAAGGTTTTGAGTCTCAAAATATCTTCTTACTTTCACTTGGTAAATATTCACCAAAATCTTGTGAGGACAAACAAGCAAAAAATATTATTCTGTTACTAAAATATAATAAAACCTTGCATTTGTAATTACAAAAAATGTGATCACTCATGTGAAACATGCCATTCTTTTTTTCCCTGTGACATCTGAGAAACGAATCGGCACCTTTAATTCTTTGGCCATTGCAATTTAACTTTTGCAATGTGGTGTATGTAATAGAAAGATCACACGGATCAAAGAGAGGAGGTCTAGGTTCAAATTCTGTCATTCCCCAGTTAGGATCATTGGACTAGTCACTTTTCCATGAGATTCAATTTATTTAGGGAGGCAGTTGGTGAATTCTACTGAGTTGGACTTGGATTCAGATCTTTACTAGCAATGTGAACAGGGGCAAAGTTTCTCTATGACTCAGTTTCCTTATATGTAAAATGAGGATAATAATACCTATGTTAACTTTTATTATAAAAAACAGTATTTTCTTTGACAACCTCTACTCCAACCTGATTTTTTATATCTTGCTTTTAGTTAACTACATAGCTCCTTAGAATTTGTCCTCTTAAAAGGTCCAAAAAGGGCTTTTTGAAAAACAGAACTTAAGAATTATAAACTGATTTCAAATGGCATTTATCACTTCTCTCCCACCCTTCCACTTTTTTCTCCTTTCTAAGCCTTCCCATCATCCTTCTTTTCTTTAGCTCCTCATAGGAGTTGTCCCTAACAGCACCCGCTTAAGGATAGTTGTAGCTGCTCCTAAGATGCTGGGCTAACCATTGCAGAAGTACCCTGTATCTGCCTGTCTTTACTATTGACTCAGGTAAACCCTGCCTCCCTTCCCTCCATGTCTGTGGATACAAAACAAATTGTCTTAAAAAGTTTTATTTTAACCTTCAATTCAACTTCGCTATATACAAACCACAATGCAACATATATACTCACGTGCGCAACAATAAACATAATATGTAACATGTAATAAAGACACACTGATTCAAACATGCCGTGCATGCAGAGCTATATGTTACAATACATGTTACAAGTATGCTGCATAAGTGAATGCATGTGTAGATATGCATTGTATGCACACACATATATATGTATGCATTATATTACATGTGTTTTTCTATTCAGGTAACCTTTGCTTTATATTTGGGCCAGCACCTGTCATCTTTATTACATCTAGAGAAAATAAAAGTGTGTACTGTGTAAGCTGCATGAGAGCAGGGACCATATCTTATTTTGTCCTTGTATATCTCCCAGCCTGACACTGATAGCACAGTTAATACGTGATGACTGAACTGAAATACAGTCAGGTGACTTGATTAGCCCTTCTTTCCCTCATCAAACAACAGCTGAAGGTGTTTTGATTGGGGAAGATTTGATATGAATTTAACGGCTGGACAATTCTTTTCCAGGGATTACAGAAATAATTTAACTTGTCTTCTGAACTTTTTAGCCTCCATCCTTCCTTACTTCCAACATTTGCTCCAACATTCTTCACTCTGTGGTCATTCTAAATCTAGATTATAGTTTTCCGGGTTGTGGTCTGGGCACAAGAAGGGTACTAACTAACCTGTATTTGTCTCTTCTGGTAGTTCTGGTGCTCACACAATGATACTCTAGAATAAATTAATGACTGGCTTCTTTCAATAGAACATAAATTCTTGTTTATTGATGTTATTTAATTAAAAATATTAACTTAAAATATTTCAGAAGATTTGTATCTTATCAATTTGCATTTTTCTTTTGCCAACATGGGTGGCAGCCCTTTCCCACTTCTGTAGAGGATTTCATGAGTTTCTGTAGTCAAAGAAATTAATCACCTGTGGTAAAGAACTTCTTCAAACATGACCAGACTGGCTTATGGATGACAATGACACAATGTGTCACTAGGTTTCTTTTTGAGACCTTTGCATAGCAGTAGGCCAGAACTTGGCCACTATTGCTATCCTTTGACAATCCAAAAATCAGTTCCATCTACCATCAAAAGTACATTCATTCAGGCTACTGACTCAAGCTGAGGTTTTGGGGCAGGGCTGTTTTTTTTTTTTGTTAACTTCCTTCCTTCCCTCCTTCCTTCCTTTCTTTCTTTCTTTCTTTCTTTCTTTCTTTCTTTCTTTCTTTCTTTCTTTCTTTCTTTCTTTCTTTCTATCTTTCTCTTTCTTTCTTCCTTCCTTCCCTTCCCTTCCTTTCTTCCTTTCTTTCTTTTCTTTCTTTCTTTCTTCCTTTCTTTCTTCCTTCCTTCCTTGCTTCCTTTCTTTCTTCCTTTCTTCCTTCCCTTCTTCCTTCCTTCCTTCTTTTCTTTCTTTCTTTCTTCCTTCCTTCCTTGCTTCCTTTCTTTCTTCCTTTCTTCCTTCCCTTCTTCCTTCCTTCTTTTCTTTCTTTCTTTCTTTCTTTCTTTCTTCCTTCCTTCCTTTCTTTCTTTTTTCCTTTCTTCCTTTCTTTCTTCCTTTCCCAGGGTAGGTGAATAGGTAGGATTTTGTGGAATACCCACAAGGGTCGAAAACTATTATTCAAAATGATGGTAAAACATCTAGTGTAAAAGTTTTTTTTTTTTAAGAAAAGAATTACAACAATTTTGTCCATTAGGTGCCAAATGTATCAATTAGTTGATAGCTTCTCATAGAGCTATGGTGGTAGGTTTCTTTCCCTAACATGGATTGACTTAATTGGCCAATTATTTCAAACTGACCAGCTTTAGATGCCATTTCAAGGAAAACATGTACAGATCTGTATTGTCTCTTCTGGAGGCAGAAGGAAAAGAATTCTGGCTCTAGAGTCCAAAGACCTGAATACAAATCCCACTTCCTAATTGAGGATCAGACCTTTAGCATTAGTGCAAAATGTAATTATGTTGGTGTACCTGAGGGTGAATTAGAGGGCCAGCAATTCAAAACATTTAATTTAGGCAATTCTTTACATCTGGAGGAGGGAAACAGACCTCTAAGAAGACAACCGCTGTGATCAAGGCAGTTAGGTGGCATTGTAGGTAGAGTTCTGGGCCTAGAGTCTGGAAGAACTGAGTTCAAATTCAGCTCTCAGATACTTACTAGCTGTGTGACCCAGCATAAGTCACTTAATCTCTCCAGGATTCAGTTTCCTCACCTGTAAAATGGGGATAATAAGAGCATCTACCTTCCAGGGTTGTGATAATCATTGTAACATGTTTAGCATAGTGCTTGACATATAGTAATTGCTTATTAATATTTATTATTATTGTTATTGTTATTTTTATTACCAATGACATTATCAGGAAGGCCTGTAAGAATGAATTGAGGGATAGACAGCTAGGTGCTTCCCCTAAAGGAGAGTCAAACCAAATTATTTGAAGACTTAAGTGAAGCTTGCCTGAGATCTTTTCAAAAACAAATAATTACAAAAATCAATGAACTTCAGGTTTTTATTTACCTATTAGTGGTAGTGAAAAAAAAGGACCCAATTTTCCTTTGACCCCAGACCTTTTTTTTTTCCTGTGTCTATATAAGTAAATATATTCACATGGAGCTACTGTGAAATTCTTTTCCTCATCTGTAAAATGAGGAGAGGTTGGACTAGCTGGTCTCTCCGGGTCTTTCCAGCTCTAAATCTACCATCCTATGACCCTCACCTCAGATGGTTGCTAGCTGTGAGACCTTGGGTAAGTCAATGAACCTCTCTGAGCCTCCGATGAGGCTAATAATAGCCTCCACATTACAGTTATTGGGAAGCTAAATGAGAAGATATGTTTAGTCCTTTGTAAACCAAAGATCAATATAAATGTGAACCATTATCAATGAAATAATCGGGGAGGGAGGAGGATACCCATGGGAGAATTTATAAAGAAAGAAGGTTTTCTCATTCCTAGTGATAATTCTGTGTTTTGAAGAAAATGTCAAGGCTGCTAATGCTTGAGTAATATTTAATGGATTGGACATCATAACAAGCCACTGAAGAACTCAGCAAGTCTCCTTCCCTTAGAAAAGAAGGGAAAAAGTAATAAATAGTGCCCCATTAGGCGGAGAGTCTGACCATGTCTTCCAGAGGGTGAACAACAGCACCTCTAGTTACTAGCAGCTGTAGGAGACTTTGGGGCACCACTTCTTAATGACTGACCTGTGTCTGACTGAACTTGCTATTTCCTGAAGCATCTGTAAGAAGCTATTGTATTCAGCCTTCTTTGGACCATTTTTTTTTTCTTTTCTTCCTTTTTTTTTAACAAGATATTTAATTAGGGCTTGTTAAGGTGGTGCAAATGGCTTGACCACTTCTTTCACCCCTGCTGTTCCTGCCTGTTCAGAGCATTTTCTGGTAACATTTCCTTCGGAAAAATGCACAAGGTATTAGTGTCTGTTGGCTGTCTCCTTGGCTGTACAACTGTATCGCCAGACTCTTATGGGAAAAGAAGAGACTGTTACTGGCAGATTTCTTGTGAATCTGGGGCCACATCGAGGGCTTCTGGATTTAAAATTAGAATTAGGAAACCTGAAGAACCAGTGGGGCTTTTGTGATAGAGATACAACTACATTAAATGTGAGCTGTAAGCTGTAAGTAAGCTCAAAGAATGAATGTAACAAAACGGCTTATATGTACAAGAGAGAAAGACAGACAGAGAGAGAGAGAGAGAGAGAGAGAGAGAGAGACAGAGACAGAGACAGAGACTGAGAGAGAGACAGAAACAAAAAGACAAGAGATAGAGACGAACACAAAGACAGAGAGAGACAGAGAGAAAGAGAGAGAGGGAGAGATTAAAAAACATCCAAAACAAGAAAAATAATTTAAGAGATTTTTGAATAGAAATTCACTTGAGAGAGGAAATATTTGTGGACTTTAAAATGGACTACAAAATAGGATGGATGTTAGAAATGGTACTGATATATTTTATATATATATATATATATATATATATAATGTCAATACTACATATAGTATTAAATATGTTGAATATAGTAAAATTGTTTTGTATTCATTTAATATCATATTCTTTAAAAGTAAAAGGCATCCCACAAAATAGAGGGAATATTAAAATGAAAAAGAATTTACTGATTCTTCTCCCCTCCCCTCAAAATTCTGAACTCACATGAGTAGTAGAAATGTATACAGTTTGCATAGATTTATGAAAATCACCACAATTGTATGTCAAGTCTTTGGTTTCTGTGCTTGTGCCTCTGAGTCTAGAATCTGAATAGGAATGGATAGTCTCTGTCTATATGTCTCTCTGAAGGCATGGAGAGAGACATGAAGAGAGACATTTCAAGACAAAATAAGAAATTTATGTGAAATGCATCAATGGAGCAAAGCGTATAGTTAGGTTAAAAATACTCTGTAACTGATTTTAAGAACTGAATTTTGCTCTGATTTATATGTTCAAGTACAATAAATCCCAAGCAGATGATCATTTAACCTAGCACTGAAAACATTTTCTTCTCCTTTGGATTTCAATGTGAGCCTATAAATGCATTCCAAAAATAATCCCATGTTGAGAAGGATGGCTACTTGCAGTATACAGCTAGCTAAATTATTCAGATCATTATATTGTATCTATAAAGTCCTTCTCATAGTATTCTATTTTACCACGATAATCTAAACCTTTAAGCATATTAAAGGCTTAACTTTTGGCAGTGGGTGTAAAAACATCTCCCACTGGGCCTGCATCCCCTGATAAGCTTTGTGTTTGGCACAAGGGAATGGGGAGGTGGAGGAGGTTGATTTGGCCAGCTCTTGACATCTGAAATCTTTATCAGCGATTGCAACTTTTAAAGTTGGTGCTGATGATTTGCGGTATTGTTGTTTATCCGTATATCATTCACTTGGACTCAGTGTTTAGATCCAAAGGTCTCAAGACCATTTGCAATCTTGCTTGGCTTGTTGTGGCAGACAGGCCAGACATCTGGCTGTCAGTTATAATTGCATCTCTGCACCAGAAGTTGTTTTTAAATACTCCTGATTCCCTTTGAACGTAGAACTGTGATGCACAACAGTTTCAAGCCATTAACGTGAGAGGCAGAGTCAATCCCAGGCTTTAGCCTAGTTTGAAACAAGATTTATGAGATTGGGGGGGGGGTGTATCCATTTTGCTGAAAGGGTGGCTGTTTTAGCCTGCATGGGATTTAATGATACAGAAGTTTCCTTTCCAGCCAATACAACTTACTCTTTGAACACTGACAGAAATAGTGCATCAGAAAATTATTTTCATGGTGTTGCAATGTTTACTGTTTCCTGTTGTCTTTTCCTGGAGGTTTTTCTTTTAAACAAAAATTGGGAGTGAGCATTAAAAACACACAAGTTAGTGGATGAAAGAGTATTACTATGCTCCCTTCCCAGGTTAATGTGGTTGCCTGTGATTTAAACCTCATACTCTCCAGGCAGGATATGACACCAATTAGAAACATAGACTTTAATTTGGGGATCTGTAATCATACCTTTCTATTATCTGATTCTGAGTTATTGACACAATATATTTATTCCTCAGTCACAAGCCTGGATTTATTAAAACCAGCAAACAGGTTTTATTTAAGTTACAGAGTCCAACAAATATCAGTGCATGTCAAGACAAAGCTATGTTTCCAAAACTGTAAAGCAGCTGTTAAAAAGAGCACGTATTTTTTCTGATAATTGTCAGCACGGGGTCAAGAATGCTGAACAATACAGTGCACAGACAGCCTTACAACCCACTCATCTCAGATGGAGGCAAATGTTGATTTAAGATCGGAATTTTGAGCCAAATAAATGAATTGTATCTTATAAGGTACTACAGGGGGAAATTCAATTTAATGGCCTCTCCTTAGCCTCAAATTCAGATTGCATTGTTCGCAGGAGAGTTTTAGCATTTTATTGGAAAGCACTGTTGATGACAACCACAAAATGATCCATTGTTTTTTTCCTTATGTCTGTGAAAGTATATATTTTGCCTTGGTGACATTTTAAATTGTAAAACATTTTTTGAGTGGCTGTTTAATTTTAAAGGGGGAAAAAAAGCACAGAAGTGAAGGAATATGTGACTATCAAGTATCAAGTAAGCCTGCCATCTTTCCTTTTTGACACCTGGTTTAAGACCAGCAAATGATCCTATGAAAAGTATTAGTGGATTCAGTTCAGCCCCTGGTGGTCTGTGTCCCATATTACATAACCAGCATTGGCAGTTTTCAGGATTATTTCCAGTTCACAGACAGCAGCTTTTCTCTAAGTTTGTCTAGAGGAGGGAAAGCTTGATCCTTTTCTCTGTCTCTTGCCACCCTCCACCCCGCCCCACCCCCCAACCTCCTTATCATGAACTTGGAAATAGCGAAACTCTTTTAACAGGAGGTCAAATACAATTTTTGAGAGATTCTAGCTTCTTTGCATATTCGCATATTTAAGTAGTTGTGTGCTCAGGAAAAGTTGCTCTATTTAAAAGAAAATATGACTATTCGAGGATTCCACTGCATACAGAAAATCACTGAAGACTGCAGTTTTCCTAACCGCGGAAATTCTCATTTCCCATGTGCAATTGGTTAACTCCTCACTACATCCCTAAGGAGTCTGTCTGAGGCAGAGAGCACTGGGGGAAAATGAAAATTTCCACACTCAGAAAGAGCCAAGGCAGCATTTTAAAGGATTAAAAATGAGACCAAGAGGAGTAGAAGAGGGAGGAAAAAAACATTTGTTCTTTTGTTTTGGTTTGGTTTGAAACAGCAAGGCTACATGATTCTCAGGTGTGGGGAAGGCATGAAGATTGCCTCTTATTTTTATAATGCTTTTGAACCAAAGCACCAAGTATTCCAATTTTCCCCAAACCTGCATATTGTGTGGCAGGTAATGAAACCTTGAAAAGAACTAAACACCTTAATATTATTCACTATATATAGGATACCTTAAAACAAATCAAAATAAAACAAAACAATTTTCCTGAATCTGCTCTGTTTTGTTTAGTTTTTGCTTAATATGCTTTCTACCTCTGTTCAAGTATTAATTTTTAACCAATGATTTCCTCAGATTCCACACAATCGATCTTGTCATGTGTTTCTTTGTCTTTTTGTTAAGTTGAAAATTTACCACCCCTTAGTAAGTTTTTAAAAAAAGTTTATAAGGAATTTAGATTAGAAACGAGCTTGACTCCTAAGGCCACTATACCATGCAGAATGTGTTAGTTCTTTTCTGTACCAACCACTATTTTATTGCTGTGTGGGCGGACAGCAAAATGGTGGTTACCAGCATTTTGTTGCATGAGGGCTCCTTCCCGTTAAGCCTCTAAACGCAGAACCTGTCCTCCTGCTGACAGAAAAGCTGGGGCTTCTCAGGTCTAGGTCGATCTCTGGGACCAATTACAGGGCTTAGCCCAACCTTTGTATACCCGAGGGCTTCCCAGATCCATAACCTGTATTTTTGATGCATTGGTTCAGAGGATCCTGACTTGTCATTAAAAATGCAGTCAGTAGCATCTTGCAGTCAGATAGACAATGCCATAGTGGATCCATGTATGCCTGTCATATTTGTAGTTGCATCATATTTACAGTTACTACATAGTCCTAAGAAGGGATCCGAGATCGAGTTAGCAGACAATATGAATGTATTTCTTCTGAATAAATGGTCTCTTAGATCAAGGTTGAGGTCATTGGCAAGGTAGTATGGGTTAGCTTCTTCAGAAATTTGCACATGTAAACTAGGAATTTTTTTAATGCCATGACCTTTTCATTCATGGGCAAATCGTTTAGCTAAAATTATTTTTTAAAAAATCAGAAATTAAGTGAATGATGTCTATAGATTGATTTAGAGCCACACTGTCCCAAAGTGCACCATTAATAGCAAACTTAAGGCTAACCTTGTCTCATCCTCATCTGAACCCAGAATGTTAGATTTAATGGAATTTTAAGGGAATTCAAAATGGACCCTGATCACTCATGGCTGAATTACCACTTTCTTTTGTCTGAACAGAAGCGATTTATTTTCAGTCAGGTATGCAGTTCTGAACCTGGACAAAACTGAGGCACCCCAACACTTTGCAGGTTTTGTGTTATCAGTTGCAGTTGCCAAACATTTGAGATGATAGGTACAGTTGCACTCCATAAAATAGATCTGCAGAAACACTGTTTATGGCACACACAACAATATTATTTTCAGCTATTTGGTGTGCAGAGGTTGTAAATAGGAAAATGTGTAAGCTATTAAATCTAGTAGCAACAAGGCTCTTAAACCAAGGTTTATTGTACCAATGCAGGCAAAAGCCTTACTTTTTTGATCTGTGGGTGTTAAATTCCTTGTCTGCAACACAATTTTAGTTCTGGCGTTATTTATCTGGCAGCATCTTAGGGAAAAGGAAATGGACAGATGTCCATAAACAACGGGCGCCACCTGGTGGTAAATAGACAATACTCAATGTTGGTAAAGCAAAGACAATTCTCATTAAGGCAGCTACAAAGAAAACAGCAAAGGATCCCTTTCAGTATTTGCTCTGCACTGTCTACACAAGGAGAAAATTAAACGAAACCATCTCCGGCATTTATATTGCAATGTTTATAGTACCTTGCTAACCTCAGGTGATTTTTTCCAGGTCGGACTTCATATGCATTAGCAATGTCTCTACAAATAATGTTAGCTCATCATCAGTCAGGTCCTTGATAAAGACAGTATTTCCAAATATGCCGGGCTGAGTAGATATCAGAACACAAACCTGACAGGACACAATGCCACCAAAATCTTGGGCTATGAAATTTAACAGTGGGACATAAATTGTTCATGCAATGCAAACATCTCCCTCTTAGTTTGGACTGCTATTCACTGAACACAATTAAACAAAGAAAACATGGGTCCTGAGACCAGAAGCTCATTTGTAGGTCACAAAGCTTGAAATAGTTTTACTAAGGATGTTGAAGCCCAGATGGGTACCAAAGAAGTAGTTGGGCTTTTTTTATTTGTTTTTGTTTTTTGTTTTTAACCCATGCCAGAGAAACAGAAAAATGTTGCCATTTAAGTGGCTTCCCGAGGGCGGTGTTTGCAGTGGAAATGTTGAATTATTTGAAAATACTCCTAATGCGACTCTTCTACTTTTTCAAAATCCAAAATTAGAACGTGGATTTCATGTATCAAATGCTGTGCATAACGCAGAATAGGTGGTCCATTTATAGCTCCATACGTAAGGTGGAAATTAAATCTTCAGCCTCCAATAAAATTGTATTTCTGTAATAAAACTGCTGCACCTTGACTCCAGACTACATTGAATCCCAAATTAAACACCCCATTTACTCTACTGTAACAAGCAAATGGGTTTGCTACACTGAGCAATATCATGGAGAGAAAAAACAGATTATTTTGTGCTCTCTCCTATGCACAGCACACCCAAATAAGGTCATTTCCTCCCTCTTTCTTCCTTCTCAGTACAAGAAAGGTTTTGATTGGGTGGAGGGGGGGAGGGTTGGGAGGGAGGGAGGTTTGGCTCTACGTGTTAAATTCCTGTCTGCTTTTTAAATTATAGAAGTCACCCTACGTGGGTAGGCCACTCCAGTGGGCTAAAAAATCAACCAGGTAGGGTATTCGCTACAAAATGTCTTCCATGGTTTCATGAATAACTCAGTGTCATGAGCAGAAACATCTGGCATGCCAAAGGCTGTGTAGATTTCTTTATGCATTATATATAATGTAGATGCTTTCCCCTGTAATGCGCCCACTCCCTACCACTGTCTGCAGCACAAGGATGCTTCTCAATAATAGATGAAGGATTTAAGTTTAGGATCTGTTAATATGGATTGTATGTATTTATCTCTCTCAGTGTACATTTTTTTAAAAATGTGAATATATGTAGTTGCACACACACACACACACACACACACACACACACACACACACACAGAGGCTGCATGTTATTTTAGGCAGTCTATCATCACAGGCTGATTTTTCCCCCCATGATATGACCTGGTCGATACTGACTTTTGGCATTTGTGCAGTGGCTCAATTTGAAATTAAAACCCGCAGAGGGTGAGCTTTGGAGAGCAATGAATACTAATGCAGCTTCCTCTCACCAACTAAAGAGCAGGCAAGCAAGACAGGGAGAAGGCTTAATCTGCCTTGAAAATACTCCAGTTGAGCACGGCTGAAGCTACCCTCTAGTGGACCAAGGGTGGAATTTACTCCTTACTGGGGCCCCTATACCAGTCTTCATTTAATAAATACACTCATCCTCCCCCTCTCTCAGGAGAGTCTAGATGTTAACCTTCAAGCACGATCTGGTGAGATGAATGTTAATCACGGAGGGATTTCTAATCAGGTTTAATGGAGTACGAGAAGTTGTGTTAGCAGTTTCAGCTCTAGCTTAAAGGGCTCCTTGTTATGTTTTTGTGTGATGGGCAAAAGTGAGTATGGGAATCACAAGAGCTTTGATGCGGTGACTTGAAAGCTGTTGTCCAAGACTTTGGAGGAAAGATTAGGAGGAGCAAAGAACCAGGAGAATGAGTGCTGTGGGAATAGTTCTAGAAATGAGCAAACTTTGACTTAGATTTCAGGCTGAAATGTCTGTTGGTTCCAAGAGTCACAATCACAGACATGGAGTTGGAATGGACCTTAGATGTTATCTGGTCCGATCTCCTCATTCTACAGAGGAGAAAACTAAGGCCAAGAGAAATGACTTTTCCAAGGTCACACAGTTCATAAGTGGCAGAATCAGGATTTGAACCCAGATCCTCTGACTCCCAAGCCAGTTCTCATTTCACTGAATTGTGCTGCTTCTTTGCTTTGCATTGAACTTATAACTGAATCAGGAGATCTGTGATGAGGAAGCTACATTTCCCTGAGCTAAAGGATCTAGAAACCATAGTGTTAAAAGTGGCTGAATTCGGTTGATTAATATACAAGCCATTTTGTCTGTGTACTTTACTTGTAGTCACAAACTGTACCTTGTGCTTCATTGTTTCAACAGACCTCTGAAAAGTTCTCTTTCAAGTTCTTGTTCTTTTTAAATATTTCTCTCTATGCTCTGTCACATTTCCTAGAAATGTGAAAGCTATATTCCTATCATTTTAGACCTTAAACTATAAACAAAAAAAGAACCTATAAGAACGTTTTCATTTGAAAAAATTATTTGAGACTTACCCCTTTCCTTTCACTACCCTTTCTCCTGTTCCTCAGCTCCTTTTTCTTCCACTGATCATCACACCCACTACCCTAATTCAGATCCTCATAACCTCTCCCCCCATATTTTAATTGCTTCTTCACTTGTCTTCAACACTTCAGTAGCTCCTTCACTGGTCTTCCTTTTTCTAGTCTTCCTACAATTCAGTTCATCTTAACAAAATTATATTTTTAATTCATGGGTCTGAAAATGTTATACCTATGCTCAAAAATTTTTGCTGACTCCCTGTTACCTTTAGGATAAAATTAAAAATCTTAGTTGTCATTCAGACCCTTCGAACTACCTGTCTGGGGTTATTGTTTCATTCAACTTCCTGTCCTGACTTTATATTCCAACCATATTGGACAACAAACTATTCTCTAATTTTGTCTTGCTGCCCCAACCCTTTGTACACAGAATTTCCTCAATTCCCAGATCAGACTCCTCCCACATTTCTGCCCCATTTGAAGTCTTTCTCATCTTTAAAGATTCAACTCCATATGTACCTTTTTCCTTTAAGCATCCTCTGACTTCTCCCAGTTAATCTTTCCCTTCTCAAATTTCTTTTAGTATTTTCTTTTCTTTCTCCTTAAAGTTCATAGATCAAAGAATCCTGGGTTTAGAGCTGGAAAGAATGTTATAGGCCATCGATCTTAAACCTCTCTCATTTTACAGATGGGAAAACTGAGTCTGAGGAAGTTTAAGTGGCTTGCCTGTGGTCACACAGCTAGTAAGAATCTGAGGCAGGATTTGAACTTAGGTTGTCCTGAGTCAAAGCCCTGCACTCTCCCTACTGCATCACTTAGCTGCCCTCTCATTGTGTGTGTGTGTGTGTGTGTGTGTGTCTGTGTCTATGTATGTGTGTGTCCTACTTGTTTGTGTATATCTTCTTTTCTCTGTTAGATTGCAAGCTTGTGGGCAAGGACTATTGTTCTCCATCTTTGTATCCTCAGCTCCTGGTACAGCGCCTGGCACATTGTAAGTGGTTAATAAATGTTGAATTCGACTAGTCTTCATTCAGGTGCAATGGACCCCCTTCAGAGCCCTTCTCCTGAACTGAAGTTAGCATCCAGTTACCTCAAAGCCTCTAATGGTCCAGGACAGTAGTGAATTTAGATATTAGTTGTCCAGCAGAGCAGATAAGCATAAAGAAATAATTCGCCAGGTATAGTGGCATATGCCTGTAATCCCTTCTACTGGGGGAGGTTGGAACTGGTGGATCTCTTGACCTCTGGAGTTCTGAGAGGCAGTAGCCTAAGCCAGTTGGATTGTCCTCACCAAGTCTACCACCAATGTGATGAGGCCACACGATGGGATAAGAATACCAGGTTGCCTGTGGAGAGACTGATCAGCCTGGGTCAGAAATAAAGCAGGTCAAAGCTTCCATGCTGACCAGCAGTGGGATCACGTCCATGAATGTCCACTGTACTAACAAACTGGTCAAGATGTGGAGACTCAGTTTCAGAAAAGAAAACTCAGAATAAATATTATTTTGTGGTACATCAACACCAAATCCAGAGTATTCTTAGTTGCCTTTGCTTTTCCTTTTGGTATCAAGTTCAAGAGTCTGAGTCCTATTTCTCAGCCTTTCATATGTTCATGATTCTGAATCAGACAAAGGTTTGTACATATTCTTAACGATGGGCTTAACACAAGCTAGATGAAGCAGGGAACTGGCTTAGCAGCAAAGACCAGTTTAGTATCCAGGGTCTGTACTTGCATCCCAACTCCAGTGTTAAGACTTAAATGTTATTTATAGGTATGAATATGGTTAGACACCAAGCTGACTGATGAACAACAAGCCAGCCCCCAAAAGATAATTCATCAGGGATGTGAAACAGTGTGGTTAATATAGTCCATTTTATCTGGGCATTCAGTCCCCAGCCACAAATTGTGGCTTTTGTCATGTCTTCTCCAGACCTCTGAAAAATGATCTCATATAAGAGAAGGCTAAAGGAAGGATTCTGGAGTGCTAATGTGAGATTTGACATCAGCTTCCCAACCTCATTTCCTCATCTGTAATGATAATTATACTAATTAGTCTAGGCATCACACCTGTGTAACATCTTTATCCCTATTTTACAGATGAAGTAACTGAGACATGGAGAGGTTAATTACTTGCCCCAAGCCATGTAGCAAATTCACTAAGTATCACAGTCAGGTTGAAAATCCACCATTTCTGCTGTTTAGATCATGGGGGTAATCCTCCTTCTCTGAGAAGAAAGGATATTATTGATTCTTTGTTTCACAGGGGCCTGGTGATGGTTAAGTAACATTTAGGAAGATAAAAATGTCACTTTTATGATTAGGCATTCAGGAGTAGAATATTTCTCTCATTAACACAGTGCCTATTGTCTTTGTTAGTGTGGGGTAACTATTGTTATAAAGGCCCGTGATACATGCTTATAAGATTGAAAACCTGGAGAAAATAATCTGAACTTTGGGGCAAGTCACTGTAGCTTCTTGAATTTTATATGACAGCATGTTTGACAAAGAGCTTAGTTGATTTTCTTTTTTTTTATTTTTGTCCAGACCTGTTGAGTTCATCAGTGTAAGGAACTCGTAGTGTGAAAACTCCCTCCCCTGATCAGCAGCAATTCTGCCAATTTATATTCTTAAAGAGCTGCCTGTGGCACCAAGACATTCTCCAATGAGCCCAGGGTTGCACCACCAGGATGTATCTGAGACAGAACCTGGGCCCACTTCTCCCTGGCTGTAGGCTGTCTCTCTTAATTTTTATTTTAACTGGAAGGTAATGGATGTTTTCCCCACCCGCCCATCTTAGCTATAGCTTTGCAAGCAGTGCATCAAATGGCATTTTTGCATGCATATATTCAGAGAACAATGTGAAGTATTTATCCCTTGGGATAAAAAGAAAAAAAAACCAACCCAACTTGAAAACACAGATGGTTCTGATACAGTCTGATAAGAATGTAAACAGGAAAATATCTTTGTTGACTTATTTCTCTGTAATCAGTAATAATTAGTTATTGTCTAGAGATGAATTACATTTTTTATTTCACAAGCATCGCCATGAACAGTTGCCTCAGAAAAGTGAAGTTGGGTTTCTGACATTGGTTGGGGGAGAAATGGTACATGCCAAAACGTCTCATTAACATTCTTCCTGATTGATACTGGGGAACAAAAGCCTTGGGAGAAGATCATTTCTGCATTCTCATTTCTGATTTAGAAATCATGTACCCTTCGGGCAAATCCATGAAGGGATGTATGGGAAGTTGGAATGAGACTTTAACACTTCTCCACAGTGCCTTATGTAGAGAAGCGAAGCTTTCATCGATTTTCTTTGCATTATTATTTTTGGATGAGTATAATTTCTTCCTCCACCGGAGTCTGGACTGTGTTTCCATAAATGAATAACATTTTTAAAAAAGCTTTATTGATGTCTTTTGTTTTTATACCGGAGTTATTTATACTTCTTTCCCTCTCCTCCCCCAATATACCTCCTATCCTTTGTAACAAAGAAAAACAGTTAAGTAAAAACAAATAACACATTAATGTGTGTCAGAGCATGCAACACTCTGTGCCCATAATCCCTGTCTTCTCTATTGAGAGGAAAGAGGTGTGTTTTATTATCTGTTCTCAGAGACTAAAATTTGTCATTGCATGCATTAATTATTTCAAAAGTAAACAAACAAAAAAACTTCTTTCTTCATTGACAGTGGTGAGAATCTATAGAGCATTAGAAAGAAGAAAGATTTGGAGTCAGAAGACCCGGACTTGAATTTCATCTCAGTCACTCTATAGGTGTTTGGGGAAGTCGCTCTTTGGATCGATTTCCTTATCTGCAAAATGAGGGGTCTGTCCCCAAGGTCCTTCTGTGCTCCAGCCCTCTGAACCTGTGGTTTCAGTGTAATAGGGACATAGGAATTAATAAGTCATTTCCCTTGGAAGAAGGTGTGATGTTTTCTATATCTCAGTACTTTTCTTTCCACCCTCACTGTCCCCTCACCCCCCAATAAATGCTGACATCCTAGTCTTTTCCTTCGCCCTTCACTTCTGTGAACCTATCCTCCTAAGAACCACTCTACCGAAATTAGGGCTAAGTATATCCCGAGAGACACGGCTTTCTCTATCTCACCCCACAGGCTAAATTCAAACATCGCTTTTATTATATTTAGGACATGACTGTAATTTGTAGATAAAAATAATTGTGCATAGGCTTTTTGGCCATGTTCCCAGAACACCAAAACAATTGGCCAAAGAGTGACCAGTTAAGCCTAAAACCTTACTGTCTGTTCCGTTGGATGCCAAACAACCATTCCTACAGATTGTTTTCCCTTTCCATGATGTGCCTTTGGTTTCAGCATCACCTAGACATGGCTATAGGGTCCCACTTTGGTTCACAAGTTTGCACTGGTATTTTCTTAATTTTTTGAAAGTCAAAGTCAAAGTATTTGCAATATTTCTCTTTATTGTTTCATTCTGAATTGCCATTGAGAGGCTCGCTCTCCTCTTTCCTCTCAAATATGTGGGGTGGCCAACTAAAAATACTCGAAATTCATATAAAACAAACATAAGCAAACAGTTCAATTGACTCACTCCTGACACCCAAAAAGCTATTAGGCATTCCTTCTTTTCTTCCCCTTAGCTTCTGGAGAACCACATACAGGGGACATATCCCCTTCTATGATCCAAACTGGGGTAATTTATATTTAATGATTTAATTCATGTCCTGGCTAAAGGAATTAAAAACATACTCAGCAAGTCTGCAGATAACATGAAATTAGGTGGGATTACTAATACTTTGGAAGACAGTAATAGAATTTAAAGTGACCTAGATAAAATAGAGAAATGGTCCATCAGAGATAGGAAAAAGTTTAATAAGGACAAAGGCAAGGAAGTATGACAACAACAAAAAGACCAAGAGAAGAGAGATTAGGCACAGGTTTGGCTGAAAAAGATCTGAAAGTGGTAGTGGGTCACAAGCTGAATGACAAGTTGCTAACATAACATTGATATGAAATAGTCATATGATAATGGGATATACCAAATGCAGTACGAATTGGAGACAGAAAGTAAGGCTTGCATTACAATCTATATATGTCATAGAATGTTATGTTTAATTAGTGCCTATAACTTTAGTAAAAAAAAGGACTGGAGGAACTGAGGAGAGTCCACAGTAGAGAAATAAGAAAATGAGTTAAGGGATAGAAAGTATTTCCTGAGGAAATGATTGGAAGTTATTTATCCTGGGGAAGAGAAGGCTAAGGAGTGACTTAATAAGGGTCTGCAAACAATGAAAGATTACTATAAGGAGAATTCTGACTGGTTGCTCTCCATCTCGCAGGACCAAGCAAAGGGAATGAGTTTAAGTTGCAACAAGAGAGAGATTTCTTGGACAGGGAAAAAGGCTTTCTTGACTGTTAGGGTGATTAAATACTGGAAAGAGTGCCTGGAGAGCTTCTGGAATTTACACATTAACCCACCCCCCACCTCCCACCCCTGCCCACACACACACACACACACCGGCCCTGCCCAGTGAGCTTTAGAAATAGGACAGAACAGTCAGATGCATTGGTGTTAGCCTACCTGGAAACAAAGGTCTGGACCAGATGCCCTCTTGAGGTTTTATCAGAATTATTGACTAGCTGGAAGAAGAAACAGGGCTAGCAATTTGATGTTCTAGAGCTTTTGTGTTAGAAAAAGGGTAGTAATATGCGTTTATGGATGGCATTTTTGATGGGTGTGGCTCCATATTAAAGCTATTTTAGGGTTCAAGTAAGTATTTACATCTTTTCCTCTAAAGTCCCGTGCTTATGATTTAATCCCTTATTATACGCATATGGTGGGGTTTTGTTTATTTGCTTGCTTTTAGAGTCCTATAATCTTTCCAGCAGGGGTCTTACTTTGCACCTGTGTTTTTCTTGAAAAAGAAATAGGATTCGTAGTTTCTTGGCTGCTGTTGACAGGGCAAAGAAAAAAAGGGATTGTAAATTGGTGAAAACCCATCAGGAAGGGTGGAAAGGGAAAAGGCCTATTCTCCTTGTCTGCCTTCTTCTCTGCAACAAGATTCCCCCATCTTCAAATTTTCCATTTGTTTTATTGCAACAGAAAGCAATGGTATGACCACATCATCACATGCCATGTCCCACACGACATTTCCATGGCAACCAGAGTTTAAAATCATGATGTGCCCATGTATAATAGGCATGTCCTGGTTTCAAGTCATAGAAGAGTAGAATTTTGGAGCTCGAAGCAACCTAGGAGATCTTCATGCTATAGATGACAAAGCTGAGTCCCAGCAAATTGCTAATGGTCATGTGGTAGGTTGTGTTGACTAGAACCAGCACACTGTACTCTTAGTATAATGCCCTTTTCACTGCTCCATACTCTCGCTGGAGAAATATACACATCTCTGATGCTCTCAACACTCCCTTCCTGCTCCCGTCTAGCCCGAAATTTCCTAGACTACAAGAAGCACCTGGTAGAACATTGGATCCAGGATATTAACATTTGAGTCACCAAGAGAGGCTGTTTGCATGTAATTATTTTTTCTCTGAGATCCCCATGGGAAGCGGCAGACATTGGTATCTCCATGGCAACCAGAGATATAAATTATAAATTCTATATGGACTTTTGGAGTCAGATGATCTGGCTTTGAACCCTGGTTCCTATTATTAGAATGTAAGCTCCTTGAGATCAGGGAATGTCTTTTTTTCCTTGGATTTGTATTCCCTGTGTTTAGCACAATGCCTGGCACATAGTAAGCACCTAGTAAATGCTTGCCAACTGACTGCTTCCATCACTTATTACCTGTGCAACCTTGGGCGAGTTATTTAATCTTCTCATCTGTAAGATGAAGGAATTGGACTAGGTAGTCTCTGAGATTCCCTCCAACACTAAATATGTGATTCTATGAGCCTGTGCCCAAAAGTTGGTTCTTAGCTACCACATGCTTCTGTAATTTGGGGATCTTCAGGCAAAATTAATGTCAATCTAAATTTAATAACATTTTAGTTCTGTGGAATCTGTTGGGAGCGAGTTATTCTGGATCGTGGCATTTTCTAGATGGCTGAAAAATTCCCCTTTAAGTTCTAATTAATTTTTAAAAATTAACCCTTTTGAATGGAAGCTAAAAAAGAAACTTTATTACACACTTCCTTGACTTCTTAAAGAGACTATACTGAACATAATTCAACCTCTTTTTGATGATTGAATCCCCGTTATGTACATTAACTAGTGAAATGTGCTGACAGTTATGGCTTTAGGGGGTATTGGATGTGTAGCAATGTTTGCTTCTGCATGACATTGCTCCAAACTATTGTGTATGCACGTTTTTAATTCTTGGGTCAGATTTTTATCATTTTTCCTGCCTCCTCCTTTATCATCTTACAGTTACTTCTTGTAGCCATCTCAGGGTCTCCTTCTAATAATTCTTCTCCCTCCTGATACTGCATTTATATAGTACTTTGAGGTTTGTAAAGTGCTTTACAAATATGATCCCATTCCATTCTCACAACAACCTGGGGAGGTAGATGCTATTGTCATCTCCATTTTGCAGTTGGAGAAACTGAGGCAGGCAGAGGTTAAACAGTTTGCCCTGGATCAAACCAATAGTAAGTATCTGAGGCTGGATTTGAACCAAGATCTTCTTGACTCCAGGTTAAGGACTCTACCCATGGTGCTGCCTTTCTGCCTCTAAGATTTGCTACTGATTTGTGACTTAAAAGCTGCGGTGAACTTGGAAGCCAAATAGACAAGCTGATTAAGATCGACGTGAAAAACAAGAATAGACGGCTCTGAAAAAGAATCTAAGGAGTTCTTTGAATGACGTAGGCAGGCTTTAGTTCATGAATTTTATGAAGTGTGTTTTGCCTGCTCAAAGGCACTCTTGCTTCCTTCTGAGGTCAAGTTTTGGTTGGGTGAGGATTCTGGAGAGCTAAGTTTTGTGTTTGCCAACTACTCCTCAACTTACTTGCCCCTTGATTCTTGGTTATCTGAACTAAACACTCCTCACTGTACCAAAAAAGAGAAAACACGCAGATAAAATAAAGTATCGTCTGTCTTCATGGATGCCCTTTACTGACAACAGTGTAGAGTGATTGAGAGTGTTCTTACAGAGGAGTCATGGGAGTTTCAATGGATTTAAGATTTTTCTCACTCACACCACATAATATTCAGCCTGATGAATGTGTAGGGGTGATTTTATAATTGGTTCTCATTTATGCCTCAGTCTCCCTAAGAAGTCATGCTTAGTGGTGGCGGGATTAGAGAGATGAGAAAAAGGAGGAAAGGCATCAAATGACAGTTTGTATAAGGGATAAAGCCTTGGATTTGGAGATCTGGGTTCAAATCCCACTTCAGAAACTTGCTAGCTGTGTGATCTTGGGCAAGTCCATTATCCTCTGTCTGCCTCATTTCCTCATCTTTAAATAATAATATACGATAATAGCTCCTACCTTCAAGGGTTGTTTTGAGGATCAAATGAGACAATAATTGTAAAGGGCTTAGCCAAGTTCTCAGCACCATAGTAAACCCATATAAATATTTGTCTTAAAAAATGGGTATTGAGTAGCCTACAGAAGTGAACAGGACAGGGGATAAGGCTACATATATCTAAATCTCTACTGAAATTAGATCTTAACTACTTCATTGGGCACCTAGGACCTTGTTTGGTCTGGGAATTTAGTCTCCAAGCTGTCTTGTTGGTTAGCTAGAGCTAATCTGTAATGTATAATGCATTTATAAATTGTTAGAGCTAGAAGGGACCTTTTCTCCATAGGCACTTGATGGAGGAATTACTCTTTCTGCCCCTTTTTCCTACCTATGTTTACTACCTATGTGACCTTAGGCAAGCCATGTCACTTCCTTGGGTCTCAGTTTCCTCATCTGTAAAGTGAAGAGGTTGGACCGGATGGCCTCTGAGGTTCCCTTCAGCTCCAGATGGATGACCCCTACCTAATCCAGGTTAAGTAACCAAGCTACCGACCACAAATGGAATATATTTTCCCATATAGGCCCTTATCCACATCCTGAACCAGCACTGAATCCAGTGAGGATGTTAAATTGAAATCAAACATGAATTCCCAGGCCTTGGTCAATAGCCTTCCACCTCTTTCCAGTTAGTATTCGTCAGCCCCTAGTCAGACCTGCTAGCCAAGGGGCCACCTTTAAAATGATATAATTTCCTGACAGGCAGAAAAACAACAGGAAGAAAAATGATTGAGGGCCCAAAGTCCTTTAATGAATGGGAGAAATTGGCCCATGGCAGTAAGCCAAGTGACTTTTTTTTATAACCAAAAACACTATTCATGCCCCGCCGCCCCCCCCAACTCTGGGCCAATGTTTATCTCCTGAGCCACTTCCTTGGGAGCTGGTAGTTAGTCTACAGTTGTCATTCCTCACGCCATAGAACAAAAAGGCTTATGTGCTGTTTTGGGGGTAGAGAAGAAAGATTTTTTAAAAAGAGGGTTTTTTTTTAAAGTAAATAAGTTACCATCCACACAGGGTTAATCTTTCAGCCGCAACAGAGAGATGTCTGCCGGGAGCTAAGCTATTTCACACTGATGATAGACTGGAGCCAGGAGAGCTCTAGGTTCATGGACTGTGCAGGGGCATATAATTTAAATCTAATAACAGTGCCTGTATGAGTTCAAATATAGGCTTCACGCCCCCTCCCACCATGCATACATACATATACTCAAATAAGTCTGGCTTCTAGTAAACTTAGCCAGTGTTAGGTTTTTTTTAATCAAGGTGTCCATGGGCATTCTTTTATCTGACCTAGAAATCCTCATGAAAGAGGCATAGTATAAATGACTTATTCTCCCAAAAGGAGGTTGAAACATAAGGGTATGATATGCCAAGTCAAACTCTCTAGCATGGTGCTTACATGGTCACAGCTTGGACTATGGTGTAGCCTAGGTTTTAAAGAATTTTAAATAAAGAACCAAGGGTTTTGTATTTGATCCTGGGGGGACTAAGAAGCCACTGGAGTTTATTGAGGAGGAAGCCACATCTCCAACCTATACTTCGGGAAAATTGCTTTGGTAGCTAAGCAGGGAGGATGGTTTAGAATGGAGAGAAGTGAAGAGTAGATCAAAAATAATCACTCCTAGATGCTAGGTGTTATAAAAGAACAGCATTTGGAGTGAGGGCAGGAGAACATTACACACAATTACAGAGACACAGTATCTCTGATGACTAGCTTTGGTAGACTTGGCTCCTCTCAGCAACACAAGGTTCTAAGACAGCTCCAAAGGACTCATGTTGGAAAGAACTGTCCACATCTAGAGAAAGATCTATGGAGTCTGAATGCAGATTGAGGCAAACTATTTACTCTCTCTTTTTTTCTCTCTCTTTTTGTTTTTTTTCTTCTTTCTCATGGTTCATTCCATTGCTTATAATTTTTCTTTACAACTGGACTATTATGTAAATAAGTTCAATGTGAAGGTATATTTAGAACCTATATCCAATAACGTGCCATCTTGGCGGGGAGGGAGGAAGAAAAGGAGGGGAAGAAAATTTGGAACTCAAAAACTTGTGGAGCTGAGTGTTGTAAGCTAAAATTAAAAAATATTGTTTTTTAAAAAAGAAGAGCATTTTTCTTAATAAAGCCAGTATAAAACCTTGGATCTTGTTATCAAGCTGGGAGTTCTTGGGCAAGTCATCTGGGCCTCAGTTTCCCTAGAGGAGTGTAGACTAGGTGATCTATAAGGGCCCTTCTGACTCTAGCATTTTGAGTCTGTGGGTTCTAGGTAACTTGGGATTAGTTTCATATTTAACGGTATCAGGTATAGGGAAGCAGTAAACAAAATGCTGCTGCTGGTGCTGCTGACATAATAAGTAGAAGTTACCAAGGGTGCATGAAAGCCCACTGGGCTTCGATGAGATGGGAGTCACTCCCTCTATTCCCTCCAGTGGATTGTAAGACCAGGAAATGTAACCATGACTTGCCATTGCCTCTTGCGGTCCCCTAGGCCTTATCTGAACTGCTTTTTTTGGCTTGCAAACTCTCTATGCCCATCTACTCACATAACCTAAGGACCTCTGGGCCTTAGAATCTCCCCCAAGTGACACTTAGGAGGAGTCTCTGGCTCTTCCCTGTGGTTGAATTTTCTTTATGAGTAGTTTCTCCCAGTTAGAGTATGAACTCCTTGAGAGCAAGGACTATCTTTTAGCACAGTGTTTGTCAAAAAGCAAGGAAAAATGATTTTTTGTTCATTGAAGTACAATTTACAAAGCGATCTATAAAACGTGATAAACAATCTGTACCCATTACCCCCTAGAGGAAACCAGTTCAGGCAGACTCAGGAAGAGGACACCTGTTTCAGGCCCTTCTTAATAGGCCCATGATGGGTTCTGCACTTGCCAGGAATTTTTAAAAGGAGAAATCCCTTGTTGGCTACAATCATTGGTGCCTTCCTAACCATGCTCCAGCTGACAGTTTGGAGGCATCCACTGCCTGGCTCCAGCCTTCAGGGAGCCAAAGCTATAAGCTTTTTGCCCATGAGACGCATTCTGTTATGGAATGAGGCCCAGAGCACATTGCCGCAGCAGCTAGCCAAGAGGGCCAGGCATTTATCAAAGGAACCAACCCCATCTCCCCATTCCCTGTCCAGAGTATATTAGCATGAGGAAGTGAGGAGAATGTGTCAAAATTTTTCAGGGAATGGGATGGTTGGGTTGATGGGAAATTATTTGATAAATATAATTTATGTTTATATAAATATAATAAATATTATTTATTATAATATAGAAGGCACTAGGTGAGATGTTAAGCAACTGTACTGAAAAATGTATTTTTAAACCACTGGACTTTGCCATCTGTATAGCATAGAAATCCCGTTTGGAAGTGATAGAAACTCATTTATTGCCACTGTGTCGTCCCAAACTCAGTGACAATGTCAATAGTTGATTTGCTTAATAAGCAATGGGGTGTTTCTCCTTTCTTCACTAATAAACAATCTATGGATTGCAAAGGCCCATTTGTGATATGAATAGTAATTTGCATGATTACAAATAAATACCAAAGAGTGATCAAACGATGAATGGGTAAGGATCCATTTAAAATTGAGATAGCATGAAATTACTGAATAGAAATCTTTCAATTGGGGAGGGGCAGGAAGTCTCTTCAATGCAAACCTATCTGGGTATTTATTGATTGACATACTTCTGTATGCTTGGAATTGGCCTATTAATAATGACAGCAACGCTTTAAAAAAAGGCTATTGAACAGTTTCGTTGCCAAGGTCTGACACTTGACTAGTTATTAATAGGAGGATAAATACCCTTCTGAATGTAATTTAATATGCATTACATCGAATATTCAAACAAGTACCTCGATTTATGTCTCTGTCTCCTAAACCCCAAACTTACTAGAATTTTCATGAAGTATGAGCCCAGACAGATGCCATCAGAGACATGAGGAACTGGAAGCTGCAGCTGAGGGGGAGGGGGTGAGATGGGCCAGTCACCTATTGAGAACCAGGGACGATTGATAGATAGCCCATGTGCTCTAATGTTATCCCTCCAAGGGAAAGAGAATATAAGGAAGGGTCCCAGCACACAGGGCAGACCACCTGTGAGGTGAATTAATGGAGGGGGGGAAATGCAGAAGAGGGTCCTACATGATGCTCAGGTGCAGATGGGTTGCAATCTGAATTAGTAAAGAGAACCCGTACCCAAGAAGTTCTACTGGAGTATCTGGCTGTGAGCTTAATTGATATATATTCAGTCTCAAAAAATTCTTTAATGCTCTTAGGATATTGCAAATTTGGGAAGTCCACTTCAATCAATTGTTAGGACTTTATTGAGCACATTCTATATGTCAGGCACTGTGCCCAGTGCTGTGTACACAGAGACAAAAATGAAATAGAGGACCATTTAAAATAGAGGACTCTGAATGAGCATATACTGAACATGGCAAATAACATATGTAATGATATATACAAATAAATGCAGAGCAATGGGGATGGGAGCACTAGCATGTGTAAACAAGGAATTTTTTAATGCCATGTCCTTTTATTCATGGGCAAATCATTTCGTTAAAATGATTTTTTAAAATGAGAAATTAAGTGAATGATGTCTGTAGTTTGATTTAGCAGCCGCGCTGCTAAATCATCAGGATCAGGAATGGCCTCATGCAAGAGGTAGTACTTGAGCTAAGCTTGGAAATCCTAAGTAATGTAGAGGAGGAAGAAGTGCATACCAGGCATAGGGTACAGCCTGTGCAAAGTTAAAGAAGTGGGAGATGGAATGCCATTTACAGAGTAACAGCAAGTAAGACAGGTTGATTGTCATGAATTAAATGTCTGAAGTAAGCCTGGAAAGGAAAGCTAGAGCCAGATTGTGGAGGGTCTTAAAGACCAAAGACATTTGTATTTGATCCTAGAGGCATTAGGGAGCCACTGGAGCTTTTAGTGTAGGAGAATAAAATGGTCAAACCTGTGCTTTAGGAATTTCACTTTGTCAGCTGTTCTTGTTTGGCCTTCATTTTCAAAGCAGACCGAAGACATCCCAGGGTGATGACTTGTTCGTGAATTGAACTGAAGTGAGGCAGAGTTGCACAAAGTCATCAGCCTCACTCTCTCTTCCAGAGTCGTTGAAGTCCAGTGGCAAGACAAAAGTCAAGATGACTGGCGATGGCTGGGGTGTAGTGGATGACCTTGGTGTCTTCCAGGCCTGATCAACCCCTTAGCACTCCATAATGCCTGTTTCAGCCGCCTTGATGGCTGTTGTCAGCTGTGAGGACTGGCTAGAGAAAAGACATTAAGCTTAAAGTTAAATTAGTCCTAGATGTTCAGAGATAAAACAGTAATTTGTATTTAGTTACAGAGTCTCAATATTAGTGATACAACATATCATCCCCAGTAATCATATCAGCAGAAATAAGAAGACCTTAAGGCAAAGGAAGCTGATTCCTAATTTTCTCCATCGGATGAAGAATAGGGGAGATGCTCTGTAGATTACCAGTAGGTGAAGTAAAAATCTCAGCTACTGAGGGCAAAAATGTGCTTGTGCTTATTTTGACAAGCCTTGCTTGGTCTGAGCTATTTATAATACTTCAGAGTGTACTAGTACTTTTTTGTAATATAAAAAGTAATAAAATCTTAGTAATATGAACCTCACTAGAGGAATTTGCTATTAAATTGTTGCTGAGTGTGCTGAGGTTTGGGGGAGAATTATCGAGTTTGCAGATTAACAAAGCCAGGTTCTGGTAACATTAAAATTGAGTCAATTATACCTTAAAAATCAGGGATTTTGTGGGTTTAAAAATAAGGATTTTAAAACAGATTAAAAGCTTTGTTTGTAGCCCTCAAGTGGAAGGCATATTAATTAGTGTTTGTATATAAACTAATTTTACGGTTGTCCATGGGTTTAAGTGCCGTTTGCAAGCAGGAGCTACGAGTTCCCACGTGTGACTAGTTGATAATGAGGTGTGACATTAATTTTAAATACGTATTTTCTCCCTTTTCCTTCTGCACTTATATTTTTATCCTTCCCATTTCAGCCATTAGCAGCAACTGGGAAATGATGAGAAAATGAGCCATGGAGTCACTAGTTCAGGCTTTCAGACTGGATCTGGAATCTGAGGATCTCACTAGCTAGCTATAGAGCACTTTAAAGTTTGCAAAGTGCCAAGTATGTGTCCTCTCATTTGGTCTTCATAGCAATCCTGTGAGGGTGACTCTAAATAATAGATAATAATAAACAATCTCCAATTAACAGATAAGGAAACTGAGGAGAGGTTAAATGACTTGCCCAGAGTCACACGGTTAGCAAGTGTCCACATCAAGATTTGAACTCAGCTCTGCCTTACTCCAAAATCCAGAGCTTTTCCCCAATGCTCCAACCAACTGCCTCTCCAAAGACCTGGATGTGAATCCCTCCTGACCTATGTGATCTTAGGTGAGTCACTGCCCCTCTCTGGGGCTCAGTTTTCTCATTTGTAAAATTTGGGAGGTTCCAAAAGAGAGATGACCTCTCCAAACCCTTTCAGTTCTAAATATGTGATCTGACAGTCTGTGATGGATAGAGTGCTGGGTCTGAAGTAAGGAAGACTCCTTTTCCTGAGTTCAAGTATGGCCTCAGATACTTACTAGCTGTGTGACCCTGGGCAAATCGCTTAACCCTGTTTACCTCAGTTTCCTCGTCTGTAAAATCAGATGGAGAAGGAAATGGCAAACCTCTCCAGTATCGTTGCCAAGAAAACCCCAAAACAGGTTCATGAAGAGTCCAACATGACTGAAAAATGATCAGTAACAACAGTCTCTGATCCTTTCCATGAGGGCACAAAAGTGCTTCCTCTGTACTTTTCCTTCTGTGAAAGGAAGGCAAGCCACTTCCCCTGAGAGGATGCCTGAAGGAGGGGAGAATGTCTGTGTTTTCACCACTTAGGCTGGGGAACCACTGCTATTGAGATGAGCCTGGGGATGAATCTGCTTTTTCACTCCATTGACATTTCCCAACATTTCATAATGGCTCAACAGCAGAAATAAGGAGAGCATTTCCTTCCCTTTGCTCCCTGGCAATCCAGCAGGCGTAGAGGCTGCCCCTTTCCACTGTCACTGTTTTTTGAGAACGTGAAACTTTGAGAGTAGCAAAGAGTTTGTCACCTAATTGAGGAATAAATGCCTCCCCAAAAAGGGAAAAACTAAAACCATTTTTTTCTAAGGTGAGGAAAGAATGGGGAGAGGGATACAAATTCTTTGGCTGTAAATAATTGTTTTGATTGAATTTTAATCTATTCATTTTTTGTAATTTGTACCTCCCTTCATATGTTTTATGTTCCAGCCAAAACAGCTTACTTGCTGTCCCCTGATATTGGCAATCCATTTCCCACTTAGGGCCTTTGCACAGGCTGTACACCATGTTGGAGATCTCTCCTTTAGAATCCTTTTCTTCCTTTATGGCTCATTTTACATCCTGCCTTATACAGCAAGCCCATGGTTATCCCTATGGTTGTTAGTGCTTGCTCCCTCCTCTAAAGATCATGTTTTATACTTACCTTTTTAAATGTTGTATCCCCCACTCTCCCCTAGCAGAATATGAACATCTGGAGATTGGGGACTAGATTGTTTTGTCCTTCTATCTCTGGTACCTGGCACAGTGGTTAGCACATTTTTTTCTTGTTGAGTTATTTTTCAGTCTTGTCTGACTCTTTGTGACCCCATTTGGGGTTTTCTTGGCAAAGATACTGGAGTGATTTTCCATTTCCTTTTCCAGCACATTTTACAGATAAGGAAACTTAGGTAAACAGGGTTAAGTGACTTGCCCAGAATCACACAGCTAGTAAGTGTCTGAGACCAGATTTGAACTTAGAAAGATGAATCTTTCTGACTGCAGGCCCGGCTCTCTGCCCACTGTGCCACTTAGCTGCTCTAGTTAGTACATAATAGGTACTTAATAAATGCTACTTGGTTTGGCTTAGGAAGTCATTTGACCAAATTGCTTGTAGTCACCAATATGCATAGAACTAGTACACTCAGTCCATTCTCTATGCACACCTATGACTGACAAGCTATTTTAAAAGCATTCAGGAATAACTCTGACACATTAATTCTCTTAACATAATGTATGTTTATGATGCTAAGTCTTTCTAAGCACCAAGGTATGGGGGAAAATGTACTCCCAAATAATGAGGGCAACGGAGAGATGATACTAGCAAGAAAACAGCTCTTCAAAATACAGCTGCAATAATAGGAATGACTAACATCTGGAGACCATCCTTCTTCCAGCATTTTGAACATTTTGAGAAAATCAAGTTTTACTGGTAAACCCCAAACCCCTTGGATTAAAATAACAATATCATGTAACCATTTAATTATCTGAAATTGATAGCAGTATCTTCACAAATAAGAAAAGAATGTTGTCCATTAGCTCAGGTCACTAGTCTTCCCTTTTCAGCAAAAATATACTATGATGTCATCCACTATTTTTTTCTTTCATCTTAAGAGCGTATGTTCTTTAGCATGTTAAAAAACTTCATCTATGTTTGTTTTGAAAAAATTCTTTGTAGCCTTTGGACCTTTCTGCTCCATTGACTTCTAAGTTTGGGAAATTTTTAAGTGTTTCTCTGTCCACAGTAAGGAATTTAAAGCAACTTATCTTTTTCAGATACATAGAGTAGTAACTGGGGCTGGGTAAAAGGGGCTTTGTCTCAGGAGGCTGGAATTTAAAGGGTACCAATTGTACTTGTATTCCTTCTTCAGGGAGAAACAAATGAGCTTAGTATGAATTAGCAAGAATAATTAGCTAAAATACAAGCTGTTACATGTATAACCTATGTCAAACTGTCTACCACTTTCAGAAAAAGGGAAGAAGGTGAGGAGGGAGGAAAATTTGGAACTCAAAATCCTGTAAAAATTAATGCTAAAAAATATAATATGAGCTGCTAGATGAAGCTCCCAGTCATGCTCTCTTTGATGCCTTCCCTGGCCTGGCCCTTTCTTGGCTCCGAAGTGTCCAACACATGGGGGTCAGTGGTCAGTATTTCTTTCTTTCTCCTCCTTATGTGATCATGTCTTGTCCTTTGTACTTCTGTCTGAAGTCCTAGGTCCTTTCATGGGTTTCTTCTCCATAGCCCCACAACTTTTTGCCCCAGGAGCCAATATTTCTAGTTCCAGCTTGGCAAATACCAACTCACTAATATGGTACTCATAATAGAGACAAAGTATAAAATGAAAGATATATTCTTCTTAAGCTTTTGATTCCCTTCTAAACCATATAAATTAGTGCTACAAACTGACATGTTTGTATGCTCTCAGTCTGAGAGTAGTAAAAGGGAATATTAGATATTTCAGAATGTCAAAAAGATGTTCAAATATTATAATCCTACATTTCAGAGTATAATTCCATAAAACACTTCTTCAGAGGGATCCCTACAGTTGTTTCCCATGACTCAGAGACATTCATAATAGATTAACAAACAGTGTCTTCAAGATTGTCCTAGTCAGCTCCCAAATGCACATGTTCTCTTGGGAAGGCAGTTCTGGGAAATTTGTGCTTCAAGTCAAGAACCTGTTTTAGCTTGAAGTCTTGATCTACAAGGTTTGGGTCCCAATTATTATCTCTTTACCCATGTGCACCACCCTAGGACTTGTTCATGCTTGGGGGCACTTTTGCCTGCTTCTAGATTGACTCTCCAGGTGTCTGGAAAAGTGAGTGTGCTGTGGAATGTTCCAGCTTCTCTAATTTGCCTATCAACATGGAAATACAGAACCCAAATTTGTTAGTATTTAGGTCAGATACGTGACAATTTGCCTGGGTGGAAGGATTATTCAAAATGAATTTGTCATAAATTATCATAGTCTGCAATATCTTAAAAAAAAACCAAGTACATTTATAAGTTGTACTCTATATAGTAGTGATAATAGTGATGATGGTGATATGCTTCCTAGGCAGTTTATGAACGGGGACCTCTATTTCCTTCTGAGCAATTACAGTATTTTTATAGAGTCTTAGGGTTGGAAGGTCCTTGAGAAGTTATTTCATCTAGCCCTCAGTTAAAAGGGCTGGACTGGGACGTCTGTGTTTGCATCCCCCCGCAGGTACTTAACCATCTGGGTGACCACAAGCAAGTCATATAACCAGTCTGGGCCTCAGTTTCTTCATCTGTAAAATGGAGAATTCTCTTACAGCCCCTCTCTCAGGGGGTTGTTGTAAGGATCCAGTGAGTTAATGTAGATGAAACTGCTGCTTAAATGTCAGCGACTTTTTTTCTCCAGAAAACAAAAGATGAACAGCGTTTATTAGACTAAGCTCTCTGCTGGTCTGAGTTCTACCTTCCATCAAGGCCTAGCAAAAATGCTATTTCCTCAAGGAAATCTTCCTGTTCTCATCACCCCAGTCCCTCCCCCATGGATTCCTGTAATATTTGTCTGAAATATTCGTTTGGCACTTTGTATACATAGATCTTGTGTTATTACTGGTATTTATAGCTATTTTCTGTCTTCCTAGCTAAACCGTACGCTGTTGGATGTTGTAATGGTGTTACAAAAAAAGGAGACACTGAAAACTTTGTGGCTGATGACAGTGATGTCCAGACTCCATAATAACACTAGTAACTAACATTTCTATTGCACCTTGCTAAGCACTTTACGATTATTATCCCGCTTGATCCTCACAACAGCCCTGGGAGGTGGGGGCTATTATTGTCTCCATTTTACAGATGAGGAAACTGAGGCAAGCAGAGGTGAAGTGACTTGCCCAAGGTCACACAGCTAGTACCTGTCTGAGGCTAGATTTGAACTCAGATCTTCCTGAATCCACATCTGGTGCTCCCACTGTGCCACCCAGCTGCCCCTAAAAAGACGATGCTAAGGACTTTACAAATGTTTATCTCGTTTGATCCTCACAACAACCCTAGAAGGGAGATGCTTTTGTTATCCTCATTTTACAGTTGAGGAAATTGGAGCAAACAACAGATAAGGGACTTACCCAAGGTCACGTAGTTGGTAATTGTCTGAGGTCAAATTTGAACTCATCTCTTCCTGAGCTGCCTTTAGCTTGTTAAAAAATAAAAATAAAAAGAAAACAGAGAGATTCTGTAGTGCTATTGCTATCATAAATTATTATAAAAGGAAAGGCTGAACATACCTAAGTTAAAATAAGATCAAAAGAGATAATGTTTGTAAAAAAAACACTTAGCACAGTACCTGGTATATAGAAGGCACTGTATAAATGCTTATTTCCTCCCTTCCCTAAGTGGAAAAAGGAACAGACTTATAGTCTGGAGAGACTTGAGTTTGAATCCTGACCAGTACTTAAGAGTAGTATAATTTTGAGCAATTCATTTAGAGCCATGGGAGAAGCTATAGCCCTGCTATATCATTATTATGATAAAGGCCCTTCAATTCCCTCTCTCCTTCTCCCTGGGGGCCTAACCAAGTAAATTCCAAATTATTTTGCCTGGCTTTCAAGGCCTTTCACCATCTGACCTAATTCTAACTTTGAGCCTCATCTCAGAGTTCTCCTTTCCATGCTACTATCCTGCAGCCAGACTGGACCTGCGATCCTGCCTCTGTGACTTTGTTCACAATTTTCCCTTGGGCTGGAGTGTCCTTCACCCTTTATTTACTGATTTCCCAACTGTCCCTTAAAGCACAACCTAAATGCTACCTCCTCCTGGAAGCCTTCCCTGACTTGGTCAATGGGTAATTACATTTCGCTTCTCAGATCTCACATTTAATTCCATTTTATTTAATTCAACTCAACAAATACTTATTGTGTGTTGGGAAAGTTTAGATATACCAGAGTCTCTGCCCTCAGGGAGTTTATAGTCTAAAGGGGTGATAAGATAAACCCAGACATGCCTCATGTCCTAATCTTCTAGAGAAAGGAAGGAAGAGAGCCCAGAGCACAAAGTTACATCTTTTAATGTCAATGGAATAGGCAACTTTTTTTGCTTCAGGGGCAAATTGCCTTTGACACAGGTATCCCTGAGGGATTAGAGAGCGGGCTGGTAGTGGTGATGGAGGGACACCAAGGGATTGCTGTGACATTCCAAAATATCAGGCATGGCCAGGGCTCCACAGGCTCATCTGCCTGCTCCAAGTCTCACATGAAATGAAAAGACATTTCTTAAGTGCTTACTATGTGCCAAATTCTAGGGATATAAAACCAAAGACAATCCCTGCTTAAGGAGCTCACATTTTAATACTAGGAGAAAACACATAGGCAAGTGGAGTCCAGAAAGGGGCACCTTGGTCCTTAAAGCTGTAGGGATGGTGAGGAGGACCACAGGGGAAGAGACTGGCATTTGCACTCCTCCCAGTAGCAAAGACAGTTGATTTGATTAAAGTTCCATAACCGGCAAGAGGACAGGATATGCTGCATCAGCAGCTGGGGAGAAGATGGCCAGGCAGTAGAGAGAGAAGGGAGGCATGGCTGAACCTGCCTGAAATAGTGGGTGTGATGAGTTAGTTCACCAAGTAAGAGAGCAGGGCCCTAAGGCAGGAGTTCTGGAGCTAGACGTACTTTAAAGTTTAAAAAATACATCCCAGAGGGTTAAAGGATAACAAAACTAGTTTGTTTGTTTTTTTTTAGCATTTTAATTTATTATTTCTTTTTAACATTCCTTTATTTTTATTTTTATTTTTAAATTTTGGGTTCCAAATTCTTTTCCTTCACCGACCTCCTCCCATGCCCACTGAGAAGACAAACAATGATGTCAATTATACCATGTGAAATCATGCAAAACATATTTCCATATTAGCCACATTTAAAAAAAAACAAGAAAAATCACGAAAGTGAGAAAATTATACTTTACTGTACACTCACAGTTCCTCAGCTCTCTCTCCAGAGGTGGACAGCATTTTTTCATCATGAGTCCTATAGAATTGTCTTGAATCACTGTCTTGATCAGAGTAGCCACACCTTTCACAGTCGATCAACATAACAACATTGCAGTTATTGTGCACAATGACCTCTTGGTCCTTCACAGGGAGTGAAACCATTAAGGAATATTACCTAAGGAGGTGTCACGACTTAGTGGGGTGGCTGGGATGGGTGAAGGCCTGCCTCTGACACATACTGGCTGTGTGGCCCTGGGAAAGTCATTTAACCTCTCAGTGTCCTCTACAACTTTTTTTCCCCTGATTTTATATTATTTTTAAACATTTTTATTTTCTGTTCCAAATTCTCTTTCTCCCTCCAGTTCCTCCCCCACCCTTTGAGAAGGCAGCAATACAATTCCTATTACACCTGTATAACTTTTTTAAGAGTATAAATTACGGAAATTACCAAATTGCATTGGGAGAAGTTCCTTGTGAGAAGCTCCCTACACTGAGGAAATCACAGGTCTGATTTTAAAAAAAGGCAGGAGGGATATTATTAGGGGAACCAGCAAAGTCTGATATGAAATCAGAGTAGGGAGGTTGTTAAAGATTCTGGGGATGGTGGGAATCAGAGAAGGGTCTTATGGCATTGTCTATACCTCTCATATATTTATATATTATTTTTCATTCTGTAGCAATGAGCATATGCATTATTTTCTTGTCTTCAGAAAAGACCAGGACTGCATTTTATTTAATTTTCATATCTTCCCCATCACAGGGTGCAGTGCACAGTATTATCATTCCTGCTTTACAGGAGAGGAAAGTGAGAATCACGGAGGTTAAATGACTTGTCCACGATCACAGAGAGATGCAGAATTGAGGCCAGGATTCCAACCAAGGACTTCTGATTTCAAGTCCAGCATTCTTTAAAATACATCCTGGAGCTTCCTTGAAGTACACATCCTATGTTTAGCAATCCTCCCTTGATTTTAGTTAGCAGCTAGAATAATATTAAGATTAGTTTATTACATGGCATATGTGTGATATACCAAGGTCACCAGGGACAAATCTATTTTCCTTGGATTTATGATTTGAGCTCTAAAATACCTGAGGGGTCTTCACTGTATCTTGTCTTTATCTATTTGGAGTCTAGTGGCAGCTAAGATGTCATTTATTCATTCAACAAACACTTATTAAGCTCCAACTAGTAGCATTGCTGAGCCAATCCTCTTTATTCTTGTTCATAGCTTGTAATGTCAGTATTAACGGATGATATTACTAAGTTCATGATAAAGAAGAAAAATAATCTTAAAGGAGAGGCTGATTTTTAAAAAGAACCTACTATGTGCTAGCATCATGCTAGGCTCCAGGAATATGGTGACAAAAACAAAGCAGTCCCTGCCCTCAAGGAGTTTATGTTCCATTATAAAGAAACAAAATGTATACAGAAAAGTGATATAAAGTAAATCTATCTATTGATTGACTTTATATCTACTTTTCTTTTTTGAAAAATATATATTATATATGGTAAAGTATATAATAAATAACATATATATACTAAAATATAATAAAGTAATATATGCTATAAAGTATTATATATCTGTGTGTGCGCGCGCACACACACACACACACACACACACACACACACACACACACACACTACTTTCCTGGGGTGAGAGAGGCCCTAGTAACTTGGATATAGCTAATACGTCCTAAGGAGAAAACATATGACCCTGAGAACTTAATATACAATTGTCTGGTAGGCTCCCATTTTCTTTAACATGTGATTTTTTTTTCTGGAATTCCACGGTGCTTAAGGTTACTCCTAGAGGATTGGAGTGGGAGGCTTGAGAAAGATGTTTTAATCATTCTCCTGCTCGAGACAGGGAAAGTTTAGGCCAACTGATTATGCATCAACTTCAGTGAATTGTGGAAGGAATCATTTCAGCTCTCTCAGATGTCCTGCCAATTGTGTCTGGTAACATGGGATTTTACATCATTTCTCAGCTAAATCAGAAACCTGATGGAGTTTACGGTTCGGCGTCATCTTATGCCTTTTGGTTAGAGGCCCGGTCTCCTCCATTTTTCCCCCCCAGGCCCAAGGGCATTTCTCCCAGATCTGAGACTTCCAATGCTGACAATTTCTCAGATAAATTCAGAACCCTGATGGGAGAGGATTAATTTCACAAAACAATAGGATATGAGCATCGTTTTCATTGGTGACAGATGTTATCTTGCTTCTCCACCTTCCCCACCCTCACACCCCCATCCCCTGCCTTTATTTAAAGGAAAAGAGCCACCCATTTAGCTAGGCTCATCTATGGGAAAGTTTTAAAAAGATCCAGCAGTCCACTCAGCAGGAATATGCAGCAGAAAGCCCATGCCAGACCAGTCTTCAGTTTGGAATCTTCAGGCAGCTAAGCAGATCAGAATGGGCATGACTTTTCTTGAGTTGCTTCAGAATACTTTATGTGTGAGGCCAGAGTAGGCCAGGAGCTCCTTATATGTTCTGCTATATGTATATTCTGTTCCTTGTCTTACTGTATTTGCTGGTTGGAAGTCAGGAGGATGCATTGAAAACTGGATTATGTGTGTGAGTGAGCCTTTGTGGGAATGTTAACCATCTTTTGTTGCAGCCAAGTAAATGGTTCAGTCAGTTATCAGATGATTTTTAGGTTCAGATGGCTTTCTGTCTCATCAGATTAAAACTTATTATAGTGAAAACGAATTATATATTAGGACCTACAATCCTAAACCGGTATAGGAACAATTTAGACACAGACCACAGTCTGGTGGTAATACAGTTGTAAAAACCCCACCCATGTCCAGATGTGCACACAGAAATTTGTTAGAATGCAAGCATAACTTATGGCTCAGAATTAGAGCTCTGGGATTATATGGACCAGATTTGATCTTGGGGGCTTAGCCATAATCATACTCTTTGGCTCATGTCCTATTGGGAACATCAGAATTTGGCTTGTGTCCTGGTTTTTACAACAAATAGAAAATGGCTCTCAGCTCCTATGTAAATACTCAGTCTAACAAAACCTTAAATGTAAGAAAGACTTTATTTAACCCAATAAACAATGCAAAGAATCCTTACCAAGGCCAGAGATTGTCAATAGTTCTCCTTATATCTGTACTGGCCCTTCTCTTCCCACAATTCTTTGTAATCTTCCTGACTTCAGTATTGCCCTGGGGGAGGCTCAACTAATGGATGAAAAGACCATAGGTTGGTCAGTCAATAATCAAGCAGCCCTCTCCTCTGAGAAGCCTCACCTCCCCAGGACCCTGTTAATAGGCTGGTCACCAGGAAGAGACCTTTTTTCAGCTAACAAAACCTACCAAATACTATTTACTAAGATGAGATGCCTTGTAATCTCTGTCACTGGAGGTAGTGCTCTCATTAATGAAATCACAGGGCTTTGGAAGCATTGGAAATACTGAGCCTCTTAAAGCCTTGGTGAGTTACACTGTTCCTGGGACCTCTCTTTGAGGGTCCTCTGACCATTGACTTTAAGGATCCCATGAGAGACACAGCCAGAAGAATTGCAGAGGCTCATAAGACTATCACTGTCTCTGATACAGATTTATCACTGTCAAACTTTTACATGTTCTCTGTGTTCTAGACCTCAGGGAGTGGTGCCACTGAAGCCTGGTACACAGGACCAGTGAGACACATAACACAGGGGAATTCAGAGATGTGCAAGGAAAGGCCAGACATAGAACCATACTGCTCTTTCATGATGAAATTGCTGTAATCTATCTCTTTCCTTTCTCTCTTCCTCTGTTTCTCCCTTCCCCTCTCCCTTCTTTCCTTTTCTTCTCTGCCCTGCCCCAATCTGTTTGTTGGTATTGCCTACTGAGACAATTAGCTTTGCAATCGAAGCATGATAATGGGTCAGCCCATGATGCCACCCACGGTCTAATTCTCCCTTGCTTTTATCTCCTGCCCATAAGCAGCCAAGGAGTGGGAGAAAGGCTGATGCATTCCTTACAATCACTACCCATTGCTTCTGCCTGCCAGGTTCCCTACTTGGCTGCCCCAACTTCTATAGTGCAGTGATACTCATTATATGAATAATAACAGGTCACAGAAGAGGTTGATGACTGTACCTTTACTTCGAATGATACTACTGAGCAACATGTCTGAAACATATGATAAAACATGACAGCTTTTGCTACCAGAACATCAAGACCCCAGAGACTGGGGAATTTATTATTGATGATATGTATAACTGGTTGTTTTTTCTTTGTGAAGCTCTCTTTTTAGAGGATATAGTAGCGAAAATCTCCTTGTGGCATCATAATGGTATATATAGCAAACAAGAGAAACAGAAATGGGAAAATCAGTTTAGAGGCATCTGCCCTCCTGGATGGGTGTTTAGGAGGAGGGACCACAGTTTCTTCTGACTACAAGTACAGTATAGATAAACATAGTTTGTTTGATAAGCTAGGCAACTTATTTTGTTCCAACGGTGAATGTTGGCAGAACCTGGCATGATCAGGGCAATCACAGAGTAGTGAATATTTAGGCTCCATTGCGCAATGTGAAGTGATGATCTGGCGAGTAGCCTATCCATTTGATCAATGAAGTCATCCAAACTGGTAATTCAAGTTTAAAAAAAAAAACCCTTAAAGCATGAATAATACTAATTGGTTGCCTGCATTGATTAAATTCACCAAACACTTGCTAAATCTCCACTTTTCCTTGTGTGGTGTAGATGCAGCCTGGAGAACCTAGGATCATGGGTATAATTATGACTGATGAGACTAAGAAATAGCCAGATTTTCATGGAACCTAAGTAGGACTATCTCTCACCTCTCATTGTGCCCCACCCCCAATTTGCTACTCTCAGCTGAAAGCAATCTTAAGCTTCAAGGGTTTGCTGTGTTGTTTGAAACCAAACCAAACAGGCCTATTCCTAAGTTATGTTTCTTTTCAAATAGAAGCAGTCATATAGCATGTTGGCCACTAGGTGGCACAGTGGATAGAGTGCCTGTTCTGGTATCAAGAAGACGAATCTTCCTGAGTTCAAATCTGGCCTCAGACACTTATTAATTGTGTGACCCTGGGCAAGTCACTTAACCCTGTTTGCCTCAGTTTCCTCATCTGTAAAATAAACCGGAGAAGGAGATGGCAAACCACTCCAGTATTTTTGCCAAGAAAACCCCAAATGGGGTCAGACATGACTGAACAACAATAGCATAGTGGAAAGAAGCCAGGGCTTGAACAGTTCTACCTCTGCCACTTACTAGCCATGTGATCTTGACCAAATCTCCTAACCTCTATATGTCTCAAGCAACTCCCTAAATAACTTAGTAGATAAAGCATAATCTAAATAGCCATAGTATTTTTGCAGTCTGCAAACTCATAGGAGTTTGTATGATGACAGGCAGCTCTTTTGCATATTTGCATGCTTTTTCTTAAAAATAACAGCAATTTTTTAGAATCCCGAAGAAGTAGATAGACATCTTGTAGACTCTTCAAGAGTCTAATCCAGCATGTTATAATTCAGCAATTTTGTGTGACCTAGAGAACTAAATAGAAATGAGTTGGGAAGAGTTAAAAAAAAATGACCAAAAAAAAAAAACCACCCTTCACCCCCTCTCAAATCTTGACCTAGGAAGTGAAATAATTTTGAAATGGCAATAATATTGTTATAAAGGGATACTATGTGCTATTTAAAGTCTTCCCCTACCCCAATACATTCTATAATTGTAGTACTAAGTAATAACGTCACAAATTTGTGTGTTCAGAGTTGTTTTCCACCCTATACTCCAAAATAGAACCAGGATGCACATATAATCAATGCTCAAATATCTATCCCAATGTTAAGGGTACATTGGGGTGGATGACCCAAATAGGAGATCTGCACTGACATGCACATTGTAGCTTTTGGGTGGCTGTGGGCAATGGGGCTGCAGTCAGATTCCCTCTGAGGTTCAGGGACAATGTTGGAGACACATGGAGAAGTGGCTCCTTGACAATCTGTCTGCAAAATCTTACCAGGTAATGGCTGGAATTCCAAAGATGGCATTTAAATGCCCCTGGCTTTCTTCTGCTATGGATATGGATGATCCGGAAGCTTATTCTAAGTATTGCAGAAAACACAGATGATAACTCATAGCATGCCCTAGACACCCAGACTTTCCATTTTGTTCTCAGAGCTCAGACATCAGTCCTGGATTTAAATAGCCATGAGCTCTAAACCATTTTAGGCAAAAGCACAGAGATGAGCATTTTTTGCTGTAGGGGCTGACATGGGTTGAATGCAACTTGAGAAGGGGTACAGTTCCAATGAATACAATTCCAGATTCAGCTTTTTACCTTTATCTTGTTCTATTCATGAAATAAACTACCTTGTGGGTTTTTTTTTAAGTTACAGTGAATTTCTGAGAACTGCAAGTAAGTACGTATATAAGGAGTGTTTTTGTCTATGTAAATTTAACTTTCTCTACTCTGCCTGGATATTCCTGACCAAGTCTCTGCTCACCAACCTCCATATTCCCTTCACCCCCCCACCCCAGCCCAAATCCCGGGGGACTTAAGTCTTTCGTGCTACTAGGTGGCACAATAGTTGGAGCGCTGGAGTCAGGAGGCTTGATTTCAATCCTGCCTCGGATATTTACTAGCTGTGTGATCCTGGGCAAGTCATTTAATTTGTTCCTGCCTTAGTTTCTTTGTCTATAAAATGGAGATAATTTTACCACCTACCTCCTAGGAGTGTTGTGAGAATGAAGTGAAATATTGGTAAAGTGCTTTGTAAACCTTAAAGTTCTATATGAACACAAACTAGAAATTAGCTATTATTCAAGCCTGGAGCTCCCATCCTGGGAACCACTGGGCCAATTGGTGACTGCTTCCGTTGCACACTACATCTAGGACAGGCTCCAGCCACGTGAGTACCCCCTGCCTTCCTATCCCCTCCGCTCCTTTTCAGTTTTGGAATTAGAATCAAATAAAATATTCCAGTGTTCTTGGTAAGGGCATACCAATCAATTATCTGCAAATCTATGTAGCTCATTTTGTCTCTTTGTAACTTTCCACATCAAAAATCTCCCTCCTTGGTCACCACTCACCTATATGTGATATCTCCCTCTATTAGTATGTAAGTTCCTGGAATTCATTTAGGGTTATATTTGCTTTTATATGTGTATTTCCAACACTTACCAGGGTGCCTGGCACATATTAAGGTGCTTAATGTTTTCTTTGTTTCTCTCTCTCTCCATCCCTTCTTTTCCCTCCCTCCTTGCCTCCCTCCTTCCCTTCCTTGCCTCCCTCCCTCCTTTTCTCCCTCCCTTTCTCCCTCCCTTCCTCCCTCCCTCTCTCTCTTTCTTTTCTTTCTTCCTTCCTTCCTTCCTTCCTTTCTTTTTCTCTCTGTGTCTCTGTCCCTGTCTCTCTCTCTTTCCTGTCTTTCTGTCTGTCTCTGTCTCTCTCTCTCTCTCTGTTTCTCTCTCTTTCTCTCTCTCAGAGAAGGTTTGAGAGGCAGAGGAAGAAAGACTAATAGGGAGGCCTAGAAGGAAGGTTGTGGTAGGATGAATATCAAGAAACTTGAGGTTGTCGTGTTCAATTTGACAAACATTTATTAAGTGTACACTAGTGGTGTAGTGGTTCTTTGCACATCAGAACTCAGGCCAAGGAGCACTTCAGACTGAGCTAACATAACTAAAACATTTTTTAGATGCCTGTAGATCCCCAGGGTTAGCCTGGACATCTTGGCTCAGATTGCTGAGTGGATTGCGGACATCTGTGGTTTTGTGTCAAGGAATTCTTAGCTATTCTGTGTTGTTGGTTGGTTGCCTTTTTTTCTTTTAATTCTGGATTACTTGGGGAGATTCAGCTGTCATCTCCAGGGTAACTTAGAGTCATTTCCTGAACTAAGTATTATCAGGGGACGTTCCCTGTCATCACTGCAGGTGCCCACAATAACTTTGTGGGAGATAACTTTAATAGTGGTGGGGCTTTTGGCCCATAAGAACTTCCCAGTTGGCCGTATGGGCACTGAACATCGCCTATGGTGAACTTTAGAGAGTACAAGTTGGGAGGAATTTCCAGGTGAATTTAATATTAAATCTGGCTAGCACCCCTGGGCACCTTGGTCAACACTGCTAGTCCAAAGAGAATCAATAATTGGGTGGGTGGGTGGGTGGGAGGATGAAGAATGATTATTGCTGAGAAAAGTGTGTTATGTAATTAATATTGTCTGCATTTTACTCTTTCCCTCTTCCCTGAGTGAATTAAATATATTAACGCATATGTGGCTAGAGAGCCTGGGACTGAAGCCAGGTTGGGTACGAATATTATGATCTCCAGAGAACTGGAGGATCGGATAACTGGTAGTAGGGATGATACTTTGGGAGAAGAAATTAGGTGAGAATGGAAAGGGCAGGGCAGAAGCAGCCAATAAGAAAGGGATTTGAGGTGCTTCTGAAATGTTTTTCTGCAAAGGGGATAAAAAATGCTTTGTGGAGAAATTCTGGGTTGCTAGGGATGAGTTCAACTTCAATTTATATTGAATTCTAGAGTTCTCTGGAATGGTTGATCCCTTAAGAGGGAAAAGGCATGAAGGTAAAACCTTCAGTATAGTCTCTGATATGTGAAGATGGACAATTCATCGAACCTCGGGATGTCCTAAGCAACTTGATGTGACTAAGTTACAGACGAACGGCTGATCTGCAATGGTTTCCACCCCAGGAATTCTGTTCAGTGATGAAATCCCACATCTGGACCAAAAGCCACAGCTCTCCCCACCCCACCCCCTTCTCCCCCTGCCCCCAAAAGAGTTCTTAAGGAACACTTTTTCTGTTGACTGTAAAATGGATGTCTGTCTCTATGTTTTTGTAAAACAAGCTTTTATATCAGGATTTAGACTTTGCCAGCTTATGCAACACAATAAACAGAATTTTGGGTAGGATCTATGAAGGGTAGAATTTTGATTGTTCATTATTCTTTTAAACTTGTCATTCAGGAGACTTGCCAGCATTGTGTACTGTTTAATGCATTAAAACATCAGGTCTCACTACTGAGGCCTTTTCTTCCACTTTTGAACAAGAATAGCCCTACATCAGGTTTGAATGGTCTCAGAGCCAAAAAAAAAAAAAATCACCTGGGTCGTTGTTAGAAATGAAATCTTAAAAGCATCGATGAGATTTAAAAAGTGGATTCCTGTAGAACATCATGAAATATTAGTTAAAAGGTAACGTGCCAAAATGACACTGCTGTAATACCATTCCTGTAATAGCCTTCATGGCTGAATTAGTATTACACTATTTTTTATTAAAGGTAGGTTGATGTACTGACATTATATTCCATGCAAATATTCTGGTTATTTAGCTGTAATTTATTGTAGTTTTACTGGAAATTTTCTCCTCTTAGTTCTTAAAAGGTTTTACAGCCTCAATTATGGCACTTTTACTCCTAATAATCAATATTGATTTTACTGTATTATTCTTTTTTAGATTAAAAAAAAGTTACCTAGGATCCAAATTGTAACAGTAAATAAAGTGATGCCTCTCAGTTTAGAGGGGAAAAAAATCAAGCTTCTTGGTGGAGACCTTAACTGACACCTGAGAAAATGACCAATTTCCATTCACTTGCAGGTATAATGTATATATACACATGTATATATATACAGGCATAATATATATACACATGTATATAAAATATGTGTGTATACATACATGCATGTGTGTATATTTGTGGAAATGTGTGTGTATACATCTCTCTAACTCTCATCTGAGAAAATAACCAATTTCCATTCACTGGCAGGTATATGTGTACATGTATAATACACATGTACACACATATGTGTATATGCATACATAGGAACAAAACATGCATGTAGGCACATCTGTGTACACATACACCTATATGACATCTGGGAAAATGCCCAATTTCCATTCACTTGTAAGTGGGTGACACACCACACACACTCACACACACATACACATATAAATGTATAATATAGGCACATATGTATATTTATGCATTTATACATAAATATATGCACGTCGGTGTATATTTAAAGTACAGTTTATATATTTAAACAGGTAGCTTGAGTTATTAGTGTAAACTGAAAATTAAGTTGCCATTATTTTTATAGCAGCCTTAACGTTAGGTATCCTTGGTTCTTTTAAAACATATTCTAGAATTGGTTCTGAGCCTGGCTATTTATTTTCAAGCATGTTATATACCCAGACACCAATTCTGTTGTCCAGATTCTACATTGATTTCAGTGGGAATATAGCCTGAATGGGGACCACAGAATTGGCCCCCTAATGTGTTATGAGACTTCCTGAGGAGGAGAATTAATGGCAGTCAGGGGCCATTCCTGTACCCTCAGTGCACTGTGACAGGGAGCTGGAGTTATACATTTTTATATTAATAGCCTCCTTTCATAGATGCCAGGCTTTCTCCAATAGCTTGCCACACATATCTGGTACACTAACCCTTCCCTAAAACACTTCTATGGTCTGCAAATTGCTTTACTTAATTGTTTCCTGCCTTTTCACAGGGTGTTTAATTTCATCATGGCTTTGAGATTTGAAAAGAGTCATTTTGTAGTTTTCAGAATTCAGCTATGGCTGAGGACAAGGAAAGGATGCCTGTGGACCTTTTTCCCCCTTTTTTCCATCCATATATTTCACAGCCATTTGAGCTAAGGTGTGCTGCCTGTATGCCCAGGAAATGTTTGCTAGCACATTAGTGATGTTATAATGGGCATCACAAATCACCTGGACATTAATAGAATGAAATCACTTACTGCTTCTGAAAGCAGCTTTATTCTCAGTTGGTGTCCTGAAGGCACCATGTGTGGAGTCTGGACACTGTGTCACAGGGACGGAACTAAAAAAAAAAAATCCTAAGCTTACCTTTCAGAAAAATCCTGCAGTTTTAGTGTGCTTTTGCTCTCATTTACCTGCTTCCTTGGTAAGAGAGTTTTGGCCAGCACTGATGTGTGATGGAAAATGCCTCAATTCTTCTAGTTATCCTCTGGGTATGTCCTCTGGTGGCTAGCTAATCATTCTTCTCTCCATAACTGGATAGTATGTGCAAGACTTCTAATAATGGGGGTGGGGGGGGGGCTGTTCCTCTCATTGAACAGTGATAACCTGACACTTGGGCTACTTTATTCTGGTGGAGCTCTTTTGTGAAGTGAACATAAGACACATCTGAAGACTTCTCTCCAAGCTGTACAGATGTGGCCATAAAGCAGGCACTGATGCCGTTGTGTGTTTCCTACCTGGAGAATATGATCATTTTCTAAGGCTATTATTTTCAATCCCACACACAGAGAAAAGCAATTAACTGTAGGTGTGTTCCTTCCCACTCCCACCCACACGAATGTATTGGAGCAAACTTGATTTGTGAAAACCTGGATTCAAAAAAAGAGTGAATGAGGAGGAGAAACTATTTATTTTACAAAAAGGTCATTTGCTTTACAAAGAAACCACTTAGAGAGTGTTTTGAGAGACATCTGGTCTCCTGGCTAGCCTTGGAGTTAGGAAGATCTCAATTCAACTCTTGCCTCTGACTTATAGGAGCCATGTATTTGCGCACATGTCTCTTAATGTTTCAATGCCCCAGACAACCTTTTAAACTTGCAAGACAGAGTTCTTGACCATTTTGATGTAGTGGGTTCCTTTATCAGTCTTGTAAGGCCTATGGACCCCTTCTCAGAATAATGTTTTTAAATAACTTAAAGAAATGCTAAATTTCAGTGTTTATTTAATTAAATTTAATATTTAATTTAGTTAGTTTCAGGTTTATGAAAATAAAGATGTAATTTTTTCCCCATTTAAGTTCACAGATCCTCTGAAATTCATTCATGGATCTCTTGGTCCATAGATCCCAGGTTAAAACCCTCTGCTGTGAATTATAGATGAGATGTATATCTGTACCACTGGAGATAGCCTCTACATCTAGAATTACCTCTATGAAATCACAGATCCAGTACAAAAAAAAATAAACAAAATTTAAATTAAAGCATTTCAAACATGATATTATTAATATTTTTTCAAAAAGTATCATACAAACTTTTCAGGTTACTTAAAGACAGGAATACCTTGGAGTGTGATCAAAGAAATGGCCTGTGATTCGCTGTCAGGGAAAAACTGGCACAAAGAAATTTGGTTCCTTGTAGAGCGATTTGGCATGTGTATATATCTCCAAAAATCCAAAGTGTGTATAAAAATTACCTGAGAAAATCAAGCCCTGAATGACCCTTCAGAAAGATAAAATGTTCACTTTGCAAGACTTTGTTCAAAGCATTTAAATGATTCCTTCTCAGGGGTAATAGAGACTGGAGAATCTAAAGCATTCTTCATACTACAGCCAAAACACAATCTAGTTTTTCTAGCAGTCCCATAGATAGGTGTAAAACAAATAAACAGTTGCCATTTCCCATTGACAGCCATGGTTCATTTTTCATCTTTTGAAATAAAAGCCCAAGAGTATTTTTGTCAGAATAAATTGGAGATTAAGAAAAAAAAAGTTATCTTTTGAAGTGGCTACTTTGAATGTAGCAGATTTGTGGAGTATTTTTCTAGGGGTAGAGCGTTGTCTTTTTGACTCCTTTTAAGGAATAAAGCCAGACAGAATTATGGCCCCAACAAGGTGAAGCATGTTTATCTGGTTCAGAATAAAGCAATGGCTTTTGAGCCAGGATTGAAATTATTTTATATTCTGAAACTTCAGCCTTATTATCAGGCTAAATACTAAGCTTAAGCATTGTAAATTAGCTTGCCCTTTTTTTTAAGATTGGTCACAGCTATATTCTTTGTATAGAAGGCTAGAATATTAATTCTTGCCTTTCCCACTAAAGGGTTCTGACGCCATTATGATCTGCAAGAATATCTCCTTAATAACACTCTGCACAATACTGCCTGTGTTTCCTGCTCCATGCAGACCTTTTGTAAATAATATAGTCTACATCAAGACAAATAGTGCATTGAGCAGGGTGCAGGATATGGAAAGAGGCAAGTTTAAAAAGCAAATGAACCAAACCTCTCTATTGGTAACAAGCTTCTTGGGCCCTTTATCCTTGAATTCACAATAGGTACTTACTTTGTTGACTGGAATATTTTAATATTTCTTCTACCCAGTGCCATCCATCAAACATCCAACGAAGGCAATTATTCACTGGCCATATTTAGAAGGAGCCTAGAAATACTACGGAGCTAAACTGACATCATGGGGACCCAATGCACTAACTGCAGAAAATAATAATAAAATAAAACACACACAGTAGGGAAAATTGTGATAGTTTTTAAAAAATAGTCTTTCTACATTCAAAGGGAAGAAAAAAATATTCCTTCAATTCTGATCAGCTTTCTATAGTTTCCAAAAAATACCGCTTCCTCCAAGTCCCTTAAGACATTTTAAATCCTACACAAGGCTTAGCAGAATTAAAGTGTCTTACATGGGCTTTTTGAATGACTCGAGTAGAGAATTATGATCTGATGAGCTGTGAGTACATCTTGCCCACCAGTACTTTGTTTTTTATCCATTGCCAATGCTTAGCACATCTTAATAATTTTGTGGAACTCGACTAGAATTCCGTTTTTTTTTTTTTTTTAAAAAAGGGATTTGGTTCAGAGAATTACCTTGCAGCTTATTAATGTGTACTGCTAATAGGCATTGCTCTGTAATATATATTTCTTCTTCAGAATGCAATTTTGTACACTCTTATTAATTTTTAGGGACCTTCTGTAGTTCATTTAAAAAAAAATCCTTATACGTGCAACATGCCACGGAGCCATGGGCATAAATAACATTATGTGAGCTCAAATACACATCCTTTCCCCATTCATTTCCATTTCCAGTGCCAACTTTGGTTCAAAAACAATGACCTGGGGCTTAGGAGTCTGAACTAAGTATACAGAACATAATAATGTGTGGAACCAGGCTCCACCAAAGGAAGAAAACCTTTTGCATGCCCCTGGGAAGAGGACGCGGATCCCACAAAAGGGAAAAGAAAATTCTGTTTCACCCATGTTAAAGTTGTCAGCAACAGGGGCTCGGCCAGATAGGACAATATAGATAAGCCAGTTTTGTCAGTGACTTTTGAAAAGTCAATCCACATCAGTCATATTATTTATAAGCAAGCATAGGGTAGGTAATGATCTCGCTGGATTTTGGGACTAGGAATAGCCTTGAGGTCTTTTACCTCATCGTTAACTTCATATATATATTTGTGACCTCCATATGTCCCAGTTTCACAGAATCACACAGAACCAAAGAATGTAAGAGTTAGAATTCTGACCCATATATGAAAGGAATTTCCAGCAATAAAGTGGGGATACTGACCCTTCTCGTGCTGTTCATGACAAGGCTACAGAAGTCAGGAGAGAAAAGAATTACAGTGCCATGTCCCATGGTGTTGTCTATCCAGTTAGGTCATTGAATACAGGCAGCACCAGAGGAGTTAATGCATCAAACATGGCCGCACAAAGTGGCCACTTTCCAAAGTGAAACTGACTCACTTCTAATGAGTCAGATGGCTTCTATTACCAGCAAAATATATTCATCTTGTAAGAAGGAAGGTGCCGCTTAGTTTCTTATCATGGCATCTTTGTGCCTAGGCAACATAGATTTAGAGCTGACAGAGACCTTATAGGTAATATCATCCAACAACTTCATTTTACATCTTAGGAAACTCAGTTCCAGGGGAATGTCATTAACTTGCCCAAGGAAAGTATGAAGGAGCAAAGTTTTGAGCATAAGTCCTCTGGATCCCAAATCCCATGCTCTGCTTCCTGCCCTGGGCCACCACAGACAGTAGCTGAACATTATAAGGAACCAGGGAATTAGTTTTGTGCTGTTGTTCGTTCAGAAAGTGTTGGATTTTTTAATGGATACTAGTTATATAAACAGTAGAATTTTTAAAATTAAGTCTACATAATTTAATTTAATTGATTCTACTTGGCAAATTATTATACCTTTCTGACACATTAAACCAGAGTGGTCTCCTAAGTGAATAATAATAATGAAGTTGATTATAGCCTGGGATGCCTTAAATAGAATGAAACATTCAGTTAAGCAGACCATTTGAAACACAGGAATAATGATACTTTTTGGCCAGTCTGGGTCAGTCTTGGCAAAGTGCCAAAGAAAATTTCTGAAAAATAAAATTTTAGCCTCATTGATATTTTTGTTTGTTTTGTTTTGTCTAAGTTATGCCAATTTAATGGATACTTTTCAACTGAATTGAGCAGTGGGTTTGGTTTGTAGGACTATAGTTTGATTCTTCTTATATTCCATTCTTCTTCGTATACTCAAAAATGCAACCTCATTGACTTATTTGCTGTTCCTTGAACACAACCCTCCATCTCTCGTATCCGTCCTTTGAACTGGATATTCCCCATCCCCGGAACACTCTCCCTCCTAACCACCAACTCTTAGATTCCCTGGCTTTATTGAAGACTCAGCACAAGAACCATTTTCTACAAGAGGCCTTTCCTGTTCCTGCCTCCACCTCCTCTTCCTTAGACCCTAGAGGCCTCCCCTCTATACCTTCCATCTACTCTGTAATTATCTTGCATGCTTTGATTACTGTATGTTGTCTCCTCTGTTAGAATGTAAGTCCCTTGAGGGCAGAGATGGTTTTGTTTTTTTCTTTGTATGTCCAGACCTTAGCATGGTATGTGATGCATAGTAAGCCTGTAATATATTTTTGGTTGATTTTATTTATTAAGTTAAATAGATAGGAATCTTTGCTTCTTTCACATGAAGAACATTATTTCTTTTCTTTTTCAATGTTCCTGACATTTCGGTAATAACACTATTTACACTGATGTATTGATAACATTTCCTGTCCTGTTTGTCATAGGAGCAGTCAGCTAGCAATTGGAACTTACTTTTTTTGGTGCATCTTCACTCCTCCTGCATGCAATAAAGAAGTGATAGGATATACAAAGATAGGCAGGGTGAAGTAGTAGCGAGAGTGTTGGCCTTTGTGTCAGGAAGACCTGACTTCAAGTCCTGTCTCTGACACATATTTGCTATGTGACCCTGGGCAGGTCACTTAATCTCTAAGTGGTCTTGAGAAATCTTGAAGATGATAAATTATAGAAAAGTTTGTAATCAGCATTGGTGGAGGGATTTCCAAATCAGAGCACCCCATGCTGAGGGAATGACAGATGTGTTCCCCCACCCCCTGCCTCATATAAAATGACCCCCTTTTAGAACAGATTACATCTTGAGCAAAAATGAGCAAAAAATATTCTTACTACTGGTCAAACAAATCAGATACATCCATGATCTCACACTTGTTTACCCTTGTAGCCAAAGAGACACATGGCTTGTTGGAGAAAAAGCCTCTGGCCACTGACCAGAACATAAGGGTCAGAGTACTTTCTTGTACTTCTTCATGCATTTTGGTCATATGTACACAATAAATATTTATTTATTGATTGCCTCTTTATGCATCAACTCTGTAATCACATTTCATTAACATTAAACTCTTACTCTCATCTTAAAACTCTAACTGCTATTATGGCACTTTAATAAAATTAGGAGAGAGATGATTACACTAAAACTCCAACAGCTGACATTTATATAATGCTTTACATGTATTATCTCCTTTGAGCCTCACAGCTTCACTGTGAGAAATGTATTATCACTCCCATTCTACAGGTGAGAAAATTGATGCTCAGAGAGGTTATATAACTTCCCCATCATCACATAGCTAGTATGTAGCATATTTATGTCAAGGATTAGGATCTGAACGCAGGTTTTCCTAGATCTATGTTCAGCACATTATTCTTTACTTTGTGGCATCAACCTAGTAAAAAATGGATGAAATAATAAAGAAGCATTATTTGAGTGATAAAAATATTCCTTAGTGAAGTGTGCAAAGCTTAATAAAATAGTGCTCAAGTTTGGAAATAAAGTTTATGCCTCATTTGTATTATGTTTAATTCTTAAAGGATGTGCGATTTCACCAGTGTGGGTTTCTTCCTTTTTCTTTGAAGACTATAACCCCTCCAACCCCTAGTTGATGGTCTTCATGACTGGCCTGGTAGTGAGCCTTTTGAACTTGAGTAGCCTGGTTCTTGGATTACAGACTCAAAATGCATCATCAGGATCACATCTGAAACCTCTTTTCCTTGGTAGGACTGATGAGAACTTTTGCTCTCCTGTTTCTACTCAGCTTTAAGAACCAAGGTCACTTCCATGCTGTGACGAGACCGTGGAGCAGTAAAAGGTAGAAGTATAAGGTGGAACAACAATTGAAGAACTTTCAAGCTACAGTAAACAGTCATAGATGATTTCCCAAATTTTGCTTTTCAGGAACTTGTAGTCGTAGGCCACTTGGTCTTAAACATTGTTTTTGAATGAAAACAAAATTTTACATAAACATTTTTACATTTACATGTATTTATGTATGTTTATATAGACATATTTGTATAAAAAGACCTGAGCTTCACATTTTGATCCTACCATAGCTTAGAGATGGGTCCTTCTGCCTAAGAATAGCATATTGATCATGAAATGCTGGGCATGCAAACTGATTTGTTTTCTGATTCATATATTGACTGACCCTGCTGTCTCTTGATTTTTGACTGTGGTTCCTATGGTCCCTTTTGGCTCTTCTCCAGGGCTTAGCACAGTGCCTGGCACAAATTAGGCTTTTAATAAATGCCTGGTTTGACTTTCCTGTCAGACACCCTTTCTTCTCTTTATTCTCTTTCTCCTTCCAGAAAGACATTGTTCCCATGAAAGAAAAAGGAATCTGATTCTCGAGTTTTGAAATGTTTATGGGCTCTCAGAACCAATCCACTTCCATCCTGGAGTTTTCCATATTTCCGGGACTTTCTGGAGCTGGGAGGAAAATTTTCGGGCAGCTACAGATGAAATCAGGTATTCTGTTCTTACCTGAAACCTGGGTAGTTGCAGAAGACATTGAAGTTGCCCTGGGAAACACAAGTGTAGGCTGTAGAGACTCCGTAATTTTCCATCTTTTTTAACATGTTGACTATGGTAGGGAGCGGGGGTAAAGAGATGGCACATAATAATTCTCTCAGTCATTTGCTATATTATACTATTTATACTATACTCTTCATATTTGTAAATATTTAGCTTTATATTATTTATTTGTACTATACTATATATATTTCCTAAATTATAACATTTATTAACAATAGTTCATATACCTATACTTCTGTCTGATTTACAAAGTATCTTTATCCCACCAAACCTGTGAAGTTGATAGTACAGGAATGATGGAATAATTTTCCCGATTGTATAGATAAGGGAACTGAAGCTTAGAATTAAGAATCAATAGATCATAGATCCAGAGATCTTAGAGACCATACAATTCAACCTCTTCATTTTACAGATGACATAACTGAGGCCCAGAGAAGTTCAATTGTTTGCTCGAGGTCTCACAGTATGAAGTAGACAGAGGCAAGATTTGAACCCAGATCCTCTGACTCTCATGATAGTGCAAGTTCCAGTGAAATTAAGTGAATTATGCACAATCAAAGCTAGAAAGTGTTGGAACTGGGATTTAAAGCTGAGCCTTCTGATTGCAAATCCAGTCTTCTTTCTACAATTCTACATTGCCTCCGCTAGGAACTGAATGCATAATAAGACCTAATATTTACAAGGCTCTTTAGCATTCACCAAGTGCTTTTTATGCATTTTTCTCATTGGATCCTTATGATAACCTTATGATAACCTATCTTACAGATGCAAAAACAGTCTCTGAGAAGTCAAGTGATTTGTCCGAAGTCACAGAGGAAGTGAATGGCGGAAAGAACACTTGAACCCCACCACACCACACCCTCTCTTTAATAGGAGGTAGAGAGGACTTGAACTCTGATCTTTAAGTTCCAAATTCAATGCTCTTCCCATCATGCCACAAATGCCTTAGTATTCCAATAATGGAAATTGCCATCTTTATCATAATAATAAGAATGCTATATTTTATAGGTCAAGAGCTTGATATTATAAAGGTCATAAGGCTATATATCATCTGAAAAGAATTGACCAATTTGGATAGTAGTCAAATAGCTGCTTAATTAAATAAGAAAACAGAGACATTCAATCTATTTATTTGCCATCATGTATCAGTAAACATATGAAAGGGGAGAATGAGAGAGAAGAGCATCGTTTGGCCAGGCCTTAAGCTCAAAGTGACCCCAAATTTAGCTATTCTTCCATGGAATAAAAGCATTTGAATGGTTTTGCCAGTCTTCTTATCAACTGTGACATTGACAACAAGCTAAATTTTCCATACTGTATAGTGCATTTGCAAAGAAAGAGGCTAAAAAAGCATCAGCTAAGAAAAAAATTCAAAATGTCTTACTTCCTTTTTAAAATTTTTGCCTTTTGGGGCGTTATTTTGGCTAGAACATTCCTAAGCTAGAAGTGGCTCAGTCACTTCTGGGACCTCTGAAAACCCCTGCCTTCAAAGGCCTTCTGGATTTTTTATGATCTCATTTATTACACCTTTAAAATTTAATTCATATTAAATTCTAGGAGTGGGACCGAAGTTTTAGGGTTAGATCAGAACGTTTTGGGCAACCCAGTAAAGTCATTTCGCTTTAAGAAAAAACTCCAGCCCCATTTTCAGGTGGCCATTCAGTGACACAAACCTGTAGGACTGAGATAAATGGCTTCTGGTAACATTTTCCTCTTGGAAAATCACAGATGAGACTAAATGAGACGTTTTATATATATAGTAGCAAACAGTCATAGGTACATTTCATTTTGAAAGTCTCATCTGTCTTATAGCCCAAACAGTTTTTGACACCACATAGAATGATGGCCACAGTTTGTGATGTACAGAGAGGTGGTAGGTACACAGCAGAATCCTACCTTCTGGTCTTTAGCTAAATCCATAAATAAAGCCAGAGGTGTAATTATATCTTCTGAAGCATGTGATTATTGTGTATTGTGAAATCTTGTGTGTTCTGAATAAAGGAGCGCAAAATTTAAATATAGCTCTAGCTTTGAGAATAAAGGAGAAATGACATGGTTTCCCTCCTTCCCCTCCGACTCAGTTTTAATTGATACCATTATGGTGAAAACTTTGAACTTGATGGGAGTAATGACTATGAAGTTCTTCAGCACCTTATTATTCATTTTACATCTTCATGTCAGCTGCATCCTCGAGTCCACTGAGTCTGGAATATTTAAATTAATAATGTAAATTTAACTAGTGCCATTAAAAGGAAGAGCTAATTAGGTCCCTGTTTGCTTGCTGGTCGTCTGATGCAGTAGCTGAAGTGATTGGCTCTGCTTGCTAATACTGCCAGCGAAATGAGAATCAAATTCACTGGAGATTAAACAGCTTTGAAAAGGCGAGTACAGGGGGAGGAAAGTCGCCCCATTTTTTTTGATAAATGAATTTAAACAAGGGAGGAAGCACAAGTAACAACGGAGAGTAGCGTGCCAGAGACTGTCCATGATCATTCCCCATCTCGTGCCCTTCCCCCCTCCCCCATCCACCTTTAAAGGGCTCTTCTTCCTGGCACATGTAGGGATGCGGTATTCCTCGGGCACCAGTCAGAACCTGTACATTTTTCCATAGTAACCGAACCATAAACAGGAGAGGTGAACAAGCTGAGCTTTGCCTGTTTTCTAAGAGCTTCTAGTAAATAAGCAGAAGCAGTTTTTTTATTAGCTGCTTATTGCAGAAGAGCAAGAAAAATGAAAGGCTGAAATAGAGAGAAACAGCAGAATAGCTCAAAGGCTTACTTGAGTTCAAGGAAGGAGGTTCTGTCCTGGAAACTTTGACAGGGACGAGTTAATTCTTCACAAAGGCGTGGCACTATGGGCAAAAACAAATCCCATGGGACCTGGCTAGGAGACCTAGGGTTGGCTCTCGGTCTCGAACATTTACTGGTCCGTAAACTGAATGCGACTGAGCCCCTGTTCCCTCGTCTGTAAAATGGGGACAATAATTAGACAACACCATCTATCTTTAGAGTAGGCAGATAGGTGACACGGTGAATGCATCGCTGGGCCAGGAGTCAGGAAGTTTTGAGTACAAATCCAGCCTCAGACAGTTGCTATCCGTGTGATGCTGGGCAAGTTGCAACTGCTGTCTGCCTCATTTTCTTCATCTGTAAAATGGAGATAGTGATAGTATCTACCTTCCAGGGCTGCTGTGTGGGGAAAAAAATGTGATGATATTTGTAAAGCGCTTTGCAAACTTTGAAGTACTACCTAAACTCTAGCTATTAGGTTATACATAGACATATGACTGGAAGGGACCTCAGAGGCCATTTGAAGGGAGGAAAGCATTTTTGGCTAGTTATTAAAAACTAAATAGAGGTGGGTTGCTATAGGAGCATCAGCATGTTGTTCAGTTGTTTCAGTCATGTCTGATTCTTCTTGACCCCATTTGGGTTTGGTTTTTTGTTTTTTTTTTTTTGGCAAAGATACCAGAGTGGTTCGCCATTTTCTTCTCCAGCTCATCTTACAGATGAGGAAACTGAGGCAAACAGGGTTAAGTGACTTGCCCAGGATCACACAGCTAGTAAGTGTCTGAAGCCACATTTGAACTTGGGAAGATGAGTCTTCTTGACTCCAGGCCCAAAGTTCTATCCACTGCACTAACTAGCTACCCCAAGCATCAACATACCCCCTCAGCTAATATAATCAAATCCTAGGTGACTGTTTATACTGGAGGTTTTTCCTGTGAATGAATGTCAGCGCGCTGATCCAGATTTAATCAACGAAGAATAACATCCAGAAACAGCTGCCCCAAGGACCCTGGCTCTGGAGCAAGGCAGTAAAAATTCCAGAATGTTTAGAACAAGGAGCATGACTGATCAGGCCTTCCCATATAAAAGGTACAACATGGCACCTAATTTGATTTGAAGCAGAAGTGGGCTTGACTCAACTTGCTCCAGAGGAGCTTGCACCAGACATTAGCCTGATCAAGATGTAGATCCGTAAACTGTTTGCAAACATTTATCTAGCTCCTACTATGTGCAAGGACTTTTCTATTACCTTACTCTTACTCTAAGAAAAAGTTATCATTAAATTGAACCATCACTGTCCTGCACAGTTAAAAGGCTTCAGTTTAGTGGAACAATTGCTTTTTTCACATATAAATTTTTTCACAAATAGTTCTCACATTCATTCTCCATCAACCTAGCTATGGGCCCTTTTCACTTTTTTATTTAATAATATTTTTTTCCAATTACATGTAAAGACAATTTTCAGCATTTATTTTTTGAAAAACTTTGAGTTCCAAATTTTTCTCTCTCTGTCTCCTCTCTCCCTCCACAAGACAGCAAACCATTCAATATAGCTTATACATGTGCAATCATGTAAAACATGCTTCCATATTTGTCATGTTGTAAAAGAAGAAACAGAACAAAAGGAGAAAAGGAAAAAAAAAACAAAAGTGAAAGTAGTATGCTTTGATCTGCATGCAGACGCCATCAGTTCTTCCTCTGCACATGGGTGGCATTTTCCATCAGGAACTTTTTGGAATTGTCTTGGATCATTGTATTGCTGAGAAAAGCCATGTCAATCATAGTTGATTATTGCATAATGTTACTGTTACTATGCATGACCTATGTTTGTGAGAGATGGGCCTATTATTTCATCGTTATCATGCGTGCATAATATCATAACATATATGATATATAGGGGATATATATAGCTATCTCTATGATACATGTCATCTACCTATCTAGTTTATCTATCAATCTTCTCTTCTGCTCACTTCACTCAGCATCACTTCATGTAAGTCTTTCCAGGTTTTTATGATCCTTTTCATATACCACATTTTATTATATGTAACTTCTACTTTTATATTCTCCAACTACCCCTACCTTCAAATTTCACATGTGACTATGTGATTTTTGTCCCTGCCTAACCTCCCCTTTGGTGGACTATCACAGCATAGTGGATACTGGCAAAGATCCTTGGACTTGGTGTCAGGAGAGTCATGAGTGTGAATCCTGCCTCCCATACTTAGCTCTGTATCTCTGTAGGAAATCACCTCATTCTTCTAAGTCTTAGTTTCCGCATCTATGAAAATGGGGATAAAATCTGTAAGTACCCACTTCATAGAGCTGTGAGAATCAAGATAATGTATCTTATGATGCTGTATCAATGTGAACTTTTATTGTTATTATTCAAGTGCTAACAGTGGAGGGGGGGTGGGAAAACTTCTCAAAGTTTGTTAAAACTTGGTAAGAGAAGAGGAAGATGTATGAACAACTCTATTTCCCCTAGGTAAAAATCAGGAGTGCCCAGGCACTATTTATACCTACTATGCATTTGATTTGTTGTTGTGTTTGACATGACTTGCAGTTGACTTAGATTTGAGTGAGGGAGGGCTGTGCAAAGTCACCAGCCTCACTTTCTCCTCCAGAGCCATCTGGATCCAGTGATGAGATGGAGATGACCCAGGATGCAATGGGGGACCCTGGCCGTTTTAGGCTAAGGCCTTTTCATGTACTCACCTAGAGAGAGGTAATGGTCTTCAGACTGGCATATCATTAACCAAACCGTGAAACACAATCAACTTCTTACCTATAGGTAATCAATCTATGTGACTATAGTTGGGAGTAGTAAAATAAGGAAGACCCACTGTCTTGGGTCCTTTCTGCATGACACGATGTTCATCTGTATTATCTCTGCCATATACTCATGGACTCAAAGATTCCAGTCTTTCGGAAAGATCCAAATTCTTAGCAGAGGGTAGGGGTTTAGCTTTAACAGAACTATTTCCCAAAAAACAGTATTCTGTGAATCTAGCATGGAAAATGGTGAGAAAGACTGTCTCAGATCCACACTGACACCAACATAAGCTTCTGTTGCATAGGATGCAGATAAGAGGGAGAGCTGAAATGCCTGACTTCCATGCAAACCAATGGAGTTTCTCTCCATGGGTTTATGACATGTAACCTGGAGTGTCAGAGAACCTCACTGAATATTCTGCAGCCTTCCTTCCATCATGGGGATAAGTGGCTGGAGCCAGAAGAGCCCAATAGGTCTCTGTCACCGAGGTAATGGTGTCAATAGACTGGCCTTTTCACAAAGCATTTATCCATATGAGCAACCTACACACCCACTCACCTAGGCATATTTTCATCAACCTCAGGCATGCCTGCTTTTTAAGCTCACCTTTTATTTCTTGGAGAAACATATTTATCACGTCCAATGCAAAAGCAGTGCCCTTTATGTATGAGCTCTCCTTTGTCCCTCTTCCCATACCTTAGGGTGCTTAAAGAGCGCACAACAGTGACATTTTGCAGGATTCACCTTCGAGACTCCAGTGTCAAACAAGCAGCTGGGAGTATTGAGTGTGGCTGCTGCACTCGCCATTGTCTTGGGGGCATTGCTATTGATTTCCCTTCTTCCTTCACTTGAAGATTCAGAGTGCTTACTTTGACCCACTGCTGGGATGTGCTTGGCTAGAAACAGTTTCTACAGGGAAGCAGCAAAACTGGAAGGCATGGGCAAAGAGCAAATTATGGGAAAACCTAGGAGGTGCAGTGTGCTGAAACATATTTCTGTTTCATTAAAGCACGTTCTGATGAAGCACGTGCCCCTTCAGAAGAACACTATCTCTGACTTCATTGTCACAAACCACATATATTTATAGGTTGATAGTTTTTTTTAAAAAGCTTTTTCTAAAAGATATTTACCTTGAAGGCACAGCAGAAACAAAATATAAACGCTTCTCCCAATTCTTTAGGGGGCACACTCTCTCTTATTCCACCACTATCTCTGGGGTAGGGCAGAGGGGAATAGGTTCGACTTAGCTCAGTTCCTACATTGCACTGGCCACACCAAGGTCATGCCCAAAGGCAGCCTTGCTGCTGGATGCATCTTTCACTGGGCTAGGGGCCTGAAGTTTTTTCCAGAAGGTCACTCCTGGCTCCTTGGGGTATCAGTGCTGGGGCTAGACTCTGACTTCTGAATTCCTGAGGCTTATTCTCCTGACCCGCAAATTAATCTCTTTCACCTAAATGGGAAAAGACCAAATGCAGACTGAGACCTGTTTCTAGGGCCAGCCTGGGAGAAAGGCCAAAGGCTTGTAGTAGAGACCTATGACATGGTCTTTCACTAGACCCTGTGGTCCAAGGACTCTGGCAACAAATAGCAGCTGAAAGGACTGGGGCAAAGAGTTTTAAAACAGTGTCTCAGTTTTCCCTGTGTCTGGCTATGCCAGTGAATACTAGGGTGTTTGAACATTTAATCCTAATGTTCATTAGTTTACCCCTGGGGTTGGCAAACTATGGCCTGAAATTCTAAATCCTGAAGGCTTCCTGGAGCTAAGACTATTCTTTACATCTTTAGATAGTTTTATTGTATTTTAAAATTAAAATAGTTTAAAATAATTACCCCCCCCAAAAAATTTCTTAGCTCATTGGCCATTTGAAAAAGGGTGATGGACTGGATTTGGTCCAAGAACTGTAGTCTGCTGACCCCTGGCTTTATACTGTTGAATCAGAGAGAAGTAGTGGAGTTGTGGACTTAGAGCCAGGAAGAGCTGTTTTCAAATCCTGCTTCTGAAATTCAATATCAATCAATTAACAAGTATTCATTGAGCACCTACCATGTACCATGAAGTTTACTACTGTAGGTGCTAGGGATACAAATAATTCAATCAATCAGTTGAAAAGCATTTATTAGGTGCATACCATGTGCCAGGCACTGTGCTGAGCAAGGGGAACACATGTATAATGAATGGAACCGTTCCTACTCACCAGAATCATATACTCTAAAAAGACAAAAATTAAACAGTCCCTGGTCTCAAGGAATGTACATACATTTAGGGGAGATAAAAAGTACATTTAAAAGTATGTGCAAATGTATACAATAGAAAGATAAGATCATCTGTTGGAGGCAAGGTACTAGCATCTGGGACGATCAAGAAAGACCTCTGGCAGAAGATGGGTGACCCTGGGAAAATCACTTAACCTTTGTCAAACTCAGGTGACACCCTAAGATTGCTGACAAAACTGGGTTTTGAACTAGAATTCAGGTTCTTTGCCTGGGGTCTGTAAATTTTTTTTTAATTTGAAAACTATATTTCAATGTAATTGGTTTCCTTGGCAATCATATATATTATATATGCATACACAATGTGTATATTTATCTATGGGCATATGTATATATACATATTACATATATGTACACATATATATAATTTATGCATTTAAAATATTTTGTAAAGGGGTCCATAGACTTCCCCAGACTGCCAAAGGAGTCTGTGAAACAAAAAAGTTTAAGGACCCCTGACCTAGAAGCCTACTAGTCTTTGCATAGTAGATACAAATAAAAGCTTAAGTTGTATTTGTCCCCAAGTTACTACTATTAATGCTACCTTGTTAAAAAAAAAAACATGTATAAACCCAGAAAGAATCGTAAGTATTCCATCCTTGTATGCTGACTAGCTGGTAGCTGGTACTCCTTGGGGCCAATTGGGCAGAGCTGGTCTCTTTCACTGCAGCTGCTGACCTAGGGGCATGTAGAGATCTCCTGATAGGTTTAATGAGAAGCCAAGTGTTATTTTAATTCAATCTCTGTCCTAAATTTCCACTAAAGTCCTACTTTAATGCCCCATCCTGGCGTGGAGAGAATTCTGGATTCCTGAAAGCAGAGTCAGCATGGTAAAACTCGATGGGCCCCATCTGTAGTCCAAAGGCCAACCTAGCCCAGTGCAGAGAGGCTCAATATCAGGAAGGTGGCCAGCAGATGATGATTTTTTTCCCCAGCCCCACCTCCTAGGGTATGGAGAAGAATTGTGATCTCCACCAGCACAGAAAGTACCCATCCTAATAAAGTTCCTCTCCTATGCATTTGTCACACTCTTATTTGTGTGATAGTTATTTCTGTCCCTGTCACCCCACCCCATCCCCCAACTCCCTACTAGATTGTAAGTTCCTGGAAGAAACATCTTATTCATTTCTGGATTCCTGGCACTTAGTACAGCACCTCAGTCAACAAATGCTTGCTGAATTTTTTGAATTCAGTTCAACTGGCACTGATTAAGCATTTACTATATATGTTCGATGGCACGCTAGGCAAGTAACTTAACCTCTGTAGACCTCAGGTGACTCCCTAAGACTTAATATACTCAGTAGTAATTAGGTTGAGTTGGAGGGACTTCATGAGTTAGAGGTACTCTACACTGATAAAACTGAATATTCAGGTTCTTTATCTGAATTTATGTAGAATTCAGGCTCTTTACTTGGGTCTGCAAACTTTAAAAAAAGTGTTTCGATAACTATATTTCAATGTAATTGGTTTCCTTTGCAATCATATGAATACATGTATGTGCATATGTGTATATATCTGTGTATACACATTTATATATACATACATGTATATATACTTATTCATACATACATGTGTATATTCATATACACAATGCATACATACATATAGGTATGTGTGCATATATTTACATGTGTGTGTGCACACACACACATAATGAAATTGAAATTGGCCTTGCCCTCCAGGAATTTACAATCTAGTAAGAGTTGCTGCTGTGTTTAACTTAAAGGTATAGTTCCTCTGGGTCATCAATGAAAATTGCTATGTGGCTCTGTTTTAAAAAAGGTGGCTTTATGTGTATCCACTTGACAAAACTGTCCAGATTTCACATTCTTGAGGAGAGGCCACTGTGGGTCAATTATCTGCCTACCTGTTGCCCTCTAACCCAGAGCTGGATGCATTATGGTAGTGAAGTTTTATGTATATAATTTGTGAAGTTCTCCTGAGCAGACAGTGTGATATAAATGTGAAATGCTGTTATTAATAATAAAGGTTGGCTGACCTAAGAATACTCCAGAATTAAAGTAATGAGATTCTATTTTTAGTCAGACTTGCCAATAACATGCAAGTATGATAAGGCTATGATTTAAAGCTCGCTCTAACCTTCCCTTGCACTAAAGAGTACATTTGCTGGGTAGTCTACAGAGGAGTCTGTCGCGAATCTCTCTATAAATGTTAATGGAAACCCCACACTTGCCTTCCAGCATACCTGACTAAAAATAGGCCTTGGTCTTAGAGGCATGGGAATGGACCTTAGAGATAATTTGCTTTCCTAAAAGACAAATTCACCTCTTCGGTCGTCTCCTGAAAGATGATGGTATCCACTTCTGAAAAGATTAGCTGACCCAAAAGCATTACTCCTGACATATGCATTTATCTGTAATTATGTACTATGAAGTGCATATTGATGAGGCCCACTTAGACTTGTTTTGCTGTATGAAAAGGTAGTTATTGAAGGCTTGGTTTCAGAGTAATTCATAACTACAAAATAACTCCCATTTTTTGAGAAAAAATAATTAACTCTCCCACTAAGGTTTGTCAATAACAATGACTCTTCTTTACTTATTTAGTGGGGCCTGTAAAGAGCATTATTATTCATAATTACAGATACATATTTGTGTCAAAATAAGTAGGTAGATCTTTTGGTTTAGCTAAGTGTCAGGTGCTCTCTTGCAGATAGGACTATTTAGTATAGGCCACTTTTGGACCACTCTTTCGGGAAAAAAAATAATACTTTATCGATTTTGCTTTTGCTCTTTTTGCATCTCTTGTATTTCCCAGTATATCACTTCCCCTTTCTTTTTTTTATATTTAAATTTATTTATTTAACATATTTGGTTTTCAGCATTGATTTTCACAACAGTTTGAATTACAAATTTTCTCCCCATTTCTACGCTCCTCCCCCACTCCAAGATGGCTTATATTCTGGTTGCCCTGTTCCCCAGTCAGCCCTCCCCTCTATCACCCCCCTCCCCTCTCATCCCCTTTTCCCTTCCTTTCTTGTAGGGCAAGATAAATTTCTATGCCCCATTGCCTGTGTATCTTATTTTTTAGTTGCATGCAAAAACTTTTTTTGTTTTTGAACATCTGATTTTAAAACTTTGAGTTTCAAATTCTCTCCCCTCTTCCCTTCCCACACACCCTCCCTAAGAAGCCGAGCAATTCAATCTAGGCCACACATGTATTATTATGTATAACCCTTCCACAATACTCATGTTGTGAAAGGCTAACTACATTTTGCTCCTTCCCAACCCATCCCGCTTTATTGAATTTTCTCCCTTGACCCTGTGCCCTTTCCAAAGTGTTTGTTTTGATTACCTCCACCCCCATCTGCCCTCCCCTCCATCATCCCCCCACCTTTTATTTTTTTTTTATCGTCCTCCCTCTTCTTTCCTGTGGGGTAAGATACCCAACTGAGTATGTATGGTATTCCCCCTCAGGCCAAATCTGATGATAGCACCCTTCACTCATTCCCCCCTCACCTGCCCTCTCCCCTCCTCCCATAGAACTGCTTCCTCTTGCCACCTTTATGCGAGATAATCCACCCCATTCTATCTCTCCCTATCTCCCTTTCTCAGTATGTTGCTCTCTCATCCCTTAATTTCATTTTATTTCTTTTAGATATCTTCCCTTCATCTTCAACTCACCCTGTGTCTGCTCTCTCTCTTTTACATATATATGTATAAACACACATATATATATATACACATACATACACGTACATACATATACACATAGATATATACATACATACACATTCACTTATATATATATACATAAACATATATATATATACATATATATATATATATATATATATATATATATATGTGTGTGTGTGTGCATATTCCCTTCAACTACCCTAATACTGAGGTCTCATGAATCATACTCATCATCTTTCCATGTAGGAATGTAAACAAAACAGTTCAACTTTAGTAAGTCCCTTGCAATTTCCGTTTCTTGATTACCTTTTCATGCTTCTCTTGATTCTTGTGTTTGAAAGTCAAATTTTCTATTCAGTTCTGGTCTTTTCACTGAGAAAGCTTGAAAGTCCTCTATTTTATTGAAACTCCATATTTTGCCTTGGAACATGATACTCAGTTTTGCTGGGTAGGTGATTCTAGGTTTTAATCCTAGCTCCATTGACCTCCGGAATATCGCATTCCAAGCCCTTCGATCTCTTAATGTAGAAGCTGCCAGATCTTGGGTTATTCTGATTGGGTTTCCACAATACTCAAATTGTTTCTTTCTGGCTGCTTGCAGTATTTTCTCCTTGATCTGGGAGCTCTGGAATTTGGCCACAATATTCCTAGGAGATTTCTTTTTGGGATCTATTTGAGGAGGCGATCGATGGATTCTTTCAATTTCTATTTTGCCCTGTGGCTCTAGAATATCAGGGCAGTTCTCCTTGATAATTTCTTGAAAGATGATATCTAGGCTCTTTTTTTGATCATGGCTTTCAGGTAGTCCAACAATTTTTAAATTATCTCTCCTGGATCTATTTTCCAGCTCAGTGGTTTTTCCAAGGAGATATTTCACATTGTCTTCCATTTTTTCATTCCTTTGGTTCTGTTTTATAATATCTTGATTTCTCATAAAGTCACTAGCTTCCACTTGCTCCAATCTAATTTTTAAAGTAGTATTTTCTTCAGTGGTCTTTTGGACCTCCTTTTCCATTTGGCTAATTCTGCCTTTCAAGGCATTCTTCTCCTCATTGGCTTTTTGGAGCTCTTTTGCCATTTGAGTTAGTCTGTTTTTTAAGGTGTTGTTTTCTTCAGTGTATTTTTCAGTATTTTTTTGGGTCTCCTTTAGCAAGTCATTGACTTGTTTTTCATGGTTTTCTCGCATCCTTCTCATTTCTCTTCCCAATTTTTCCTCTACTTCTCTAACTTGCTTTTCCAAATCCTTTTTGAGTTCTTCTATGGCCTGGGGCCAGTTCATGTTTTTCTTGGAGGCTTTGGTTGTAGGCTCTATGACTTTGTTGTGTTCTTTAGGCTGTATGTTTTGGTCTTCTTTGTCACCAAAAAAAGAATCCAAAGTGTGAGACTGACTCTGGGCACGTTTTCGCTGCCTGGCCATATTCCCAACCAACTAACTTGACCCTTGAGTTTTTCAGTGGGGTATGACTGCTTGTAGATTACAGAGTTCTATGTTCCACGTTTGGGGGGGAGGTGCCAGCTCTGTCAGACCCGCACTCCTCCTACCCCAAGAACCCCCAGTCCAGGCTGGGCTTAGATCTTCAGCAGGCTGTTGCACTCCTGCTCTGATCCGCCACTTAATTCCTCCCACCAGGTGGGCCTGGAGCCGGAAGTAACAACAGCTGTAGCTGCCCCACCTCCGCTGCCCCCGGGGCTGTAAGCCTAACCGCAAACTCCTTCCACTCCCGCAGCTTTTCCCACTAACCTTCTTCGCAGTCTTTGGTGTTTGTGGGTCGAGGGGCCTGGTAACTGCCGCAGCTCACATATTCAGGGCGCTAGGGCCCCCTCCGCCCAGCTTCTGTTCTGGATGGTCCACGTCGCTCAGGCTGGGCTCTGCTCCACTCCGTTCCCAGCTCCCAGCTCCCAGCTCCGTGTGGAATAGACCTCACCCAGAGACCATCCAGGGTGTCCTGGGCTGGAGCCCTGCTTCCCTCTGCTGTTCTGTGGGTTCTGCCGTTCTAGAATTGGTTCAGAGCCATTTTTATAGGTTTTTGGAGGGACTCGGGTACGGAGCTCACTCTAGTCCGTGCTTACCAGCCGCCATCTTGGCTCCGCCCCTCAATTCCCCTTTCTAAAGAGCTATTCTTTAGAACTGTAGCAGCAAGCACCCTAGCATACCCAGCATGGCCCACTAGCAGGTTCTTTGATCTGCTTTTAAAGTAAAGCAACTTTAAAGGGGTCAACAATCTTCTTTAATTACATTCACTAGTTCAGGGGAAAAGTCAGCCCCTTGAATGTCAGAGAAAATACAAGCAGAAAAATTAGACCAATGGACACGGCTCTGACTGCCTGAATCAAAGCAATATTGCTATACACTTTACATACACGACTGGATGAAAAGAGCCTTTACATCCGAGCAGTCAAGGAGTTCTGAACATACGGCTAGTCAGAGTCTCAACCAGGGAATCAAAAAATTCTTCTTATAAGTGAACCCCCAAAGCAAAACCTTACCTCTGGCTAATAGGCTCAGAGCTAGAAGGCATCACAACCCTCATGACTCAGTGCCTAATTAGCTTAGTACCAACAGGTGTGAAAGCCTTCCTACAAGCAAGTGTCTGACCCTAAGCAAGCTTCCCTTAATGGTCTCCACGTGAGGCCTATTAATGGGCAGGGAAGTTCTTCATATCCCATTAACATTACAATAACAAGGAATAAAAAAGAGGGAAAAAAAGACCAGTTCAGCTAAACTAACAAAAGCATAAAAAAATATGACATTATATGCAGTTTTCCACACCCATACTCCCCTACCTTTCCCTAGAAGGTGGGTACACACCCAGTCATATTCTTTCTTGGGAGCCAAGATTGGTTTTTGATACTTTCTTTATCCCAGCAGTCATATTTTTTATTCCACTTTGGTGGGCTTGGTGAGGAGACATGGGGGATAAGGGAGGGGAGCTTAGATACAAGTACTAGATATCAATTAAACTGAAAGATATAGAGCTGGAGAGAGAGAATGTGAAATTCTGCATTAACCTGGAAGAATCTATTTGTGGAGGAAGGAAGGCTTCTATCAGTAGAAATATATACATTTGGGGATTATCTCTGTCTGGCTAAGTGAAGATCACTTTTCCAAAGCCTGTAGGCCAGAAGCTGTAAATCAGAGTAAAGATGATTATCTGAACAGAGGGAGAAAGGCTAAAAAAGTCTAAGATTGCTAAGTTTGAGATTGCCAAGTTTGAGATTGCCTGCTTGGCTGTGAGTGAACATGCCTGAATCACTGAACCTCATGAAAACCCACATGGTTGGGAGGGGTATAGGGTTGTTTCTGGCCAGGGCTTCCATGTATAAGGGTTCCTTTAGTGACCTGCTTGTCTCTACAGAGTACTAAGCTGGATTGTCAGCACCTTGTGAACTGTGTCATGGACTCCTTTTGTTCATTCATTTCAGTTGTGTATGACTTCATGACCCCATTTGGAGTTTTCTTGGCAAAGATACTGGAGTGATTTGTCATTTTTTCCTCCAGCTTCTTTTGCAGATGAGGAAACTGAGGCAAATAAGGTTAAATGATTTGCCCAGGGTCACATAGCTAATAAATGTCTGAGGCCAAATTTGAACTCAGTGAGATGAGTCTTCCTGACTCCAGACCCTGTACTCTGTACACCACACCACCCATTTGTCTCTCCCAGTACCCACTTGTCAATTAGTTGGTTTATGGAAATGAATAGCAATTCCCAGGAAATAGTATTTCCTGACTGTACTTAATCCCAGGGTACTGGTTGATTATTACCTGATGAATGCCCATGTAACATCATCTACAGCAAACAAAAGGAGTAGTGATCTACTGGGTGCCCTCTTTCATGAATTATATCCTAGAGAATCTGTTTCAACTCTACAATTGACAATGGCAGGGATTTAGCTTTCGGTAAATTCTTAAGTTCCTATGCAGAAAGGAAAGCCACTGAAAAACTATTGTACACTGCCCAAGAGTATGTTGGAGCCAGCTCAAACCATCAAGAGCTGATTGTTAATTTTTTTAATGTGAGCATTTATACTTTAGTAATTTGCAAAAGCTACAAGTCAGATTTATTGTTTTGTTGATTGTCTAGAATAAATGTTAATAATTCAGATTAAACTTAAAAGTGTGTTGTACGTCCATCTTTCCCCCCTACCTCAGAGAGCTGGTTGTTAAACCTTAACCAAAACGTTAACCAACACCAATAAAGATGTGAGATCTGAGTGTGTGCTATGACATTAATTAGTTAGAAGCTCACCTCTTTTTTTCTGCTTGTAGTCATTGACGCTAGAGCAGCAAATAGATTTCCTGACCTAACTACACCCCAAACATTGAGTAATTTCTGTCTAAGAAAGGTAGTCCAATTTTCAATCTGGTGACTTGAAAAAGAATGCGCTCAGAAAAAAGATCACTTGCTATTTAAGCATGGAAGTCTCCCTTTCCTTAGATGATAAATATTGATAATAACTGTCATTCCTATAATGCTTTAATGTTTGCAAAACCATCTGCATACATCATCTTATTCAAGCCTCCAGCAAACATCTGAGATTTGTATTATTATCTACCTTTTACAGGTATTAGTATTTCTTTTTTTGCAGATGAAGAAACAGGGTGAGGTCAACTGACTTGTCCATAGTCGAACAGCTATGAAGTGTCCAAGGCAAGTCTTGAACCCAGTTTATTCTGACTCCAAGTCCAAATACTAATTAATGGAAGACTTAAAAGTGTGTGTCTTTCCTCTGTTCCTATGTTCTCCTCAAACCATGGCAATACAGCTCATTGAAATGGAAATTGGAGAACATGAATAGAAGTTCAGTTGTGTTTCTTAAAAGGTACACTTAACAAATTAGGAAATGTTTTATGTGCAAGCTTCCTCTTTTGGGACAGTGTTGTATGTGTGTGTTTAATAGTAGATAGACAGTTTGGGTTGATTCATCACCTGTCCTAACCCAAAGATTAATCAGCTAATGATTCCATTGACCTGGAGGACAACCCAACATAATGTATTTCATGCTCTTGTGCATTTAACTTAATTGATGTGTGAGGTTATGATGCTTTTATAACAAAAGCTAATATTAAGTTCATATTTCCTCAGCTCTACCTCTTCCATGTCTTAGTCCTTCTGGCATTCTCTTTTAATAAGACCTTTCATGCTGTGAAAGCAGGTGCCATGAGGTTGCTTATATTCACATGTCATTTGTACTGGAAAAAATAAAATTATTTTTTCAAAAAAGGACATGCAAGGACTTTTCTCCTGACATCTACTACCTATTGTTCAGTTGGTTTTTCCACTTGGGGGATTCTAGAATTTGTCAGACGTTTATAGCAACATTTACAAAGTGCTAGCAAGATTTTAAAATGGAGTCTCTGTCCTACTTTATTGCTTAGAATCAGCAAGACTCAACTGAAACAGGCAAAGAAAGGAGATTCTGATTTACAAAGGATATCAATGCTGCATAATTTAAGGATTACATTTTGCAGAATGGGGAGTTCATCCAGCATCTTATTTAATTAACTAAAGGATTACACATTCATAGAAAATGCTGCTTCTGATCGTTAGCAAAAGGAGACATTGTTTGAGAGCCTGGGGGCGATGTTGGTAGAAGGTCACTGGATTTGGAGTCTGAGAATCTAGGTTCAGTTCTTGACTCTCTTACTTTCCATCTCAGAGACCAAGGACAAATCATTTAATCTTTCTATTCTTCAACACAGCTAGGTAGATGGTAAAATGGATGGAGCGCTGGCCCTGGAGTTAAGAAGACCCAAGTTCAAATCTGGCCTCAGACACTCACTTAACCTCTTTCTGCCTCAATTTTCTCAACATAAAATGGGGCTAATAATAGAACCAACTTCATAGTGTTGTAGTAAGGATGAAATGATTTGTAAAGCACTTTATAGGGTACCTGGCATAACAGTAGGTGATTAATAAATGCTTATTCTTTCCCTCTCCAGTTTCTTTATCTGTAAAAGTATGAAAAGATGGTTGGATCAGTGAGCTCTAAAATTTCTTCTAGCTGCAAATCTTATGATTATCATGATAGGTTTTTTCTAATAAGAGATAAATTTAAGAGGCAGCTAGGTGGTGCAGTGAGTAGAGTACCGGCCCTGGAGTCAGGAGGACCTGAGTTCAAATCCGACCTCAGACACTTGACACACTTACTAGCTGTGTGACCTTGGGCAAGTCACTTAACCCCAATTGCCCTGCCTTCCCCCCTCCAAAAAAAAAGAGAGAAATTTAGATTCCTCTTCCCCCCAATCAGATTAAATGTGTGTCTATCCATTTAATAAGTGATCTCTTTATCCATCTGGATTTTTTGCCTTTGGGAGGCCATTTCTACCTTAATATTACATATCCATGAATCTTCTTGCTCTCTACACCCTTGTTCACACTCCTTTCTCCAGCTCCAATGAATGTTTTTTTCAATCCAAAATTCTGCCTCATGATCAAGTCTACTTACTACATGACTGCTTTTCTCCTAAAGCCCTGGTTGCTACAGATCCACTTTGGGACACTTCCAGTCTTTTAAACGATATTGTTTCTTTGCCTCCACAAAAGTCTTCAGATGTCTCATCATGGAAGGGAGGAGAACCTGAGGTTTTGAAAGTCCCCCAAGAATTATGGTAGATACCACCAAAGTAGAAAAGCTTTGGAGTATGTCCTAGTGATGGTCAATGTGTCTTTGTCCAAGGAACAGCGTAGCTAAGTTTGGAGAGGCTCACTACCAGCATGTTGGGTATGGGAGTTGGGGTAGGAAGGAGAAAAGAATAAATATTTATTGAGCACCTACTAAGTGCCAGGCACTGTGCTAAGCACTTTACAAATATCTCATGTGATCCTCACAACAACCCTGGGAGGGAGGTTCTATTTTTTTATTATCCCCATTTTATGGTTGAGGTAGTGAGGACGAGTGACTTGCCCAGTGTCACACAATTATTAAGTGTATGAGGCTGGTCCTGACTCCAGGCTATCAAGTGAGTGATGAATTTTTTCAGCCACAAAAAATCATGAGAAAAGAATGTCTTGGTTGGGATCTGAATCAATGGAGATCTTACAATGAAGAAATCATAGATCCTTGAAGAACTGAAATTCTCTGGGTTTTTCATAACGTGTGTCTTGTCTCCTTGACTAGATTATAAACTCCTTCAGATTAGGAACCTGATGACGGCAGCTACGTAGTGCAGTGGATAAAGCTCTGGTCCTGGAGTCAGGAAGACTCATCTCACTGAGTTCAAATCTGGTTTCAGATACTTACTAGCCGTGTGACCCTGGGCAAGTCACTTAGCCCTGTTTGCCTCAGTTTCCTCATCTGTAAAAATGACCTGGAGAAGAAAATGGTAAGCCACTCCAATATCTTTGCCAAGAAAATCCCAAACAGGGTCATGAAGAGTTAGACAAGACGGAAAACAACACAACAACAACAACAACAAACAACAGCCTGGGTTCAAATTAGACTAGTAATATCACCTCTCTAGGAATCAGCTTCCTTAGCTGTGAAATGAGGGGCTTCAATCAGACAGATGTGCTCCAAGGCCAATTCCCTCTCTAGATGTATGATTCTATCCTTTGGTATACACCTGTTGCAACTTACATGGGCAGTGGTTGACATATACTAGGCATTTTCTGGGTATCTGTTGAATATTTGAATTTAAATTAAACACAGATTCCATTTCTGTCTGATGTACTGTTTCAACGATGATGTTACGCAAAATCATATATTATGGATGGAGGTATGTAGGTGCTCTCTATAACCTCGCTCCAAATTGTCTACTGCTCCCTTGATTTGTGTGGTATAATAGAAAACCCATTGACTCTGGAATCAGAGAACCTGGGTTCACAGCCCAGCACTGGCTCTTACTCCCTGTGTGACTTTGGACAATAAATCAACAGGCATTAGTCAAGTGCCAGGTTCTAGGGCTGGGCTAGGGGCTGGAGATAGAAATACGTGAAATAATCTCTGATCTCAGGGAGTCATTTAACCTTTGCAGTCCTCAGTCTATTCTCAGTACATAAAATGAAGGAATTGTACTAGATTGTGAGCTTCTTGAGGGCAGGGACTGTCTTTTGTCTTTTGTTGTATCTTCCGTGCTTAGCACAATGCCTGGCACATGGTAGGTGCTTAATAAATATTTATTGATTGATTAAAAAATGTTGTTTGAATGATTGACTGACAGATGGCCTCTGAGAGTCTTTCCAGTCCTAGTGGTATGATTCCATGTCCTATATCAGAACTGAAATCCTGATCAGCGGGGGTTGACCTTTGGTCCTACATCAGGGCTCTTTTTCTGGGACCAGACTCTACATTATCTATTTGTTTTTAGATTGGACCTGTGATTTTATTGGTGTTGATAGGGAATGCCTATTTACTAATGCAGAAAGCCTTACTATTGTCTGGGGTACTGACCAAAAGGTAATATGACTTCCCCCAGGGTCACTGAGGCTGTATGTGTATGAGAAGGGACTTGACCACAGGTCTTCCTGACTCCACGTCTCACCCTGAATCCATTCTGATGATTCTACTTCTGAGTGCAGAATCCAGCACTGACCACGTAGTCACAGAGAATGTAGGAAAGAGACCACACGTCCAACCCATTCCTAGCTGTGCCTACTGGGAGGAAAACCTCCCCTCTCTTTCCGCGAGGGGAAATAAGAGCCAATCAGGAATGCAAAACAACAGCTCTTTAGCCTACAGTGCTATTAAAAAAAATTCCTAGTAAGAAACAGAGTGTGACTTGTCAAAACTTATAGCTCTCTGGAGAGCACCAAAAATAATTAGGCTATTAAGTTCTGCTCTTCTGGAAGCTTTTGCTGCCCTCATGTTGTGAAAACCAATAGTCAAAAGGCGTTATCATTGTGAGCAGTTCCCCACTGCTCTGCTAAGAACCCAGGACCATTTAGAAGGGTTACTCAGCTACTTTTGCCTCTCCTGAGCATTAGTCAAAACGCCAGATTATTTTTGGCAATGACCCCTTCCTTCCCACACCCACATGTATATTCTTTTCTATACCACTACCACCACTGAGAACCCAAAGCATTCTAAATACTACTGAAACAATAGTAATAACTACTGGCATTTTTGTAGCACTTGAAAGTTTATGATGGGTTAAATATATATATATACATATATATATATTTATATGTAAATAAAATCTAAACATATTTATAAATAATATATAATATAGAAATAATGATTCTAAAAATAAAATGTTTATATATGTATACACATATGTAACATATGTATATATATATATATGTGTAAATGTTTTTATACACACACAAATGCATTCTTTGGAACTTCACAGCAGCTCATTGAAGTAGGTACCACAGATACCAGTGAGGTTGGTGGTCCCTATTTTAAAGATAAGAAGACTGAGGCTTAGAGAGATTGAATGATTTGCCTGAGGTACCATGAAAAAGTGTAGCAGTTGGGATTTAACCCCAAGTCTTCTTGACTCTAAATCTAATTTTCCATCTTTGCCCAGTTGCCTCTCCATAAGGTTCTTGGCCTTTAAGGATATTTCTGCACATGGTATATGAATCAACGAAAAATGGTATAAACATATGGAAACATGCCACATTTTAAAAGTTTAATATCCTATTTAGTTACATTTATTATTTATTCTCCTTTGATAGTTTTTTTTTTTTGAGGGAGCAATAGGATTGCATTTCTTAACCAACCCTTGAGCCTACATAACTGGACCATTTTTTGTTGTTGTTCTTATTTTTTAGAATGCAAAGAATCTGAATTCCTCAGTACACCCCATAAGCCTAGGCTTCTGGTATGCTTGCACCATTAGTTAATGTGTTGATGGTACCCATTATTTATTTTTCTTTAGGTGAGGCTCTACTTGACATAGCTGCTATAGATTTGGTTCTCATTAGAGTAAGCTATAGTTTTTGCTTACCTTTTTAAAAAAGGTTTGTAAATGTAGTTCTTGTATTTATGCCATTGACTGGCCAAAATTTTCTCTTTCCTACAGTAAATTCATGACACTGTTTCCATCCAAAGACTAGTGGTCAGATCACTGCTTTACACCCTCAAAAGTGAATGATGAGCATGAGGCAAGGGTCACTGCTAGGTTTTTGACACACATCAAGAATAGTTAGTAGGATGTGGGGTTCAGTTTACACACATAAATTGGTGGCTACCTTTACTTTGCTCAGTGAAGCAGTGATTGGGTCATCCTGCAGTGTTAATTGTTCATTTAGGTGAAAATGATTTGATGAAGTAACGGGAGGGTGGGTATAGTGATTAAGATTAAGTGGAATTTGGCTGCCGTTTAGAAGCTATTTTCAGAAATGTTAATGATATGTTCATCACAGCTACTGCAACGAGTTTCACAGGAAATGGATAAATCTTTGCTAATTGACTAGGCTCAAGAAGAGAAATTGGGGAACACAAAAGTCCTTTCCTGTTATAAAGTATAGCTTTTCAAAAGTGCCTTATGACATTCCACCCTGACCCAGAAGTCCACTATTTCTATCTTATAGATATCCATTCCAGGGAAGAGATTGTTTAGGAATTTATTGTGGGGCAAAGAACAATTGAATAGTGTTGATGAGTATTATAAATTGAAGTCAGAATTGGTTTTGTATCTGTATGTAATAGAGTGAAATAGGGAGTCTGGCTACTTAAACATGACTTGGCTTCTGAAACATTTCCAAGGAACAGTCTATTTGTTTTTTGACAACTATGGGAAAATTATTCATCATTGACTACAGAAGGGACATTAGCTCAAGAATCTAGTGGGTTTTTTTCTTTTCTTATTTTTCTTTAAAAAGCATTTTATGGCATTATTTGTAACAAGAAAATAGTCAAATAAAACCAACTAACACAATGACTGTGTCTCACAGTGTATGCAACATTTTGCACTCATGGTCACTCACCACTCTATCAAAATGAGGAAGGTGTTACTTCCTCAATTCTTTTCCATTAATTTATCAGTTATCATGCAAAAATATTCCATGACATTCACCTACTGCAATTTGTTCAGCCGTTCCCTGATTATTGGGCACCTACTTTGTTTCTAGTTATTTTGATGCCAAAAAAAGTGCTACAATTAATAGTTCATCATGTATGTGAGATTTTTTGGGAGAGGCTTTAATCTTTTGAGGGCTATCTGCCCAATAGCAAGATCTCTGGGTGTGTAATGAGTTTAGCAACTTTTCTTGTCTCATGCTTTTTTTCAGGAGAAGTGATGCTACATGACAGTTCTAATTACTATGCTTCTTGGTGGTATCTTGTGTGTGTTTTTTTTTGGGGGGGGGCAATTTCGGTTAAGTGACTTGTCTAGGGCCACACAATTAGTAAGTATCTGAGGACGGATTTGAACTTAGGTTCTTCTGACTCTAGGGCCAGTGCACTATCCACTGTGTTACCTTTGCTACCCTTTTGTGTTTTATGAAATACAGTTTCTCCAGGATTTTAGGTATTTTTGTTGTTGGCCTTAATTGCTTAGAGTCAGAAGGGGCCTTAGTAGTCATCTAGTTCAACTGGCTCATTTTAATATGAGGAAACAGAGGCCCAGAGACAATGACAAAGTGACAGAGCCAGAATCTGAACCCCAGTTCTGAGAGAAGTGATTATTTTTCTATTATATTAATAACCATTATTGAGTCAGGACAAAGGTTTTTCCTTTCTCTTTCCTCATTCAGGGACCAACCACTGTCGGTCATTCAGCCAGTCTCTGAAGGACAAGGCTGATAGATGAGATTGGGGTACATGCTCCGGGATCTTGGGTGGACCCCACCCAATGAGGAGATCCTTACTTTTGTTTACTGTGTGAACAGAATCTAATCTAGGTGCATTCCAGTCCTAATTAAGCTCATGTCCTTGCACCCGTCCATCGAAGTTTAGGGTAACCTAGCTCATGAAGGAGAAAACCAACCAGGGTGGTCTGGGTAGAGATGGATTCCTTTGTATAGACTGCTGGAGGTGACTGAATCTCATGATCAAGCACCATTCCCAGTAGGAAGAACTGAGGACTTTTAGCTCACCTCCTCATTAATATATTTACCTCCTCATTAATTGTTCACCAGTCAGAGTTGAATTTCATCTGTCAGGGGCACCCCTTTTCCCAAATTTATTTAAACCTTCAATGATCTCCATGGTGTGGTCTTTGGTTGTCAAGAGACCAATGATCATTGGTTTATTGATTATTAGCTAGCCTAATTAACAAATTGATTATTAATTACCTATAAATGCTTTCTCTCAAGATTTTCATTCGTTACAGTTCTCTGATTTTAACTTAATATCTCTTTCTTCAGATTCTGAATATCTGATTGAGAAGGTAATTGCATATTGGTGAACTAAAAGGAGACAGCAAATTCTCTTGATCTTTGTCATGAATACCACGCTGGCATATGGATTTGGGGTATTGAATGTTTATTACTTGCTTCTACAATATAGATTATTCTTGTGTCTCTTCCCCTGCCTAACCCTTGCTAAAGATAAAATGTAGGATGAAGTCATCCTTTTGTAGAAACTAGGCAACTCAAGTGCATTATAAGAGATGGCTGCTACTGCAAATCCGAACCTTTTTTTGAGGTGGGAAGGGGATGAATGAAACAAGGGGGTGGATATAATATTAAATGCCTAAACAGATGACTGTGTTTCTAAAGAACAGTCAAACAAACCACTTCTAGAAAGATATTGTAGTGTGATTTGGATTATTTGAATTGGAAATGCGACTGCAATAGTGGACATGTGCTCCAAATAATGCTTTATTCAGTCAGTACTGGCATGACCATTTGGTGTCTTTAAGCATGCATCCCTAATATTTTGAAAATAATCGATTATGTCTCCCTACCCCTGCCCCAACCCAGTACTGGTTAATGACATCTCAAACTTAACTTGTCTGAAAGAGAATTCATTATTTTTCCTCTCAAATTCTCCCCTCTTCCAAATTTCTCTATCACTGTTAAGGACACCATTATTCTCCCAGTCACCCAGGCTTACACTTTGGTGTTTTCCAAGGCATCAGAGGCATTGGTGGCACAGTGAAGAGAGTAATGGCCCTGGAACCAGGAAGACCTAAGTTTAAATCTAGCTTCAGATACTAACTGCATGATCCAGAGAAAGTCATGTAACCTCTTTTTGCCTAGATTTCCTCAACCGTAAAATGGAGACAGTAATAGCAGGTTGTTGTAAGGATCAAATGAGATAAAGTGCTTAGCAAGGTACCCCACACATAGTAGGTGCTATAGAAATGCAAACTCTTCCCTTCTCTTTCCTTCTCCACTCCTCATTTACTTTTATCCCATATATTCAGTCTATTGCCAAATCTTTTCATTTCTACCCTCACTCCATTTATCATGTGTTTATATCCCATTCTCTCCCCTCACAGCCACCATCTTAGTACAGGCTCTCATCACCCTTGATTGTTGCAATAGTCTGCTGGGAAGATGCCCTACCTCAAATCTCTTCCCACTCCAATCCATCCTCTATTCAGTTGCCAAAGTGATCTTCCTTAAGTACAAGCCTGATCATGTCACTTCCCTACTCAATAAATTTTAGTGGTTCCCTATTAGTTCCAGGCTCACATATAAAATCTTCTGATTAGGTTTTAAAGCCCTTCACAACCTAGCCCCATCCTACCTTTCCAGTCTTCTTACTCCATCATGCACTGTAATGTAAGGTGCATCGCTGTTTGGCAAGGATTGTAGGATAGATCTGGGGGAGACAGACACATACATATAAATTGGGCTGTTTATGATTAAAAATAACAACGACAGACCAGGCATAGAGGGCTTTCCTAGGCCAGTATAGAGGTTTTTATTTTCACTCTTTTTGATACTATGTAGTATTTGAACACCATATTTTCGTGTATGCTGGGGAAAAATCATGCTGGGTGGTTTCATAGTTCTATCTTCAACCTTTCTTGGGATCAAGGCACTTCTGGTTGATATAGCTGCAAAAGAATGCTACTTCTCTGCAGAATAGAATGACTTGAGTACACGAGTATGTGAAAATGACTCTGGCACTCTACAACCACAAAAAATTCCTTAGGAAATTGACCTGGATACCCTGAAGGATGATACCCTGTTATACACCTTTATATTTTCAGCAAATTCATGTAGTGGTGGAGTTTTTTTTTTCCTTGCTTGGACACATAATGTATTTAGGAAAAAAGCAAAAAAAATTAACTCCTATGTATCTATTTAAATATATGTATGTGTATATACACATGCACATATACATATGTTTATATATATACATACATACATATACATTCTCTTTCTACATATATATGTGTACACACATATATTTATAGATACACACATATATTCTTTCTAATGAGGCCTATAATTTCATTGATGCAGGGCAGAGGTGTCAAATTCCTTGGAACTACTAATTTTCTAATTCCTTAAAAGTAATTGGGAAGTATTTAACAAAAGAAATAAAAATACAATACAACATAGATAATCTTAATGTTATGGTTTTCTAAGTCAATGAGACCCTGCAGCCAGCAGAGATTTGTTTTTATTTGAGTTTGACAGCAATAGTGTAAGGAACTCTCGATGAGGAGACTTCTACCAATGCAGATGGGTATTTTATACTTACAGTTTTAGAAGGCTGCCAGGGATACTGTGAAGTCCTAAAGCAAACATGTCAAAGGCAAGTCTCGAACCCAGGTCTTCCCGATTCAAAGGCCAGCCCTCTACCCTATATTCCCTGCTGCTTCTCACAACTTTTGAACACAGGGCCTTTGGTCCTGAGAGATAGGCAAACATCTTTCCAAAGTGGAGAAGAGTTCCATGTGAACGTGGGGAAGATAAGTAAAGAAAAATTCTCATTTTTCTTTAAAGGTTATTGTTGTTCAGTCATTTCAGTCTTATCTGACTCCTCCTGACCCCATTTGGGGTTCCCTTGGCAGTTTGACATTTCCTTCTCCAGCTCGTCTTACAGATGAGGAAACTGAGGCAAACAGGATTAAGTGTCTTGCTCAAGGCCGCACAGCTAGTTAGCGTCTGAGGCCAAATTTGAACTTAGGAAGATAAGTCCTCCTGACTCCAGGCCCTGTATTCTATCCACTGTACCATCTAGCTGCCCCTTTAAGTAAAATATGGTTAATGTAGCCATTTCCGAATAACAAAGGATTTAGTATTTCCATGGTCCTGTTCTGAGTTATCCAAGTATCTCTACCTAGTAGGACAGCACACCATTAACTAAACCATTTGGGTGGTATCTAAATTGATAGTTGAGGTACACAGAGCAAATAGGTGGTCTTTAGCTACTCCCCTCCCCCACAATGAGGTCATGTGAGTAATTTAGTGTGAAAAGTCCTGGGCACCAGACCAGCAGAGCTGATATGGTTTACTGACCACAAAAGAAACTGTGCTAATAAAAGTATTTAGCCAACTGGTAGATCTATAAAACATGTAAATCTCATAACCCAAAAATGAACCTGAAAGTTGGCTATATTCCTCCAAAATCATTGACAGAAACAGGCTTAGCCCAAGGCAGCACATAAACTAGAGTTGTCAGGCATTGATAGGTGAGACACTTGGAAAGCTTTTAGCCTATGGATTTAAGTGTAAACTACAAAAGGTGGGTTGGTTCAGTAGGCATTCCGAAGTTAATTACTCAAAGGCTTCCCCCCTCCCCTTTCCTCAGGCTGCTTCTTTTCTTTGTAAAAGAATCCATGCCCCTAAATTATAGTGCGCTCTAAAGCATATCCAATCATCCAAACCACCTCTTAAGTTTAAATAGGCAATTTATTACGTGTCATATAACTCTTCCTAACCTAGACAAATACGATTGGTTTCAGATTCCATAAAAGCTTTATAAATACTTAATTTTTTAAGTTAAGTCTTTATTTTTGACTTGCCTAATGTCAAAGGCTTACTCCATAAAATACTTCACATCAGGATAATAGTCTCTCTTGTGCTTATTAGAGTTTTATTTGAGGAAAACCCTACTTAACACAAGAGTGGCCACCCCCCTCTCATCATGGCCCACCCAAGGGTAGAGAGAATGGCTTTGAGACCACAGCACAGTGATTTAGTTCAGAAGTTCACCAATAATGTTCTCACCGAATATAATAATCTTACAAAAGATCACTATCTCAATGACCTGGTGATATAAAAGTCCTACTGTACCTAATCTATTCAATTTCAGTTTTCTCAAGAGGAATGGGTTTTATTCCTACCAACAAGAGTGTAAGGCACAGTGGATAGAGTGGAATTATCAGGAAGATCTGAATCCAGATCTTGCCTGAGACACTCATTAACTGTCTGACTTGAGGCAAGTCACTTGTATTTTATCTTGGAGGCAAGTGGGAGTCACTGTTGTTTCTTGAGCAGTGGAATGATATGGTCAAGTCCTATGCTTTAGGAATATGAATTTGGCAGTTGTGTAAAAGATAGATTAGAGCAAGGAGAGACTGGAGGCAGAAAGAACATTATTTTTTTAGATTGCTCATCTAATTGGATGCCAAAGTCTGAACAATAAACATTTGTCATCCACTTGACTTTTTCTGTGACGATGGTTATGCCAGACTCTTTTAAGTGGTTAGGGATCTTGTCCAAGAGGCTCTGTCACCTTCTGTCACATAATAATGCTATCTGTAAGCAGGAACAATTAGAGGACCTGACCATCTATAGGAAACTTCTATTCAGCTTAGACACCGCATGACATAACTTCTGAGACAATATTGTTCTTTTCTTTTTTTAAATATATATTTTATTTCCCCCTCAATTACATATTATAACAATTTTTAAACATTTTGAGTTCCAAATTCTATGCCTCCCTCCCTCCCTTCTCCCCTCCCTGAGATGGTAAGCAATCAGATATAGATTATACACGAGTTCTGTGATACTTTTGATGAGCAAATGTCTCCTTGTTTAATGACCCTCCTACTATAAATAATCAGAGGGTAATCAAGTAAAGTTATCACTATTATATTTCAAGAAATTTAGAGTTATTTGTAAGAGGTACCTTGTTGTAGAGGGCCTTAGTGGAATTTTCCTCTAATAAATAAAGCTTTTTAAAAAAAATAGTCAAGAGACATTGAACATGGTTGTATCTTGCATTCCCTATACCCTTCAGGCAATTATGTGTTGGTTGCTGATCTACTATGGAATATCTCTTGTAAGAACCTGCATGAATAGAAGCTAGAGGTTAGGTGGGAACTGTGATTTCATTGCCCTGAGTCACAAAACTAATATGTTAAAGGTGGGTTGTCCTAACCCCCAAAGCCAGCTCTCCACCCCCTAAATCATACCCTCATGAAGGATGGGTGTAAATATTCTTATCATAAAAAATTTATTGAGATGGAGAAATAGGCATATAGTTTATTAGTTGTTCATTTTCTCTTTTGCTATTCTCGTTTTGGTATTCACGAGGTCTGGGGAATTTCTGCAATTTGGGTATTTTAGATGATTTGTAAATCACTGTCTCAATACTCATAAGCAACCATTCAAGATATTCTAATTAGCAGTAACAATAATAGTTCACATTATGTAATTTGTTTGTCATAACAACTCTCAGAGGTAGATGTTAATATCACCGATCTATTTTCCAGATGAAGAATCAGAGGTGGAAGATCACACAGCTGTCTGAGGCTAGATTTGAACCCAATTCTTCCTGATTCCAAATCCGGAGCCCTAACTACTATACCACGCTGCTTTTTCTCTAACAGGGCAGTGGCATGATTGTATTTGTATATGAGGAAGCTTGATCTAATAGTGGCATTATAAATGGGTCTGGGCAGAGAAGACAGATTTGACCCAGAGTGACCAGATAAGAAGTTCAGGCAATAATACAAGTAACATTTAATGAAATCCAGTATAATGCAATACTATAGTAATGAAGTAAGGTATTGCAGTTAGTCACACCCACTTTCATTCTAATTTTGTGTAGTATTCCATGGGGAAAATGACCAGTATATAGGTGTGTGTACCCATTGTAACCAGCACTGTAGACTTGACTTCCAAATTCCTATTACGTTTGGAGATGGAACTGAATTCAGTGAATTCAAAGTGTACCTACATACGTATCGAACAACAGACTAGTGACAAGCCTGGTCTCTTCAGCGAAGACGAGGGCCCCTTCAGTAACCAAATCATTCATTTCCCCAGGTAGGAGGCAGGTCCAGGACGGCAGAATTTCATTCCGTTGAAATGGTCTAGGCCTGCTCCACTAAGAAGGGGGAGTTGCGGTTACTGCATAGGTCTACTGATTTCCCATCCAGTGTTTCATGCATGAAATTTTACTGCCGTTTAAAAGGTGAATGAGTAGTTTTGATTCACTGGAAGTCAGAAACAGCTTTTCAAACATTTGGGAGTCAAGGAAGTTAGTCGTCCTTGAAGAATGTCCTTATGGATGTCACCATCAGCCCAATTTCCATTAGCCTGGGAAATTGAAAAAGCAATTCAAACCAATCAAGCCTCCACAGAATCACCCACTATTAGTTGAGGGTTATAGCATTAATCCTAGGCCCATCCTAATTTACAAGATGTTGAAGGGTAGCAGTGGAATTTTCTACCTTGTTTTTCCATCTTAAGATTTTGTCTCTATTCTACAGGGCGGCAAGATATCATGAAATTATTTAGCAAACATTTATTAAGCATCTACTGTATAAGATGAATTGTCAAAGGAGTTGAGGGAGATGCCAATGGCATGATCTATGCCACGGGTGGGGAATCTACAGACTCTAAGTCCTCAAGTGTGGCCCTGTGACTGAATCCAAACTTCACAGAACAAAGCTCTTTAATAAAAAGATTTACTCTGTAAAACTTGGACTCAGTCAAAAGGCCACGCCCAAGGACATAGAAGGCCACATGTGGCCTTGAGTCTGCAGGTCCCCCACCCCTAGTCTATGTTCTTGAGGAGCTTATAGTCTAGGAAAACATTTTATAAGATTTAGGCCACGCCTTTTTTGCTGAGGTTTCGCAGAATGTTTTGGTCATAGTATTAATTTTTCAACTTTCAGACTAATGCTTACATTCTAATAATATATTAAGCATTGCTCATACAGCCAAAAAATCATCTTTTCTGAATTATACTGGGTGGCCTAAAATATAAATAATAAAAAGTATTAAAGATGAAATGTTAATATGCAACAATTCACTTGTCCATGAAAAGGTAAATCCTAACATGAAAATATTAGGCAGGGAAGGGAATGTTCTGTGGTTCCTATTATATTTATAGCATAGATTGATATGATCTACATGGTGCCACACTACTTTTTTTCATCACCTAAGCACACTTAAAAAATCCTTATTATTGATAGGTTAGGCTAATTGTAAGTCTTGAGATGCCAACTTGTGTTCTGCTAGAAAGGCTTTCACTGCTTTGTCCAACTACCAAGTTGTTTTAGATGTGGACAAGATAACTTGTCTTTATTTAAAAGTTAACTAAACAAATAGCCACTCTCTCCTCATCACAAATTAAGTTCTAGCTTGCCCTAATTATTTCTAATAACCTCATAGGAGATTAATTCCTCAAAAAAGCATGTATGTGATGATGATGGAAAGTAAATTGAAACATACTGATTTATTACAACTCTTCATTAAGTTTAAAAGCATTCCATGGAGATGAAGACATCTGCCTTAGATTGTGGTGTTTTCACATTGCAGAGGAAAAGTTAGGGACAGGAAGACCCAAAAGAAAGAAAACAATGTTTAATGTTGAATCAGAGCCAAGTTTCAGGAAAACAATGCCCTGCTCCAGACTGTAAAAGTTATTAAATTAAAGAAAATATATTGTGCCCATTGGCAATATCCTACTTTACTGTTGTCAAATGGATGTGATTCCATACATTACAAAGGTAATTAACAGTGCCCTTCGAAGACCTCAAAAATTCATTTAGGTAGTCAGAATGATACAATCCACTGTGTGATCCATTTCTCTACACTAGTTTATAAATATTTTCCTATATTAATTTAATCTAACTATGCACCTTTCAAGCTTTTCTTTGATAAGAAAGATAAAAGTATTTGTTAGAGGGCATATTTAAAGATCAGTAGAATTTACATAGGAAGGTGAAGGACTACTTCTGATTTTTCTTTTTATCTTTCTTAGCGCCTAGTAAAGTAGTATGCTTCATAATAATTTGTTGAATGAATGGACAAATGGATGGATAGAGAGATGGACTGATGAATGGATGAATTAATTAATGTAGTGATTTATTCTAATCCCTCATTGTAGTATAGAAATGACCCTGTGTTCTCCAATACTATGCCAGCAGAGCACAAGCTTTGAATGATCCTACCAAATTAGAGCAGATGCAAGTATAGTCCAGGAAGTGAATTGTACATTTTGTCCAAGTACCAGTTGAACTAAATTCTGAGAATCTAATCATTTGAAGGATACACACAACAACTCATAAACATCTAACTTAAAAAACGAATGCAAGGAGGGTTGTGATCTTCATCCATGGAGGGTATGCTCCCATTGATGAAATTATAGATCCTTAAAGTATTGAAGTGAGACTAGGGCACCATTAAAAATGTTGGGTAGAAATGGGGTGGCAATTTTAGAACTTTGTTATTGCCAAGCTATGGAGATCCTCCATTCTACTCTATAGCTCTAGAAATCCAAGACAGTGTGAGTTGGAAAAAAACAGTGAAGAATACTTCAGTTTCTTAAAAGGCAAAGGAAAGGTCCCACTTAATCTTCCTGAATCTTGGATTCCTCAACTGCAAATGAATGGAGATGGACTAAATGTCCTCTGACATCCCTTTTAGCCCTAGAACCATTATCTTATAACTACTTTAAATATATATATATATATATACACATATACATATATATATATGTGTGTGTATGTGTATATATACATATATGTGTATGTATATATATATATGATATATATCTATATATATCTCAAAGATTTCATCCAAATGAATTAGTTATAGGAATCCTATTATAAAAAGCCAAGAGAACACAGGCTATTTCCAAATGAGAAGTAGCATTACTCTGTGTCTGTGTGTACATGCACACGCGTGTGTAATGCAAAAAGGCCATGTGCAAGTTAGTTCTATTTTGGTTATATTTGTGGTAGAGGATTGATTGGAAAAAAAAGGAGAGATTAAATATAGAAAGACTGTTTAGAAGACTATTGCAACAGTTCAGGTGAGAAGTTATAAAAGCCTGGATGGGGTTGGGTGGAATGTAGATGGAGATATATGTGAAAAATGTTGACAAAATGGAATTGACAAGAAGTGGTTGGATATGGAGAAGGGGGGCGCTGAGATCGAAGAGTAAAAGAGTAGGTTGCAGATCTAGGTGCCTGAAGGAATGGGATGCCCTTAACAGACATAGGGAGGTTAGGAGGAAGAGGTATTCAGGAGGAAAGATAATCAGCTCTGTTTTGGACAATTTGAGTTTGAGATGTTATGAAACATCCAGGTGGAGATGTCAAGGCAACATCTGGAGATGCAGAACTGGGGCTTCGGAGAGAGGTGAAGGTTGGATTTGGATATTTGAATTCAGGAGTGATCTGAATAGATAGCCTAGTTGAATCCATGAGAGATGATGACACTGCTGAGGAGAAGTACAAGGAAAAAAGAGGAAAGGGGCTAGGATAGAGCTCTGGGCTACACCTAGAGGGTGGGACATGGATTATGATCATCCTGCAAAGAAGATTGAGTAGAATCCTTTCTATCCAAATGGGGTCTGTCCAAAGAAAAGTAAGAGACGTATTTCCTTATTCCCAAATGATATGCCTCTCTTAATTCGGCCCACATTAGTTTTGGTTTTGGCTGACATGGCACACTGATTCCCATGGAACTTTCTGTCCACTCAAACTGCTTCTTCAATAAGAGTTGTATATACACTAAGGTAGCATTCGTTTCCAGATGCTTACTAATTGCCATCCATTGATCAACAAGAATTTATTAAGTATTTATTCTGCATGTGGGACTTAGCTACATAGGGAATAGGGAGGGATACAAATAGAAAAAATGTCAGTCCCTGTCCTCAGTACATTTTATTAGGATACAACACCTTTGTAGATGAATAGATGCAGGAAATATGTGAAAAAGAAATGTGCAAATGTAGAAAGGCCTTTTGAAAGAGGTAGCAATTGTGCTAAACTTTGACAAGAGATAAAAAAGTGAAAATGAGGAGGGATAACATTCCAGGAATGAAAGAGGTCATGCATAAGGAACACCAAGTAGCCTGGTTCTACTGGAGAATAAAATGCTAGAGGGAAAGCAATGTCTAATCATCCCAGAAAGATAGGGTGGAGACAGATTCTTAAAGGCTTTAAATGGAGGAGTTTGGATGTATCCTAAAAGCAATGGGGAGACCAATGAAGCCTCCAGAGCAGAGGAGTAACATGGTCAGACTAGCACTTTGGGAACATCCATTTGGCATCTGCCTGGAAGATCAGGTGGAGAGGGGAGATTCTGCACTTTCGCTCAGTGACCCCTCCTCCTCTGGATTTCTCTCCATCCAGGTATATCACCTATCCAAATCCTGGCAGCTGGTATCTACTGGTTCTTAAGTCATTCACTCTCCTTTATCAAGTTCAGCACATGATTCAGTCTTCGTCTTCATCTCAAGCCCTTTCTTTATACTTGAGGACTACAACTTACATATTGCTACCCCCCCCCAGTACCCTGGTTTCCCACTCCCCAAATCTCTTTAACTCATTATATTCACTTTCACTCCAGCTTTACCATATGTTTTTGCTTTTTAATTTATGAAATAAAACAAGCATCTCCATATCACAGTCAAATTTTTAAAAAGATGATTGCACACGAAACTGCAAATCTATTATGTACAACTTGCTATTCCTTTTAAATATATAATAAATTTATTGTGTAAATTTATTTTTTTTCTTCTCCCCGCCCTAGAGATGGCTACCATTAGTCACAAATATGTATGTGTGTGTGTGTGTGTATAAATTGTTCTATACATACTTCTATTTATCAGTTCTTTCTCTGTATACAGATAGCATCTTCTTCATAGTTTTGTAGTTAATTTGGGTATTTATAATAGTCAAAATGACTCAGTCACTCAAAGTTGTTCTTAAAACAATATTGCTGTTACTGTACCATATACAGTGCTGGTCATATTCTTGCTCTTATCATCACCTACCTATGTTACACCTTCATATGCCGTAACTGTGAAATTCTTGTCCTTCTATCTCTTCCTGAGTTTCACCCTTCCCAAATATTTTCTTCATCCTCACTACAACCTCCAGGCACCTCACTGATTTCTCAGGCCATGTCCCCTGCTCTAGCCTTGTACTTTACCCATCAGGATTTCAACCCTTGAGTTGAGCCAGCCAACTCAACTTTACACTGTTCTCGACCCTTGGATTCCTTACTCCCTTTTCCTGTTGCAGTGTTTATCCTTTCCCAACCCTGGATTCTTGCTATACCATATGCCTCCTCAATTCCTGCTTACTAGCTTACTAGCTTACTAGGAGCTACTAGCATGGAAGGAGTTGCAAAACTGTGCTGATTTGGTTCACTAAATGTTTATATTGTCCAATCTCTACTGGGCTCTCGCTGCTGCTCTCCAATCCTTTTTTTCCTAATCAATTCTATTATATTCTCTACAGCTTCAAACCTTCTGATTTCAAGCTACCTGCCTCTGCCCTCCCTTTCAGCAGAAGACATCCCTTCATATTTTATTGAAAGATTTTTCGCTGTCCATCATGAATTCGCTCTCCTCTCCAGTTCCATATTTCAAATCATCTCAGCATCGTACCTGAGATTCTTCCCCTTCGCTCCAGTCTCAGAGGATGAAGTGGCTTTTTTCCTTGACAGCCCAACTGTTTTATACTTGTTTTCTTGATCCCATTACCTCCCATCTCCTCCAGGAGCTTTTCCCTTCAATTATCCCTTCTTCCTCAATAAATTCTCACCTCTCCTTATCCATTGACATCTCTTCTGCCCACAAATGTGCCTAGCTTTTTTCCCTCCTTAAGAAGTTTTCACTTGACCCTATTATCCCTTCAAGGAATCATCCTATATGTCTCCTCCCTTTCACAGGGAAACTACTATAAAAAGTTATTTATGCTCACTGTTTCCAGTTTGTCATTTCCTACTCAATTTTCAAAAACCTTTGGAAGCTGGCTTGGAACTCCACTCCTCAAATGAAACTGACCTATGTCACCATGATCTTTATTGCTAAATGAGATGGCCTTTTCTTAGTTTTCATCTTTCTTGACCTTCTTGCAATTTTTGACACTGTAACCGCCCCCTTTTTTGGACACTCTCTTCCCTGGCTTATGATGTTGTTGCTCTGTCAGGTCCATGACAGATTGATTCTTCTCAACCTCCTTTGTGGGATCAGCATCTACATCCACCAGTACCTGTGAGTACCAGTACCTTTTCCTCTTTTCTCTCTGCACTTTTTTTTTAGTGATCTCATCAGCTCCTGTGGACTCAACCATACTATCTATGCATACAAATTCCAAATTTATATGTTCAGCCTTCATCTCTCTCCTGAGCTCCAGTTTTCTTCTCTCTCTTGCAGGTCCAACTGCTTGACCTCTCCACCTGGATATTCCTCAGGCATCCCAAATCACCTTGTCCATAACAGAAGTCATTCTCTTTCTCCCTTAAATGGACTCCCTCTTAAAATTGCTCTGCTTCTTTCAAGCACACTATCATTTTCCCAGGCACTCAGATTTACAACCTAGAAGTCATCCAACATTTCTCATTTTCATTTATGCCCCACCCCCAGTATCATCTCCATCACTTGCCAAATCTTGTTAATTCTGTTCTCTGGAAAGGACTTGGATTAGCTAGAGAGCTTTCAGGGGAAAGGCCACAATCTTGGTGAAAACACTTGGATTCATGCACTGTGTAGACTGGTTGAAGGAAAAGGGATGTTTAGCATGGAGAAAAGAAGACTTGGGGGAGAGGGGTATGATAGCTGTCTTCAGGTATCTGAAGCCCTGTCACTGGGAGATGAATTAGATTTATTCTACTTGGCTCTGAGGGGCAGCCCTAGAAACAATGGGTGGAAGTTAGAAAGAAGCTTGATGTCAGGAAAAACATGCTAACAAAGTAAATGGGCTGCCTGGGGAAGTATGCTTCCCCTTCACCTGAAATCCTTAAGTAAAGGTTGAAAAACTATATATTCAGATATATTGGAAAAGGAATTCAGCTTCATATACAAGTTCGACTCCCATGACATTTGCATTTCCTTCCAACTTTTATTCATGCTTTTTTTGTTCATTAGTTCATTCATTTATTTATTCATCAGGTATATATATTAAGTGTCTACTATGTGCCAGGCACTGAATTAGGAACTGGGGATACAGAGACAAAAAAGAGATGGTCACTGTCCTCAAAGAGCTTATTGGGTAGAAACAACATGAACACAGATAAGTAAATACAAAGTCATTTTCCTTAGTGTAGGCAGGGCACTGGGCAGAGGGAGGTTGAGGAGATCAAGATACACCTAAGAGGTTCACCTGAGCATCCTTGAAGAGAACTAAAGAGTCTATGAGGGGGAAATGAAAAGGGAAGGTAGTCCAGGAATGGAGGACAACCTATACAAAGGCAAGAAAATGAGAGATGGAATTTGTGTACAGTGTTGACTGAAATGCGGAGTGTGTAATGGAAAGTAATATAGCAATAAAGCCTAAAAAGACATGCTGGAACCAGAATGTAAAGTTTTTAAAATGACAAATGGAGTAGCTTGCAATTTTTCCTAGAGGCAATTGGGAGCCATTGAATGTTCTGGAGCAGTGAAGAAATAAGAGTCAGGCCTGTACATTACAGATGATAGTTCGGCAGCTGTGGGGATGAGGGATTAGAGATGGAAGAAATTTAAGGCAGGGAAAATAATTAAGAGGCTATTGCAGTAGTCTTGATGAAGAGTTATGAATGCCTGAATTGAGGTAGAATCTGTAAAACTTGGCAACTAGAGAGAGAGAGAGGGAGAGAGAGAGAGAGAGAGAGAGAGAGAGAGAGAGAGAGAGAGAGAGAGAGAGAGAGAGAAATTGGGGAACAGGAAAGAATCGAAGATGAATCTGAGCTTGAGAACCTGAGTGACTGGAAAGATAGTGATGATCTTAACAGAGAAATAGGGAAGGATTTGGGAGAAAAAGTAATAAGTTCTCTTTTGGACATGTTGGGTTTAAGATGCCTCAGGAACATCTAAATGTGGGTGTCAACTAAGCAGTTGGTGCATATAGGATTCTGAAATTCAGCAAAACATTTAGAACTGAATCTGCTTTTGAATTGGAATCAATCATTCTCAGCTATACAGCGTGCACTGCATAAACATCACTGAACATGTGCAGTCCTTTGTCATTTAGCTGGCTTAAAAGTGAGAATAGCTTTAACAGAATCAAGTGCTTGGAACAGTGCACTGTTTAGAATCTGAATCACAAATTCCTTTAGGGAATCAAAATGAGCTCACTTCGTAAACTCATTGTAGCTGTTTTTTTTAATTTTAAAGAAAATGTATTATTTACTTATTTTAAACATTCTTTTATTTTTACATTTTGAGTTCCAAGTTCTCTCCTTCTCTCCCATATTCTCCCACACCTACTAGGAAGGCAAGCAATATATCAATTATACATGTGAAATCATGCAAAACATATTTCCGTATTAGCCATATTGCAAAAAAAAGGAAGAATAACAAAGAAAGTGAGTTCAATTTGCATCCAGAGTTCCTCAGTTCTTTCTCTGGAGGTGGATGATATTTTTTTCACTATGAGTCCTTTGGAATCGTCTTGGATCATTGTACTGATCAGAATAGCCAAGACTTTCACAGTTGATCAACATAACAGCATTGCAGTTATTGTGCACAATGATCTCCTGGTTCTCTCACTTCACTTTGCCTTTCGGTTCATACAGGTTTTGCCATGTTTTTCTGAAATCACTCCCTCATCATTTCTTATAGCACAGTGGAACTCCATCACAATCGCATGTTACAACTTGTTCAGCCATTCCCCAATTGATGAGCATCCAAGCATCTCCTCAATTTCCAATTCTTTGCCACCTCAAAAAGAGCTGCTATAAATATTTTTGTACATATAGGTCCTTTCCTCTTTTCTTTGATCTTTTTGGGGTGCAGATTTAGTTGCGGTATTGCTCAGTCAAAAGATATGTACACCATTATAACCCTTTGGGCATAGTTCAAATTGTTCTCCAGAATGGTTTACAGCTGTACCAAGCAGTGCATCAGTGTACCTATTTTTCTTCACCCCCTCCAGCATTTGTCATTTCTGATAGATGTGAGATGGTGCTTCAGAGTTGTTTTAATTTGTTTTCTCTCACCAATAGTGAGCTAGAGCATTTTTTCATATGACTATAGATAAATTTCATTTCTTCTGAAAACTACCTGTTCATATACTTTCACCATTTATCAATTGGAGAATGGCTCTTATTTTTATAAATTTGCTTCAGTTCTCTATACATTTGAGAAAAGAGACCTTTAATAGAGAAACTTGCTGTAAAATTTTTGATAGTACTTCATTATCTATTTTATGGTACCCTTTAGCAAAATGTAGTTTCCCTTATTATCTGTTTTAATTAGATCTGTTTTTGCTTTTGCTTTGTCTCAGATCATGATTGCTATCCTTGCCTTTTTTTTTTTTACTTCATTTGAAGCATATTAGATTTTGCTCCAGTTTTATTTTAACTCAGCATGTGTCTTTTTGTTTCAAGTGCATCTCTCTTAAACAACATATTGTTAGATTCTGGTTTCTGACCTATTTCTACTATCTGCTTCCTTTTGTGGGTGGGCTCATCACATTCACGGTTAGGATTACTAACTGTGTATTTCCTCCCATCCCGTTTTGTTCTGTTTATTCTTCTCTCTCTCCCTCTCTTTTTATCCTGTCCTTTCTCAAAAGTCTGTCTTGCTTCCGACCACTGTCTCCCTTGATCTACCCTCCCTTTTTTCATCTCCTGCCCTATCCCTATCTCTTATCTCTTTCTCTCCCCATTTCTTTACTGGGTAAGGTAGATTTCTATACCTAACTGAATGTGTATATATATATATATATATATATATATACACACACACACACACACATATATATACATGCATATATATATACACACACACACATATATATACATGCATATATATATATATACACATACATATATATTCTTTGAAACAATTAGGATGAGAATGAGCTTCAAGCATTACCCACCCCCCTCCATTTCCCCTTCCATTGTAAAAGTTCTTCCTTGTGTGCCTCTTTTATGAGAAAATTTTCCTCATTCTGCCTCTCCCTTCCCCCTTCTCCCAATGTACCCTTCTTTCTCACTCCTTCATTTTTTTTGAGGTCATCCCAACATAATTGACTCATACCTATGCCCCCTAGGTAGCTGACTTCTTCTAACTGACCAATGATAAAGTTCTTAGGAGTTACATGTATCATTTTCCCATATAGAAATGTAAACAGTTTAACTTTATTGCCCTCTTTCAAATTTTACTCTTTCAAATTTACTTTTTCATGTTTTTCTTGCATCTTGTGTTTGTTTGAATGTCAAATTTTCTATTCAGCTTTGGTCTTTTCATCAAGAATGCTTGAAAGTCCTCTATTTTGCTAAATTTCCATTTTTTCCCCGAAGGATTATACTCAGTTTTGCTAGGTAGGTTATTCCTGGTTCTGGTCCTAGCTCTTTTGCTTTCTGGAATTTTATATTCCAAGCCTTCTGTTCCTTTAACATGGAATTCACTAAATCTTGCATCATCCTGACTCTGACTCCACAATATTTGAACTGTTTCTTTCTGGCTGCTTGAAATGTTTTCTCTTTAATACGGGAGCTTTAGAATTTGGCCATAGTATTCCTCGGAGTTTTCATTTTGGAATCTCTTTCAGTGCATGATTGGCAGATTCTTTCAATTTTTATTTTATTCTCTGGATCTAAGATATTAGGGCAATTTTCCTGTATAATTTTTTAATACAATATCTAGGCCCTTTTTAAAAAAAATCATGGATTTTAAGTAGTCCATTAATTCTCAAATTGTTTCTGCTTGATCTATTTTCCAGGTCAGTTTTTCTAATGAGATATTTTCACATTTTCTTCTCTTTTTTTCACTGTTTTGACTTTGTTTTACTTCTTGATGTCTCATGGAGTCATTAGCTTCCACCTGTCCAATTCTAATTTTTAAAGAATTATTTATTGAGTGAGCTTTTGTACCTCTTTTTCCATTTGGTCAATTCAGCTTTTTAAGGAATTGTTTTCTTCAGTGAATTTTTGTATCTCCTTTGCCATTTGGCCTATCCTGCTTTTAAAGGGGTTCTTAAATTTGGTATTATTTTGTGCCTCTTTTACCAAAATGTTAATTTTTTAGTAAATTTCTTGCATCATTCTTGTTTCTTTTCCAAATATTTTTCTCTACTATTCCCATATCTTTCCTTAACTCTTTTAGGGATTCTTGTTGGGATTGTGTCCAATTAGCATTTTTCTTTGAGGCTTTGCTTGTAGCTGTTTTCACACTATTGTCTTCTGAGTTTGTGTCATGGTCTTCCCTGCCACTATAGTAACTTTTACAGTCGAATTATTTTTGTTGTTGTTTGCTCATTCTCCCTACCTTTTTCTTGACTTTGAACTTTATATTAAAGTTGGACTCTGCTTACCTGAGGGTAGGGAGACACTGTCCCAAGCTTCAGCCTTTTTTGTGCTGATGTTTTCAGAGCTAGTACTGGGGGGTCTACAAGTTTTCAGGGATTCCAAGATGGTATTATCTTGGGAGAGATGTGATCACTGCTCTCTTGGTCTGCACCCTGCTCTTTACCCAGGAAGGGCCCTTGCTTTCCTACAATCATAAATGCTAGTGCTCCTCTTGACCCTGGAATGGCAACCAGATCCCCTGTTCTCCTATAGCAATGGGTGCTAGCATTGGAACTTAGACAAGGACCACTACTCCCTTGTGATTGGCCACAAGTGCTCCTCTCCAACCTAGAGTTGCTATGGGCAATAGAGCTGCTCCCAGTTTCAGCAAAGGGTACCCTGTAATCTTTTTCTGACCAGTTGTCTGACCTTCTTAGTGTCTCTGGGCTAAGAGCTCCTGAAGCCACTGCTGCCACTGTTGTTGCAGTCGCCTCCAAGGCCCCCTACTGGTACTGGCACCATGTGCACTGCAGACAGCCCTCTATCCCAGTGACACAGGCCTTTCTTGCCAACCTCCTGGGTTTTCTTAGGCTGGTAAAATGCCTCACCCTGACTTCTTGTTGGCTCTGCCATTTGATTTGTTTGGAGAGGAGTGTTGGGTTGCTGCCTCTAATCTGCTATCTTCATGGTAAATCTTTAGTGGCCACCTATTTCCCAGAAAGATCATACGATAGGAATTGTTTTTAATGTTATCTTTTGTCATAATGAGATTGTCAAAACCATTTTGAAACCACCTCTTGAGCAATAGCGTACTCAAAGCTCAGGGTGAACATTGTGTGATGTGACTCTGTAATGACTAAATCTCAAGTCCACATCCATTATGCAGAATGCCATTCTGGAGCAGAGGCCCTCAGGCCTGTACGTGTCACGGATCCCTTTGGCAGTCCAGTGAAGCCTATGGACCTCTTCTCAGAATCATGTTTTTAGATACATGAAAAAGACATATAGGATTACAAAGGAATTTACTTATATTAAAATATAATTATTAAAGTTTTTTTAAAGCCATAGACCCTAGGTTAAGAACCTCTGCCACTTTTTTTTTAATATTGCCTACAAAGAACTTGACATTGAGGGGATGCCCATCAATTGGGGAATGGCTGAACAAGTTGTGGTATATGAATGTAATGGAATATTATTGTGCTATAAGAAATTATGAGCAGGTGGACTTCAGAAAAACCTGGAAAAACTTGAATGAACTGATACTGGCTAAAGTGAGCAGAACCAGAACACTGTACACAGTAATAGCCATATTGTGCAATGACCGAATTTGATAGACTTGGCTCTTCTCAGCAATGCAAGGTTCTAAGACAACTCAAAAAGACTCATGATGGAAAATGCCATCCACATCCAGAGAAAGAATTACAGAGTCTGAATGCAAAGCAAAGCATACTATTTGCTCTCTCTTTTTTATTTTGTTTCTTCTTTCTCATGGTTTATTTCATTGATTATAATTCTTCTTTGCAACATTACTAATGTGAAAATGTTTAATATGAATGTATCTGTAGAGCCTATATCAGATTGCATGCTTTCTTGGGGAGGGGGAAGGGGAGAGAAGAGAGAGGGAAAGAAAACTTGGAACTCAAAAGTTTGTGGAACTTAATGTTATAAGCTAAAAATAAATAAATTTTAAAAAGAAAAAAGAATGACTCATAACTTAAAAAATAAAAATATTGTCTACAGCTATTTAATTTATTTTTCCTTAATAGCATTTTATTTTTTCCAGTTACAGTAAAGATAGTTTTCAACATTCATTTTTATAAAATTTTGAGTTCCAAATTTTTCTCTTTCTCCACCTCCCCAAGACAGCAAGCAACCTGATATTGAGAACCCCTCTTTAGAGCTATGAATTACCTAGTAGGAGTATCTGTGGTCTTTTATTATGCCAATAGATCTTTAATCTCATTGATTTGTATGTTTCCTCTAATACAGCAGGTTGAAACCAATCTTCGTAGCTATCTTCACTCTGGCAATGGCGTCATCTCCTCAGTCTCTTCTTCTGATTGGTGAATTTATCTCACAGCCTGCATTTGAAGAAGTAGTAATCCCAGTTCAGCCCATGCCTACCCTGAATCCTTCCGGACCTTGCTGGCACAAGGTACTTCCCACCCCAATTTTTCAGCTCCCTTTTATCTCTTACTCCCTTGAGGGCGGGACCATCTTGCTTTTTTAACTTCTATTTGCATTCCCAGTGATGCCTGGCACATAGCAAGTGCTTGGTGAATGTTTTATCTATCTATCTACGCCTGACAATTCTGTGTGTCTTTTGTCCTTATCCTCTCAGAAATTCACCAAAGGAGATATAACCAAATGCTTGTATTCCTCATACTTTCTTTACCATTGCATTACCATTATATAAATGGAACACCAGAGCCCCCATTTTCACTATGTGCCAGGCCCAGGGACTGTTTTTTCTACTTGTACATCTCTCTGATAACATCCTTTACATAAATTCTGCATAATTGTTCGCTGGTAATGTGTTATCACTTATTCACCCACATAATATACCTATCCATTTCCCTCCGGGTGATTCTCAACTTTGGGATCTCTTTCAGAAGCTGTGGTTGCCTAACTTGTAACATCACTGAAAGAATACTGGTGTTGAAAGGATGCACCTATTTCAGAGAATAGCTTAGGGTAATTAAAAGAATTACACAATTTCCCTAAGGCGATAATCAAAGCCACTCTTCTCATCCTGTTCAATTCTGGGTTCGCCTCGTCGTCCTTTTGTAATGGATGTCTCAAGTATATGTACTATAGAGATTGTTTTTCCAACTGCTTATCGAAGTCTGGACAACAGGCTTTACTCATGCACGACGCTGTTGTTAAGTCCTCTTTCAGTTGTGTCTGACTGCGAACCCATTTGGGGTTTTCTTGGCAAAGATACTGGAGCCAGGAGGTGTCTGAGGCAGGATTTAAACGAAGGAAGATGAGTCTTCTTGACTGCAGGCCCAGCCCTCTATCCACTTCCTGAGTTCAAGTCTGGCCTCAGGCACCTGCCAGCTGTGTGACTCTGGGCAAGTCATTTAACCCTGTTTGCCTCAGTTTCCTCATCTGTAAAAATGAGCTGGAGAAGGAAATGGCAAACCACTCCAGTATCCTTGCCAAGAAAACCCCAAATGGGGTCGCAGAGAGTCAGACATGGCTGAAAAAATAACCAAACAACAAAGTTTATCTTGTATGTAACCTTTTTTACATGTGTGTGTATTTATAGTCATTTGCATGTCATCTCCCCCATTAGCCCATAAGCTCCTTGAGGGCAGGAATTGTCTTTTGCCTCTCTCTGTATGATTAGTACTTACCACAGTGCCTGGCACATAGTAGGAGCTTAGTAAATGTTTAGTGATTGATAAATTGGATAGCAAGGTCTCAAGAATTAAATTATGACGCTATAAAGAGAAAGTTTACAATAAGCAAGAAAAAGGGGGAATTGTCCAAAGATAGCAATGTGGCTGCACCAGAAGCTTATTAATCCTAAAAGGTTATTAAAAAGATGCTAGCTAATTGCTGGTTCTGATTAATCAATGTATGCTAAATGTTTTGGTTAATTTTTTAATATCTATTTTTTTCTTTACATTGGTTATTATTTAAATAATTTTCAAATCCCCTACTTAATCTGTTTTTGCATAGATATAGCTACAGATTGTGAGATTAAGACAAAACAAATGTGAAAATCGGGCCAGCACAAGTATTGCTATCTGTGAAGGAGGCCTGGATTTTTTCATCTATGTTTAAAGGGACTAGATATCATAGTGTAGAGAGAGCTCCTGGTAGTATCAATTTTCAATTCAAACTTTTCTTTTAAAAATGTGTTTTTCAAAGAAGCTCAGCGGGGTGTTCTCTTTCTCTTCTTAATTGTTGTTTCTGGCATTTAAAGTAAGATAAAGTTTTACTGATTTCTTTCCCTCGCTATCCAGCCTTTCTCTCTCCAAAGGGCTTAATAATCACCATAGGAAGATTTATGGCGAGTGAAAAAGAAAAAATAAATAAATTATCTGACTGAGGAGCCAGTCTCCCCCTCTCTGGTTGTACAGGATGTGTTTAAATGCTGCTAGCAGCAGTCTAATTAAAATAATTTCTGTCAGAAGCCCATGAAATATGCAGCTCTAGTCCAACTCAGTGTTTTTGAGCTAGAATGACAAATCTTTCCTTAATTGGTACTTAATATGGTAGTGTGGGATTAGTAATTCTCCAGAATAAAAGGAGATAACAAATAGAAAACTTTCTTAGGGCAGGAAACACTGAAAGATGAACAGAGCAAAATGGCACCCTCCCCCCTCAACTTTTTATACCAGTAATTGCTATTTTAGCCATAAGTTATAAAATAACAGACAATTAATGCACATTTTATGGCGAGTTTTAAGTCCCAATTAAACACAACTATGTGAAAAGAATGTTGAAGGACTCACATATGCAAGAGGAAATAAATAAAGGTAGACATATGGTAACTTTTCCAACCTTGTAATTCTATCGTGGTGACCAAGGGCCTTGGAAAAAGGAAGCAGCAGCACTCCCATTTCTGTAAGACTTCTGCTCAGCTGAGAAATGGAGACATTTATAGGAGGTTGGAGATCCCTTCAAAACTGGCATTCTATCCATGGCACCACTGCAACATTTTCTTTCAAGGAGTTACTTCTTTCGTTTCAACACTCCACCTTAGAGATCATTTAATTGAGGATTACAAATGGATTGCTTCTATTGACCATAACAAAGGTGGTGATAAAGTAGCATCTTTGTCCTGGTTTCATTTTCTTTTAGATAATGTTTGAAATTAAGAGTCAATCTACACTGATTATGAATCCATAAATTATGAAATGTATGACTATGGCTTTAATTTGTGATACCAATTCAGATTAGTTAGTTAGTCCAAAAATTGTGTGTGTGTGTGTGTGTGTGTGTGTGTGTGTGTGTGTGTTAGGGAAGCCAATAAAACTAGATGATTAGATGAATTTTTCACTTTTATGTTGATTACTTTTTGTGAAGATCAAGTGAGATAATAATTGGAAAGTTCTTAGCAATTGCAGGCACATAGTAAGCGCTATATAAATGCTAGCTATTATTATTATGGTATTATTATGAAAACACAAAAAGTATCTTGATGAGAATTTGAATAAAAGAATGAATGAAAAAACATTTTTAAAGTGCTTACTCTGTGCAAAGCACTGGAGGTACAAATAGAAATGTAAGACTGTCCCTGCTCTCAAAAAGCTCACACTCTAAAGGGAGAGACAACACATATAGTTACAAGTCGGATAGACAGGTCCCATAATCCTTAGTATGCAGTAGAAAAGCGGTTAGTGATGCATTTTCTTAACGTCATTTCTACTGATAAAACCACATCAGTTTGTGATGTTGAGCCATTTGATATCTTTGGTGGCAAGAACTTTCTTTTGTGGGTCTTCAGTAACTGTGGCTCCAACACTTACAGAAGTGGTTGTGAGACTACAACCCCATGGGAGATTTCTTCCTGAGACTATGGCTGCCAGGGGTTGGAGTGGAAGTAGAACTGCTGTACTAGGCGCAGGGGTGGGGAACCTGAGGCCACATGTGGACTTCTAGGTCCTTGGGTGTGGCCTTTTGACTGAGTCCAAGTTTTCCAGAACAAATCCATTTATTAAGGGGATTTGTTCTGTGAAGTTTGGATTCAGTCAAAGGGCCACGCTTGAGGTTGTATGTAGAGCACCCATGTGGCCTTGAGGCAGCAGGTTCTCCACTCCTGGTTTAGGGGATAGACTGACATTATCATGAGTAGGTACTACTTCTTTCTGTTGGGAGGTTCTTATGGTATAGTTAGTATAAGGAGGAGGCCTGACAGATGATTCAATAGAAAATGGTGTCTGGCTCTGAAAATCCAGGGCATGAGGAGATAGTAATGGCAGAAAGGAAAGTGAAAATGTTCTTATCTCTCCTCTTCCTTCCCCCAGTTGGCTAGATTCCAATCTTTCAATCACCCTGATTTTTTCATAGACAAACTGAAATGCAAACATGAATGGGTAGATATAATCCTTTTGACTCAGAGCCATTCACAACCTTTAGAATTGTTGGCTCTGGCTACAGGTAAAGCCAGATAAACAAAGTCCTGCCTTAGGAACTAGTTTTGCTATCTTTCTGACTCATCAAAGCCAAATTCTTAAGGTCCCAGTGTCTCCAGCAAAACTTCCAAGGGGTTCTATTATTTTGTTTACTGTGATTATCACAAGAGCTCAAGTAACATTACATTTGCAATGGCTAACAGACCTCTTTCACCATGCTTCCATATGTCAGTGGTTTTTTAATAGAATTTAGTGGTTTATTAAATTTCAATTTCCAATCTGTCTCCAGAACCCTGGCTGGTTTCTACATGTGGTTATACATATACACTTATATATAACTGTACATAACCAAAAGGCAATGTGGTATAGAGTGCTGGGTTTGGAGTCACTAAGACCTGGGTTTAAATCCTACCTTTGGCACTTACTATGTAACCATTAACAAGTTAATTAACCTTCCTGAGCTTCATTTTCCTTGTCTGTAAAATGGATATAATATCTATAATACCTACCTCACACAATTGTGAGGAGAATCCAGTAAATAATCCAGTAAAGTAATAGAATAATAAATAATAAAATAATAAAGCACTTTGTAAACCTTAAATACTATATAACTGTAAATTGCTTATGGGATACATAAATTGTATATGTGTATGTACATGCATGCATACATATCTGGATGCTTGAGATACATTGTTGTATAACAGAATCTTGAACTTGTAGTCATGTGAAAACTGGTTTCAAACTCTGACTTTGATGCTTATTAACTGAGTGGCAATAGACCAGGGATTCTTTTTTAAAAAATCCTTATTTATTTATTTTTAGTTTTCAACATTCACTTTTATAAGCTTTTGAGTTCCAAATCCCCTGCCCCTGATGACATGCAATCTGATATAGGCTGTATATGTACAATCATATTAGTCATGTTGTGAAAGAAGAATCAGAACAAAAGGGAAAAACCATGAGAAAGAAAAAAAAAGGAGAGAAAATAGCGTACTTTGATCTGCATTGAGGCTCCATAGTTCTTTCTCTGGATATGGACAGCATTTTCCATCACAAGTCTTTTGGAATTGTCTTAGATCATTGTATTGCTGAGAAGAGCTAAGTCTGGACATTGCACAATGTTGCTGTTACTGTGTATGATGTTCTCCTGGTTCTGCTCACTTCACTCAGCATCAGTTCATATAAGTCTTTCCATAGACCAGGGATTCTAAATCTGAGATCTATGTACCCCTAAGGGATCCATGGATAGATTTCAGGGCAGTCCATGAACTTGGAATGGAAAAAGTTATGTCTTTATTTTCACCAACCTCTAAGTGAAATTTAACATTTCCTTCAATATTTAAAAACATTATTCTGAGAAAGGATTCATAAGCTTCATTGAATGGCCCAAGGGATCCTGGACACACACACAAAAAGGTTAATTACCTCTGCATTGACAAGTTTACCCTTGAAGAGTTTCAGTTTCTTAATCTGTAAAAGGGAAATGATACATTTTTAGTTCCTATCTCACAAAGTTATTGTGAGGATCAAGTGAGACAATGTCTGTAAGTTGCTTTGTTTACATACTTTAATCTCTATATAAACAGGAGCTTTTATTATTGTCATCATCATCATCATCATCATTATTATTTCATAATTAATTCAGATCCTGAACAGTTTTACATTGTGTACTGAACAGAACAGTAGATATGACATGGATTTTGTCCCTACAAAGTCTACTATGGTATCCTTGCTGTCTAGAAATAAGTATGCCTCGGTGGTAGTGGAGTGTGTGGTGTGGCGACCACACCAGTAGCATTATGATCATATGGGCACTGCCAGAGGGATGTCTGAGCAGCAGCAACACTGGAACAAAAGGTATGTTGAAGGCCTTTTTTTCTTCTTTTGCTCTCCTGCTTTTCCAGATCGCTAATCCTCACCGTAGAGGTACTTAATAGAAAAGATCGGATGGTGATGTCTGGGATTGCAGTCAGATACTGCAAAGCCTCTTTGGTTCTGCAAAAATATATTCCAATTTCCTGAGACCTGATGATCCGCTGGGATGAGATAAATAAGTAAAGGGTATGTTATATCTAGGTTCTGCTGTGTGATGGATGGGCACGAAGGGTCCTTTTTTCACGAAAGGGCTTATTCACTTGCCAATGGCCCAGACAAAATTTCGGCTAATTCTTAGGTGGAAAGACCAATAAAAGGCACACTAAGGGATTAATCCGTTAGCCAATATTTTGATTAACTTCAGCCCTCCTCGACCCTCAGGTGCCTTAGTTACAGCAGCGCACCTGAGTCAGAAGGAAGCCTAAATGCTCCCCAGCGCATTAGGTTAAGCCGGCCAGTCCAATCAGCCGCTCAGCATTCTGAGGTTAGAGGCTGATTGTGTGGAGTGCCCCAGAGTTTCCAGCATAACCTGCCCAGCGCTCCATGCAGTTAAGTAAACACAGCATGACTGTTGGGGCATGCAGCCAATGCCGAGGCCAGGGGGAGGGGATGAGGCTGAGAGGAAATAAGAGCAAATTCCTCTGAAATGATCTGACAGGAAATGACAGGAGTATCAGCCTCATACAAGCGCACTGTGAGGGGCAGTGAGAGGGAGAGAGGGAGACCGTCTTCCGAAGCATAAAGCGGTGCCAGATCTCGGTAGGTGAGGATGATGAAATAATAAAGCATTTCCCGTGTGTGTTTTTCATTAGAGCTGTTTTGTTTTTCTTTAAAGTGCTGGGGAAACAGAACAGAAGCCCACGCTTCATCCAGGACTGCCAGTGGCCCTCTCTCCAGGGAGTAACAGCTGCCCAAGTAGGAGGGGAGCCCTCAACGGAATTGATTCTAACACCTTTCTAATGGAAATAATGATTTGCAAAGCCTACTTTGTGCCCTTTGCTGCATAATTAGTAGTCCAAAGAGTCCAAGATGAAAAACACAGTTCCAGCTCCCTGCATCGTTGAAAAATTTGGCGAGACGTTAAATGTTCCATTCTCGGTGCCAAACAGGTACACTCCTTTGTATGGACACAACCCCAGATAGTTTGTGCCAGCCTTTGAATCACTCAACACTTATTACCTAGAAATTAACTGGTTTGATGTTCTTTAGTGAAAATTTGTTAGCAGCCATGCCCGATGGGATTTTTCCCCTATTCCGTGGTAATTGTGGAGGCTATCCAAATGCTCTTCATGAATGCTAACTTGAAATGGTATTGGGTGCCATGATTTATCCGACTGATTTTATGATGTCCCCTTCCATCCCCCACTCCCCACCTTTTAAAGCCAGGAATGAGTATCACTTGTTGCCCATCTCCCAGGAAGAGTAATTAAGAGGGAGCTCAGAAGGAAGTGGAATAGCAGCAAGCTCTCTCCAGCTCCAAGAACAAACCAATCCAAAAAGCCTGTTGTTAAATGGGTCATAAAAGCCCTGGGAAATCAATATTTGACTTTCTGTTACAAGAAGAGTGACAGCTCCATGCAGCTTTAGATCAGTCTGCTCTGGGCATGCCCTTGTTGTGTCTTGAGTCCTAAATAATTCCTGGCTTCCCCATGGGCACTCTACACGTGTGGATTAGCTGCCTCTTAAAAATTTTTTTTAAGTAACTCTCTCTCTTCACCAAATGCTGTCAAACCCAGGCATACTGTGTGGCAAAAGTTCTATAACATATCCGGGTGTATTGGATAAATGACCTAAAATGGTAATTAAACCTGTAAATAAGTAGATCACCAGCTGAAAAGCAGAGTTGATAGATGACCCCCGTCAGCTGAAAGGGATTGCTTAATGGACTGAGCAACATTGTTGGACTGACTACTGCTTCACCCTAGAATCACAGGTCTACACTCTGGCAGGGTCCGTTCAACAATGGCTCCTCCTAAGATAAATTGAGCCCCGTGCAGGGACAATGAGGAGGGCTCAGAGGTAGGACCTGAGTCTCTTGGTGGACATACAGACTCCATAGCCCTGCTTATTAAGAAAACCAAGGACATCCCTGGACCCTTTTCAGCAGGCGCTGCTAAGGAGCCTGCCCCTGACTGGATCTGTCATTCAGGAAGGTCTGAATGCTACTTGGTTCAAAACGTCAAACTTATTTTTGTTCTTTTCTAGGAAAGTCAGGAACGTTGTGAACAAAGGGAACATTACAAGTTTCCCTTAACATTTCCTTAGTTGCCAGTGCAGGGGATGTTACAAGGTTCTGACACATGAAAATGAAATTAAAATTTTACAGGGGTGGGGAGTTTTGGGGGGGTTTACAGTGAAAGTAACACTGACCCAGGAGTTGGAAGGCTTCTGTTCAAATCTTCCTCATATTTCTTACCTGTATGACCTTGGACAAGTCAGTAGCCCTCCCTGGGCTTCAATTTTCTCATTTGTAAAATGAAGGGGTGGGACTAAATGGCCTCAGAGCTCCCTTCTATCTGTGAAGCTAGGTAGTACAGGGCCTGGAGTCAGGAAGACTCATCTTCCTGAGTTCAAATCTGTCATCAAACAGTTACTAGCTGTGTGACCCTGGGCAAGTCACTTGCCCCCATATGCCTCAGTTTCCTCATCTGTAAAATAAGCTGGAACAGGAAATGGCAACCCCTCCTGTGTCTTTGCCAAGAAAATCCTAAAAATGGGGTCATGAAGAGCCAGGCATGCCTGAAACAACTGAACAACAAAAACTAAATAAACAGATTTTAAAAACTATTTCTCCCTTGAGGGTTTATGACTATTTCCGATTAATAACTATGATAGACTTGTACTTCTAAGCATTTAACCTTGTCTGATGAGTGTATTTGACGAAAGATTTGAATTCTTTGGCAGAACCAACTGTTGGCCCTACTTTGATTAGAGTGATAGACTTCAAGTTAAAACATTTGGAACCTTTTGACTATCTCATTGTGTTTCCCTACTTTGTTTAATTTATAAAGACATTATATAAGCTATCCAGTGTAATCAATGTGGCATAGTATGACACTTTCAGAAACTGACGATGTCAGAACATGTCTTCCCTTTGATACTGACTGGGGTCCTATAACCTGCATGATCAATGTAATTCATCACAAGATGTAGGCAGTGGCAGTACTGACTTGAGAGCAGCCTGATAAAGTTGCAATTATCTTTATTTGGCACCACTGGTCATCCAAGCTTTTTTCTTCTCATAAGCAAAGATCAGTCCTTAAGCCTGCGTCCCATTTGGGAATGTCGTACATGCTGTGATGCTGTCAATAACCTAGAATATCATCCCAACAGAAATTGAATTTTGGATTCAACGTGATTAAATTTGATTTTCCCATTCCAGTTCTACAGGGCAAAACAACTTGCTTTTTTCTTTTTTTCTCTCACACAGTTTCCTCCCACTCTATACTCCAGCCAAACTAACCCACCTGCATTTCCCATATATGACATTTCATTTCCCACCTTGCATGCCTGAAGTTCATTTCCTCCTCGCCTTTGCTTCTTTGAATTCTTTGTTTCCTTCCAGGTTGAGGTCAGGTGCCATCTCCTTCAGGAGGTCCTTCCTGATTTTTTAAATGCTAGTACTTTTTCCTATCCTGAAATTAATTTGGAGTTACTTTCTTTGTGATTTGGTCATTTTAGTCATGTTCAACTCTTTGCGCCACCATTTTGGGGTTTCTTCCCAAAGATACTGTAGTGGTTTGCCATTTCCTTCTCAGGCTTATTTCACAGATGGGAAACTGAGGCAAACAGGGTTAAGTGACTTGCCCAGGGTCATATAGCTAATAAGTGTCTGAGGCCAGATTTGAACTCAGGAAGATGAGCCTTCCTGATTCCAAGCCCAGTGCTCTATCCACTGCACCACCTAGCTGCATATTTTATATTTATTTGTCTGTGTACTTGCTTTATTGTTCCTATAAAATGTAAGCTTCTTTGAGGGCAGGGATTGTTTTATTTTTGATCTGCATCTATTTCTAGTGTTTACATATTACAAATAAGGAAACTGGGTGAAGAGACTTGCTAAAGTTCAAACAGGTAATAAATAAGCTCACATGAGTAGTGAGAAGCATAGCCAGAATGGGATTCCAGATGCTCTGATTTTCAAGCTCTCTCATTACATCTATTGTGAGCTGGATCCTTATAGCCCCACTTGGAATAATGCCCTGAGACTCTGTTCTTGACCTGATAAGAGACTACCAGACTAGAAAATGAAAGTTGTTCTGATGGATAAAGTCATCCTTTTATAGATAAGACTCCCAAAAGCAAAATGCTGGACTCAGTAATGCTGGTTTTCCAATGCATTTGAAAGGAGAAAAAAAATGAATAAAATAAATGTTCATTCAGCAGCAGCAAGGGTCTTTGCAAAATTACTAGGCTGTCACAAGTTGTGTGAGATGTTAAGAAGAAAATGGGCCTAATACAGAAAGAAATACAGAGAAAGTGGCTTCATAAACCTTTCCTAGAATATTGTGTTCAAACAACAACAACAAAAGATCTTTATTTTCCCCCTCCCTCCATCATGCAAATGGAAATGCTTTATTTATTACTCTCGGAGTGAGTGTGACTAGAGAGCACTGTTGATTGATTGATTCAAAATCTGAATTTTTATGCAGAAAAATTTTATGCAGGTCAGGTTATATTCTAAGTCCTATTATGCCCAACAACATATGGTGTCCCATAAATGTTCAGTGCTTCTTGAATTCTAAATCTAGCTGCAGCTTCCAAAATCTCTAATCATATTTGTCTTGATAGTAGCAGGTTAAAATGTTTGGAGTATTTTGTCTCCATCCCTGTTTTTTCTTGCTGTATTTATCAACCAACATTAAATGAACCATTTCATGCAGCCAGAAACTGACAATGTCAAAATATAATGTAATGGAGGATGAGTTGTTTGTCGGCGTAGCAAGAAGGAACTGGAGTAGGGAAAATTCAGCTAATTAAGTTCAATTCAATTCACCACATATTTATAAAAGAATGTTATGTGCCAGTTACTGTGCACTGGGGATACAAAGACAAAAGAAACAGTCCCTGCCCTCAAGGAGCTTATCTTACGTTGGGAGTGGGGAAACAATATGTATACATATAAATAAATATAAAACAAATACATAGAAATTTTGGAGGGGAGGGCATGAGCCTAATATGAAGAGTCATTTGTTAACAAGGATGACAAAGGAAAAAGAGAAAATGTAGGAAAGCATGGGATGGGATCAGTGCAGGGACAAGACTGGTATACCTGGGTGGGGGATAAAATGAGGGGGGTGGGTGCTACAGAACTAGTCTAGTCTTTTATCTTGATGCTCATGGAAGGGTAAGGCATATTTAAGGTACTCACCTCCAGTCAGGTAAACTCGGCCCATCCAATCTTGAGTCAATTATCTCCCCCAAGTTGGCGGGAGGGAGCTCAGAAGTTCTTTGTTCCTGGATTAGTGGTTTATGTGAAGTGGGAGCCATCATCCTTTCCTGATAATCAAGCTAGGGGTTAGTAAAAGCAAAAATCTTGCTGCCTAGGCTGAGCCTAATTTGGGGAGAGGTATTTTTCGTCTTATAAAGCCTTACTTATGTGTCCGAGCATATGGTAATCTTTTTTAATCTTCCTCAGTGAGAGGATATTAAAACTTGAATGAATTGAAAGCACCATTGTCTCAGAAACAGCATAAGTGTGTTTGGATCCTTCTAATACCAAAATAATATGGGAAGCCTAAGCCCTGAGCACATATTGCAGTGGCAAATTTGTTTTTTTAGAACACGCACCTGTATCTAATGGGTGCCCAAGGTCAAATGGAAGAACATGAATACTAAGGAGCAGAACCAGGATGGTAACCCAGGCATATGTTGGCAGACTGAGGCAACTCTGACTTTATCATTTTGTATCATTTCAAAGTTATTGCAGCAATTAACATTACAGAAACTCCCGAAAACTCCTGTTTTCCTTTCTGTTGTACCATCTGAATGCATTGGAAATAATTTACAGTCATTTCTGGAAAAGGAACATTTGGTGTTTTCTCATTATTCACTATTTGGTCAACAAAGACAAATGCTATTTTAAAATACTGTGTCACATTACCTGATACTGTTCTCATTTTTAAAAAAACTCTAATGAATGAAGATAACTGAAGGCTATAGAACTTGATGCATCTTGTCGCTTTTGTGATACTGTCCAATTTACATGATTCTGTCATTTGCCATGTACAAATGAAATGGGAAAATGTGGGCACAAATGTAAACTGTGAATCTCTTGGACTATTCTCTGTGTGGAGAATTTGAGGTTGATTAAAGTGAGGTTCCAATGCAGCAGAGCACCGTGGGTGTTAGGAGGGTTGGGATGATGAGGGAGGAGCCTCATTGTTCCTGATTCGTTAGAATCATTCTTCTTGAATAAATCTAGCCCTAAGAGATGTGATGAACCAGACAAAGTCTGCCTTTGTTTTTTGCCTCTGCTTTTAGTGCCCTTCTCCTTTGCCTTCCTCCTAACCTCTGTTTCTTCCTTACCCAGTCTGGAACATATTCTTGCTTTCTTATGGACTTCAAATAATCCCCTACTACAACATTAATGAACTAAGCCTTCATCTAATTCAAATTTTTAGGTGGCACAATGGATAGAGTATGGGCCTTGAGTTAGGAAGACTTATCTTCCTGACTTCAAATCTAGCTTCAGACATTTGCTAGTTGTGTGACTCTGGGCAAGGCACTTAACCCTAATTGCCTCAGATTCCTCATCTGTAAAATGAACTAGAGAAGGGAAGAACAAACCACTCCAGTATCTCTGCCAAGAAAACCCCCCAGAAAGGGGTCATGAAGAGTCAGACACAACTGAAAACAACTGAATTCATCTATCTGTCTATGCGTTTATGTGGTCATTGGTTTGTTCATTCATTTGCTTGTGCATTCATCTTTCTGTCTCTCTGTCTCTGTCTGTCTGTCTGTCTCTATGTCTTTCCTCTTGCTAGAACTACAGGAGCTACTCAGCTACTCATAGGCTTAGTCTGATCTTTTATCTCCTCTGCTTTCTTACCTGAGTTAATTTTCTTCTCCCTATGCAACCTAATGACCCATCCTTCTTCCTTGCCTCCACATTGGCATTGGACTTAGTGTAGTCACCTGACTAGCCCACAGCATCTCAAGAATTCTGAGCTCAAAAGATTCCCCAGCCTCAGCCTCCCTGGTAGGGAGGCTTATACCTATGGGCCACCAAGCCCAATCTCAATTCAATATTTCTTAAGCACGTGATAAGTAAGATACCGTGATAGGCCCTGTGGGATACAAAGATAATTTAGATATGAGGTTGTTTTGTTGAACTATATAATCTAATAGTAGGACACAGCACCTCCCTTAGGAAAACACCACTTTATAGAATCATAGAATTGTAAATTGGGATTTGAAAGAAATCTTAGAGGACATTGAGTCCAACCTCTTAATTTTTTCAGATAAACAAAGTGAGAAACAGGGAAGTTTAAGTGACTTGCCCAGGGTTTCATATCTCAGGCAGAATTTGAACCCAAGCCTTTCTGATTCCAAGTCAACTGGCTTAGGTTTGGGGTTTTTTGTGGGAGGGAAGAAGGGTAACCCAACCTTCATGCCAAAAAAGAAGGAAGCTTTTATAGTAGAATTTCAAGAAGAGAGGGAGTCATCCAGGGGCAGGCTAGTCTGCCCAGCACTCAGCATCTTCTATACCATTTAGGAGGCCATTAGCTCTATTAGATCCTAAGGCTGAGCCTGAAGCTGAGGCTCATGGCTTTTATTCTATCTCCAACTCAAAAAGCTTTGGCTCCCCATTTTACACAGGAGAGAATGTTTCCTGTTATGTGACCCAGTATAGATCATACAGAGAAAGAGAGCAGGTTACTTGGAAAGGAAGCTCCTTGAGTAAGTCATGGAGATACACAAGAAGAATGAAGAGGGCACAGCTAACCTAATTAGAGGGGCTAACTTCATAATAAAGTTTCAATGGGAGAAAATCTTGACCAACTCAAGCTGATTCATGCAGTCCATTTGTGAATTGGAATAAATGAGGGGAAGGAAGTATCTGGTCTCCAAACACAGAGATGAACTTGCTAGACAACTTCCATGAAAGATGAACAACTTCCTGAAAGGTGAACAACTCAAAACAAAGTGTAGTATGATGAGGACTCTTCTTAGGTAATTAGAAAAAAAGAGGTTACTCTCCTGACATAGAGCCTTACATAGAATGAAGCTTGCCCTTGGATCCCAAATAGATCCTGTGCCAAATAAATCAAGCTATAAATGAGTATGTGTAGAAATCCAGTGAATATGGTGAGAGAGACAGTTATTGATAAGCAGTGATTTGGGGAGATCCTTTTTCTAAAGTACTGATTTTAAAAGTTCAGTCTCTTGAAGGATATTACTGATAATAAGATTGGACTAGCCCAAGCTGGGTGGGGAAGTCATTGTGCTCTACTCATGTTTAAGTGGGGATAATACTTAGAATGGATTGCCCAAGGCTGGGAGTAACTTAGAGGTAAATGACATAGTCAGAGTTTATTTGAATTTGAATTTTGAGGCTGAGCTTATTTGAATAGGTTCCACCCCTCATTGTAATATTCATTCTCTCATTAATTGTTAACCCAATCGGAGTTGATTGCCACCCTCAGGAACACTCCTTTTCAAATGACCATATAAGCTGTAAGCCCACCTCCATGATTATCTTTGGTCTAAAGAGAGACAGATAAATTATCACCCTTTTTTTAATAAACATGCTGGCATTATTAATAAAATGATTAAATTACCCAGAGATTATGTCTCTTGAACCTTTTTAAGTGTCACAATAGGGGAAATGTTTCATTATTTTCTTTCTGGTGTGATACTTGGCTAACAAAATGAAGGAAATGCAGTTTGTGGCTTCTATGTGCCAAGCACTATTCTAGGCACTGGAGATAAAAAGACAGATATGGAACATTCCTTGCCTTCAAACAGCTTGCATTCTATTGGCTGTCAGATCTGGGGTAGGAGTAACTGACATGGGAGGAAACTGAAAAGGGAGGTGGTAGGAGGCTGCTGAAGATAACAGAATGGTGTAGAAGAGCAGAGGTGTCAGACACACTGCCCCAACACTCCTGTGTGCAGCCTAAATGTAATTAATTTAATTGCAATTGGGAAATATTTAACAAATAAAAATGCAATAAGACATAGATAATGTTAATACATGGTTTTCTAAGTCAATATGTAGCCTACAGAGATACTTATGGGCAGTTTAGTAGTCCCTATTTCTATTTGAATTTGTCACCACTGGTGTAGAGGAAGTACATTGGTTCTAGTCTTTAACAATGTGACTGGACAAGTCATTTTATTTCTTTGGGTATCAATTTTCTTACCTGTAAAGTGGGGATAATAGCATATGCACCACTTACCCTACGGGATTAATTTGAATAAAGAACTACATAGATTTGTAAATAATATATATGTTTGAGTTATTATTATATTCATACTGTCTTTTCCTTTTCCTTTATTAAAAACTGTTCCCAGCATGGCTGCGCATAGAAAGAATGTTGGGAGTGCCCTGGACACCATGATATCCACCCCCACCAATTATTTTTAATTTTGTGGGTTTTTTTAAGTTTATATTTTAATGTTAAGTTTAATTTTTTTTAACTTTAGTAAAATTTTAGGTTCCTTGGTTTGTTTAATGAATATATATATAATGCCCTTTATAATTGAGTTTTCAATAAAAGTTCACCTTAAATAAAATTCCCTAGGTGCATACTTTAATGAAATGTGCTATGTAAGCCTATGACTCGGCTGGTTGTCAGGAAGAAAATTCTCTCATAAACTAATTCATTCTTCCAGCTCTGACATTTTTAGAGTCTATGAAATTTCACCAGCTTCAGAGTTCTGCCTAGAGACAGTGCTGCCACAAAGGGACCAAGACTCTTGAACCTCACCTGTTTGTTGGTGTAGATGAGTCATCTACCTTGGGAGCTGGTTGGGATTCAGACCACCTTTCACTTTCCAATGTAAATGAACATGTTTCCCAATGAGATGGTGGGTCTGCTCCAGCCACCCTTGCGCTTCTCAGGAATTCTGCATTTAGTCAAGGTAGGAGGGGGCTTGAAGGCAGACAGCACTAGTTGATGTTCACAACAGGCAACAGGAGAAGTACTGGAATTATATGCTCAGAGGCACAGCAAATATGAAAGCCCATTATGGCCAAATGTTTGAGTAACTCTACACTCTTCATTCTCCAGACTCCTCTATGTCCCAGCTGCCAGGAGCAGCTTTCCCACACTGGAGAGGCTTCTATCATGTGGTCCTCTTTTCCAACTGGTGAGTCTCTGGCTCAGATCACCATTTCTTGAGGCAACCTAGCCATGTACATTTCACTCCTGACCCCACTCCTCCCTCCTGGACTTTTCCCCATCCCTGCTAGTGGTATGCCCCTCTGCCTTGTCAGCCTCCCTTTATATGTTATCTTTGCTTATTCAAATGCAAGCTCCTTGGGGCCATGGACTGTCTTTTTGCCTGTTTGTTTCCTTAGCACTTAACACAGTTCTTGGCACATAGTACATGCTTAAGAAATGCTTTATCTATCATACCACTGATCAAATTCTCTAGTCATAGACTCCTGGTTGGATACAGGTTTCCTCACATGTCATCAAGGCAGTATATGATGGCCGTGTCTCCATGCCAAGGCAAGAGTAGATCAAAGATTCAGGTAATTAAGAAAAAAGTAGGACAAATTGGAATTTCAAGTGGGGAATCTCAAGACTACATCATAGCTATAATTGTGGTATTATTAAGTTTTACAGTGTAAGGCACTGGAAAGAGTAGTGGATTGGAAGTCAAGAATCCCAGGTTATACACTTGGTCTAGCCATTAATTAAGGTGTTAATTAATTAATTAGCCTAAAAGGGCCAAGGTCTTCCATTGCATCCTGGGCCACCTCCAGTCATGCTGATGAATAGACCCAGATGGCTCTGGAGAAGAAAGTGAGGCTGGTGACCCTGCACAGCCCTCCCTCACTCAGATCAAAGTCAACTGCTCATCATCTCCCTGATGTCATGGTCCTCTTCGAGGACAAAGGACAAACATAACAATAACAACTGTGTAATAGACATTGGGAAGGTCAGTTCATCTCTCAGTTTCCTTATCTGTAAAACACGGGCTTGAACTAGATCATCTCGTAGGTCTTTTTTAGCCTGAAAGTTCTATGATTCAAGAATTGTAAGGTTCAGCACCAGCCTAGTCATATGAAGCCTCCTGAGACGTTTTACTGTGACAATCTACCTTTCTCAGAAGCCTCCTCTACTTGCATTGTTGCACAGAGGGAATAATGTCAGGGAGATGATAGAGAGTCCCTCTATGCAGTACCAGGGCTGGCCTCATTCCCAGGCAGACTATGTAATAATTATAGCTGACATTTATGTAACACTTTATGGTTCACAAAGTTCTTTACATAAATTATCTTATTTGATCCCAGAGAAGTAGCTACATCTGAAGGAAGTGAGGCTCAGAAAAATTAAGTGACTAATTCACAAGCAGTCAGCTCCTAAGCTACTGATATGAGATTCGAACCAAGAGCTCTGCTGATGCCAAGTCTAGAACTTGTTACACTAGCAAAGGGCAGCTAGGTGGCGCCATTGTGCATAGCGCGCTGGCCCTGGAGGCAAGAAGACTCATCTTCCTGAGTTCAAATCTGGCCTCAGACACTTACTAGCTGTGTGACCCTGGGCAAGTCGTCCGACCTCTGTCTGCCTCAGTGTGCTTAACTGGAAAATGAAGATAATAACAGCACCTACCCCGCAGGATTGTTGTGAAGATCATATGAGATAAAACTTGTAAAAGGAGCACTTTAGCACAATGCCTGGCACATAGAGACACTATATAAATGCTTATTCCCTTCTTTTCCCTCCCCCAACCCCACTGGTTCTGGATATGGCTTCAGATGCTATGTTATAGAGAGGGGGAAAAATGAGACTTGTTACTAGGACTCCTGACCCACCCTGGACTACCCATGCAACCTTGGGGAAGGCTCTCAATCTCAGTTTCTTTGTCTGTAAAATGGGGGTAGTAATATTTGCCATAAGAGAATTGATCATGCCTTATAATTCTCTGTCAGGGGTGGGAACCTGCAGCCTTGAGACCACATGTACCTTCTAGGATTAAGTATTATCTCCTGCTTTAAAGAAAATACCCCATGGCCTGGAAACACTGAGCTGTTATTCATCAGTAACACTGACATGACTTAACTTACCAGGTAGTTTCTATCTAGCTGAGGTCAGACTTTATCAGAAGCAAAGGGCAGTGAAGGGTCCAGAGCACAGAGCCATGCTAAAGCAAGATGGTTGAAACAATGTGGTGCACATCCCTAAAGCCCTGGGGTGAATGGACTTAAGAGAATGGAGGTGCCGCACCATGTGGTGGATTTGACATGGGCTAGCCCTGCATATCGCTGCATTTATAGTGTGATCCTTTTCCCTTTCAAGGATTTGGAAAGATCACTTGTCTCTCTACAAAGTAAAAACATGTCTGTGCAGCTAGGTGGTGGAGGGGCGGAGAGGAGGGAGTCCCTCATGGGCATGTGCTGCATGCCAACTTCTGCACTCACAGCTGGATGGAAAACAAGGAATGGGGAGGTTATAAATACATTTAAAAGGCTATTGAAACATATACACCATGGCGGCTGTGAGGGGAGGGAGAGGCGATAACACAGTAATAATGATGATCATCATAATAATAACTAACCTTTATGTAGCACTTACCATGTGCCAGGCACTGTGCTAAGCTCTTCATAGTTATTACCTTGTTTGATCCTCACAACAACCATGGGAGGTAGGTGCCATCATTTTCCTTGCTTTTATGTTACCATTGTAAACTATATTTCTGTGATAAAGGACCTTATATGTGCTAGTCAATAAAACCTTGTTAATTCTTCCTTCTTTTCTCAATTTTTAATCTTACTCATAAGTAAAAGCTGATCTACAATTAATAGCTTTGTCAAAACAAAAATTTAGCCTCTGAGGCTATTGTCTATAAAATGAGGGGGCTGGGCTAGATCAATCGGTTTATCAGACGACAAGCATTTATCAAGTGCTTGCTGCATACCCAGCAAAGAGCTAGGTGCTGAGGACAAAAAAGAAAAAAATAACTCCTACTCTTTGAGTTCAAAATCTATTATTCTATGATCTCTTCTTCAGATTTAGACCTGGAAGGAAGGGTCTGTAGAGATCATCCATTCCACACTTCTCTTTTTGCAAATGAAGAAACTGAGGCCCACAGAAGTTTACTGACAACCTCTTGGTCAGAGATAAGTAGCAAAGGCAGAATTTGAACCCAGGTCCACTGACTACAAAACCACTGTTTCCTTCTCCTCCTTCTCTTTTTCTACCAGGCTGTTGCCACAGTAATGAACCTGCATATGTTAAATACAGCTTTGCTCTGATAGAAGGTAAGATAATTGAGGAGATTATTCCGTTGTGGGTTTTATATCCTCAGCATCTAGCGCAGTGCCTTGCTTATAATTGTTGTTTAATAAATGTTTATTGGTAGGTTGATTTCCATTATGAAGCATTAGTATTTAACGTAGGCCTATTCAGGAGAATAATAGTTTAGATATTATTTTATGGTTTCAAACCTGCTTTCATTGGTGTTGAAAATTCCCTTTACTGACATAGTTGTGCTTGGAGTCATCGATAAGTTAAGTGATTTTCCCATTGTCACATAGTGTGTGTCTGGGAGGAATCCAGGGCTTCCTTGCCTGCAGGGGTGACCCCTGGATCAACTAATCCACGCTGCCTCTTCGGGTAAATTGTTCTTATCACCTATTTATGTTTTCATTTATGGCACTCAATAGCAACACATTGAAACAAATTATAATTGCGTACTGTCCTTGAAAATGATTGGATTGTTTCCTTAAAAAATTCTCTTGCATCCAGGCTTTTTGTTTGTGTATTTGTTTGTTTTTGTTAGACTATCCTTTCTCCATTATTCAGATTTGCAAATCCTTTTTTGCATCGGAGTGGATTAAGATGAGTTGGGGGATGGGATCTTTGTATGCCTGAAAGCACTTGATATTTCTGAACCAGGTCGGGCCAGGTCAGATCTCTGCACCTGAATCGGGGCCAGAGAATAATCACTGTTCATGTATTAATATACACAAACATAAGCACACGCATGCAAGGATACTTGCCACACACTATAAACTGGGGCCTGGAGATCAGAAGAAGAATTTCTTTTGCAGGGGGTGGGGGGGAGAAATGTAAAACTCCTTTATTTATGCAGAGACTTGATGGTGAATTTCTCACTTCTTTCATTGAAGGTACGACTTAATTTTCCATGGCAATCATTTCATCTGTCTCTCACACACAAACACATTGTTTCCTTTTGAAAAATTCGATATACCAGAGACCTTCAGGGTCTTTTTCCAACGGAATGATTTGTATAATTCCACACTGTGGCGGCAGCGGAAGAAGACGGGTTCTTAGAATGCCTATTGATAATTGTTCATGATTAGTTATGGACCCAAAACCGCGTCAATAGAAGCACTGAGTGCTGGAAGTTACCAACATAAATAAGGTGAAGCCATTGTCTTTCTCTTTCGAATGCACCTGAGCACACGCAGACATTTTATGCATTTCCTTCTTTTTTTGACCTTGAGAAGGAAGCTAGATTTCCCCAACCAGCAGTCACACAATAAGTCATTCATTTCAAGACAAGTCTGAATATTATGGGTTTCTCTGAATTAACTAATTTTGAAAGAGTAATTTTCCAATTAAATAAGAACATTAAAAAGTCCACCCCCATCCAGCGTCTAATTTTCAAAGGACATTATTTCTACAGGAGAAGGTTATTAATAATGCCTCTCTGTTAATTTACAAACTCACTCGTCCCCTTCCCCCTGGCTGCCAAATAGCCAATAACCAATCTCACCCTTGTTTCTCAGGAAAGGTTTAATGGACAAATCCTAAATGGTCATATTGTACTTAGGTTTACAAAGTATAAGACATTTGCTAGCAGGCAATACACATCATTAGTAATTAAAACTACATTACCCTTGTCAAAAAACATGAAAAAGTACATGTTGTGGTGTGGTTGTATCCTGGCATTTTATCATATTTGTTTGTTCATCTGTCTATTGGTGTTCCAATGGTGTCTCAACCCACAGCTCCTACACAGTCTGATAGCAGTAACATTAAAGAGGAACACGAAAGAAAGTGATAAATGCATCTCTTGCTTACACCAGGGGTCCTCCGATGCAAAATTCAGTAATGGGCCATGGGTCGCCCTCCTAGTCGTTAGTGAGTCTCTGAAGTTCTGCCTGTCTTTATCATTTTTGAAAATCTCTCTATTCCCTGCTCTTTACCTTTTTTCACCTGGCTTTGGAGATACCCAGAGACCTCCGTACAATTGTTGCCTCCCCCGCCGCAGTCCCCCAAATGGTAGTGAACTAGAAGAGGGGGAGGAGTGATATATGTTAAACAGGGCTCCCTTTTTGCAAGCCCTAGGGCCTGTGTGGAACGCTGCAGAAAGAGCAAAACAAGGAACAGGCAGCCTGAGAAGCAGGGGCACGAAGAGAGCAGAATCACAAATGGGGAGCCGGGCAGTGCATGAGGCATGGAACGCGGCAGGGCGGTTACCAGAGCAGGGCTGACTGTATAAGTGATATAGTTAGAGGATATGGAAAGGCCCAAAATATGCTTGGAAAGAATCTCATCCCAAGGATCCGCCAAAGCGCCTGGCATTTCCACCAGAAGGGGCATGTCTTTGGGGCTATTGCCAGAAAATATCTTTCTTCTTAAACCTGTTTCTCCTCCCAATTTCATTATTTCTGTCAGTGGAACCCCGTTCAATTTATATTTAGTAGGTCCTAATAGTAGACTCCAGGTAAATGTAAGCATACATGTAAATTCCAAAGGCATTCCCTTGGAGGGGCGGGAAATATAGGGCTCCTATATTTATGCAGAAAGAACTGATAGTGATTTTCTCATTCTTATTTCTTTAACTTAAGGTAAGGGGTGTTTTATATGGACTCCTTTGGCAGTCTGGTGAAGCTTATGAATCACTTCTGAGAATAATGCTTTTTAAATGCATAGGATTACAAAGAAAAGCAGGGTTGATTGGTTTTTTTAAACAGACTTATCAAAATACGTATATTTTTAAAAGCTTATGGACTCCAGTTAAACAGCCCCTGATTTAAGGTAAAATTTAATTTTCCATGGCAATCACATTATCAAACACACACACACACACACACACACGCACGCACGCGCACACACACACACAGTGTTTGCATTTGAAAAATCCACTACACTAGGTACCTTCAGGGTCTTTTCCTTTTTAACAGAATTATTTGTATTGTTTTAAACCATTTCTGACCCTTCCTTCTTCATCATCTCTCACATTAAACCAGTGACCTGGTCTCATTGGTTCCCTCCCCTCAATACCTCTTCTATTCATCTCCTAATCTCTTATACCCCTGCCACTGTGCTAGTACATTATAAAGACCCACCTAAAATAATGCAACAGGTCCTTCCTCTCCTGTCCAGCACATACTTCATTACCATCATCAGAAAAATCTTCCTTGGTCATAGGTCTGGTTTTGCTGCTGTTTTGCTCAAAAATCTTCAGTGGTTTCCTATTGCCTAGTGAGTAAAGTTCACTGTCTTCCCTGGCATCGAGCCCTTCAGTCTAGTGCTACCCTGCCTTTCAGCCATCTATTATTCTTTTCCATGTATCTTACGCTCCAGCCAAACTGTACTCTTTTCTTCCCTTCAAACTTGTATTTACACAGTCCTGTTTCCAAGCCTTTGTTATGCTGTTCTCTATATTCATTCCAGCTCCAAATTCTATCATCCTGCTCCTAGAATAGTCCATTGGAGAAGCAAATGGCAAACCTTCTAGTATCTTTGCCAAGAAAAGTCCCTGGACAGTATGTAGTCACAAAGAGTCAGACACAACTGAACAACAATGACCTTCCTAGAGTGTCCTCCCTTCTTTTTGCCTTTTGGATTCCTGCTCATCTTTTAAATCCTTCAAAGGTCACTAGCTCCATGCAGCCCTTCTCTGATTTCCTTGGTCAGTAGCAACCTTCACCCTGGAACTTCATATAGTGAAGTGTTCTGCAACTCTCAAATGCACTTAAGGTAATGTAATAGATTATAGTTATCTGTGCTTGTGTTTTATCTGCCCCATGACCATCCAGACTGTAAGTTTCGTGAAGGTGCGAACCAAGTTTTGTCTGAACTTTGTATCTTCCTTGACACTTAATGTGATAAGTTTAGTTCTTTCCATGCAATGAATGGTAAAAACCCTAGAAAGCCATTCCCTATCTTTCCTCCTTCTACCGTCATGTTTTTGATTGAACAAAGATCAGATAAGATTGAGTGATGAAAGGGTATTTTGGTTGAGAGCCCTGGAGAGACCCCTTTGCTATATCCCTTGTATAAGAAGAAAACCAGATGGAGGCAATAAAACAGCTGAACTGGGAGTAACAATGGAAATAACCACAAGAACTTAATTTCTGTGGTCCTTAAAGGTTAACAAAGCACTTTCCTCAAAAATGAATAAAGTTATGTAGTATAAATGTAATTACACCCATTCCATAGAGGAGGAAACTGATGCTCAGAAAAAAAAATGCCTTGTCCAGGGTTATACAACTTCTAAGTATTAGAGCTAGGAATATAATATTATGGTGGAGAGAGAAGACAGAGCCTGATTTGGAGGGGAGAGGATGGCAGAAAACCAAAAAGCTAGAGGCACAGGAATCATGTGTAGTAGTGAAAAATATACTCTGTCTCGATTGAAAGAAAACCTGGATCTAAGTGTTGGTGGCACTGTCACTTGCTGGCATTTGACCTTCAGCAAGTCACTGAAAGCTGTTTCTGGGTTTTTTCGTGTCACCTAATCAATGCATGGCACATGTTGCTCTTGTTCAGTTATTTCATTTGTGTCTGAATCTTTATGGCCCCATTTGGGGTTTTCTTGGCAAAGATACTGGAGACATTTGCCATTTTCATCTCCAGTTCATTTTACAGATGAGGAAACTGAAGCATACGGGTTAAGTAACTTGCCCAGGGTCACACAGCTAACAAGCATCTGAGGTAGATTTGAACTCAGGTCTTCCTGACTCCAGGCCCAGCACTCTTTCCACTGCCCCTCCCCTCCCAGCTGCAGTTACGGTTGTCCTAGCTGTTCTGAAATGTTCTTCCATGGAAGGGGAGGAATGAGGGTGAATGGCTGCCCAGGGCCTGGCCCCAGGATGCACAATGTGGGAGATGGAGATGATGCCACTTGTGATTACTTGGTTTTGGCTGAGCACCATCATGCTGTTTAAGGAACTGGTTGTGCTCAACTTTCTATTTAACATTTGCTAAAGTACAATAAGCTGCTAAGAATGCACAGGCCTGCCTTCTTGATCTCCCCTTCTAGGAAGGGAGAGAGGTAAGGAGGGAGTTCATCTTGAAGTCTTAAACAGTGAGCTTCTGCATCCAAAGTAGAAGATGGAACTGCGCACCTATGATTAAAAAATGCAATACATACTAAGGAAGTCCAAGATAATTTACAGGACACATTAAAGTGTTTTGCATGAGAATATAGTATGATGCAGACAGCCTAAGAATTATGCCTTTCATTAAAAGGTTTGCAACTCAGTGTGCTGTGATATAAGTATAGCTATTTTTCTGTCCTAGTGATGGTTTTTTATTTTAAACACTGCCTTAAAAATCAAGGCTCACAAATGCACTGAAGATGTTCTGACGATATATGTTTTAACTTCTTGTCCCCTCTTACTAATTACACCCTGTTAATATTTTTACCTGCTTGTTCCAAGGTGAAAGGTAAACAACTATATTGGTGCTGCCCCTTTGGCCCCCAGCATCCTGGTGCAAGCTATAAAGTAAACTGAGACCTTTTTTTTTCATTATTTAAAATTGGAAATTACCTAGTTCAAAGCCCATTTGAGGCTATGCATCAAGAATGATATACATTAAGGTTGGGATTAAAAGAAAAGCAATTACATGAAACAAACGTGTTTTTACCACAAATCTCTTGTGTGCAAGTCAAGATATATAACCATTGCCTAATTTAAAAAGAAACCAGGACAACTCCCAGAGATATATACCTGCATCTGGTCAGTCTTTTAATAAGGCCACTTTCTGTTTGAAGTTTGGATGTGAAGATGGAGAAAAAACATCTCTCTCTCCCCCTCTGATTGCACAATACATGTGGTCCAGGGAGAAAAAAAGTGAGTAGGATTCTGATTTTGAGCTCTCACAGAAGGTAAAAGCAAAAGTTGCTTGGTGCTAAACCCATTCAGATTGGGCAAGAAGAAATGCCTGAGGTTAAAGACTGAAAGATTTAAATTAGATATAAGGAAAATTGTTGGATGGTAAAGCCCTTTCTAGTTATATACATATAATTGCCTATAATTGAATCATCCTAGTGACTGGGATACAACTCTTAGTTTCATTTATCTGATACAAAGTTTGGTGAGTCGCCTGAGAATAGTCAAATGATCCATCCAAATCTACTTGGTTTACATATCTTTGAGTCGGACACGACTGAAAACGACTGAACAACAACGTATATGGGACACATAGAAAATAGTTAACAGAGGGAAGGCACTAGACTTAAGAGGGGGGAAAGGCTTCCTATCTTCCCAAGGGATCTGGAATATTACCTCTGGAAAGATGATCTCCATTCTACAAATACTGAAGACAGATTTAAAGATGCATTAATATAAAGTGTATTATGTGTCTAGTTCCCCAGAAGACCAAGACACACACTTTCACACAGAGAATTTCAGAGCTGAAAGATACTTCAAAGAGCATCTAGTCCTATTTGTCTCAGAACACAAATCTTCTCTACAACATTCCTGACAAATGGCTCCTGGGATCAGCTTCTGCCTCAGTCTTTTATTAGCTCTGTGATTCTGGGCAAGTCACTTAAGCTCTCAGTACGTCACTTTACTTATTTGTAAAGTCTTAGAATTGGGCTGGATTGCCTTTAATCTCCCTTTAATTCTAAATCTATGATTCTATGATACTGTGGTCATAGAGGTACCCAGACTTGCTCTTGGGTACCTCTAGAGATCAGGGCAGCTAGGTGATGCAGCGGATAGAATGCTGGGCCTGAAGTCAGGAAGACATAGGTTCAAATCTGGCTTCAGATGCTTAATAGCTGAGTGTCCCTGGGCAAATCCCTTAACCCTGTTTGCCTCAGTTTCCTCAACTGGAGAAATGGCAAACCATTCCAGTATCTGCCAAGAAAACTCTAAATGGGATCACAAAGAGTCAGACAGGATTGAAAATGACTGAATAACACCTCTAGGGAGGAGGAATCCACTTCCTCATGATGTAGCCCATTCTATTCCTGGATACTTTCAACTGTTAGGGAGTTTTTGCTTGCATCAAACCAAAATCTGCCTCTTTGCAACTTCTGCTGATTGTTCCTTGTTCGGTTCTCTCTGGCCAAGATGAACAAGTCTATCCTTCTTCCATATAACAGCCCTTCAAATACTTGACTACTACCCTGCCCCACCCTCCTTCCCTGTGTCCCCTAAGGAGTGTTGTGAGGTTTAAATGAGATAGTGGGTATAAGGCATTTTTCAAACCTTAAAGTAGTAGTAGTAGTAGTAATAGTAGTGGTGGTGGTGGTGGTGGTAGTAGTAGTAGTCATCAGGATTCAGTCTGGTGATGACTTCATTCCCTGGGGCCTTCTTCTGAACTTCTGCAATATTTATAGAACGATGCAGTAAATGTTTAACAAGGAGAGGGTGGAAGGAACTTTTAATTTAAATCTATAACACTTAAGTTTAATCTGCATTATTAACACTTTCTTAACTCTAGACGACCAACAAAACAATAATCAAGCCCTGATTTGTAGTGGGTTAGTGAAGTGTAAATGCTCAGCTGAAAATTTAACAACCAGAAAGCAAGTTACTCTCCAGCACACCCTGGCTTCCCTCCCTTTCCCTAGTTTCTTTTGCTGACTTGTTCTCCAGTTGTTTAGTTGTGTCAGACTCTACATGACCCCAATTGGATTTTTGTTGGCAAAAATACTGGAATAGTTTGCCATTTCTTTCTCTAGTTGAGGAAACTAAGGCAAATAGGGTGAATGACTTGGGTCACCTAGCTAGTGTCTGAGCCAGATTTGAACTCAGGTCTTCCTGACTCCAGGCCCTGGGATGCTATCCACTGTGCCACCTAGCTGCTCCTTCGGCTGATTGAACAGCCTCATTTTCGTCCACTGATCACGAGTGGTCTTTCATGTTCGTGATAATGTTTGTTTGTTTTAGGGAAGAATAAGAAAACTTACTTCAATCACTACATTTAAGGTAAATTAATTCCAAAGTACTTATTCTGGAGAACAAGCTATCTTTACTAAAGGGGAAAGCAGAGAGCAATATTGTCTTTTGTTTTTAAATGGAGAAATGCTGCTTTGATGGAATCTAATTGACTGCAACAGAAGGCTTAAATGACACTGTGAGAAGTGGTTCTCCATGGAGGATAGATGACAGGCTTTGGAGTCAGGAAGACCTGCTTTGGGTTCAAGCCCTCCCTCTGATACACTGACCTCAGGCCTCTCCTTTTTAAAAAAAAAAAATAAAATTTTTACTTACATCTTTTACATCATTCCTGTTCCCCATCCCACCCCATATAAAAAGGATGTTTTTAAAGGAAAAAAATGAAGATAAGGAGATTTTTAAAATTAGCAAAACTGATTAATACACAGAAAAATCTGAAAATATATACAGTGCCCTATGCCTGTGAACTACACATCTCTCTAAAAGAGTGGAGGTGGAGGATGTCACCTTTAATATCTCTTCTCTAGGGCCATGTTCATTCTTTGTAATTTTGTAACACCCACTTTTGATTGTTTTGTGTGTGGTGATTCTTTCCATTCACACTGCTGGAAGTATTGTGTATACATTTCTTTTTTATGGGCAGCTAGGTGGTGCAGTAGATGGAGTGCTGGGCCTGGAGTCAGGATGACTCATCTTCCTAAGCTCGTGTCTGACCTCAGACACTTATTAGTTGTACAACCCTGGTCAAGTCACTTAACCCTGTTTACCTCCGTTTCCTCATCTGTAAAATGAGTTGGAGAAGGAAATGACAAATCATTCCAGCATCTCTGCCAACACCACCCCAAATGTGGTTGGGAAGAGTTAGATACAACTGAATATATTGGTTTTTTTGGCTTTGCTTACTTCATTCTGCATCAGTCACTGTTATTCTTCCCATGCTTCTCAGTACTCATCATATTTGTCATTTCTCACAGCAAAGTAATATTCCATTACATCTATATACCCCTGTTTGGTTTGCCATACTCTGATACCGACCACTCTGCTACCACAAAAGTGCTGCCATTAATATTTTGGTGTCTAAAAGGACTTCATTTTTATAAGTGACCTCCTGGGGTTATATGCCAGATGACTCTTTAAGATTTTAAGTTATAGCCTTTGACCAGGGAATCCCAAGGGTGAGGAAATCATAGGTGCCACAATAACAACAAAAGCCTTCTATGAATTTTGTAGTTGAGGCTTTGTCTGTCAAATACACTGGTCCATCATATATATTTTATGTAGGGATAGGGATTGGACTTTTGATTTCACTGGTATAGGGAACTCCCAGGTAAAGAAATTCTTACCAATGCACATTTGCTCCTTTTCTGCAGTTTATAGTAGGAGAGTTACCTAGAACGCTGAGAGGTTTAGTCTGCCCGGGGTAACATAGCTAGAATATGTCAAGTGGCAAGACTTGAATTCAGGTCTTTTTGGTTCTGTGGTTAGCTCACTATGCACTGAACCTTGTTGTCTCAAGGCATCCCTATGCCTTTTCTGCATACCAGTTTTCAGTTCTCAGTCCTGCATTCCCTATGGTATTTCCACACCATTGTGCCTCTCATAGATCTCAGGTTGGCTGAGAACTTGTTGTCCCTAGACCAGCAGCAGGTTTGTATCAGATAGCCAGCACACTGTTCCTAATTGCAACAATTACCCAGAAGTCCCTTCTTTTTGTGGCACTCTCTTTCTCAGAAGTTACTGTCTGAGAATGAACCCTAATACTACAGCATTATGAACAAGGATGATTCAGCACCTTTTCTAAAATATTTTGTGTGTGGGGTTTTTTTTCATAGTGGTAGAAATCCTCTTCTAGGCAATGAGGAAGGCAAGGGATTACTCACCTCCTCTCAGTGTGACAAAAGCCCACCTCTTTCTCCATCTGTACGAAATACTGATTTTCTTTTTATAATTTTATGATGCTAGCAGAAATAATTAGAGATAACTCTGACGAGGTGTAAGAGATGGTAACTTGATAGGAGAGGGAGAGATTTAACTAGAATGGAGACTCACTGGTTTATAGGCACGGCAGTTTAACCAAAAGATTTCGTCATCTCCATCCCCAAACCACACTGCCCCCGCCCCCAAAAAAAGATTAAAGAAACTCAGAAGCACCAATCTTTTTCAGGTGGCAAATCTTAAAATGCTGTAATTGGATTTGGAATCTTTCAGTTAATCTGTTCTACTGCCAAAACTCTATCTTCCAGGAGTTAAAATTCAGGTTGGCACTTAGTATCAATTGGTTTGTAATGTCTGAGTAGATTAGAAAGAAAGTTTCGTGAAAATAATTGCTCTAAATAGCTTAATCTATCAGATAATCAACAAATAATGTTGAGTATCTATTTGTGTGTAAAGAACTATACAAGTTACTGTGAGGGATACAATGAAACATCTTCAAAAATGGTTGCTTCACTTGAGTAGAGTCTATTAGAATTGTGCCATATACATACAAAATTAACTAAACACAAGGCAAGTTATAAGTGCCAAATAATCCTATGTTCCCTTGTAATTGAATCCAAAAATTTGTGCTATATGATTTCAAAGAGACAGAAAGAGATTAGAATGGATTGGGTTGGTCAGGAAAGGCTCCCTGGAGGAGGCAAGATCTGAGCTGAGCCTTGAAGGATGGCTAGGATTCAGACACATGTAGAAGGTTAACAAAGGATTTTTTTCTTTTTTAATTAAACTTTATTTTCAATCCACATTTTTCCATCCCATTTTTCTCTCATTGAGAAAGCAATAAAAGCAAAACCCTTGCTACAAACATGTATAATCAAGCAAAACAAAGTCTTACATTAACTATGTCATACTTGTTATGTTGTATTATGTTATATCTGAATTCTGAGTCAATCACCTCTTTATCAGGAAGTGGTAATGTATTTCTTCTTGAGTCCTTTGGAATTGCAGGTGATCATTCTGTAGATCAGATTACTAAGACTTTCAAAGTTGTTTGTGATCACGATATTGTTGTTATTGTATAAATTGTTTTCCTGAGAAAATATTTGTAAAAAAAAACTCTTAGCACAATCAATGCCTGGCACATAGTAGGCACTGTATAAATGCTTATTCCATTCCTTTCTCTCCTGGCCTTGCTCACTTCACTCTGCATCGGTTCATATAAGTCTTTCCATATTTCCCTGAAACTATCTCCTTCATCATTTCTTACAGCACAAGAGTACCATGAAAGGAATTTCACAGGGGAAGAATGGTGAGCAAAGGTACAACATATATCTGGGGAATAGTGAGTAGGCTGAAGGACAGAAGGTGGAAGATCTGAAATAGGAAGTGGAGGGAAATAAAATTAGAAAGAGAGGCTTAAGCTAGATTGAGGAGGCCCTTGAATTCTATATTGAGACAATTGAAGTTTATCCTGTAGGTAATGAGGAGCTAGTGAATGAAGGCTTTTGGAACAAGACAATGATATGATTAAAGTACAATTTTAGAAAAAGTAATCTGGCTGTAGTGTATAGATAGATTGGAGAGATAAAAAGACAGAAGTTTGGTAGGGGGAGGGGAGAAAGGGAGAGAGGGATAGAATTTGGAATTCAAAATTTAAAATTGTTAAAAATTTTAACATGTAATTTGGGGAAAATAAAATTTACATATATAAAAATGAAAATGAAAAATTAATATTGTGGCATGCTTAATTGCAGTTACTCGGTTTAAATAAAAGAGCCTGGTATCTCACCCCCCAAAAATTGCTTTCACAAAGAAGGATTCACTGGGGAGGGTGACTGTGATGTAAAGACAAAAAGGCATCAATAAAACATTAAAAAAAAAAGAAATAGTAAAAACATGAAGTGATAAGGCATAGAATTTGAAACATGAAACAAAGCACTTGGTGCAAAACCCTTGTCTAGGTGAGATTTTAAAGTGTATCTGACTTTGAATGAAGTAGTCACATTTTTAAGCTTATCAGGGCACTTGAGCCTACTATTGTGGAAGATGACTAACGTCAAGGGTTGCAATATGAAATGTGGATTGTCATGCTTATGAACATATCAACTTTGCAGCAGAAATCTAGGGAGGTGGTGACAGTAGCCCATAAAAGTGATCTGTTTTTATAGGGTGGTTGATCTCTGTGCCAGGCTAGGATGCAAAGAAAGAAGCAGTACCTGCTCTCAAGGAGCTCATAGTCTGATGGGGGAGACAACACACAAACAAATATGTACAAACTATATATACAGGATCAATTGGAAATAATCAATACAGGGAAGGCATGAAAATTAAGGGGGAATCTAAAAGGGCTTCCTACAAATCAGCATATGATCAAATGTGTATTTTTATAGGATGCTTTTCAAATGGTTCAACTGAAATACCAAGTATTTGTGATAAAGAGCTGAGGACTCACAGGGCCTTTACCGTCTGTATTGCATGTAATACATAACAATTGTAAAAGGCTTTGTTTATCTAGTTTTCTTTCAGAGGATTGGCAAGCAGGCTCTGGGAACTGGTGGTGAAGCTTAAGAAAGGGATTTATAACCCATATATCTTCATGTAATTATCTAGCCCAAATGGCCATATTTGAATTTTGTGGGCAACTGAAGAATTTAATTTACACTCTGTAGGATTCTCCTATTTCCCCCAAATGAACTAAATTCGACTTTACTTAATTATTCACAACTCCCATGGGGCTATATTTTTTCAGCTGGTCCCTCATACACAGCCAAAGGGCCTAAGGAAAGGATTGGTTCAAAGTTAGCTAAAGCTCTCAGTGAGATGAGTCTTGGCATCCGTTTCTGTGTATTTTGATATTGGGGATAAGCCAGGTCTCTGGGGATCTAAAAGATTCCCTATCTAAGGTCACTGGGCTGCAAAATATGCTTCCTCCCATTCTTGCCAACTAAAACCCAGGGGGACAGACAGCTGTTGTACGGCAACTGGGTATAAACATAATCATTGGAATTCCTCAGAAAGGAGTTTTAGGTTCCTAGCTAAGAATTTAAAGAATATACACACAATTTGGAGTCATTGAAACTTCCTACCCATTGATTTCCATTTTTATTCTTAAAGATACATTGGATCCAATTATGTGTAAGAGCACTTGTTCTTGAAAAAACTTGATTATGTGGTCTGTCCACACAAAGTAAGGTGAACAGATGAGTCAATTAGCCTGGTAATTAAAGCTAAGACAATTGCTGCTAAGGAAAAACATTCTGTTTGTTTTTTAGTTGAAGTTACCCAGTTTGGTCACTGACTTTGATCGCATACCTTTAACTTTACACATGAAGAAACAAAGTTTTGGGTTATTTTTTAAGGTTGGTATCACAACATCAGGTCTCCAAAGGAGTCCACTTTTGGCTTCTGTGATATAAAATCCCAGATCACATCCGTTGAGGATAGAGACATATTGCTCCCATCCATATGCCCTGTAAATCTCTTCTCAGGCATAATGGTGTAATTCAGCTGGAGATAGGTGGAGAGGATTATTCACATCCACCCAGCTAGATTTGCCAAGAAGCTGGAAGAAAGTGAAATAATGGACAAAAGATATGTAGGTGAAAGGAAAACTAAAGAAGTTGGGAAATGAGAGGAGGTAGACACAGGCAAAACTATAAAAGTGGAGGTTAAGAGAAAGGCTAGAAGAGTAGCTTTTTTCCCCCAAAAGCAAGACTGGAGATGGAGATACAATACACATGCAAACATAGAGTGCTGCAAGTTTTATCATTAAATAATTTTTTCATTGTCAATATTATAATCAATTTCTTAAAATCACAGATTCCAGAGTTGGAGGAAGCCACAAAAGTGAATTAAATCTACCCTTAACCAAAATATGAATCTTCTCTACAATATTGCTAACAAATGTAACTGTTTGAACAGGTCCATCACTGGGGGGAATCATCTACCTCTTGAGGTAACATATTCTATTTTTGCATAATGCTAATTTTAAGGAAGTTTCTTCCCTTGTATTGAATTGAAATCTGCCATTCTGTAAATTTTATCCATTTTTCCTAATTCTGCTCTCCCAGGGCAAACAGAACAGCACTAATTTGTATCCCACAACAATCCTTTATATGTTAGAAGAGAGGAAGGAAAGAAGGAAGGAAGGAAGTGAGGAAGGAAGGAAAGAAGGAAGGAATGAGAGAAGGAAAAAGGGTGGAGGAGAAGAGGGAAGGAAGGAAAGAGAAGAAGGGAAGAAAAGAAGGTGATAAGGAAGGAGGAAAAGGAGGGAGAGAAGGAAGGAAGGAGGGAGGAAGAAATGAAGGAAGGAAGAAAGAAAGGAAACAAGCATTTATTTAGTTTTTACTATATGGCAGGCACTATGCTAAGTACTGGGGGTACAAATACAAGCAAAAAGAAAGATAGTCCCTGTCCTCAGGGAATTTATACTCTAATTGTTGTTGTATTTATCCTTCCTTTTCAAAGAGGACCATGGCATCAGGGAAATGATAACATGACTTACAGTTGACTTTGATTTGAGTGAGGGAGGGCTGTGCAAGGTCACCAACCTCACTTACTCCTTCAGAGCCACCTGGGTCCAGTGGCCAGATTATTTGTCAGGATAACTAGAGATGGCCCAGAATGCAATGGGAGATGTAGCCCTTTTAGGCTATACTCAAATGTGGGGAGAAAAAAGACTACACACAAAAAAGAGCTGAAAAAAGGGAGGAGGAGGAGAATGGACACTGCCCAGGGACATGATTTTTAAGTCCCAGAGAAAGTCAGGAACAGGATCAGGATGGGTAGGAAGGCTGGCTTGTCTGGGCCCTGACACAAAATGGAGATTCTAGGAGTAATCCACCAATGGGAGAAGAGGGTGGGGCAGGCCTGGTGGAGGAATATTCCCGGGTGAGCAGGATGGAAGCAAAAGGTGTGGTAGGGTATTCATAGATAAGGAGGCCCAGGCACTGAGAAAAGCTCCAGGATGAGACAGTAGTATGGGACGATTTTTCAGTCCAGCAAAAGTAAAGAACAGGGTCAGGAAAGGAATAAAAGCAGCTTTCATGTTCCTTTAAACATTCTCCAGGCTATTCAAATGAATCTCTCGATTTCTCAGTTCATCCATGTCACGTGGGCTTTTTGAGTTCTCTTACCATCCTGGCCTTCCTTCTTTGTACCTGCTCTATCTTTCTAATGTCCCTTTTAAAATATGGCGAGTAAAACTGGTTACAGTATTTCAAATGTAGTTTGACTGACCATGGCAGAGTAGGTGGAAAAAAAATTTCCTTCACTAAGGACATTGTACTTGTATGGATGTAGCCTAAGATCACTTTACTTTTATAATACCCTATTTCATTTCAGTTGTTTCAGTCATGTCTGAATCTTTGTGGCCTCATTTAGAGTTTTCTTGGGAAAGATAACAAAATGGTTTGCCATTTCCTTCTCCAGCTCATTTTACAGATGAGGAAACTGAGGCAAACAGTGTTAAGTGACTTATCCAGGTTCTCACAGCTAGGAAGATCTGAGGCCAGATTTGACTCCTGACTACAGGCCTGGCACACTATTCACTGTGCCACCTAGATGCTAAATTTGATAATTAGCTCCTGTTAAGTTGAGGAGTAGTAGCAAGGCTGCTCGGGTTCATCAGGTACTCGTAATTGCCTCCTCTTCAGCTTTGAGGAATTTATGTTGGGAAAAAAATAAAAGTACTGTCAGAATTACTCTGATTTTCCAGTTAAGAAAACATTTAGACAGAGTTTGGCTTTCTACCTTAATTTACACTCCTGCCTATCTCTGGTTAACCCCTTGTATCTTTGTGGTTGAGGCAAAATTCAGGTTACCATAAAGATTTTGGGGAAAAAAACCTACATAGTATTTGTTGATAACTACTGATGAGGAGAAGTTGAGGAAAGAGAAGACTTTTCTTGGAGCTTCCCTCAGTTCTTGAGAAAGTGTATTCAAGGCATGGAGTCAACCCCAGTCTTCTGCTTTGAGGTGCCTCTGGAGTAGATGGCCCTCCTTGATATCACCTGTCTGTACCACAGCTCAGGCCTACTCTCCTTTTCCTCTTTTGCTGGTTGCTCTTGAGCTTCTGATTCTTTCTAGCTCATGCCTATTTATCCCCACTCCTTTTTCTTTTCCACTAATCCCTTGAAATCTCTCTGGACTTCCAATCTCTCTCTTTCTGTTTAGCACTGGTCCACTATTTTATAGAAGACCCATAAGGCTTGGCTAAGTTTCTTCAACTAATCCGACCTCTCTTTTTCACAACACCGCTCCAATTTATGCAAGTCTTTTTCAACTTAATTCAAACTTTGGATTGATTGGTTGAGACTTCTCTCCACCTTGATAGAATCTCATTTTATCATTTGCTTTAGGCAGGACAGGTGACAATTGATTTACTCAATCAAAACCTCACCTTGATACAGTACTTTTAAAAACTGCCTCATCATACTAATGAATCATACCTAAGTATAAGACAATAAAAAACCAGGACCATCATGTGGTCTTTTTTGTATGAACTATTTTAGCTATATTTTTCCTCTCTTGTGCTAAGTTCAGGACTTAGCATTCAAACTTTCATCTACTTGGCTCCAACTCGCCAGTCCAGACAGTCAAGATATGTTAACATACTAATTATATCATTCAGAATATTAGTTATCCTTCTGAGTCTTGTGTTATCTGAAGGTTAAGTCCAAAGAGAGAGTACTTCAATATTTCCTTAGAGACCTCCTTCCGGGTTGACACCAATCTGTTAATTAACATTTCTTGGGTCTGGTCAGTCAGCCAGTACCACATCCACTTAACTCTCCTGAGATCCAGTGCACATATTTTCATCTTGTCTTTAGATATATTTAATAGAAAGTGTGGGATTCAATGGGGGATAGGAAATAGGTTTAACCATGGGGAAGATGAGCAAGGCACATCGGGCTATCAAACATGTACCAAGCCAGGTACTTACTGCGTATGCTCACACAACATACTTCCCCTCCCTTCATGTGGTCAGGGTTTCCCTACCTGCCATTCACTTACAGAGGCATGGCTTTCCCTTTCAAGACCAAATCTTCAGGGGAAAGGAAAAAAAATAGTCACTGCTTTGCTGGTTACGTACATGCTGTGACTACTGGCTTGCTTTTGAGACTAATGTTGTTGCTGTTGAGTTGTTTTTCAGTCATGTCTGACTCTGTGTGACCCCATTTAGGGTTTTCTTGGCAAAGATACTGGAGTGGTTTGCCATTTCCTTCTCCAGCTCATTTTACAGATGAGGAAACTGAGGCAAAGGGAGTTAAGTGACTTGTCCAGGATCACACAGCTAGTAAGTGTCTGAGCCCAGATTTAAACTCAGGAAGATTAGTCTCCCTAACTCTATCCACTCACTATGCCATCTAGCTACCCTCATTGATACTAATATCTGACCCCAAAGATTGTTCTCTTTCTCCTTAAAATAAACTACTATATCTCTTAATAATTGAATCTTTAAACCTTCATCCAGAAAGCTGACTCTGAAAGTGTTAATATGTATTTTATAAAAATAAACCTTGGCACTCAATGTCTTTTCTTTTAGGTTTTCTCTCCTCATATTCAGTCTCCTGCTTTCACCAAAACAAAATACAACTGACCTGGTTAAGATAGCTATCTTTTTAATACAGTTTCCATAAGCATATGGAGGGAATGGTGATCAAAGGGACAACATGTATTTGGGAAAGAGAAAATAGATCAGGGCAACTATTAAAGATGGCAACAATTCTATGCTGCAACTACATAGATTACAGTCAGAGGGAGAAGTGGAAAGAGTCAGAAAGTAGGTGAAGAGAAAACACTGGAAAAAATCTGCAATGTCAATCTCACCAACCCTTCTCAGTCAGATCAACACCAGAAGTCTCTGAGGTGTCCCAAGCCCTGTGCCACAGTGTTTCTGTCACTCCAAAGACTCCTAAACTTAAGTCTGGCCAGAAGGGATTTTGGCTTTTCACTTTATTTTAAGACCCCCTTCCAAGTTTGTAATGGTGATTCTTGTTCTTTTTTGCTTTCCTTCTCTCTTTTCTTCTAGCTTTCACAAGTCCCTTCAGCCTCAAGAGTAAATCAAAACTCTGGAGCCAAAGATGGGGATGCTGGGAAATTCCTGCCTAAATCTGCAGGCTTCCACTTCTGGCATCATGATCTCCTTGGCAGCGTTGGAGGAGGCGTGGCTAAGGCACGGCACAGGTAGAGCTAGTGGTTGGGGGGGGGTTGGGGAAAGGAGGAGAATTCAGGGCATTGGGGCTGGGGCAGAGTCAGGAACAGAGTTGGTACATACCCAAGGAGAAGGGGAAAATCAATTGCTGTTGTCATACAGGTGAAAAGCTACCTCAGGAAAACTTCTTATCCTCTTTATCTCTTACCAAGAATGGGAAACTAACCCAGAAGTCGAAGATCTGAAGTATGGAAAGAGAGTTTGGAAGGGAAAAAAAGAGGCATTCTGGGCCAGAACTGATACAACTAATTCTAAGACCAAGTCCATGTTGAGTTAGACATTTCAGTGTCTTCTTGAGCCTTCAGAGACCATTCCTTTAATTTTAGAATTTTTTTCAAGAATACAAATTAAACTCATTCTCCTATGAATTGCAGACTATACTCTTACATTCTTTGGGGGGAAAGGGAAGAATTTTGAGATTTGCCTTTCTTCTGTCCTGTGGTGCATTTCCTATTCTCCACTAACTTTGAAAGGTCATTGAAGGAGGCATCTAGGTAGTGCAGTGGATAGAGCATTGGCCCTAGAGTCGGGAGGACCTGAGTCTAAATTCAACCTCAGACACTTGACACTTACTAGGTGCTTGACCTTAGGCAAGTCACTTTACCCTGATTGCCTTGCCAAAAAAAAAAAAAAAACATTGACAGAAGCTCAGCAGCCATATCTGACAGTTCTTTCAGCACTTTAGGGTGGAGTTCTTCCAAATCCAATGATCTGGACTCATTGAGGGCAGCAAGATACTGTTTTACCATCTTCTTACACATCTTAGGCTTCCACTCTCTCTGCTTGCCAACCTTCCCAGCCCAAAGATCAATCATCATTCACTGTCAGTTCATCTAGGCTCAGTGCTCCTGACCCTCTTCTTAGAAGACTGTGCTAATTGTTTGTTTTCACCCTTGGCTGTCCTGGCTTTCCTCCTTTCTATGCACCTTTTCCCAGTCTGAGTAGGTCAATGAACTCCCCATGAAGCCTCCCTGGTCTCTTTAGGCAGCTTTCCCCTTTCCTTCTCTTCACAATTATTTCTACTTATGTCTTCAGAATGTCATTCTTTACAGTTTCCCATCTCTCTTGAACTGCCTTCCCCTTAAGAACTTTAGGCACTTAGATGCCATTCTTTCTTTGAACCCTTTGGATCTGCTTTCCCCAAATTGAGAATGCACACCAATTTTGCCAGGTTTTCCTTCCCTTGTTCATAAACTATATGATGCCCTCAGGGTTCTCCCCATTTCTTTTTAAGCATCTAGTTCTGCCTTATTGATGAGGATGAGGTTAAGAATAGCAATTTATCATCAGTTCTCCTTTGAGTCAATCGATCAACCAGCATTGATTAAGCACCTGATTTGTGTCATGCAAAGGGGAATAGAAAGACAACAAGAAATGAGATAGTCTCTACTCTCAAAGAACTTGTAGGTTGAAAGTATCATCGGGACAACTTACTGATGCATCAGCTGCTTTGCCTTTGGCAGAGATCTTTAATAGCTGAAGTCTCCTGTCATTACAATGTCATATTTCCATGCCAGATTTGTGATGTTCCCCAAATTCCTTATCTAATTCCTTCTTCTGTCTAGGTGCTCTATAACAAACCCATCTGGCAATATAGCTTTTATTTCTCCCTTCATTGACCTTCCACTAAATATTATACATCATATTTACTTCCTTAGGATCCTGAATTTCCCTATATGAGCATACCTTATATTTGATAAGGTTTCTTAAACATTCTGACAGTATGAAAGTGAAGAACCATCAAAATCTAGGGAACAAACATGGCTCTGAATCATATTTAAGCCATGCACTTAGAGAACCAGTTTAGCTTTAACATCAATTCAAGTCAACAACCTCTAATTAAGTGTCAAATTATGTGTAATTTAAAGTGCTAGTTAAAAGTTGCTGATCCAATAAAGTTCCTTCTAGCTCAAAATCAAAAGTCAAGGGGAGGTTGGGGACAAGGTTTGTACTTTGGTCAAGAGTTAGATGTGATTACAACTGATATCCCTTCCAACAGTGGGATGCTATAGCATGAATGCAGGTATTTTCCTCAGCTTACAATGGCCTAAGCATAGACTATCCATAAGATCACAAAATATGAACTGGGGAGTGTTAATTCCTTTGATGGAAAGAAAGAAAGAAAGAAAGAAAGAAAGAAAGAAAGAAAGAAAGAAAGAAAGAAAGAAAGAAGGAAAGAAGAAAGGAAGGAAAGAAGGAAGGAAGGAAAGAAGGAAGGAAGGAAAGAAAGAAAGAAAGAAAGAGAAAAGAAAGAAAGAAAGAAAGAAAGAAAGAAAGAAAGAAAGAAAGAAAGAAAGAAAGAAAGAAAGGAAAGAAGAAAGAAAGAAAGGAAGGAAGGAAGGAAGGAAGAGAGGAAGGAAGAAGAAAAGAAGGGAAGGAAAGGAAGGAAGGAAGGAAAGACAGAGAATGGAAATGGAAGGAAAGGGAAAGAAAAGGGATATTAGAGTAACTCTTTTATCCATAATAATATACAATACAAAGAAGTGTTTCCCAGGCTCAATTCAGCCTCAATAGATCACTCAAATCCTTTTACTCCCAGCTATAGCTTGTATTACTCATCTGACCAACATTTACAGGATTCTTTCATTCTTCATATATGTTTCTGTCACAACTCCATTTTGGGAAAGACTGCCCCAGCAAGCTCTCAAACACATTATCCTGTATCAATCAATGTAAATACAATTCTACCAGCATCAAAAAAGATAACAAGATCTGAAAGGTCATAATGCTACCAGACATGTCATGAATAATCGCTGTAAATGCAACCCAGTGATTGTCAGTCTATGACAATTAAGGACCTAGGGGAAAACTAGCTGTTTGAATTTTTATATATACCATAGTATGCTCTAAAGTGCCTTTAACTTTTGATTTTGGCTGCCAGAATCATTTTGGATCAGTATATGTCTTATTAGAGTTAGAAGAAACATGGCATAGAGTAGAGAGAATACAAAAAAAAGAAAGAAAGAAAAGAAAAGATCTGATTTGTATTTCTGACTATTGCATAGTCTTATGTTTTAACCCTGTGTCCACTATGTAGCTCTCAACTTTCACCACAATATACACGTGCAACTCATAAAAATTGTATATGCAGACATGTTATGCATTAAAATTTATGGTCAGTCAATCATCAAGCATTTAAAAATATCTACTATAAGCCAGACATTGTGCTAGGAGCTGGAGATAGATGTGTAAAAGTGAAACAATTCCTGCCCTCAAAGGGCTTACATTTTTTAGATAAAAGTTTGTAGAGCTCTTAAGTAATTATAAAATTATGTGACTGATTTTTTAAAAAAGAAAATATTCCAAAATTATATAACCAAATAAAATTTTCTTTCCAAAGTAGTGTTTCAGGAAGGCCAGATACTTCCTTCAACAAAGCCTGTCACTCCTCAAAACATTTTGGGAATCCATCTTTCATCATTGCTTTTAGGGCCTGGGGGACATTATTTTTAATAACCTCAATAGTGGTAAATATTTGTTTTGTTTTTTACTGTATCTATCTTTTAGCAAAAGCCTAAACTCAATCAAAGACATTTGGTGTTAAATCTCATTAAAAAGGTACCAGGCAAAGGATAGTCAAAAGGTCAAAAGCAAAGTGTGACTAGAATAATTAATTCCAAGGCTTATCAATGATCCCTGAAACAATGGCCGTATCATTGGACTTCCAAAATGACTACTTTGGAAGGAATAATGCTCATTTGGATGAGTTTCTTGTATATTTGCTTTAAGTTTTTTTTTTGTAGTGTTCCATTGTGTAATGGAAGAAATGCTAGATTTCAAATTTGAATCTCAGCTCTGTTACTTACTAAATGTGTGACTGGGAAAATCACTTGGCTTCTCAGGCCTCTCAGGGTCTTAGTTTCCTTCTCTGTAAAATCAGGAGGTTAGAAGAGACCTTCCAGCTTTCAAACTCTGAGCTTACCTTGGATAGTCCAATCAACTGTCTGTTGTCAAGAGTTTTCCAGTTTGGAGGCCACCTGGGTCCCTCCTTAGCTGCCACTTTCCTTACCTCTTAAAAGATTCGAATGGCAAAAAGAGAAGAAAATGAAATGAAACCGAATACACCTGAGTTTATTCCTCTTCTTCCTCCTTGGGTTTTATACTCTGCTGAGATGGTTGGTGAATAAAGGTGAATGGAACTATTAAGTAAATCAAGTTTGGTGATTATCCTTGGATCTCATTTTTTTGATCCCTGTAAGCCCCAATAATCAAAAGTTGGATACATCGTTATAGGGATTTATTAGAGTTGGATGTTTTCCCATATTTTTGCATAGTAGCATATACCCTATTTAATGGATTTCGTTGCTGTTGTTGTTGTTAATGAATTAGAAAACTCCACAGAAGGTATGCTAACTCAAATAAATTAACCTCCCATGCTCCAGTTTAGTAATTCCACCACTAAAAGGTTTTTACAAAATGATAGGGTTCCTTGACAACTGATCAGCAATGCTTTGAAAGGCAAACTTCCTGAACTCTTCTTGTCTCATATCCAGTCAACAGAAAGGGTTCGATTATATTTCACATTTGATCAAAAATATGCTATGCTTAACATTTTCTTAACATTTTCATACTCAGAAACCATTCCTTTTTTATGCTACCCAGGTAAGAAATGTAGAAGTGAATATTAAGCTACCACAACCGTATTTTGGTGCTGATACTGCATTTTCCTGCTTTATGGCCTATGCTGAGCTGTTTGATTGAACAACAGTCTGCTGTTTAATCAAGGACCATGTGTTATTCTCTATAAGTGTACTGCATTATAAAAGGGAATATAAAATTAATTTCAGGATATATATGTTTAATTATGCAGCCTTGTGTTATGTATCTGAATCAAATTGTGCATTGCCTCTTAATGGCACAAAAATTTTCAAATTAATTGAAGCAATGAACCTTTAGTTCCCTTTGAGGGAATGGGGAGTTGCAGCTTTCCCCAAATCACAATTCAGCCCTTTCCACTCAGGTAATTTGTATTTCTCCTGTTCAACATCTCTTGTAAGAAAAAAGTCATGGAAAAAAATAGGACTTCAAGTGATCTAACTTTGTTGCTTTTAGAGCCAGATGGTCCCCATAGGACATTTGAACACGTTGGTAGTTGGCCACTGATCCTGTGGTTGGGAACTATGAGGCTGGTAAGCTTTTAGGAACCTAGACAATTGCTCTAGTTAGTGCTAATGGTGCCAAATTCGTGTTATGTTGGATAGATCTCTGGACCTGGAGTCAGGAATACCTGGGTTCAAATCCTGCCTCAGGATCTTCTTAGCTATATGACCCAGGGACTTTTAAGCAACTTAGGATCTCTAGGATTCAGTTTCTTATCTTTAAATGAAGGTGTTGACCTAGAATGATCTGCAAGTTCCTTTAAGCTCTAAATCTACTGTGGTCAAATGCATTTCCCCAAGTTGCTCCAGAAGTATATATGGATTTGATTCAAAAGGACTCATTTCAGTATGACATGAAACTCAAGGGTTCTTCCCCAAGTCCAAGAAACCTGTAACGTAGGAAGACTGCTATCAAGACTCCCTGAGGATGTTTACAAGAGGGGAGTCCTCACAGGTTGCTCACACTCCTCTAAGGATATTTGGTGAGATATTTAGAAATGGACAACTAAGAGTCACAGAATAAATGCTATATAAATGTTAGCCATTATTATATGTGCCAGCACTGTACTAGGCACTAGGGAATCAAAAATAATCCTGCTCAGCAAGAAGAGGAAAGTGAAGGGGGAAAAAATAACATCAAAACATTTTCAGGTCCAATATCTCCCCTAAGACAGAGAAAATAGTGATGAATGGATGGGTTTGGTCCATATGGTTCCCATACAAAGGAAAGTAATATCTATGTTATGGAAGCTATTTCTGCAAACTAGACAGATCCGAGCCTTGCCCAGCTCTATCAGACAGAGTAGGCCCTAAATCTTCTAGGAATTACCGGGCTTAAATCAAATTTAGATATTAAAGGCTTCATTTTACATAACCTATGTTTAAAGCTTCTATTGAGTCTTCAAATTGATTTGCTGCAATGTATGTGCTTTTGGTAAGAGTCCAACTACTTAACGAGTCTGTAGTTTTAATGACAAAAGTTTATATTAACTTAAATAAAATGCCAACATTGAAAGCTTTCAATCTACTTTTCAGTGTTCTCCACATCTTCTGTATACTCTGGTAAGATGAACTGAGTGGCTATAAAAATTGACATTCGTGGTATAAATCATTTCACATCCCAATGTCTCAATTAATTTTTAAGACTCTATATGCTATGTATACTAAGCACTCAAGACTCTTCAGAATTCTAGAGAGTGCTTGTACGTTTGAGGTATCTATTTTTAGGGAAATGTAGGTTCTGTCCACTTGCAATTATTGCTTTAAAAATTAGTGTTACAAGTGGGGTTATGTAGGTAACTATCATCTATCTATCCATCTATCTATCTATCATCTATTTATCTATCTACCTCTCATCTATCTATCTATCCATCCTTCCATCTACCCATCTATCTATCTAATCTATCATCTATATGTGATCTGTCTAATCTACTTTATCTATCTATGTGTCTAGTATACTCTTTAGAGAATAGGACTATGTATGTAGAATAAGCAGCAGGAAGAGCCAGAGATGATTAAACATTACCACAAGTCATCACTACATGGTGATGAATCATACAGGAGGCATTGTGGCACAGTTGAAGGAATTTTGGATTTGTCATCAGAGGACCTGACTTCAAATCCCAGCTCTATCCTTTTCTGCCTGTATCACCTTAACTTCTTTGTCTGAAAAATGATGGGATCGGCCCTCGATGGCCCCTAAGGACCTTCCAGCTCCAGATCTACGATCTAGGTGCCTCTCTGAAAATGACTGACTTTGTTCATTTCCTACAGTCACCACAAGGGGATTTCATCGATATTCCCCTTAGGACAGGCATCTACACTCAAAGAATAATAACGAGGAAGAAGAGATAAAGAAGAAAAGAAAATGAAAAGCAACAATAGAAGGACATGGTACAAAGGCCATTCTACTATTAAAGGCAACTGATGGCACAGTGGATCCTGTGGATTCCTGGCATCAGGAAGACCTGAGTTCAGATTCAGCCTCAGGTACTTTCTGCTTGTGATCCTTTGCAAACCTCTGTTTGCCTCAGTTTCCTTAACTATAAGATGGGAATAATAATAGTACCTACCTCTTAAGGTTCCTGTGAGGATAAAATAAAATAACATTTGTAAGAAGCACTTAGCACAGTGCCTAGCACATAGTAGGTGCTATATGAATGCTTGTGCTCTTCTCTTCCTCTGTTCTGGAATTGTCTATTCCCAATCAGAACTGAATTAGAATGAGATAACTTGGGTGTGAATTCTTACTTTTTTATTTCAACCAATCAATCCACAAACTATTTAGTAAGGGCCTACCATGTACCAGGCACTGTACTAGGTGCTGGGGGGGATATATGTACAAAGAATGAAGCAATCCCTACTTGCCATGAGCTTATGTACTAATGGAGGAGATATAATTACATATAAAAATATAAAGGGCATAAATACAAAGTTAACAATAAAAATAGTTAAATGTAAGGTATTTGGGGAGAGAGGGAGCTAGCAGTGGGAGGATCAGGCAAAGCTTCACACTCTGAGACCTTGGACAAGTAACTCAACCTTTCTAGACCCCTATTTCATTGTCTCTAAAGGGTGGATGACTTCTTAGACTACCAGGGTTTTGTTGAAGAAACTAAAGTTAAGTCCCAATTAGTGCTAATAATGAGTTTACTAAAGTGTTCACATGTATTTGAATGCTCACTACTTGATAATGTAAAATGTGGTTATTGGTGTCAGTCCAATGGAAAAGAGCAGTGCATTTTCAAATAATGCAACCACTTCAGGGGTATTCATGAATTGTACTAATTGGGACCTAGCTGTAATTTCTTTAAAATGCTATAGAAATGGAAGCTATTACAAGTTGGGGAGGGCACAACATTAAAGCCACCCTGTAGAGCTAATTCCCTTCATCTCACCCCAAAGCTTTTGTACTAAAGTTTTCTAAATATTCATCATGAATGAATTACAGGTGTATTAGGAACATATATGTCCAATCACATCTTTCATAATTCCAGAACCCAAAGAGTACTTCTTTATTGGGGAAACTCCCAAGACTTCATTTCCCCAGGTGGCTGTGTGCCTGGACACAGGAAGAAAATATCAAAGGGTGTGGACTCTGGGAACAAGGGACTTCTGAGAAGGCGGAGAACTGTGCGGAGGAAGTCCTCATGGTAGCATATTGTACAAAGATGGAGGAAGGGAAAGAGGACAGGGAGGGAAGCAGCTGCCTGGGAAGCCAGCAGAGAATAAGGTGATGAAGATGAGTAATAGAGACTACCCTCCTACTGTGACTAGAATGGCTGATTGCCAGCAGCCTGAGAATGAGATCAGAGACACTGCATGGCTGAATCTTCCTCACTGTCCAGCTGTGAAACAGATAATTTCTTTACTCATAGCATGACTTTTTATGTGGATAGTGTTCCCAGAATTCCCCCCACTATTTCTCCTAAAGCCTTTGATTCTAAGTGCAGAGAGCGCTTACTCTATTTCTCTTACTTTTCTAATTATTTTGATCTTAGTTAAATATTTGATTTAGTTTTGTTCTGCTTTGCTCCTTAATATGTGTTCTAGGTCTGATTGTTCTTCTAGCTTGGTGCAAATGCAAATGGAATTCAGATGATTTTAGAGGCACCCATTTGGGCTGGGTGGGGGTTTGAACTGAATGAGTTTACACTTATTTTCTATCGAACCCCACCATGAGTCTGCAGAGTGGAATGAAAAGAGGTCTGCATAGGCAAAAGCATTTGGGAGAGGGAGAGGGAAAATTGGGGGTGAAAGAACATTGCCCCAATGTGTAATGTTTTGTTGGTGGAGATTGTTCGAGCTTATTCTAAAAAAGAACTGGGGGATATTTTAACAATTCTGCCCCATTGTTTATAAAGAGATGCTTTGAGTGGACAGTTAAGAGTCAATTATTAAGTAATACAAAAACACCACAAAGATATGTGCCAAATAAGACTAGATATGTGGCGTGTCAGGCTAGAAGGAGGAGGCTATGGGCTTGATCAGAAGAGAGATCCACAAGAACAGAGGGGTTAGGGGCCATCTAGCTTGAATTGAGGTCAGCTGTCAAAGCTAAGAGTCTGGGTTTATAGCAGACATAAAACATTAGTGTGTTGCTGTCAAATAAAGCATCCTCACACACCTAACTAGAGGGACTGCCTAGCTCATGCTTTCTGAACCTTTAATCCTGCCCTTTTTGATGGGATTGGGGTGGGGCACCAAAGTTACACTAAACTCTCATAGGCTTCTATATCTGGTCCCTTGTATCTTATTTTGAAGAAGGTTTTATCTCTAAAAGGTTCACTCTGAAAGTCCTTGAAGTTCTAAACCAGATTCTTTGGTACTTTCTCATGTGCTAGGGTTACATACCGCAGCTGAACACTAGGAAGCTGTGAATTGGAATTCTGCACCCTTAGTGATTCCCATGATAGAATTAAATCTGTACTTGACTGAGGGGGAAATCTGCTTAGTATCTGGAAGTTGTGAGCTGCAGGGGTTAGAAGTCAAGAGCAGAAATAAGTCACTTGACAAGCATTTATTAATAGCTTACTATGTAACAGTATCGTTCTAGGCACTGGGGAGGGGATACAAAGGCTAAAGAGTCCCTGCTTAGAAATACATACTTACATAAATACAAAGTAATTGGGGGCATTAGCAGCTAGGAGGATTAGGAAGAGGCTGGTAGGGAATTCATCACACATGTGGCATGTGGCTTTGGGTGCTTTCAGGACCATGGGTTTGGACTGGTGTTGAAATTACTCATATTAACTTTGTACCATAAGAATAAAAGCTCCTCATACTTCCTTTGCTCTGCCACAACAAAGTCTCTTCTAGCTTTTCTTTCTGAGAACACAGTGAGTTATGGAGTAGTGAAGGTCAGTTTAGAAACAGTGGCCCAGAAGAGGGTGCGAGCTCTACCTCTTTAGGTAACTTAGAGGAAGGGAGTGGCTGGTGGCTTCAATAAGGTTATTGGCAATGGCTTGGCTTCATTTTGAGTAATGTAATCTTGGAAATCTCAGCATTGAAACAGATTCTTGCAAGAATTAACTGAGACAATCTCAAACCATCCATTCAGATAGATAAAAATTAGGATGTTGCTTCTACTTCTGGGTACAAATATTAAGGAGAAATATTTGATATTTGTACCTATGGGAACAATTTTTTTAGTTCTCTATTCATATTCAAATATTAGGATTGATCACAAAATACAATAATCCAAATATGGAAAATTCTAGATAGTCCAAAGATATTTCTTAGGTTTATTTTTTTCCTATTTCCACATTAGTCACATTATGAAAGAATCAAAACAAAAGGGAAAAACCACCAAAAAAAAAAAAAAGAAAAAGAGAGAATAGTATGCTTTGATCTGCATTCAGACTCCATAGTTCTTTCTCTGGATGTGGATAGCATTTTCCATTATGAGTCTTTTGGAATTGTCTTAGATCATTACATTGATCAGAAGAGCTAAGTCTAACAAAGTCAGTCATTACACAATGTTGCTGTTACCATGTACAGTGTTCTCTTGGTACTGCTCACTTCACTGAGCATCAGTTCATGCAAGTCTTTCCAGGTTTTTCTGAAGTCTGTCTGCTCACCATTTCTTATGCAACGATAGTATTACATTACATTCACATACCACAATTTGTTTAGCCATTCCCCAGTTGATGGGCATCCCCTCAATTTCCAATTCTTTGCCACCACAAAAAGAGCTGCTATAAATATTCTTGTACATGTGGGTCCTTTTCCCTTTTTTATGATCTCTTTGGGATGCAGACTATGCCTTTCCTTCTGCATAGGATAGAGACTGGGGAGGCAGAGAAAGCAATGAAGAAAATCACTATTGAACCTAATTTTTACTAAGAAGAAGAAGTTGGCTGGTGAAGCAGAATAATTGGGAAACTTGGGAGAACATGATTTCATCATCTTAGAATCTATGATAAACAAAGATGGAAGTCTGGGCACAGTTAGATATGTCCCCAAAGCTTTAGGAAAATCGTTTTCAGAAAGTTTGGAAAAATGAAAGGTACAATCCCATAGCCAGAGACACTTGAAATGAGAAGATGGCTCAGGAAGAATGAAGGCACCTTCTGATAGAGATGTAGAACTATGGATACAGAATGTTGCCCGTGTCATCAGTTATAGCCACTTATGTCAGCTAGTCTTGCTTAAGAGCTTTTCTTTGTTACAAGGGATAGCCCAAGTAGGTAGTAATTGATATTGGTGTACTAGGAAATGGCTGTTCTATAAAAATAGAAAAGATCAACTGAGTATTGTAAACTAAAAATAAAAAATCTAAAAAAAAAAAAGAAGAGATCTGTTAAAAGTTTTTTTTTTTTTAAAGAAGAATAGAAGACTTAGAACAGGGTTGGGAACCTGCAGCTTCAAGGCCACATGTGGCCCTCTATGTCTTCAAGTGTGGCCCTTTGACTGAGTCCAAACTTGACAGAACAAATACCTTTAATAAAAGATTTTGTGGCTTTTTGACTGAGTCCAAGTTTTACAGAACAAATGCTTTTATTAAGGGGATTTGTTCTGTGAAGTTCGGATTCAGTCCAAAGGCCTCACTTGAAGACATAGAGGGCCACATATGGCCTGGGAGGTGCAGGTTTCCCATCCCTGACTTAGAAGGTAGAGAATACAATGAGGAAAACTGCATTGAAAACTGAAATTCTGACTACACAAATGCAAAAGAGCCCAATGAGGAAGAAAAGAGGCATTTAAAGAAACTGTTGTAGCTATATCAAAAACTAACCTAGGAAGCCAGAGTTTAGAAAAGACATATGCAAAAGATTTGAAGGTGGGGCTCAAATACTTTGGGAGGGGGTGGGAAGGAAGCATAGGATCATAAATTTGGGACTGGAAGAGATTTTAGGGATCATTTAAGTCTAGGAGTTCTTAATATTTTCTGTGTGATTTTAGCCCCTTGGACTACCTAATGAAGGTTTTTAAAAAGCATACAATTCGATGCATACGATTATAAAGGAAACCAAAGGTTAGTGAAAATAAAGATGTAATTTTTTTCTCATCCAAGTTCATGGATCCTTTGGGAGCTGATTTAGTAGAACCCTTGATAGTATAGGTGAGGAAACTGAGGACCAGCAATGTTAAAAGATTTGCCCAGGGTCACATAGCTAGTAAGCAAGATAATGCTTCCATCCAATGGAAACTGTATTCAGATCAAGAGGTAGAGATCCAGGCCTCATCCTCTTGGAAGTTGGAGGGGTCTTTGCGGTGGAAATTTCACCATATGGTGGAATGGGGCAGCAGAAGACTGAAACAAGTCACTGGGAGACGGATTAGAATCACTTCAGGGAAGAAGCAGTGCTTCCTTCCTTCTTCCTCCTCCACTCCCCTCCCAAGGAAAAGCCCCATTTGCCCTTATAGCTCTGCTGAGCTCTCTCCAGTCGTCCTGATCTATATCTTGCCACTGGACCCAGATGGCTCCCAAGGAGAAAGTAATGCTGGTGAATTTGCACAGCCCTCCCTCACTTAAAACCAATTCACTTGCAAGTCAGGGCATCACCTTCCTGACATCATGGTTCTCTTCCGAGAGCAAAGGACAGAGAACAACAACCGTTATAGCTCTACATAGTAGGCTATAGCAGCATAAGTTGCAATTTCTTAGCTTTTCTTATCTGCTTTCTTTTGAGCTTATCTTAGCATCAGCTGCCTCAATGTTAATCTCAGATCACAGTCTTTAGATGGTGGATTCGGTTTAATAAATTTACAGATGCCTCAGCTCTTTGTTGTTGGTTATGTTTGTCCTTCATTTTTGAAGAGGATCATGGCATCAGGAAAATGATGACATGATTTGCAGTTGACTTTGATTTGAGTGAGGGAGGGCTGTGCAAGGTCACCAGCCTCACTTTCTCTTCCAGAGCCATCTGGATCCAGTGACCAGACATTCATCAGGATGACTAGAGATGGCCCAGGATGCAATGGGCCCTTTTAGGCTCAGGCCTTTTCAAGTACTCACTTAGAGTGAGGTAATGCCCATTTAGTGAATAGGCCTCTTTAAGAAGTGAGTCAAAGGATGGCCCCTTTAATTGGAAATAAAAAAAGAAGAAAAAATCAAGCTGGGAAGGGAAGACCCTCAAGGTTGCTGTTTCTCAGCTCTTTACAGAGTAGCCCTAGGTCTGGAATTCCTGCCCCACCCCCACCTCCAGTCCCTTTCTGGGTCCCCATAGTTGAACCTTCTCTAGTCCACAGCCAGTGGAAAGCCTTTCTCTGAGCACTCTCCCTTCTTCTCCATTCTCTATTCCCTGATCCTTTAACATCATCTTGCACTATCTTCTCCTTTATTCCAATCTTGGATAAAGAAGTGGTCCTTCTCCCTCCAGGTTAACTCCTCTACTACTAGGAACCATGATCTCCTCCCATATTCTCCAGCAGCCTGCCCCTGCAACTCCTCCTCCCACCCCATTTTTTCATTTCATTTTCATTTTAAATTAGCAAGCATTTATTTTCTCTCCTTCCCACTACCCTTGAATTTAAAAAGGGGAGGGGGGAACCCTTTTAATAAATATGCATAGTCAAGCAAAACAAATTCCTACATTGTCCATGTCCTAAAATATATGTATCATTCTGCATCTTAAATCTATCATCTCTCTATCAAGAGGAGGGTAGCATGGATCAGTCTCTTCCCACCTACTGGCTTCTTCCCTGCTACATACAAACATGCCCAAATCTTTGAGGGCAACAGCTATTTCCTTGTGGTATTTTGTGTCCCAGTGGCTAATCCTTGTGCTTGGCACATAGTAGGTTTTTCATAGCTACTCATTTCACTGAATAAAACAGAATTTCGTCTTAAGGTTTGAAGCATCTATTTCATTTGGTGCTTCTTTCCCTCTCCTTTACTTGGGGAGGTCTTGGGGTTCCATCCTTCTGTAAGCTACTTCTCTCTTGACCTTGACCCAATTCTGGGTAAGCTGATATTGGATGAAAAGGCACAGTCTGCTGAATGGTGGATATTGAATGTGCTTTAATTGAGTGGTGAGGCGGAAGAGAGAAAAAGGAACATCTTCCCCATTTAGAAGGTAATATTGAACTGGTCTCAGCCTCAACTGCAGGGGATTTGTTCTGTGCCTTTTGATAATGGGAAGCTCACAATATCTTTGTAAAAAATATGATTCAGCAATGCAACCAAGTAAAAAATTAGTATCAGCTAGGGTGGGAAACGAGGCTTAAAATAAACCAAGGACTTGGATAATAACTTTAATGAGCAATTTCGCTTCTTCTCTCCCTTTCTCTCCTGTGGAAATGTGTGGTCTGAGTATATTCTTAGCTCCATCATTCATTCATATTTTCTAAGCTTAGTAATATACAGCATATTACCAAGAAGTATTTTGGAGCAGGAGTTCCTAACCTTTTCTATCATGACCCCTTTGGCATCCTTGTGAAATCTAGAATAATGTTTTTGAAAGCATAAAATAAAATGTATAGGACTATAGAGGGAAATAATTATATTGAAATATAGTTAGCAACATATTAAAAAGAATCAAACCTCAGGTTAAGAACTCCTCATTTAGAGATCAACATTTCAACATGTTTTTACGTCAAAGTGGCATTTGGAAAAGTGTGTTATGTACTTTCCTCTTCCTTCTTCCAACCAAAGTATGCCAGTATGAAAGCTGGGCATAGGGTTGAAACGAATAGGGATATCCCTATAGGGATACTGTGACTATTCAATCGCTACAGCAAATCTTGATCATCTATTCTCTAGGTTTAGCCTAGAATTCTAGGGACCTATGGTCCACTCGCATGTATGCTATTGAAAGCTGCTTCCACCACCCCGCCCCCTCCAAGACTGACTTATCCATCCTCTTGGCTGCTGAAGAATCCTCTTCTGGACTGAGCTTTTTTTCCTATTTGAAATTGCTTGTTCCCCACTGTTAGTAACCCATCAGACTACCATTTCTAGACTTAGTTCATTGGTAGAATGATAATAGTTAATGCACTCTGGGACCAGGAAACCAGGCCATCTTTTCTTGACAAGTTTTCTTGCTCTGTGTCCTACTCAGCATCTCTAAGTAATTCTTAGGCTTCTCCTAGTAGGGAATGGGTTTCTAAAATCCAGTGCACATTAAAAAGTATAAAAAAGCATTGATGATATAGTAAATAATGTTAGACACATATCATGTTCCAAAGTAAGAGGAAAGTCTGGTGCCACACACACTTAAGGGGAAGCAATCCCAAGATGATAAGTAAATAGTAATACAAAACCTAGGTGCTACAAATGAGTACATGTACCTTAGATCAGCTAACTTTCCTTCCAGCATTCTAAAAGAATCTGCACATAAGTTTACAAAATGAGGGGCAGCACGGTACAGTGGGAAGAATACTTGTTCTAGAATCTAAGATGTGGTTTGATCATTATTACATATGTGACCTTGAGCAGATCTTTTGACCTCCTTGGGTCTCAGTTTTCTCATATGGTGAATATATTGACATAATCTTGTCATGAACATTGAATATTACTCAAACTATTTTAGTTGTTCTTTATTTTTAAGGGGAATTTTATAATTGAATCTATATAAATAGTTGGCAAATTGACTACTAGCTTATGTATTTTTAGTCTAAAAATAATTTGTAGTTGTTTTGAATGTGATTTATCTTTCTATTATTGGTTTTTGAATTTTGTTGTTAATTCTGTTGAAATGTTATTGATTTTTATGGGTTTATGTTTTAGTTTCTAAGTTTATTAAAGCTATTAATTTTCTTAATTAGTCTTTGCTAATTCCTTATGATTTTCCAAGTAACCCCCCATGTTGACAGCAAATAGGGATATTTTGTTTCCCTGTGTCTGTCTTTATGCCTTTAATTTCTTTCTTTTGTTCTATTGTTATTGCTAGCATTTCTAGAATTATATCAAATAATAGCAGGGAGAGTAGCCATCCTTGCTTTACTCCTGTCTTTACTGAGGAAGCTTCTAGCATATCTGCATTGCATATGATGTTTGCTTTTGGTTTTAGGGAGATTTTTTTTATTATGTTAAAAAACAATACCTCCATGCTTATACTTAATAAGTTTTTTTAATACTTTGTCATAGGCTTTTTTCCACATCTCTTGAGGTAATCAGGTGACTTGGGAGGTTTTCGTCTTTAATATGATCAATATGTTGACTATTTTCCTAAAATTAAAATCCTTAGCATAAATCTAACTTGGTCATAAGGAATGATTTTTTTGAATAAATTGCTATAGTCTGTCAGAATTTTATTTTAAAATGTTTGGTTGATATGCATTAATGTTGTTGATCTATAGTTCTTCTTCTTTGCTTTAACCAGGGGTGGGGAACCTGCAAACTTGAGGCCACATGTGGCCTTCTAGGTTCTTGGGTGCAACCTTTTGAATGAGTCCAAGTTTTACAGAACAAATCCTTTTATTACAGGGATTTGTTCTGTGAAGTTTGGATTCATTCAGAGGGCTGCACTTGAGGACCTAGAGGGCCACAAGTAGCCTCCAGGCCACAGGTTCCCCACCCCTGGCTTTATCCTTCTTAGGTTTCTTCCTGCTCTAAAATCTCTCAACTCCTATTTGTAGTCAGGAACATATGAGGGAGTGCTAGAATAATAAATAGACAAATATTGTCTTGATTATAAAAAAGATAATTTGCTATTGTTATTCACATGTTTTATTACAAAAGTATAGTTACCATAAATAATTTTAAATGTTAAAGGATTTCATTTTTATCTAAAGTTAAGTTCACATGAAAATTATTTAAAGACTCAAAGAAAATTCTAAGATAAATCTTTGAATGGATGATTTATAAGAATGTAGAGGATCATTGATCACCAAGGTCTACAATGGGCTTTCTATGAATATTCCATTCCACATCAACTTACCCTCATTTCCTTTTTTCCTCCTATTGAGGGAGAGATCTAGAAAAGACCATAGAAATGAAATATTTGGATTCCAGTAAGGCTAAGTCCTTCGTTATATCCTCACAAAAAAGTTGGAAAAAGTTAAGTGAATTTGTACCTTGGAGTCCTTTTCACATACACTGATATTAAGCCATGTCTTATTAATGTGTGCTTGTACTGTTGAATTTCTCAACTTAATGGCGAGACTTTACAGATTTCACTATTAAATTTCATATTGTTAGATTTGGTTTATCTTCCCAATTCCTCATAATCTCTTTAAATACTGACTGTCATGCAAGGTAGTATTTATCCCTCAAAGTTTTGTGAATCGATAAGTATGACATCTATGTCTTTTTCCAGTCATTGATAAAAATGTTGAACATGGCAGGGTATAGGATCAAGTTCCACAGTCTACTCCTGAAGACTCAAGAAGTTGGTATCAATATAGTAGAGTCAATAAAGAGTCAAAGTCAATAAGCTCTTATTATGTGCCAGTCACTGTGCTAAGCACTGGATTAATCAATACATTTTTTTTTGGCACAAGTGAGCTTAGGTAACAAAACAGTCTGAATTAATTAATCAGGGATCTGGACAGGTAAGAACCAGACAAACAACGTAATGCTATCTGGTGAATTTTAGCTTTTGGATAGAGCACTGGGGTTGGAATCAGGAAGACTCATCTTCAGAGTTCAAATCTGCCCTCAAGACACTTAATAGCTCTGTGACCTGGGCAAATCACTTAATCCTGTTTGCTTCAGTTTCCTCATCTATAAAATGATCTGGAGAAGGAAATGGCAAATCACTCCAGTATCTTTGCCAAGAAAACCCCAGACAGGCTTAAGAAAAGCTGGACATGACTGAAAACTGACTGAACAAAATTCAAAACACTAGGATCACATAAATTTGTTCTTCCTAAAAAATATTTAAAACAAAAATCCATTAATATTTGTGTAAAGCCAAGCTAAAAAGCATTAAGAATATAGTGACAGTATCATATTCTTGTTCATACCCTTTTTCAGCATGAAGAATATATCTTGCAATTGACTAATTAGATTTTTAAGGATTCACTGGAATTCTTAGCTATATACAAAATAAACCAGAATTACATTTTCCCTTTGTTCCTTTATTTCTCTCTAATTATATCTTATACAGAGATAAGGAGAAACACTTGTGGGAGAGGCAGTAGAGTATAACATGTGTTGGCAAGGTCATTGGCATGCCTAAGACATTTTTGGTGAGTGGCCCAATTCCCCTCTATCCTTGGATTAGTAGGAAGAGTAATTGGAATGTATTGGGAAAGAAGTTATAACAAAGAAGTATATATTCTTCTGGTTCTCCTACAGTCTTTTATTTCCTTCAGAAGGAAAAACATGGTGGCTATTCATAAAATGCCTAGAACTCTCATGAAGGAAATTCTGGTGCCTTGTTATATAGGACCATACTTAGGCACACATGTTCATTCACATCTTGATGTATGCAACGTTTAGGGTTCTTTTATGAGAAGAGTGCCATTAGACCCAATGAGAATTTAGAAAAGAATTTGCCTGACATTCACTCTAAGTCCTTTCTGCTACAGAATAGGTCCTCAACCAATCAATCCACAAGCATTTATTAATATTTATTGTGTCCTAGGCACAGTGCTAAGTGTTGGGAATACAAAGAAAAAGCCAAAACAGTCCCTGTTCCCAAGGAACTAACATCAGGCATGTTGAGTTTTTCAGCTTGAGAAGGTACTCTTTAGTTCACTGAGTCCTGAATTTTATGCCTTCTTGTGACTTGGGGATGGGGGAGAATAGAGCCCAACAATAACAGGAAATCCTTTTCTTCCTTTTTAAAAGCAGCAGCCACAGTCTGGTATTTAATGAGTCACCATGCCAGCTTAGAAGGCTCCCCTTGACCCTTAGCAGACTGTCTACAGCTATTGTGCCATCATCTGAACAGCCCAGCGTTTACCTAAGGAGCAGTTACAGGCAATCACCTTATACTGTTGGAGAGTCTGTCCCTTCCTACAATGTTTATCTTCAAGGAGGAGGACAGAGAATTTGGAGACATGATAGTATTTCATTTCTGCCCCCTCACCTCTCTCTGAGACAAGGGAAAGGCTCTCTTTAAAAAAAAGAATGTTTTACCGCCAAACTGCCAATGAACTTTGTGCTCCAGATCTGACTGTTGTGCCTGGACAAGTCCTCCTTAGAGGTTAAGCCTAATTTAGAGATGTGAGCAGATATCTGCCAAGCAGTGAACTGAGACCTTCAAGCTCATTCCAAGTTTGCTGCCTTAAGCCAGCCCCCAGAGCAAGTCTCCAGAGTCAAGAAACTAGCAGGTTAGCCAGGTTGCCCTTTGTAACATAACACTTCCAGCAAATGACATAATAAGCTTCCCTTCCAGACGCAGAAAACATGGCGGGGAATGGAATAACACATCTTTAATTAGAAAAATTCAAATTTACTCTTAATTTAATTCCTCACCCCAGTAGCCATGATTAGATTTGCATCATGATAGATCTCCAATATGATCCATTTTCATAAATGCAAACTTTCCTGAGTATGGTTCTGATGGATCCTGACATTTTAAAATATGGCCTATTGTCCTCTCCTGCGCGGCAGACCAAGCACAGAGTGTTCACTCCTATATCATTGTCACCGTAGTATCAGACCAGATGGCTACTTCATCACCGAATCAAGAATTAGGGATAATTTATGCAGCTTTCTTTTTCACAGAAATTAGGAATCTAAGGCCCTGTAGCACACACATCCATGAAAAGCCCCATAGAACCGCAGAGAGACACTTAGCCGCAGCCTGGTCAAAAGACTGCTGTTGCTGCTGCTGCTGCTGGTCTTCAGAGATCCTTGGTTGTCGTTGTCTTTATTCTCTTTCCACTGAGCCACAAGCTCAGTCACTCATTCGATCGTGTAAGCCTGGAGTTTGCTGTACCATGACCACATCTAATAGCCATGCCACTTTGTTAAGGAAAACAAGCTATTATTAAAACTGTTCTAAAATAGGAAAGATTATATCTGAGATCTCCATTGTTTCACTGTCAAGGATCTCTCTTTTTCTTAAGGGGAAAAAAATAAAAGAAATGCCCCTCTGAATGCTGCCTTAATATTCAAGGCAGTTGTTTGTGTGTCCGTGAACATTAAATGTTAGAAATGGAAGAGCTATTTATCCTTCGCCTGGTGAACAGCACAGTGGAAATTTCTCTTTATTGGTCTATAAATAAACAGAGCCTGAGTAACACCCCTTTATTGGGATAAGTCACAATAACTCACCACACAAACCAACTATCTCATCAGAATTTCTTTATCCCATATTACTATCACAGGCCTCCATGTGGCTGTAGAGACAGAACCACTGGAGGCTGGATGCCCAAATCTCTCTCAACAACCAGGGTATATTCGTAATGCCTTTAAAAAAAATCACAGCCTCTAGTTAACAGGTGTTATTTGTAAAGGAAAGAGCTACATCCCCAAACACAAAGATCAGGAAAGCTAGGTGAGGTCAGTGAAGCATTATTTATCACAGAACAACCAAAGTCACAAATTTAATGACCTAATAACTCTTTGCTGTCCATCATTTATTACCAGCAAAGGAAGGGCCTGCACTTTGTTTTTCCTAATGTTTAGAACACATGGGCCTTGTGAGAACATTGCCAACACAACTGGTTAACTCAATCAGAAAAAATCAGTTTGGGTCCGTGTTTGGTTTTTGCCAACATTCTGGTGTTCTATATAGAAACTCGTCAGAGTGGGTTATGTTGGTATGAAGAAAAGTCATTGAAAAGGATAATAAAACAGGCAAGATACTCCCTTTTTTCTGTCTATATTATATTTCATTTTATTTTTAAATGGTTTCTCTACTGCATTTTTCAGGTTGAGAAAAGGAAGCAGTTGTAACAGGAAGATTCATTTTACAGACCAAATAAAAGGTTCTCAATGTTAGGCATAGTTATAGGTTTAAAGCTGCAAGGAGTTTAGAGGTATCTTCTTCATTTTATTTTATTAAATAAATTTTTATATCATTTGGTTTTATATCACTCTCATTTCTGAATATATCCCTTCCCCAGCCCCTAACCAGGTAGCTATCTCTTGTAGCAAAATAAAAAGAAAGAAGAAAAAAGCAGACAACACATGAATCAAGCTTTATATGCAACATTCCACATCCGTGATTCCCCACATCTGCAAAGTTGAGAAGATGCATTTTCATGTCTCTTTTCCAGGGCCAAGTTTGGTGATTGTAATCAAGCAGCATTCAGTTTCATGTTGTCATTCTTTCCATTTATGTTATTGTGGTTTATTGTGCTTGTTCTTCTGGCCCCGCTTTCTACCCTTTACATCAATATATAGCTCTTCTCATGCTTCCCTGAATTCTTCCCTGAATTTATTCTTGTGGTTCGATAACATTCCATTCCATTTCATGTTTCCCAAGTTGTTTAACCATTCTCTAATTAATGGGCAAATATTTTGTTTTGAGTTCTTTGACATCACTAAAACTGCTGCTGGTTCAGATGAGATCTTTCTATCTCTGATCAGTGGAATCTCTAGGTCAAAGGATACAGACATTTTAGTCACTTTTTTTGTTTTTATCATGATTCCAAATTGTTTAGCAGAATAGTTGGACTAATTCACAGTTGTATCAATGATCAATTATCATGCCTGTCTTTCTAAAGCCCCTCCAACTTGATCTTTTGTCATCTTTTCTAGTTTGCTGGCCATGAAGTGAAACCTTTTTTTTTTTTAAATTTACATTCCCCTTCTTATTAGCCAGGTAGAACAATCTTTCACAAGGTTGTAAATAGTTCCCTATTGTTCTTTTGAGGAGGGTTTATTCATATGATTTAATCAATTGTACATTGGGGCATAGCTCTTAGTCTTATATATATTTGTGTTCATTTCCTACATATTTTGGATATCAGAACCATATATGTGATACAAAAATTATTTTCCCTGAACTAATCAATAATCATCTATTAAGCATCTACCTTGATTCAAGCACAGTACTAGGCACTGGGCATGCAAAGACAAAACCATCAAGAAGTTTATATTCTAGAGAGGAAGAAATGTATATAAATATATCCAAAAATAAATTCAAGGGTATTTTTTTCTGGAGGAAAGGCAGTATGAGCTAAGGGGATCATGTAGAAGGTGGCAAAAGCTGAATTTTGAAGGAAACTAAAAATTCTAAGAGGCTCAGGGAAGGAGGCAGTGCATTCCAGGCATGAAAGAGTTTCCCTGTCAATAGTCCCCTCTTTTTTTATCTGCATTGATTCTGTTTGTGCAAAAGCTTTCCATTTTCATGTAGTTGAAAGTATCTATTTTTATCTTTTTAAGATAATTTCTGTACTTTGGTTTAAAACTATCCCTCTAGTCATATCCAGTGGTGGGATTCAGCCAGATTGCACCAGTTCAGCAGAACCGATGCCTAATTTTATGTTGAGTTTGGTGAACTGGTTGTTAAAATGGCACTTGTAATCAGAGTTCTCTCTAAGGTGGGTACCTGAGCAGCTGCCCAATGTGGAAATCACAAATTTACATTCCTTAATCTTTTTTAATGTTCATCTGAGCAACAGTATTTTCTAAGTGCCTGTAGTAATGTTCATTCCATCCACAGGTGAAAAAAATTGACGAAACTATGCTTGTAATATTTATTTATTCAGTTCTTAAAACTCATTATACCTTTGATGAAATACTACATTTTAATTCCCTTGTTTTTGTTACTTCAGTAAGCAAACATATAACATAAAGAGAAAAAGTACCAAACAACCAAGAGGTGACAAGCTGTCATTTGTTTCTGCTTTGTGTTATGCCCAAAATTCCCCCTGAGATATTATGAGTACACTGGTGTTCCCTGAATGGTGGAACCAATAGGAACCTGGAACACAATGAACCAATAGAAATATAGATTTCAAGAGTTATCATCCATTTCAGAAGCCATGGAAGTAGAAATAAAAAAGGGTTGGAATAGGTAGAATGAGTTTTGGTTCTGCATATGCTCCAACATTGGTCATGTGGCTTTGCTTTCACTCCATAAAGATACGTTTTCATCAGGTATTATTTAATATTTTTTCATCAATATTTTAAAGCTCTTTCTTATAACATAATCTGGTTTTGTGTACCTCTTTCATTGTTCTTATTTGAGTATTAAATGCATGAAATATTAAACTACTTTTCGGTATATCTTTTTGTATACTTAAAACGGTCATTAGGGCAGAGAACCAGTTGTTAATTTTTTTGAATCCCACCACTGGTCATACCTATGAAAGGCAACTAATCTGGTTGACTTCTCATTTTTTATAATATGATGTTTAACATTCATTTGTTCTTTTTGAGTCCTTTCAGGTGTGTTGGACTCTTCATGGTCCCATTTGGGGTTTTCTTGGCAAAGATACTGGAGTAGTTTGCCATTTCCTTCTCCAGCTTGTTTTACAGATAAAGAACTGAGGCAAACATGGTTAAATGATTTACTCAGGGACACACAGCTTGTAAGTGATGGAGGCTGGATTTGAACTCAGGTCTTCCTGATTCCAGTCGTGGTACTCTATCCTCTACACCACTTAGCTGCCCCAATTTCATGCCATGCTTTCATTTTGAGCTTATCATCAACTCTTTCATTTTATACATAAGGAAATTGATGCATAGAGAGGTTAAGTAACTTACCCGAAGTCACACAGGTAATATGTTACAAAACTAGGATTCAAACCCAGGATTGCTGTGTTCTCAAAATTACAAGTTGGGATAGATAAAATGGGCAACACAAAGCAGCTAATATGATTATTTTATCTTCCCAAATAGGGGAACTTTCTCTGTAAGCTCCCCATATGTGATTTGTGGTTTATCTCCAGATTAATGATGATTGCTCTCCCATCAATATTTCTGAATATTACTAGTGACTGGAGGAAATTTTATTGGCTGCTGCAGTTCATTGAGAATTAATTGATATGGCACACTTACTCTACATGAACTTGGAAAAAAGTATATCAAGTGAGTGATTTAATTCACTTTATGCTAATTATAAATTATGCCAGGCAACATTAGTAAGGACAAACTTGTTTCCAACGTGGATATTACACATGTGTGCAATCTGTCCCTTTGACACTTGCTAGCTCAGTGACTTTGGCTGAAGAGCACCTCATATAAGTCATTAAATGGAAAACTATGCCCGTGTTTGCAATGTACAGTGTTCTTAAACTCATTAGGACAGGAGACGACAGCTAAATGAACTACTCATCTTTATTTGTAATTTCACTTATCCCCACATGAGATGGTTTCAAATATTTCCATCCACCTTACATATTTTTTAAGCCATCCTATAAGTATTTCATGAAACTGAAAAGTAAATGCACTGGTGGGGAGCAGGGTGTGAGGGGTAGAGGGGCAGAATGCTAGAAGGGGGAGGGAATGGCTGCCAAATAAAAGGAAAAATGAAAGATGACTTTAGAAACCGTGTGTAATGAATTACTAGTTGAATGTTAAGACCACATCATAAAGACCTCCTTCATTCTCATTTCCTGTTCAATATTGTTGATGACTGGATTCCTCCCCATGCTCCCTCTATGTGCAAGAGCCCCCTCATAGTTTTATTTAAAGAAGTCCATCAGAATGGGAGATAGTTGTTATGCAGGAGCAGTCCTTCACATAATGGGAGATGGCATTTCTTTTCCAGCTCTTGCTGCTCCGCTGGTTCTAATAGCAACCTGGAGCTCAATTTCCTCCTCAAGAACATTGCATTTCATGTGGAATGTCAATTATTAAAATGCAGTGTCCCGTGTCTTACTTTTCACTAGATGAATTCATTTGCAAAACTTGCTAATTTATGCAAATGATCCTTAACTGGTAACTGCCTGGAATGTATTTCACAATTCTGAGCCCTTTGGCAGCTTTGAAACATGGAGCCAGGGAAGGAAAGGCATTAAGGCTGAATTTGTCTGTCACCTCTGTCATCATTATATTGATTATTGCGTCTTGTTTTAAAAAGCAGCCCTGGATAAAAATTGGTTATTAAGTGGAAGCCAACAGCCTGGCTGAAAAATCTGGAGATTGAATTAGAGATAAAGCAGAACGGAACTATCTGATACCTGCATCTCTTGACATGGCTGAGTAATGTTCACAGCTAACGTCTGCTTTTCTTGGAGAAACCAACTGGTTAATAACCCATGAAGGGTCAATCGGCACCTGACTCACAAGTTTTCAAGCAGATTTAGACAAGAAATTTCTTCTCATGTGCAATGACCCAACAGACCTGAGTTTCAATAAAGACAAAGGCAAAATAAACAAACATCAACACTATGATTTTTACTTTGATCACATTTGCTCAGAATACTTTCAAGTGTTTGTGGGTGTGTGTATGCGCATGTTTGCATGTACACACATGCTTCTGTCTGCACGAGCATTCACTAATTTATCTTGGAATCATAGATTGTTGGACGTGAAGATACCTTAAAGATCATGTCAATGTTCAAAGTCTCCTTTAAATGGAATATGTTTATATTTGCAGTGCCATATTGTATTCAACTGTTCGAAATGACACACAGCAAGTTTTGCCCCAACCGGGTATAATTTCCTGAGATACAGCCTTTTGTCTATGAAATACCATGCTGAAAAAAAAGAGCTTTCTACACACCTAAAAACTGTTCACACACACACACACACACACACACACACACACCCCTTTTCTCTCTTGAGTATGCCAAAAGGAAGATTTGGATAGGAGATCTGATCTTTTGTTTAGGGGATATGGATCCCACATCCTTTTTAACATAGTTCTCTCCTATACTCAGATAGGTTGATGGTAAGTTGCCAAATCCCATCTTCCAAAACCCAGGAAGCGTAGAAGACCAAGGAAGTCACAAGATATTACCACAAGAAGTGAAGCATCCTTATGCACTACTCTATGCCCTTGCGAGCAATTTGGCCCCGAACCTGGGTCCTTAATTTTAAATCTAGCACCAAGATACACCTAGACTAGGCTAGAGTGTTAGTGATACTTCCCTTCCTCTACGATATTTATTTCACTTGTTTCTTCCTAATCCTCACTATTTGAATCTTACCTATTTGCCTCAACAGGGATACTTCTGTATGTATCTGGTCATGTGCTATTCATGTCACCCCATTCCCCTTTGCTCCAGCTTTCTCCCTCATTTCGTATCCATAGAGGCTAAGTGAGCACAGGATTGTCCTAATGTGTCTAAATGAAAAGGAAAAGAACTGCAGTTTGGGAAGTTATCAATCATATTTTTCAAAGGGCCTATCTCATCTCTAGAAGATTAAAAAGTACATATTTAATCACTCATGTGAGTTCTGTTCCTTGGTATCTTACCGAGCTATGTCGCTTTAAATCTACTGTGGAAGATATTCCTTCTGGCCCATAGGATGCCAAAATGACTTGATGATTTATTTATGTAGAGCTTGGCAGACTGGAGTCCAGATTGTGGCTGAAGCTGAATTTTATGAGCCTTCCCCTAGTGAGTATATTTTAAAATTATATAAAAAAATCTTTTTTTTTAAAGTCAGGTAGAGTTTGGCACTACTTTCAGGTGATTATGATGAAGAAAACAGAAAAAAAAAGATGGAAAATAAAGTTTTAAAATAAAATATATTTACCAATTGAAGATATTTATTATTAAGTAGATTATAAACTGTCTTTAAATGATAACTGAAAATCTTTCATTTTGGAAAGGATAATGTAGTAGCATTTGAACTGAATGTCATTTCTCCATGTATCTCTTTTCAGGTTCACCCAAAAAAGGACCTATTGGTTCACAGCTGGATAATCAGAAATTACAGGAGCAAAAAGACCTGGCAAAACAATTTCTAAACCTATTTTCCTCCTGTACATACTTTCCAAAAGTGAAAAATATCAAGGCCAAAAAGGGAAATAATTTGTTAAGGGCAGAAGGAAGGATTTCAACAAAGAGATAAAGGAACAGAGTCACAGAGGGAGTCAGGTGGAGGTTTATGGGTAATGAAGATGGCACTGCGCTTTGACATCTTTGACATTCTAAACTTAAACTTGACGACTGCCAATGACCAGCTCTGTGAATGTGGCAGTTTATCAAACACCAGAGACTTCAGTTTATAGGCTTTGAGATAGGGCCAGAGCTACAAGGCTTTTTCAAAGTGAAATAAAGGGTACTATGGACAGGCAAAGGATTAAACTCTGGTCAGTTTAAATATTGATAATACTGTCAGACTTGGTGAATAAATTGGTCACTAAAGTGCTTTTTCCTCTCTTTTTTATTCTTTGTAATAAGGGATTATTCTCTCATTATCTTTCCCACTAAATCCCTCCCCACCCCTATCTTCTCTATTATGGTAGAAGGCAAAACCATCCTCCCAATTCCTTAGGCTTACAACCCAGGTGTCATCCTCAATTTTTCACTCTTTCTCACCCCCACCCCTGTCCCATATTGAATCTGCTGTCAAGGCCTGTCGATTTTACCCTTGCAACATCTCTCAAATATGTTCCCTTTTCTCTTCTGATGCTGCCACCACCCTGGTACTGGCCCTCATCACCTCCAGCTGCATAATTGCAATAGCCTTCTAGAAGGTCTGCTTGCCTCAAGTCTCTCCTCACTCCAATCCATTCTCCAAAAAGCTATAAAAGTGACTTTCCTAAAAGTACAAATCCAACCATGTTATTCAACTACTCAATAATCTCCAGTGGCTTACTCTTGCCTCTAAGATTAACTATAAAATTCTCTATTTAGAGTTCAAATCCTTTCCTAAACCAGCAGTTCCTACCTTTCCAGTCTTCTTACTTCTTACTCCAGGCCTTGTACTCTTGGATAAAATGGCACTGGACTCCTTGCTATTCCTCAAACTAGATACTCCATGTCTTGGCTCAGGGCATTTTTCTCTGGCTTTCCCCCATACCTAGAATGCTCTCCCTCTTCATCTCTGCCTTCTGGCTTCCCTGGCTTCCTTCAAGCCTCAACTAAAATCCCATATTCTACAGGAAGCCTTTCCCGCCCCTTCTTAATTCTAGTGCCCTCTCTCTTTTAATTATTTCTTAATTTTTTGATGTAGTTATATGTATTTGCTTGCTTGATGTTTCTTCTGTCAGATTATGAACAAGGACTTTTTTTTTTTTGCCTCTTTGTATCCCTAGTGCTTAGTGTAGTACCTGACACATAGTAGGCACTTAATAAATGTTTATTGATTGGTGGATTTCAGTGGAAAATAGGGGAGGAATATACTGGGAAATTGAAAAGATGGAAAATAGAAGAAATCATAAAAAATATTTTTAAAGAATGCAGGTTGTAGAATATAAGCTCCTTGAGGGCAAGGATTGCTTCATCTCTTTTTTTCTGTATTTATTTGCAATACCTAGCACAATGATCTGCATGTAATGGCTCTTAATAAATGTTCATTGAATTAAAAAAATAAAAAGCTCACTGAAATTAAGTATTTTTTTTTAGAAAACTAAGACATTTTCCCCAAACATGAAATACCTCAGAAATTCAATACTTAGAAAAAGAATTGGATGTAATTAATACCATGTAACATTTATTGAGTGTTGAAAACATTTTCTGATTATAATTTATTGGGTACTAGTAATGCTCAAGTTATTGCACAGAACATGAAATTAGACACTTTTCCTTCCTATTGAATTCACAATCATAAGTTAACAGACAAGACTCAACACTCTTCAAGCTGAGATGATTTCATCACAGTGCCATTTCATTCTATTACAATTGTTATCTTTATAATAATTATTAATAATGATAACAACAACAATGATATAATTCCTACTGGAGGCAGTCAATTCTATCCTCAGAATCCAGCCATTTAGGAAAGGCTTTATAATAAGATTTATTTATTATTGCCTAGAAGGTGCTTGAGCATTATTTTGAAGTAAAGATAGTGTCAGTTCATTACCAAAAGGTGACAGGGAAAAGACATTTTGATGAGTCAGTCAGCAAGCATTTTTAAGCTCCTACCATGTGCCAGGCACTGTTCTGGGCACTAAGGATATGAAAACAAAAAATGTACTGCCTTCAAGGAGAATTCTCCGGGGGCAATTACCATGTGTATAAAAATAAGTATAAAGAAAATATAGACAGAATAAATGCAAGCTAAGTTTTTGTAGGAGAAGGCCCTCGCTGTTGGGCAGGGGGAGGCTGGGAGGTGAGAACGGGCAAAGGTTTACTGAAGAAGAAGGCACTAGCCATAGCTTTAAAGAAACAAGGAGTTCTAAGGGATGGCAGTAAGGTGGTAGTACATCCCGTGTGTGGGGGATAGTGCAAAGCGTGAAGATAGGAGGAGGGTCATGTGGAAGGAATAGCAAGGCCAATTTATCTGGACTGACCAGTGTGGAAGGAGGAGTAATTTATAATAATTTTGGAAAGTCAGTTAGAACACTGTTGTGAAATTCTTTAAGAGCTAAAGAGAGCAGCATATATTTGATTCTAGAGGCTTTGGAGGGGCCAATGTAGCTTGTTGAAGAGGGGACTAATGTTACTAAGACCTTCATTATAGGAAAATCACTTTGACAGCTCTATGGAGGATGGATTGGAGCGTTCAGAGACTTGAGGCTAGGAGACCCATTAGGACCGTTATTGTATTTGTCCAGGTGATGGGGTCAAGGTATCCAGGTATCATGAGAGGTGATGGGGTAGAAGGGGTAGCTAACATAGTGGATGATAGAATCAAGATCTAAAGGCATTGTGACAGTCTAGATTATTGAAGTAAATAAGACAAAATTCAATAAGGACAAATGTAAAGTCTGACTCTTGAGTTTAAAAAATCAACATCACAAGGATAACAGGGGAGAAGCATAATTAGTGAGCAATTTGTCTGAAAAACGACTGCTGCTTTAGTGAACTACAAGCTCATGAATCAATAGTGTGCGCCACATAATTGGTGTGTTAGCTCAAAAAATTCAGCGTGATTTGGGGCTACATTATGAAAGGTGTAGATTCCAGGAATAAGGAGGCAATAGTCCCTTTTTGTTCTACCCTGATCAGATCATCCCTGCAGAACTAAATGCATTCTGGATAACGCAGTTTAGGAAGAACATTGATGTACTGAGAGCTCCCAGGAGAAGGTACTCAGATTGGTGAATAGCTCTGAGTTCATATCGTAGGAAGATCATTGGAAGGAACCTGGGATGTTTAACTTCAAGAAGAGAAGACTCCATGGGAATAGGAGAGCGTATCTATGTCAAATACTTGAAAGGATGCCATTTGCAAGAAGAGAAGGGAAAGAGAATAAACATTTATATGGGACCTACTATGTGCCAGGCACTGTCCTAAGCTCTATACAAATATCTCATTGGTTCTCACAACAACCCTATGAAGTAGGTACTGTTATTATCCCCATTTTATAGTAGAGGAAAATGGGGGGGCAGGAGTTAAATAACTTGCCCAGGGTCACACAGCCAGTAAGTAAGGCTGACTTTGCAGTCAGCAATTCTTGACTCCAGACTCAGAGTTCTAGCCAGTGCATCACCTAGCTGAGTCTAAAGAAGAAGAAATGGACTCATTCAGTTTGACCACAGAGAGCAGAACCAGGAACAATGGGCGAAAGCTGCAAAAAAGAGAATTTAGGTTTGTAGGTCAGGGAAAAATCTGCCTAATAATTAAAAGCTATCCAAGAGTGGGATGAGGTTCTGCTATAGTCAAGGTCTTTCAGCTGGATGCCATCTCATTTGGCAGTGTTAGAGTGGGGATTCCTTTTCAGGTATAAGCTGATTTTTTTAACACTAAATGTGTGTGATTCTGGAAGCAGAAGGCTTCTTTTTGTATGTCCTGTGGTCTTATGCCTAGAACCACCCTGACTTATGTCTGCAGATATCTTTAGCTTTTCTGGCAACATCCATGCATCATTATTTAAGACTTCAGTGGTTTTGAATTGTATAGCACCTTCTCTGCACTCTCCTCTATCAACCTGCACTTGCCTCCAAAGTTTGGACACCCCAGAAGGCAACTACTATCTGAGTTGAAGGTTGTAGTCCCTGACCTTTAGGGATGTACATCTGAGGGGTTTGTCTTGGCAAGGAATGAGGCAATCTCTTCTTGTGAAATAGGTGTAAAGGAAGAGATAGCAGCAGAAGGCATCTGAATGATACAAGATAATGAGGAGGGGTTAAGAAGGAATTCTTACCAAATTGCCTCAATTGTTTTCAGTAAAATATGAAGCAAGATTTTCATCTGAAAGTATGTGGGAAGAGGGAGTCATGGTAGATTTGAGGAGGGATGAAAAGGTTTGGAGAGTGAAATAGTGAGTTGATAAAGGAAGGATAGTAGGATTGCCTAGCAGCAGTAAGGGCCCAGTGGACACTGTATGATATAAATTTGTAGTGGATCCAGTCAAAATGGTTGCATGATTTTCTCCATCTTCATTCAGTAGCACTTGTGTAGGAGCAAAGGTAGTGAACAGTAAGAGTGATCCAACAGTGAGGTTTGACTAGGCATAATAAGCAACATGGTAAGGGGACTAGGAATTCAAGAGAGCAGGAAAATGTAAAGTTGAATTGATTCACCAAGGGGTCAAGATGGGAAGAAAGGGAAAGAGGCTAGGGCAGGGGAGATGACTTGAGAGAGAACCGATGGGTCAAGGGATTGGAAGCTATGGTGTAAATGAAGAGCAGGGTTTTGTTAGGGAAAGCGAAGAGAGAGGTGAAGAGCCAATAGATCATGGTAAGATAAGGGGATTATGGAATTCTTGAATGCAGGGGAAGTAGGGTGGAGGAATAGTTCATAGAAAATGAGTAGGTTAAGCAACTGAGTGATTAGGGTATTGCTGAAATCCCCTAGTATGAAGGCAGGAGTTGGGCAGGAGAGAAAAATTGTGAGCCAAGTACTGAACTCATTGAGGAAGGAAGGGGAGTGACCGGGGGTGGGGGGAGGCAGGGAAGCATCCTGTAGACAAAAGCTACCAGGATTTGGGTTGGTAGTAGACATGAATAGCATATTCAACTCCAGAGGAAGGTAAAAAGAGGCTACTAAGTGGTGGAGTAAAGGGTACAACCTGGAAGTGGCAATGGGGACCAAAGAGTATTTTAACTACTCCGCCCTATCAAGCTGAGGAGAATGAGTGAAGGTTCAATCAGTACTAGAAAGAGTAGCCATAGAGGCTGTGTCATCAATGGGGAGTCAAGTTTCAGTAATATTTAGTAGATGGAAAGAGTGGGAGATGAAAAGATATAAGAGGAAAGGAAGTTTGTTGCCTATGGAACAAGCATTCCAGAGCGCATAGTGGAAGGACTGGGCGGAGTTAAGTTGAAATTTTTAGGTGGGAGGATTGAGGGGGATGGAAATGAATAATCAGATAATACAACAGATATCAGTACCTAAGTATTCAACCATTCAAAAATTATCTCAATGAAACAGATTTGATTTGTAAGGGAAACACACCAGAAAACTGACTATCCAATTGCAATCTGAAAACAGAAGGAAAAAAAAAATAAGAATGTTTCTCCTCTTGTCCTCAGCTAATTGTGTTTATTGGCTAACTGTTAAAGGTAAACATGCCTAGGAGGTCTGGTGATCTACAGTATTGGGAGTGTATTTCCACACAATATATTGAAGCCATGGTAGCCAACCGTTGAAGAAATCCGACACTGTCCCCACTCTCTTATTCCCTTTATAATTCTTAGGTACCTTGAGGGATTGGGGGGATGTCTTTCCTTTCTGTGTTGCTTGAGACCCCACTGGCTGTGTTCTTCACATTTTAAGGAGCTAGTAAGTAGGACTCCAGTTTTATTTAACACCTTAATATTGATTGGTTTTTTTAAAGGAACATTTACTTTAAATATAGAGCAAGAACAAAATTACTAACACTTCCCCCAACACCTCGTGGGCATAATTTCCCCTACACTAATTTGATCTTGGGGGGTGGGGAGCAGGGAAAGGCAGAGATTGGGTTCAAAATTTAGTTCTTGAACAATCTGAAAATAAATGGTGTTTTATCACGTCCAGGAATAATATAAAGCTGAGGATTATACATACCATTGATCCAATCAACTTCACATACAAAGGTGACATTGGCTTCTGCTGGGCTGTAGTGCTGAAGGACATTCCAGATGATTGCTCCATGCTGGGTTGGCTGCAATACCCAGCCTGGAGTCCTGGATTCTCAGATTCCTGTGGTTCATATTGCCCTCCTTTGAAATTCCAAAGGTCAAAGACTGTACTCTATCAAACAGCTTCTTCTCCTTCTCTTCCTTCTTTTCTTCCTTCTCCTCCTGATTTTTATTGTTTTATTACCTACGGCTTTCTCCTAATACAATGTATAATTTCTGTCTAACAATAAAAATAACATAAATAGGTTATGTATTATCTTTTTAAAATTTTTCTTTAAAGAGACATTGATTGCATATATATATACATATATACACACACATATATATATACATATACATATGGATTTTAAAATTTGGTTGCCCTGTTTTATTATTACTACCTATAACAATAGCATATTTATCAATAATCATAGTGTTTTAGTGTTTTCAAAGTGCTTTGCATACATGATGTTATTTGATAATTCTACTGGGGTGTAACTACAGGTACAAAAATAAATAAGGGAAATTTGAGGAAGGAGAAAGCATTGACACCTGTGGGAGGGACAGTGAAGGCATCCCTGAGAAGGTGGCACTTGAGCTTTTAAATATTTTTTCTAGTTGAGTTATTGAGTTACTCTTGAGCACTGGGGTTTTCGGGGTTTTCTGTCATCCACAAAGTTATGTGGACAGGGGACAGCAACAAGGGCTCAGAGAATTTTCTCCCAATTTGCTGCAGTTATGTAGAGCATCATAGAAAGGTACAATTTCAGAAGTGGAGGATGAAAATTAAACTGACCCACTTGATAACAGACAAACAGTGTGGTGCAGTGCAGTGGAGAGAGGGCTGAACTTGGAGTCTCAGGACTTGAATTCAAATCCCTGCTCTATTTACCACTTTAATAGTTAGGGGAACTCATATCACCTCTGTGGGCCTCATTTCCTTTCCCTGTAAAAAGAGGGGTTTAGACAAGATGAACCCTACCCTTTCTTTTAACTCTTGATCTATGATCCTAGTTTTAATACTTTAAATTGACACCATTTTATTCTTTACAAAGAGCTTCCTGTGCATTGCTTCATACATTATCTTAATGGAAACAGCTACACCTACAAAGTCGGTAATTTGTATTTGATCTGTAATTTCTTTGAATCACATACCTAATGATCTCTCTCAATGCCAGACTTGTACACTACAGCTTCAGGATACTTTTCTAAGGTTCCAAACTGTAGGGTCATACATATTATGAATGTGGCAGTGTTTTATGAGAGTAAACCATTAATATGAAGTGAATTTATCTTAAGGGTTCTTGAGTTCAAACCTACAAACAAAATGCTATTAGCTTTATGTTGTAGAAACTACATATGCCCCATTATTAGACATAGTCAGAATAAGGATGGGGACTGTGTCTTTGATTGTATTACTATAGGAAACTCCCTCTTCCAATGCAAGTCAGTACCTTAGCTATAACTTAAAATCTTAGATTCTAGAAAGTTGCCCAGAGCATTGAAAAGTTGTCACGTGTGTGACAGAAGCAAAATTTGAAGACCCATCTTTCTGACTCAGCACACTTCATCTAGGCATGGTTATGAGAATCTATAGTAACATACATATATAAATTCCATGAAAAATGGAAATCTATCTTGTCTCCACCTTGCAATAATGATTTGTGGTAATAAGTGCCCATAGATAGGATTTGGGGAAGATCCACCAATTTTGTTCCCAAATTACCACTATATTGTTTTTGTTGTTCAGTCATTCAATTGTGTCTGATTCTTTGTGACCCCAAGGACACAAGACCCTTCTATCCCCCGTTATCTCTCAAAGTCTGTCCAACTTTTTGTTCATTGTTTCCATGTCTATCCATCTCATCCCTCTGCCTTCCCCTTTTCCTTTTGTATTCAATCTTTCCCAACATCAAGCTCTTTCCCAAAGAGTCCTGTCTTTTCATCATGTGGCTAAAGTAGTTAAACTTCAGCTTAAGTATTTCCATTTCATTTTTAAGCTTCAGCTTCCAGTCATTACCATTGTAGAGGTTGATATTATGAAGACTATCCCCCCTTAGGATGACTCCCATTTTGGAGGTGATGTATATTTAGGCTATTTGTAAATTGTGCTAAAAATAAAAGTTTAAAAGTTAAAAAAAAACTGTTGAGCTTTTTCCTCTAAACCAGTGGTATTAAACTCAAATAGAAATGGATACATGCTAGCCACCTTTGATTTAGAAAACCACTAATTAACATAGTATATGTTGTGTTGTATTTTTATTTGTTCAACATTTCCCAATTACATTTAAATCTGGTTGTGGTCCCACCTGGGAGTTTTACCAGTGCTTGCTGCTTGGGCTTTGAGTTTGACACTTCTGGTTAAATAGGTCAATTAATTGGTTTGACTAAAATAACCTGTTTCTAATTCATTGATTCACTGTTGGTAAAGCTATGAATCTGTCCAGCCATTCTGGAAAGCAATTTGGAATTGTGCCCCAAAAGTTACTAAACTCTATATTCTCTTTGGTCCAGTGATACCACTACCAGGCTTACATCTCAAAGGCATAGGAAAAAAAAGAGGAAAAGGACCTATATGTACAAAAATACTTCTAGCAGCTCTTTTTGTAGTACAAAGAACAGGGAAACTAAGGGAGGTGCCTCCCAACTCCCCATCACATGGGATTTGGCTGAATAAATTATGGTATGTAAATGAAATTGAATACTATTGTAGTATAAGAAATTATGAGACTATTTCAGAGAAACCTAGAAGGATTTGTGTGAATAAATACAAGTGAACAAGTACAGTAAAGTAAATAGAACCAGGAGGACTATTTATACTATAATAATAACATTATAAAAGTGAAAAATATTTGAAAGTCTTAACAACTCTGGCCAATGGAAAGTTTAGCCATGATTCAGGAGGACCAAGCACGAGACATGAAGAATACTACCCACCTCCTGACAGAGAGGTGATGGACTCAAGATACAGGATGAGACATACATTTTTGAATATGGCCAATGTGGGAAGTTGTTTTGCTTGACAATGCATATTTGTTAGAAAGGTTTTATTTTTCTATTTTTTTCCATTATGGGAGTGAGAATAGGAGGCAAAAAATGCTTGATAATTGAAAAAATAGAATTTGAAAACTGTTTCACCTCTGCCCACCAATAAAATAAAATAACTTGATGTTCTGCTGTTGTAGTGACTCAAAAGAGTTAGAAACTTACGTGGAATCAGAGACGTACCTATTTTGGGTTAGTACGGGAGTTAGGGATGAACAGTGTTAGAAGATAAAAGTCACAGTACTCTAGCCCTTTGTTCTACTCACATGACTCAATGCCCTCTCTTTATTTGAACTATATGACATTTGATTATACTATCTTCTCCTAATTTTTGTGGCTGTCATCTATGAACATTTGACCATACTCTCACATTTCTCCTCAACAATCTGATAGGGTCAGCAGAGTGTTAACTATGTTATTCAATTGATCAAACAATCAACAAGCACTTCTTTCACCTACTGTGTGCCAGGCACACTCTCATGACCTCCATCTCCATCTATTTCATCACAGGGGTGATTACAAATAAAATTTTACCATTTTTCTCATCCTTACATTCCTTTCCATTTCCACTGCAACTATCCTAGTTCAGGCCTTCCATCTCCTCTTGCAGTTACTATTATAATAACCTTTCTACTGGTCCTTTGCTGCCAGTCTATCTTCTCTCCTATTCATCATTCACAATGTTATCTGAATAGTCTTTTGAATGTACCAATCTGGTTTACTCCCTCCTTTGCTTAAAAACATTCACTCTCTCTCCATTGCTTATAAAATATGGAAAAGTTCCTTATCCTGTGATTCAAAGCCCTGAAAAATCTAGCTCCTGTCTGCCTTTCCATCTGTACTTTTGTTTAAACTACTCTCTGTCTCTGTCTCTGTCCCTCTCTGTCTCTCTGTCTGTCTCTCTGTCTCTGTCTCTGTTTCTATCTCTCTCTCTCTCTCTCTCTCTCTCTCTCTCAATCTCTCTCTCTCTCAGCCAAATTGGATTATTCTCTATCTACCATTTTCATTGTTCTCTTTTCCATCTCAGTCCTTTTGATCACTGCACCTCCCTTTCATAGAACAGACTCACCACCATCAACAGCTTTTGAAGACTTCCTTCTTTTGTAGTCCAACTTGGGAATCACTTTCTTTATGAATCTTTTTCTGACCACTCACTCCCCTCCCGCCACCCTGGGGAAAGCCATCTCTCCCTCCTCAGACTTCTTATAGAACTTTGCTTAGACATAGCCTTGTCAATATCTCCCTCTCTCGTTTCATAATTTTTTGTGGATATATAGGCTTGTCCTCCTTATTATGTTGTAAGATTCTTTAAAATAAAGTTTGTGTTATCTCAAACTCTGTAACCTTCTTCTCTGTCTAGAGCAGTGCATTGCACATAGTAGGCCCTTTATCATTTTTTTTTAATTCAATCAATTATGCCCAGAATGCATGATTCTTTTACTGCTGCCCATTTTCTTAACTACTATCTAAACAGAAATGGTGTTGTTACTTCAGGAGTTATACAACGGGCTAGGGGAAAGCTATAGGTAATCCCTTCTCCTGAACTAGCTTGAAATAAAAATTAAATGGGCCTTTAGTGTTTGAGAATTGCAGAGTTTCATTGGGGCCATGGAACACTAAGTGAGGTTGAGAAACAGGGTGTTAATTCAGGCCTAATCATTTAATTCCACTCTGTTATATGCTATATTTATTGCCCTCCTGGATCTGTTTTCTATGGCCTGATAAAGAGACAGTGATTCTCCAAAGCTCAGTCAGGGACCATTTTATTTATATCATTAGTTAGTCCAATAAAAGCATTGGCTCCAGCTTCCTGCTGTTATTTTCTGTCTGCCTTCTTGTCATTAACTATGAAAATGCTGATTGGGTTTTCATTGGCTGGGCTGGAGCTCTTTTGCAGCTGGAAAGTGTGTGTGTGTGTGTGTGTGTGTGTGTGTGCGCGCGCGCGCACCCCTGCAAGATTGGATCTTGGAGAAAGAATGGGCTTGCTAGATCCTCATAGGACAGAACACGTGATGTTTCAATGGGGAAGGTGACAGGTGCTCCATTACATTTCTGCTGAGCTCTTGTAAATTATTTGGCCACATTTGTGGACCAAGTATCATTTGTACTTATAAGCAAGTCTCCCTAAAGTCAAGAAAGATCTAGAAGGAAATGATGTAAAGGTTTAAAGATAGTTTAGGTGGGGGTCAGAGGTAGAGTGGGTAGTAGATAGCAACCTGGAATCAGGACATCTGAGTTCAAATTCTGACTTTAGTTTGTGATTATGGGAAAGTTATGACTTTTCTGAGATTTATTTTCTTCACCTGCAAAATAGAAATTAATCATTCAATCAATAGTGAAGACACTAAGAATACAAATAATGTGTATCAAACTATACCCGCTGTCAAGGAGCTTACCTACTATTAGGAGAGATAACAGGTTCAATATAGGTTGGTCAATCATATAATATATAGATATGACTAGCCTCATGTGGCACCAATAGATATCTGATGTAGAATCTGGCTCATCCCAAGGCCAAGGGAGATTTCAAATTCTACCTTTTGGAAGTAGGGTTAGGGCCACATCCGGGCACTTGACCCTTCATTCTCCTGTCTCCAAAAGGATAATTGGGCTAGAATTATATCAATGCATCATACACTAAACATCTGTAGTTTAGGGCTATGATAAGGAGTTCTCTATTATGAAGGAGATAGTAACAGTTTGTTTACTCTTAATGGTTTAACTCTCTCACACCAAACTCTATTAACCTAAGTCACTAATAACTAGTATACCTCTTTATCAAAGTAAGCAGTAAACAGCAAAGAAAGGAGTTATACAGATTAGAAGAGGTAAAAGAATATATAATGGTAAATGAGCTCTTTAACTTAGAGTGAGGGTAAAAAGTCTCATCTCAATCAAGGTTAGAACAATCTTGGCAGAAGGAAGTCCATTTTTAGCAGTCTCTAGGTACTTGAGAAGAATATTGGGGACCAGCTTTCTCACATTATCTACAGCTGCAAGTAGATCTCTTGTCCACCATTTAACACCATTCAAAAGCTCACGCTTGTCACTCTGGACCACAACTGCCTGTGCCCACCTCTATAGAAAGGCAGTAAGTATCCTTGGCTCAGAATCCTCTTAGCCAATCAGGAGTCACGTTTGCCTTTTCACAGAGAACACAGTACTAGGGAGCTGTCCCTTGGGCAGAATGGGGTTACAGATAAGCACAAAGAATAAGTACAAAGAAAATAAATACAAACTGAATATAAGTTAAATACAAGATAATTAGCGGAGGACCAGTAGAGAGGGATCATCCATTGTTGCATGTAGAAGGTGGGGCTTAAATTGCTTCTTGAAGGAAGAGGATTCTCTGAGGCTGAAGAGAAGAGAGAGCACATTCCAAGCATGGGAAAGTCCAGTACAAAGTCATGGACAGGGAGGATGAAGTGCCATGTCTGAGAAAGAGAGAAAAGCCAATGTGACTGGGTCATAGAGTACAAGAAGGAGGGATCTCTCTAATGAGGCTCGAAGGGTGGGTTGGAACTAGGTTGTGAAGGGTTTTAAAAGCTCAGCAGACAAGTTTATATTTTATCCTAGAGGCACCAGGGAACCACAGGAGCTTACTGAATAGGGAAGTAAGTTGGTCCTATCCTTGTTTAAGGAAGACTACTGAAGGAAGATTAGCTATGAGGAGCATGATTTGGTTGGGAGAGACCAAATAAGAGGACTTTAAAATAAGCTTGACAAGAGGTGGCAAAGGCCTTGTAAGTAGAAAGAAGAGGTCAGATGGGAGAGATACGGTGTAAAATGACAACATTTAGCAACTGGATGGATATGTGCGGTGAGGGATAGTGAGGAATCAAGGATTATCCAAAACCTCAGAGAATGTGACAATCATGGTGCCTTTGCCAGAAATAGGGAAGTTTGGAAGGGAGTGCCTTTAGGAGGAGTAATAATGACAACAAGAATGATGATGATGATGGTTTACATGGTGCTTTAAGGTTTGCAAAGAGCTTACCCCTTGTTATCTCATTTGATCTTCACTACAACCTTATGAGGTGGCTGCTATTATTAACCCCTTTTTACAGATGAAGAAACTGAGGCTGAAAGAGCTTAAATGACTTGCCTGGTATCACACAATTAATAAATTTCTGAGGAAGTTACTGTTAGTTAAATGACTCCTGGGAGCTTATGAGGTCACCAAGAGAAAGTGTAGATGAAGAAAAAAGGGTCTAAGACAAAGCCTTGGGGAGATAACAATACTAGCAAAGTCACAAAGAGCTGGTGTCAAGAAAACCCGAGTCTGAAACTAGATTGTTACCTTCGCAAGGTATGGGAGCGTGGGCAGATCACATAATTTTTCTAAGTCTTTGTTTTCTCATCTGTAAAATGGGGATAAAAATAATACATCATAGGGCTGTTGGGAGAATCAAATGAAATAATATATATAAAATACACATATAAATGTTGGTTATTATTTTATTGTTCAGTCATTACAGTCGTGTCCAACTCTTCGTGACCCCATTTGAGGTTTTCTTGGCAAAGATACTGGAGTGGTTTGCCATTTCTTTCTCCAGCTCATTTTACAGATGAAGAAACTGAGGCAAACAGGGTTAAATGACTTGCCCAGGGTCACATAGCTAGTAAGGATCTGAGGTCACATTTGAACTCAGGAAGATGAATCTTCCTGACTCTAGGGGCAGCATTGTATCCACCATGCTACATAGCAGCCCTGTGCCACTAGCTGCCTTGGTTATATAACCAACATTTATATAGTTATATAATATGTCATTATATAACTATATAAATATAACTATATTTAGTTATAACTATCTAATAACTATATGTAGTTATTATATAACTAGATAAACAGGTTATTATAACCTATTTATATAGCTATATAAATATAACTATATTTACTTATAACCATCTAATAACTACATATAGTTATTATATAACTCGATAAAAAGGTTATTATATAACTATACAAATGTTGGTTATTATTGCTATTATGATTATTACCATCACTATTGTTACTAATCTTATGAGTTTTATGAAGAAAACTCTTTGTAAACCTTAAAGGGTTTTATAAATGTGAGTTATCTTATTAGATCAAGAAATAAAGAAAACAACAGCGTGCTTTACTCACTCTTAAGGTCATTACTTTTTCTATTTTTTAACTACATAGATCAATTGATTATATTTCAAATGACCTCTGGAATATTACCAAGGCAAGAGAAGTAAGGAAAAAGCAACGGGGAAATACATTTGCAGAGGTCACTCGAGTTAATGATACAGTTATCAGAAGATAACACAGGTGCATTAACATAACTCACTGTGTAATTACCATTGTTTCCAATGCAGTTAATGTGTAGTTATCCATGTAATAAGAGACATTATTTCATGGTAGATATGCCATTACCTCATGTCATTGGAAACAGTGCACAAATGAAGCAAATCATTATTGTTATTTTAGTACTAAAAGGTGAGGATATCTTCAAGAAGAAGCAGGTCTTTTCTTGCAATAGGATTATCGTTTATTCGACTAAGTGGGTGCATTTAATAATCCAAGTCAAAATTGTAGTTCTACTGCGTAGATTATTACCCGAGACAGCATGGCATAGTCAGTAAGTCAATAAACATTTATTTAGCACCTACTATGTGCCAGGTAGGACAGCTAGATGGTGCAGTGGATAGAGTACTGGCCTGGAGTGGGGAAGCCTCATCTTCCTGGATTTAGATCTGGCCTCAGACACTTACTAGCTGTATGACCCTAGGCAAGTCATTTGACCCTGTTCACTTCAGTTTTCTGATTGGTAAAATGAGCCAGAAAAGGAAATGGTAAACCACCCCAGTGCATTTGCCAAGAAAACCTCAAATGGGGTCACAGAGGGTTGGACACAACTGAAACCACTGAACAACAGCATGTGTCAGGCAAATGCTGAGGATGCAAAGAAAAGCAAAAGACAGCCCAGTCTCAAGGAGTTCACAGTCTAATGGGGAGATGATATGCAAATAACCATGTACGAACAAGATAGATACAGAATAGATTGGAAATAATTAATCTATAGAGGGCACTAGAATTAAAGGGGATTGGGAGAGGCTTCCTGGAGAAGGTAGGATTTTAGCTGGGACTTGAAGGAAGCCAGAGAAGCAGGAGGTGGAGAAAGGAGAGCATCCCAGTCATTGGGACCAGCCAGGGAAAATGCCTGGAGTGAGGAAATGGAGTGTCTTGTTCAAGGAACAGCAAGGAGAACAGTGACACTGCATCACATAGTACATGGTGGATAGTAAGGTTTACAAGACTGGAAAGGTATGGGAGGCAGGGGTGGGGACAGGGATAGTTTATAAAGGACTTTGAACATCAAACAGAAGGTTTTATATTTGATCCTGGAGGTGATGGGGAACCAGTGCAGTTTATTGTGGGCAGAGGGGAGTGGGTAGAAATTTGTGGCAGAGAGATCAATCAGCTGGCTATTGCAATTATCCAGGAGTAGGCTGGTGACAATGTCAGAGAAGAGAAAGAGGAACACGTAAGCAATTTGACAAGCCCTATCCAACAGATTGGACATGGGAGATGGGTTGGTTAGAGGGCATGAGGATACAAGGATGACACCTAGGTTGTGAGCTTGAGTGACTGGGAGGATGACGGTACCTTTGACAGTAAGGGGAAGGTTAGGGAGAAAGACAATGAGTTCAGTTTGGGACATGTTGAGTTTAAGATGTCTACAAGACATACACTTCCAGATGTCCGATAGGTAGTTAAAAATGTGAGAGTGGAAATGAGCCTAATGGACAGTGCTGAATTTAGCATCAAGAAGGTCTAGGTTTCAATATCAGCTGATGTCTATTATCTGTATGGCCACGGGACAGTCATTTAACCTTTCTGAGCCTCAGTTTCCCCTTCTGTTAAATAGAGGTAAGGATGTTTATTATGAGTTTCAAATGAAATGGTGTATGTAATTCTTAGAGGGCTATGGAAATGTTTAGTCTTAGGGAGTCTTAATTTCTTGCTTGGAGATGTTTGTTGGTAGAGCTATGGATTGGGGATTGGTTCAACCTCCCTGTAAAACAATTTGAAGCTGTACATCCAGAGTTACTAACCCTTTGACTCAATGATATAACTATTAGGCATATTTCCTAAAGAGATCAGGATTAGAGGGAAAGGACCCATATGTATAAGAATATTTGTATTAGTACTTTTTATAGTAGAAAAGAACCAGAGACAAAATAAGTTACTCATCAATTGGGGAATAGCAGAACAAATTTTGGCATATGAATGTGATATAACATTAATACAAAGATGATAAATTCATAGAAAAGTTGGAAGACTGAAGACTAGAATAACTATGTGATGTAAACACAATAATATGAAGGAAAGGAAAGCAACTTTGAAAACCTCCAAACTGTGATCAAAACAGCAAGCAAGAGTTACTTCAAAAGACTGATGATGGCTACCATTAGACACAAATATGTACATATAATACATATAATGTGTGTGTGTGTGTGTGTGTAAAATCATTCTATACATACTTCTATTTATCAGTTCTTTCTCTGGATGCAGATAGCATCTTCCTTCCTATGTCCTTTGTGGTTAATTTGCGTATTTTTAACAGTCAAAATGACCATCTCTAGGGTGGTGTTGGAGGGGAGAAGAAAGAAAAAAAGAAATTTACATGATAAGTTTGTTATATATTTAAAAGGAATAGCAAATTGTGTGTAATATATTTGCAGTTCTATATGCAATCATCTTTTTTTATTATACTATGTTACAGAAATGTTTTATTCCATAAATTAAAAATAAAATAATTTTTTTTAAAAGATTGATGATTTTTTTCTTCACCATCAGTTGCTCTGCTTGGCTTCAACTCCATGGAATAACATGCCTTCTTCTCACATCCCCTGCACCCCTTCCCCTCCTAGGATAAGGTGATCACCTGAAATCTCATTACCAAAAAGAATGACCCAGGTTTTTTGGGGGGAGGGCGGGGGGAAGGCAGGGCAATTGGAGTTAAGTGACTTCCCCAAGGTCACACAGCTAGTGAATGTGTCAAGTGTCTGAGGCCGCATTTGAACTCAGGTCTTCCTAAGTCCAGGGCTGATGCTCTACTCACTGCACCACCTAGCTGCCCCAATGACTCAGGTTTTAATACTCTACATCAGGGGTGGAGAAAAGTTTGGGATTCAGTCTAAGGGTGGCACTTGAGAACCCAGAGGGCCACAGGTTCCCCACCCTTGCTCTCCACCTTCTAAACTCACCCTCCATTGCCTCTCCCCTCTGAGAGATTGGAGAGTTGGACTGCCATCCAACTAAATTGCTCCCTAAGCCTTCCTTTATAAAGGGGTCATAGCCTTCCTGGTAATTCCATTTTCCATCAACTGTCCTGCTCAGTTTCAATTCCATGCACCATGGTATGCCTTGATGTTCCCTCTGCCCCCAACTATCCAACTTCTTTTTAATGTGTTGTCTTTCCCCATTAGACTGTAAGCCCTTGAGTGCAGGAACTATCTTTTTTTTCCTTTGTCTCCTCAGCACTTGGCACAGTGCCTGGCACACAGTAGGGGCTTAATATTTATTGTATTTTTGCATTGTGTGATGAAACATGCTCTTCCTACTCCAGAAGCATTGACTTATATGTGAAATAGAGCTGGCCTTAGAGTCAGACAAAGCTTTTAATTGATAACTTTATGATCCTCTTGCCAGAGAAGCAATGGACTTGAGCTTCAGAAAGAAATATGCATCATCGGACATTGCCAATGTATCAGTTTGAATGGATAGACTATATGTGTGTGTGTGTGTGTGTGTGTGTGTGTGTGTGTGTACATATATATATATATATATATATATATATATATATATATATATATATATATATATGTGACAAGGAGAAGTTCTCCTTGAAAAGGGGGGGCAGGCTAGTGAGTAGTGATACATACCAGAAAAAGGAATGAATACATGTTTTTAATGCATAAAAGAAAACAAAAGTGAAGGTGACATAAATAGATCAGGTTTGTTACTATTTTATCCAACTTAATATATAGAACATATATTTCTTAAAAAGAAAACTATATATAACAAAAATTCACAGTTTTTTTTGTCCAAACTTTTTAATGTTCATTGTTTACTGAAAATCTGAAATATTTGTGGTTTTTGGTGGTTGCTAAGTTCATGTTAAACAAGAAAATTTAATTTAAAAAACATCAACCAAACAGTTGATACCTTTGTGTGCAAAGACAGAAAATTAAAGGCTAAAAAAATTTAAAAACCCACTTGTTTATGGAATCTAGAAATTTAGGTCATATTTCTTAGAAGAGGTAGAATTCATTGAAGCTGAATGTATCATTCCTTCCTATTTGTTATGGCATGGCCCCAGGGATTTCCAAAATGCTCCCAAATAAGAGTTTGTATGAGCTCACTCAAGGAGTGTTTTTTTTGGAGAGCCAGAACAACTAAACTTAACCAGTCTCACTGCATGCAGAGAAATGCAACCTTAAATTCTAAAACATCCTTATTTGTTATCTGAACCAAAAAACAAACAAACGAACAAAAAACCCTTTGCTTTAAGAAGCATATTAACAAACATTTATCTAGTGTGTACTAACTAGAAGCACTGCACCAGGTTCTATGGGTGAGAGGCAGATAAAACAAATGTCATAGTCCTTAACCTGAAGGAACTTGCAATCTCATGGGTGGGGGCATGGGAGGAGGCCAAAGAACAAATGCAGAAAAATATAAGAACAGTACGGGGCATTATGGTAAATGCTAAATGAAGGTTTTAACTCCTACTAGCTGACATTCATGTAAGGCTTTGAAGTTCACAAAATGCTTTACCTGTGTTATCTCACTCAGTCCTCACAATAATTCTGGGGGATCAGTGCTGTTGTTGTCCTCTTTTTACAGAAGTCAATTGAGGCTTAGTGAGGTAAAGAGGCTTCTCTAGGGTCACATACCTACAAAGGACCTATTGTGATATTTGAATCAGGGTCTTCCTGATTCCAATTCTAGTGTGCCATCATGACTTTTGGGACAATACATTCTCCAGAGGTTTCAAAGGAGGATCATAGAATCTGAGATTTAGAACTAGAATGGACCTCAGAGGTTATCTAGTCTAATTTTCTCATTAATAGATTAGGAAGTGAGGTCCAGAAAGGCTGCGGCTTTCCCAAGATTGCACATGGAGAGGCAGAAGTTTCACCTTCAATTCTCAGGGTACCAACCTCTGCCCTTGATGTCCTCAAGTAGTTTGCCTCTCTCCACCCTGGTTTCCGTGGGCACTGAATCCCACATCCCCACAATGACCACCTCTCCTCAACCTATTATATGCCCTTGAAATGGACTCTGCATCCCTGTTCAGCAGGAAGTAGCTACTGAAGACAATGACCTTTGCCCCCCCCCAAAGATTTCTCCTGCCTGGTGATTGAGTGGGGAAATGATATAGATGCAAACAGTGTCCTAAGGGTTAAAAAGAATATTAAGGATTGCTTTTCCAATACTTCTTGAGGCCCATCCTGAGCTTGAGAGCATCCTAAAGTCCTTTTCCCCTTTCCTATTCTGTTTATTTATGTACATGATGAAGGTACAAGATATCCCAGGAATCTTGGAGCCATGGTTGCTCCTCCCATTCTCTTGTCCCCTTTCCCCAATTTCACAAAATTGTATTTAAACTGTACATTTAACCTGGCTAACCATCTTTGCCTCCTATGGGAAGAAGAACCTGCAGCCTATGCTCTGCCTCCCATGTAGATTGGGCTCTGCTTCACTAGCATAAGTTCCACTTGGGAGCTTGAATTCTTTCAGGACACTAGGACCCGCAGTCTATTCCTCATCATTTCAGGTGGCACCCCAACATTCCTGGGGTCCACCCTGAACTCATCACCAATGAATACAGAGAAGGTCTAAGTGAATTCTTTCACAGCCAAACCACTCTCCTGACTCTGACCTCAACAGAGAGAGAGATAGAGACAGAGAGAAAGACAGGGAGAGACAGAGAGAGAGGAGACAGAGGCAGACAGACTGATGGACAGAGGAAGAGAAAGAGAGAGAGAGAGAGAGAGAGAGAGAGAGAGAAACAGAGACAGAGAGAGAGAGAGAGAGAGAGAGAGAGAGATCACTACTTTGGCATTTGATGAAAAACCTCCATGAAAGACCTGAATTCTATATATTGTTCAAAGCAGGAGCAAGGGGAAGGGCATTCAAAGAAGAAGGAATATCATAAGCAAAGGAGTGAAAGGTGGGATGTGTAAGATGTTTAAAGACAGTGAATAGAACAGTTGGGTTAAAGTGGGGGATCGATAAAGGGGGAGTGGTAGGAAGTAATGTTGGAGATGTAGGTTGGGTTCATATGGTAAAGGGTTTTGAATGATAAGCAAAGGAATTTGAATTTTATTCTGTAGCCAGCAGGGAGCCATTGGTGGGTTTTGAGCAGTTCAGTGACATGAACAGAGTCCTGCTTTAGGGAAATTACTCTGCCAGCAGTATATAAATGGTTGGAGGGAGACCAGTTAGGAGACATTTGCAATAGTCTCAAGTATAAAGTGATAAGGGACTGTATCTTGCCCAAGGTAGTTAGCTTATAGCTGCAAATGAGATACTATTCACATAATGTTCTGCTGAAGTAGGAAAATGGAAATTAAGTGTCCTGAGGTATCTCAGATAGTCATATTTGTGCCCACTGTGGAGACATATATATTTTATATTTACTGCTCAGGGTATTTGTTGCTTCCAAAACAATAGAATGTAAACTCCTTGAAGGAAGGAGCTGTTTCTTTTTCTTTTCTTCTTTTTCTCCTTTCCTTCCTTTCTTTCTGTTTCTATTTCTCTTTTCTTCTTTCTTCCCTTCTTTCCTTCCTTCTCCCTCTTTCTCTTTTTCTGTTTCTCTCTTTTCTTCTTTCTCTTTTTTCCTTCCCTCCCTCCTTTCACTTCCTTCCTTCTTCCCTCTCTCTTCTTCCTTCCCTCCCCTCCCCTCCCCTTCTCTTCCCTTTCCTTCTCTTTCCCAACAATGAGAACAGTACTTGGTACATAGGCATGTAAATATTTCTTGAATTATGTGTGTGTGTGTGGGGGGGGAATCAACATTGATCATATATAAATGAAAAGAATGAAGTGAACAGCTACTGCAAAGCCAGCAAAGCCCCCTCCATACGTGCTGTATAAATGGTTGTTAAAGATGATCATAATCAGATCATCTCTCTGAGCCTCAATTTCCCCATCAGTAAATTGAGAACAATGGTAATTCTATTACATACCTCGGAGGGTTGTTGTAATGGAAGTGCCATACAAATGATGATGGTGATAATATGATCCTGTCACCTCCCCGCCCCCCTCCGCCCAGGTCAATATAAAAGCAAACAAAAAAATCCACCTTTAATGTCTCCTCATCAACTTCAGTTCAACCTCCTCTTCCATTCAACTTGAAGGTTCTCCATGATCTAACACCAACCTGCCTTTCTAACATTATCTCATATAATTCTCCATTATGTACCCAATGCTTCAAACAAACCAAAGCATCTGGTATTCTCTGAGCAAACTGTGTGTTTCATCCTCCCGAAAGGGTCGGCTTGAAGAAAGAGCACTTACCCTAGTGGTGGAATACCTGAGTTCTTGTCCCAGTTCAGCCGCATAACTGGCTGTGTGATCTTGGATAAGTCGGTTTAACTCTCTGGATCTCAGTTTCCTCATCTGTAAAAAGAAGGCATTGGATTAGGTCAAGAGTTTTAAACCTGTGTCCCATAAACTTCTTTGGAAGATATTTTTGTAATTGCATTTAAGTATAATTAGTTTCCTTGGTAATTCTATGTATTTTATTTTATGAGTTTAAAAACACTACGCTGAAAAGACATGGACTTCACCAGACTCCCCAAGGGGTGTGTGACACACAAAAAAATGTTAAAAGCCCCTAAAATAGGTGATCTGGAAGGTTCCTTCCAGATCAAAAATTCTATGAATCTGTGAAACTTTGCTCCTGCTTGGAATGGCTTCCTTCTCTCTCCACCTGTTCAAATATCACAAATCCTACCTAAATTAGAAGTGATGTCATTTATTTTGAATTTCCAAAGCAGATCCCTTTTTTTGTACTTCTCTAATGCATTTACCACATTTTTAATTGTATTTACTTGTGTATGTGCCATATGCCCTTTTACACTCTAATGTCTTAGAGCCAATGTCTCTGTTTTACTCATTTTTGTAAATCTAAGCATATGATTGGAAAATTAAAAGATCTTACAAAATGTCTCTCGAATTTAAGTGAACATTTCCTGAATATAATTGAATGTTGTTGTTTTTAAAATCTGAGAGATGTTATGAAGATAATTTTGTTTGAGATTTTAAAATTTTATTTTTAATGTGAATATCTATGCTCTCTTAATGTTGGACAATTTTGTGTGCCTTGAGAGTTCAAGGACCCAGCCTTTGATAGGGAAGAAAGGGAGTTCTAGGGTTGGTACTGGCCAACCTCAGTTACTGCTCTAGCACCCTCAAGTTCAAAAGTTACAAAATCTGGTCTTCTAGTCTCTTTGAGAGAAGAGTGTTAAATGTGTGCTCCATCTTTGCATCCTTAGTATAAATACAACATAATCATAGTGAATAATTTTTAGATATATTGCTATGGTTATTTGCAGTTTTTGAATTGATAGTTTTAGTGATCTTACTCTACAATCCTCTTTCTTTGCTTTATCCTTCCTTAGTGAAGGTATCAAGCTTACCTTTGTCTCATAAAAGGAGTTTGGTAGTGATTTCTTTCCCAATTATTGAGAATATTTTGGGTAATATGTATTAATTGTTGTTTAAGCATTTGGTGCAATTTCCCTGTAAATCTGTCTAGACCAGGATGTTGTTGCTGTTGTCGTTGGTCCACTTTGGTAGTTCGCATATAGCTATTTCAATTTCCTTTTCTGAGGATTGTTGTTCAATATTTCTATTTCAGGTTCTTCCAGTTTTCATATTTATATTTTTATAGCTAAAAGGATCACTTAGTTCATCTTCCTCCTTACATGAGGCAACTAAGGTCAAAAGTAATGAAGCAATTTGTCCAAGGTAAGAACAATAGGATTGATCAGGGAAGTTCCATGATTGGCTTGATGAGCTTCCAGGGTAGAGAGCCTGTAGCCATAATGGCTTTTGTTTTCTTTGAATGGCTCAGCTTGCCTCATTGAGCCTCTGGACACTGTGGCTTGCTCTTCCGGGGCAGGAGGCCCGGGGAGCATGCCGGGAGGCAGACGGCTTCCTGTGTGGGGAGTCATGGGGCTGGCTGAGGGGAGGTGTTAGCTCCAGAACCTGGTCTACCCTAGGGGGAGGAGCCAACTCAGGAACCAATCGGCCCTGGTCATTTGGGCGGAGCTTGATGATGTCAGAAACCCTATAAGAGGGGAGAGGACAGCTTGAAGATTCTTCCTCTCTTTCCTTTTCCGGTTGGAGCCAGAGGCAGTTACAACGACCGTTACAGAGGCAGTTACGACCGTTACATCGTCAGTTTCAGTTGCAGCTTCAGTTTCAGAAACAGACACAGCTGAGGCAGGAGCTGCCAGCAGCAGAGCTGATCTACGGGAGGAAGCTGAACAAAGACTTCAGTCCAGTGGGTAATCTTATTACCATCAAGGGGGAAACATGATTTTGCTTTACGCAATCATGTTTCTCTGTAGCCTCCTGGTTACTCTTTCAAGGCGTACCTATTGGGCCTGGAAGATTATGACCAACATATCAAAATGGGGCTTCTGGTTCATGGGTTGGTTACTGTGGAGCCTAAATAAATGTTTTGATTCTTCTGCCTTCTACTTTGAGAGTTTCTTCTATCCGGCGATTCCGAACCTTTCAGACATGTTTATGATCTTCTTTGAGATTATAAACTCTGCCCTCCTGATACATTTGGCGTCACGAACAGGATCGCTAGGTATAAGATCTCTATTTAGAAGCAGAACAATTCCAGAGGAAGAGATAAATATCCCAGGATGGGAGGATCCATTTTATTCCTCCCTAGCAAAAGAATTGGCTAAAAAAGCTGGACCCTGTGAAAACTGGGAACCAAGGCTACGGAGAGGAGATCCTAGGGATTTAGAAAAGTGTTTACGAGAAGTTGGGATTCAGTCAGGGGCATCACTATCTAGGCAAAGCTGGATAGTGTTATCAGCCTACCGGCTAGTATACGAAAGATTGAGATTAAGTGAAAGACATGGGGGCACTCCTACCCCACAGGAAGAAGGGAAATCTCAGATAGCAGAAGACCAAACTGACTCAAATGAGAACTTTTCTATTAATGTGGCTAAGAGCAACAGGAGACCAAAAAAGCCCAGAGTGCATTTCAACCCAGCCCAGAAAGAGCCGGCTGAGGCACAAAACACTACTGGGGTTCAGGATGTGCCTCACACAGAGAATAGGAGATGGTTAAATGATCAGACAAGGGCTCGACCCATACAAAGGAGGAAGACAGAAACCCGAGGTGAAGATTCAGTTACAAGGGAAATTCAGGAAGATTTCTCACCGCAAGAGGTCACAGATATTTTGAGTAGATTCAGCCAAAGAATAGGAGAACCATTGATATCTTGGATGGTAAGACTCAGTGATCAAGGGGCCGGTGGAATATCAGTAGATGGGACAGACTGCATGAGATTCATAGGTATCAGCCATGATCCTCTAGTTCAACAAGCTTTTAGGGAACATCATCAGCAAGGAGATGGTGATAGCAGGACTACTCTGTTGGCATTAGCCGCTGTGGGATGCAATAAGAGATATGCTACTGATTCTATGTGGCCCACTGAGCACAGACCCTGGTATTCACTTAGAGATTGTATCATGAGACTAAAGGAGGAGGTAATGAAGACTGCCATTATAACAGGAACTGCAGACAAATATTACAATGATCCAATGGGACTGTCTCATAGGAATTTAATAATTAGGACAGCTCCCCCTGCTTATAAACAACTAATTTTGAATTTATTGCTTGGAGAAGTAGGGAGCCGTCTTACAACAGTGATAAATAAGATTTTACAGTTATATGACTTAGGTGACTGGGGAAGGGATAGATCTCCTCGAGAGAGAAGGGTGAATAACCAGCAAACTTGGCGCCAAAGGAGAGTAACAAGGAAAGAAATGTTTACTACTTTATTGAGAGCAGGGGTAGGTTTTGAAATGATAGATGGAATTCCAACCAATGAATTATACAGAATGTATAGAGGACTTGATAACACGAGAAATAGGGAAATAAGAACTACTCCTGCAAGCCTACAAGCCACTCAGACTGAAGGTGACCTTGTGTGATTAACGGATGAAAACTTGTACATTTGGGGAAAGGCTGGGAGGACAATCTTAGTCTATATCTAGGGTGGGATCCTCTTGGCTTCCTCATTATGTTCCTTTTGAAAAGAAACATTTCCCACCTGAGTTTGGCTCTGATGTTGGATCTTTGCATAACTGAAATCTCAACCAAACTTGAGATGATTTTATTTGAAGAATTATAGTCTATACTTGTCTATTCTTTTTGTCCTTTGTTTTGGCTAACCTTGTTGCTAGTTTTGTTTCCTTCAGGCTTAAGCACCCTGCACTTTCCGGTGACTGCCTAAGCATGTAGCATTCTTGGAATTCCTGCCAGCTCGTTAAAGAAATGACCTCTGGAATGGGACTTTTTGGGGGCAGGGCCATCTCTACATCCAATTTCAGCATGAAGAAGCTATGGAAAATGAGACCTTCACCCCTCACCCCAAGATTTTGAGCCCCAATCGTTCAAGGGGGGTGGAAATGATGATAGTGTTCTGTTTACTTATTTTGTGTTATCCTTGCTGTGTTGTTTTATTGTTATGATATTATTGATCCTATGTAATGGATACAAGGATTTAGGGGTGGACATTTGAATTATTAATAATTATTTTGGGGATGATTGATTGAAGAGATTATCTTGCTGGGACCTAGGGGTGGATCGCATTTGAATCGTTAAACCAATGTTTAGGAATGTCACCAAATGATATGTTTTGCTTTATAATGAATGATATGTTTTAGTTTCCTTTGTAATTGAATCACAATGTATGTTCTAGGATACATGGCTGATTAGATTATGTATCCTATAACAAGGGGTGGAATGTAGCCATAATGGCTTTTGTTTTCTTTGAATGGCTCAGCTTGCCTCATTGAGCCTCTGGACACTGTGGCTTGCTCTTCCGGGGCAGGAGGCCCGGGGAGCATGCCGGGAGGCAGACGGCTTCCTGTGTGGGGAGTCATGGGGCTGGCTGAGGGGAGGTGTTAGCTCCAGAACCTGGTCTACCCTAGGGGGAGGAGCCAACTCAGGAACCAATCGGCCCTGGTCATTTGGGCGGAGCTTGATGATGTCAGAAACCCTATAAGAGGGGAGAGGACAGCTTGAAGATTCTTCCTCTCTTTCCTTTTCCGGTTGGAGCCAGAGGCAGTTACAACGACCGTTACAGAGGCAGTTACGACCGTTACATCGTCAGTTTCAGTTGCAGCTTCAGTTTCAGAAACAGACACAGCTGAGGCAGGAGCTGCCAGCAGCAGAGCTGATCTACGGGAGGAAGCTGAACAAAGACTTCAGTCCAGTGGGTAATCTTATTACCATCAAGGGGGAAACATGATTTTGCTTTACGCAATCATGTTTCTCTGTAGCCTCCTGGTTACTCTTTCAAGGCGTACCTATTGGGCCTGGAAGATTATGACCAACATATCAAAATGGGGCTTCTGGTTCATGGGTTGGTTACTGTGGAGCCTAAATAAATGTTTTGATTCTTCTGCCTTCTACTTTGAGAGTTTCTTCTATCCGGCGATTCCGAACCTTTCAGACATGTTTATGATCTTCTTTGAGATTATAAACTCTGCCCTCCTGATACAGAGCCTTTGTTTGGGACTTTGACCATATGTGGACAGAACAGACATGTCATCTGACAACCTTGTTAAGAAGATTGGGGGATATCTACTGAGCCATGTACCTCATTGACAATGAGGGCATCTTTTTGAGTCATCAGTTCTGATGAACTGATTACATTGGCCAATTCAGATATATTAGTAATCAATTGGTTGATGTACTTTTGTGGGAGCCATATCCTGGAGCCATAAAAAGGGGGTCAGTTGCAAAGTCAACCCTTTTGACCTTTCCTTCAATTTTAGAGCCATCCAGAGAGAACTAAGTATACCTACGAGTGAACACTGATCCTAAAGTGGTATCCATGTGTTGTCACAGGCCTCCTGGGACCAACCAATCATCTTTCCCTTAGTCCCAGAGACAACAGCAGTTGCGGCAGTGGTTGAGTCAAGTTATTGGGCTCCAAGTAACTGGCCCACTGAGTGCCTGACCCCAGCCCTGGAGAGGCAGATTCAGAAATACTTTGCTATTGTGTATGCTATCAACTGTTGTGGCCCTAAGGAGAGGGTGCCATATTTCCAAGAGGTGGGACATCTGAATCCTAGCCTCTTACACAGAGAAATAGAAATTTCTGGACAATTTTGTGTGCCTTGAGAGTTTGAGGACCCAGCCTTTGATAGGGAAGAAAGGCAGTTCTGGGGTTGGTACTGGCCAACCTCAGAGTTACCTCTCTAGCACCCTCAAGTTCAAAAGTTACACAATCTGGCCTTCTAGTCTCTTTGAGATAAGAGTATTAAATATGTGCTATCCTGTAGAGAGAGGAGCAGAAGGATTTATCCATGACATGAAGGAGAATAAAAAACTTGTGCTCAACTAATACTATGAGCTATTTGTATAACAAGGTTTGATGGCAAAAAGTCTGTCTCTCTATCAGCCTTTAATCATTTTCTTTTTAGGGAAATCTAAGTCCTTAGGGCACTTCCATAAGACTAGAGGTCTCTTAAATGAGCCCATGGATGAAAAAAGAATTCACTATAATAACAGAGATTTGTCTCCCTAGTAACTGTGAGTTCATTTCCCTTTCAAGGGGAGCATATGATATGAAGTCTATAGTATATTATATGAAGGGTAGATTTTTAGAGTGTATGATATGAAGTCTAGAATACATGATGTGAAGCTGGGGAACCGCATAAAGTGGGAGGGGTCACCAGGGAGAGAAAAGAATTCTATCAGTTACAAGTTACAGAGGGCCCTTTGCACGTTTTTGTATTTTGGGGGAGGGGGGGTTGGAGTAAAGGCTGTCCAGTACCTGATGTACCTGGTTACCTTGAATATTGATCTGTTGCATAGATCCGGGGACCTGCTTACCCACAGCCATGGAGATCTAGGTACGAGTTATATAAAGCTATATTCTAATATCCCAGAGGAAACTCAAGGCAGAGGTAAAATAATCCAAAAAGATATGATTTGGGGCAGTGGGGGCTGAACCCAAGATAGAGCTTCATGCATATAAGCTCAGAGCTTGGAAGGTGTTGTGCCACAGATTATAAGTCCAAGAGATAGTACTAGAACTTTGCTTTTCTGACTTCCAACCTATGGCTCTCTCCACTACCCCATATTACCTTTGTAATTAACTTAATTTCTTTAATGACCTCCTCTACTTTGTAGGGGAAAAAATGTAGGATAATAAAGGTGATACTGACCTTAATGGTGGGATCAAATCACCTGGTAAATATAAAATCTTATATAAATGCTTAATAAATGATAACATACTGACATTTCATCGGAAGCCTTAGAAGCCTCCAAAGACTTAAGCCAGAGCAGCAAGAGGGGGTGTTTGGAGGCACTGGGGTTATTTCTTGCCTGTGGAGTTCTACTACACAGTTAGATGTCTGATCCATAGACCAGCCTTCTTGTGAGTCTCAGGAGGTTCAGAAGCTTGCTGAAGATCAGTCAATCCATCCAAAAACTTCTTCTTTCTTTGCTGCTCTAGCCATGACCCTGTTTTCCTGAGCCCTGAGACCTGCTGTGATGGAAAACCAAACATTAAGAGCACTTTTCTGGGTAAGGAAATTGAACTGCCAATGTATAAATTATGCTGCAATCACACAGCATTCTGTGAATAAGAGGAATGCCCTCCTCAGGCTCCACAGAAATGCTTCCTGTTGTTGCTGTCACGAAATTACAGTTCCCCGTGTCTCTTGCTCTGTCTCCCGGAAGAGCCCACTGGGTCTTCCTCCTGTGTTTATAAGCTTAGCTCTTTAAATATGCATATATGGTTCCCATTGCTGGAAAGAGAGCTGCATAGTAACACTGCATGATGTGCTCTTCCCGTTCAAATGTTGTGGGGCACTTGTGTTGGGAAGCCCTGGCGTCTACCTACAAGCTGTGCTTACTGGAGTGAGACTTTAATTTGCTACAGCATGCCAGAGTATTAATAGACAATTATTTATTGCAAATCTGAACCATTTATACTGTTTACTGGCTGACACAATGTAAAATTTTGATCCAAATGTTAATGTGTCCATGACGTTGCATAATTCTGTTCCATGCCAAGGTTTTTTCTCTTCTAAATGAATCGAATTTGCAGTACAAGGAAATGGTATTTTTAATGGATGAATGATTTACAGCCTCCAACTTATAAGGCAGTTATTTGTGTAACTAAGGGAAAATTGGCTAATTGCAATAACATAGAAAATTAGAAAAATTTAGGATTACACTAGGAACAAATTCAGAGGGAGAAAATGAAAATAATTTGTAAAGTCCTAAAGGGTAACTAAATAAATCTTACTTTAGTTTTACAGAGCAATTGTATTTTGGGGGGAACAGGTACCTTTGAGGTCAAACAGACTTATAAATATTCAATTGAGTAGAACATAGATAAAAATTACCTCTTCATAAAGAACCACATGTTTAGGGAAAAGCATTTCCAATTATCCAAATGTTTACTGAAATTGCTCATACAAATGTTTTCAGCAATAGGGTGAAAACAAAAAGGCTTTATCGTTATGTTATGTTCTTGAAAAGACACCATTTTAGCCTAGCTACCTTCTCTTAGATGAGCACGTAACAGCCATGCTAAGGAAGAAGAATTTTCTAATGGAGATCTTTGAGATTTTTCAAAAACAAAACAAAATAAAATCTGATCAGCAGAGAAATCATGGTCTTTGTTTTCCAAAGTCCTTCCTTCCTCTTAGGCTATTTGTATCCATTCCTATCAGTCTACTACCTTTGCCCACAGAGAGATCGTTAAGATAAGAAGTACCACAACACAGTTCTAATTAATCTCTGAGAAGCACACTCCAGTGATCTTGGGAATTTGTCTCAAGGCCCCAAACACAAGGATTTTCAAAGTTAAGATGATTCCAATATCTTAGACCATTGGGCAGACATGTTTGGAGGCTCCAACAGTCTGTGTACATCCAAAGGTCAATTTATGATAAGGGACATTTGACCTTAAAGGAGAACCGGGAGAATGATAGTGAAAGCTTTGTTGGTTTCCTTCTGGATCCCATATAAAATGTCTCTTCTCTTCATAAGACCCTATTTCTTCCTAAGCTTTAAGCATTAATAACACTGCTTCTCTCATTCATTCTTTGTATTTATTGAATCCATCTTCCATGCCTGGCATTGTGCTAAAGAACATTTATAAGGATAAATAAAGTGTGATACCTGTCCTCAAGGGATTTGGAGTCTAGTAAAGGACACGAAACAATAAGAACAAACAGCAACAAGAATACAAGGAAGAAGGTAAGAAAAGAAAAACAAAATTGAATAGGATTTCAGAAGAGATGACTTTTTATGTATATATATATATATATATGTATATGTATATGTATATACATATATATATATACACATGGGCATATTCTTTAATTGGACAATATAATAGTTAATCTCTCAGATCAACTCTGTTGTACTTTAGGATAGTTTCCATAATTCAGTACATCATGATATTCTTCTAGACACTATTTGAGTTCTGAATTAGAAGAAGAGTCTTATATAGTTATGGCTTTCCTAACTATAAGAATGCTTTTTTGACTTTTGAAAAATACATTTTGGGGCTATCATCCTTGAGTGCCTTGAAAATTTGATTCATTTTTCCATTCTTCAATCAGGAGGCAACCCCTTTATGTTCTTTTCAAAGAGTACACTCTAAGATCATGAAGAATTTGAAAGAAATTAGAAAGTCCTCTATAAATATTATAATTTTAGGTATTGGGATATTGGCATTGAATCAGAACTTTAGTATGAGCACTATGTTTCTCAAGTTTGGCTCAAAGATATTCATTCATTCCCATCTTTTCCCAATGTATAATATAGCCCAGTCAGTCTACCATATTAGTATTTTTAAACCTAAGTTGTGGGATCTGTTGAACCTTTAAATCTACTATTATATCAAAGTCTTGTAGGAAAAAAATAATAGCTAGCATTTACATTTAAGGTTTACAAAGTGCTTATCAATATTATCTCATTTGATCCTCCCAACAACCCTGAGAGTGGGTTATTATTATTCCTACTTTACAGATGAGAAAACTGAGGCAGATAGAGGTTAAGTAACCTATCAGAGTCACACAACTAGTAAATGGCTGAGGCTGGATTTGAACTCTGGTCTTCTTAATTCCAGGTCCAGAGCTCAATCCACTGAGCCACCTAGTAGCCTCAGGAAAAAGAGTGAGTATTCATTCATTTAATTAGATCTTTAAACACTTTACCTATTTTTTTGTTTTCATACTACAGTCATTTCCAAATATAGCTTCCCCAACCAACGATCCTAACTTTGTTACAAAACCTTAAGCACAACCACTTAAACAGCAACAACTGACAGTAAATGTAGTATTCTGTATCCAATATCTTCCACCTCTCTAGAAGAATATAATCTTTGAATGTATCTACTGATACCTAATACTGATAGCATCTATTATCATTACCTGTTATCTAGGACCTACATTAGTCATTATAATTACTGAGTTCAGTTTTCTTTTAAATGAACATTTATTTTAGTATTATTCTTATTCAACTCAATTCCCATCCCATAGTCTTTTCTGGTTCTCACTGAGATTGTTATTCTTGACTCTGGATCACCTAATTGGTCTCCCAATGTCAAGTTTCTCTCTCCTCCGGTCCATCCTTCACACAACTGCCAAAATGATTTTGCCTAAAGTGCACATCTTGCCATCTCACCCTATTTGATAAAGGCATCCTTATTCAATAAACTCCAATGGTTACCTTGCCTCCGAGTTTGAATGTATACTCTGTTTGGCATATAAAGTCATTCCCTTCTCCAGCCTTATTACACACTATTCCATTTTCCACACTCAATGGTCCAGCCAAACAGGCCTTTTTACTGTTTGTCACACATTAAACACTGTGACTTTGTATTGTTTGTCCCACATGCTTGGAACATATACTCCCTCGAGTCTCTTAGAATCCCTTATTTCTTTCAAAACCCAGCTCAAGCATTACCTTACACATGAAGGCTTTCCTGATCCCTCAAGTGACTAATTCTTTAACCCTCACCCCCAAAATTACTTTGTATATCGTGTTTATATTTTGTTTGTACTTAGATAGAATATAAGATCCTTGAGAATAAAGATGGTTTCAGTTACGTGTTTGTAGCTATAGTGACTGGCACAGTGCCTATTACATAGCTGGCGTTCAATGTTTCTTGATTCTTTCCTTGGTTCTCTCCATCATTTTAATGGCAAGTCTGTGATAATATTGGCTCACCAAAACTTAAAGGAATATCAGAAAAGACTTGAAGTCCCTATGTAAATGAATAGAAACCTTATTTCTCTAAGACTTCTGAAAACAAAGAATCATAGACTTGAAATTATCTAATCTCATAGCTGGAAGGGTGATCTTAAAGGTTTCATAGTCCAGCCCTCTCATTTTACAGATGAGAAAACTGTGACCAAAAGAGGCAGAGATTTATTTATCCAAGGTCACACAGTTGGTGCTGGAGCCAAGATTAGACTCTGGGTCTCCTGACTCCCATGTCCAGCTGCCTCCTGTTGTGTGACATCATAATGTGTCACTTTCCAGGACTGGAATGTGGAATATAATAAGAAAAGGGGTAGGGGGTCAGGGAAGATCTTTCTTTGATCACCCATATGATGAACCAGAGGATCTAATAAATGGGGAAGAGAGGCAACTCTTTATAGATGGCTCACTAACATCAAAATTTTACAGTTTGACTTAGACCACTGAGATAAGATCGAAAAAAAATCATTTTTACATGCATTAAGTGCATTTATTTTATTTTCACATCCCATTTAAGAGGAGGAGATATAAAACTAGATATACAGGTTAAGAACCAGCCTCTGGTGCCTTAACAATAGAAGAATTCCTTGGGAGCCATGAAAGAATATGACACTAGTGAATATCAAGAAGAATCCTGATCTTTATATTATTGTTTCTAAACCAGAACATTTTACTTATTATTCATAATACATGTTGAAAGCAGACACCAAAATGGCTCTTTTGGAGCCTTTATGGGATCGCCCGCTAATGCACATTAACGCCAGTACACATTCTGTATTACAGATTCATAAAATGCATTTGCATAATATTGAAATTATAATCCCAAATGTGTAGTAAAAATCTTTATGAAAAATTGTTACTGCTCGTGTACTATACAGTGGCTAATTTTTAATCTTCACTATCTCAGCTACAAGGAAGGGTGTTGTGTTCTCTAGATGCAAATCTCAGGAGAGGGAGCCTAGAATCTTGTTTCTTTCTCTCCTCTTCCCCCTCCCCCATTCCCAGCCCCGATTTTTAAAGGATATTTTGGGCTGTTAAAAAATGTATCAATAATGGCGATTTGCTTTCATACTTTGAGACCTTGACTTTTGAAATCACAAAAAAACCCAGGTCCAGACATTTTCCCACATTAAACCGTTTTATCAACAAAGGACTAGAGGAAAGGAGATCGTGAGAGAAGGCCTTTCCCTGAGGAGTTGAGTCATGCTGCATGAATGAGCATAGGGTACATGGAAGTGGCTGAAGTTGCATCATTGGGACTAGCCAACAGACATCTTGATGGAGAAATGAATTGTAGGACACAATCTGAAATAAGAGGCAATGTGATAGAGTGGAACAAACATCAGCTTTGGAGGCAGAGGCAAATCGTGCTTCTATTACTGTTTGCATGGCCTTGGACAAATCAATTAATCTGGGCCTCAGTTTCCTCATCTGTAAGAGGGCTGGGATAGTTGACCTCTAAGGTACCTTATAGCTCTAAATCTATAGTCCTATGATTCTATTAATTTCTCCACTGGCTCCATTAATTTACTCTCACCTTTGCTTCCAAATGGCCCTGGAAAGAGTTTTCCCAATGAATGTCTCCATACTGGGTTTTCTTTATTGTGCCTCTTTTATGAAGAACACAGTACTAACCAGTGGAGTCATAGTTTGTGCCAACATTCACCTTGTGTAGAAGGAGAATTAATGAATCAAAAAGCATGTATTAATCACCTATTACGTGCTGGGCTAGGCACATAGGTATTTGAAGATACAAATGCCAAATACAAAACAAATAAATACATGAGTGAATGAATGAATAAAATGAATAAATAAACAAGGGACTGAATAAATGAATACATGGATGAATGAATGAACATAAATAATCCCTACCAACAAGGAGCTTATATTCTGTTAGATCAATGCAAGAATGGATTGCCTCCCATTGTATCCACTGGTCTTCTCAGAGGTATCTGGCATGCTTTCATCCTTCTCTTTCAAAAGTCCTGGGCAGACCTTTACCATTTGTATAACTTAAGTTAAAGTAAACAAAGAACCCCTCCTGGTATCAGGGCATTGTTGGGTTAAGATTGGGAGAAGGTAAACCCTGTCCCTTGCCACAATATTCATTTTTGAGGCTGACATTTATACAAAATTGCAAAGAAGGCAAAGGCTTTGTTTCATTTCTTGGCCCCTTTATCAAGAACTCTGCCCTCTGATGTTGGTCTTTGTCCCATGTTGGCATATGTCATCTAGGCCTCCTCTGTCTATGCATTTGTCTGTGCCCTTTATACAGCTAGAGTGGGCAAGAATGCCATGGCTCTGTTCTTTCAAGGTCACCAGAGGGCTGAAAGTATCACTACAAATCACAGCTGTGCCCTACTCTGGAGCAGCAGGAACTTGAAATCAGAGGATATTGTCCTCTTCTTTGGCTCAGGGCCCACCATGTCTTACTGAAAAGGTAGGAAAGGGAGAACCATGTGAGAAAAATGGCAAAAAAAGAAGTGTTCCAGAGGTCATCTAGTCTAGTGTTTCCTAAGCTCAGTGGGCCACAGAATCCTCTGAGACTAGAAACATATTGGTGGAATCCATAAATGCAAGTATCCATGGTCAAAGCTGTGGGCCACTTAGAGTAGTCAGTTGTATTAGCCAGGACTAAAGTAAGATAGAAGATAGGAATTTATGAAATAAAATGATAAGGTGCAGTTCTAAGTTATATCAGCTCTCTTATTTTTATCTTACCCCCATCAGTTTGTCTTTTACATTTTAGGAGTTGGAGCAAGGTCATATGCCTGGGAATATAGAAGTGAGGCAGAAATGGTTAGTGGTGGATAAGAGAAGAACTAGTTCTTTGTTTTTGTTTTTCCCTCCCAGGCTCTTCCTTTTTCTTTCAGATACCTTTGAGCTTGAAGTAGGAGTTTGAGTTAAAATTGATAAGGGAAGAGAGGTCTGGTACAGTCCTACTTAGATCAGAGGGCCTCTTTCTTGACTTGGGAAGAAAGGAAAATCATTATAGGTGATTCACTAACATTCCAAATTTCTCATGGAATCGCAGTTTACATTGTGCACAACATCCGGGTACCGTAAAGCTTGGTCCATTGTTCTTCAACAAGTATTTCTGGAAACTTTGGCAAATCACAAAGATGGTCTTAGATTGATCATGACATGGTGGATTTCTTCATTCTCCTTAGCAGTTTCAACAAGACAGTCAAAATACAATGATGGAGACAGGAAGAATAATGGTGGGATGTATGTGTGAGAGGGCTTCAAAGCTGGGGTGAGGAAGGGGGCAGCAGGTAGGGCAAAATAAAGGGATGAACTGGTGCTTGGCTCTTTGGATTACTGGGTGATTTCACAGTATACACACACACATAAGTATGTATGTATATGTATATATACGTGTGTGTGTATATATATATATGTTTGTATCCATATCTATCTATATGTCTATATATCTATAGATATAGATATGTATATATTGGGGTAGGCACTGGAGACTGGTATCTGGCCCAGTCATAGATTGAAAAGAGTTGAGAAACACTCATCAAAGCCGTTCTTCCCAAAATACTGCACTAGAAACTAAGATAAGGTCTCAGCTCTAGGCCCAGCAATCTCCAGGAGGCAGATTCCAAGCCTTCTTTAGTAAACCTTTCAACTTTCTCACAGCCTTTACAGTCAGGAAGTTTTTCCTTATGTCTGATATAAATCTCTCTTGCATACATACCCTTATGAAAAATGTCTTCTAACATTTCACCACTGCAAAAGAAGTTCATCTAAGAATCTCTAGCCAGGACAATATAATACCATAATTTCATGGCTAGAGTGTGCATCCTCATTTTATAGCACACATCTCCTAAATCATTTTAAAAGCTTTTATTACCACACATAATATACATACAACTGCTAGTATGTGTCCCTTGGCTTCACCTAGAATTTAGCTTTAGAGAGACATACATATGTATATACATATACATATATATATACATATATATATATGTGTTTGTATATGCTTGTATATACATGCATGTGCGCTTGTGTGTATATGTGTATGCATATATACGCATATATAAATATATATGTCTAAGAAAACTCTTGGAGGTTTTCAAATTTTCACCCTCTTGAAAACATTTGTTCTAAGCATAGAATTCTATTCCCTGATTAGATGCTGAAGGCAGTAAAGCCTTCTGAACTTCACTCCCCGCACCATGTTTGACGGAACAAGACATTGTCTCTGAAACTGGGATTCTTGTAGGTCATTCCTAAGTATGTCTTTCTTCTGCTGTCTAGAAACAATAGTTATTTTAGGAACATTTGGCATCCCAAAAATCTCAGCATTGTGCAAATTAAAACATCTGCTTACACTTTGACACCCTCATCCTTCAAAGGTTAGTTGAATTTGTGGTTGCTTTGTTCAACAACACTTCTCTTAGAGCACAAGGATGCACATTTAATTATCGGGAAGATATGTTTGACAGAGCCGTGGGGGAAAAAAATTACCCTTCATATTCAGACCAGCATTAACATTTTTATAGAATGAGATTGCTCAGGAGCTAAAGAAGGGGGGAAAAGCTCCGAGGAAAATAAATATGAATCTATTTGGTCACTGGACATCTCCAACTGATTTACAAGACATCAGCCAAAGACTCTTTGTAAAGGCTGCTGAGAACTCATCAGTTTGTCTGATCACAGACTGGCGTTTTTGATTTCTGCTGAGGTTAAAAACAGCAAAGTAAACTCTGCTTACAACAATAAATAACCGAAGGAGTTATTCTTTTCATTCAAACAGGCTTTAGATCAAGGCAGACAGCTACAACCAGGTGCATTTAGCTACATTTGTCATTGCCAGTGAATGCAAAACATGTAAAGAATCCACATGAAAAGGATCTCTTTCCAGGCTCTTATGCCCCCCTTAAATATTCATTTTTTTTTTCACATGGGAAACATAGAGCTTCAGATTCATCTTCTGGGTATTCGTTTGAAGATACTGTCCTGGACATTATCACTGATTGTCACATTGAAAGGCAACTGAAACCATAGAAAGCAAAGGTTTCTTTAGAAGCCAGGGCTTTTTCCCCCCCTTGTTTGTTTATTTATTTATGCAGATCACCAGAGCCAGGTAGCAGATCAATTGTGGATGGCCATGGACATCTCTGGATCTCAGGTCAAAGATTTGTACTCTTGCAGACCATGCAGAGATCACACATTTGAAGAGCCAGTGGTGGCAGGTGAGCTGACCTCATCACTCATCCCACCCGAATGCCCCTCCTAGTCTAGTTATGGCATCTTCTGATGTCATGTCAGTCACCAAAAGACTTCCATCTTTGACCTAGGAGGAGGCGTCAGCTAAAGGGGATGCATAGGAAATATTACACAAGTTTGGTGGAGAAGTAGCTGCCAGGTGAAAAACAATTCCATTTTAGATATGTGCAGCAGGGTAGGTAACATTTGCAAAACATATCAAGTTTTCTTTGTTAAATTTTCTTATGTAGTTAGATGTGAATTAAAGTGAGAGTGTGAAGGAGGAAGAGGGAAAGGGGGGAAGGGGATAAGTGGAAAAGGGACTGAGAGAGAGAGAGGGAGAGAGAGAATTTGCAAAGCTATGTCATATCTAATTTGTGGCCCAGTTGAGATACCCATTAGGGACTAGATCCAGACAAGCTGAGTGGTACAAGATTTATATTCCTTATTTTTAGTAAAAAATTCTGAAATCTCAATTTTAGGATCTTGTAAATTTCCACAAAGAATAACTTAACAATTTAAAGAAAACAATAGCGAACAAATGTCAGGTTGATGAGGGACAGAGGTAAAGCTGGGCTCAAGATGAGTGATGAAGCTCATAATGATGTGTGTAGCTTTATATATTAAGCCATTTCACAGCAGTACTTTTCCAGATGTGATACAATACATTTATTTTTTTGTACTCCTCTGAACTGAAATAATACAAATGAGACACTAAAAAAAGGATATCATTCCTTGCAGAAGTAGGAGAAGAATTTAGAAGCCCTATTCTACAAGTTAACAGCTGTGCCTCCACATTGGCAGAGCCCGATTGTTTCTAGGCTGTCAGGCAGCAAACCAGCAACCTATGTTGGGTCGGGACGGTGCTGTTGCTGCCGTACGTGCAAATTCTGCATGTATAGTTAAGGGCTACTTTATTTCAGGCAAAAATAAATAGCTGGCAGTAAGAAGTCTGTCTCCACTGAAAGCATGTTGTAGGACTGAATATAGCCACTGCAGTCATGCAATAAAATGAGATGAGCTTAAAACTACCAGATGGTACCCTGTACAGTGCCTGGAATAAAGTGGAGAATTAGGGTGCCCTAAGGTGTGCACGGGGAAGGCAATTACATGAAATAAATGGGCCTCAGGCCTAGATGATGCTCAAGTATGCTACACAGGAGACAGATAGTACATCTGGTGAACAGATTTTATCACACACTGGAAAGCTATAAAGCATGCCGTTGAATTTCGGATCTTCAGTCTCACAATGACATTTTACCTGTGTTGGTATTCGGTGCTGTTTATTTTAAAAGGTGCTGTAATCTCAATGATGTGTTTTAAAAGCCTCCTTCACGTTGTTTTCTGCTATGTCCCATTTTGGGGGACAGATTAACACAATGAGATGCTGCATCTCCTGAACAAAAGCATCAACTATCCAGGCTGCACTCTTAGATCATGTTTTTATTTCATTTATCTCATTGCTGATGTGATTTTAGTAATATGATTATGTTTGTCAGCACTCCATGTTTGGGAAAATGCCAATATGTTTTTTAATGCTAGTTCCCACAGCTCCATCTCACTGTCCTCCTTTTAAAAAATGTTTCAAGGGGAAAAAAAATGTTTGGGAGTGGAAGCTTGTATATAAAATCTAGCATGGAGAAAGAATGTAGTTTAATTTTTTTTTTTATTATTCACCAATGCAAACCTGCTTTCTGATGGGAAATAATATGATTCTTTTCTATTGTTAAAAAAAAAAGAGCATGGGACCATAACATTCATTATTGTTTTAAGAGTTACCATAATAAAATCCTTTCAGTACTTAAAGATAGTTTTAGTGTCCCTCCTAGGATATTCATTCTAGCTTTGATAATTGGGTAATTGTGTCCCCTCCCCCACCAATAAATATTTTCACCCAATTAAGTTTAAAGCTATAATAAATTTTAAAGAATTATAGGCTAAAAATTCATACCCTAGAACCAGGATGAAGTATGAATATTTATCTGAAGCCCACCAAGCAATATAGTGTGTCTAGATACACACAAGTATATACCCCCTGCATCTTTCTTACTCCCTGAAGGTACTTGCCATGGCTGAGGCTGCAGCTGCGGCTGCTGTTCCTGTGGCTGCTGACATTTTTGCTACCTGTGTACTGACTAAGACTGTTGGAAGGCATGGCGTCTGTCCAGTGCTAGAAGCAGATGAAAGTCACCACATCCCTCTGGCTTCTGAGGCTGCTCTTTGCAGAGTTAATCATTCTTTATGATTATCATTTCTTGCCCCTTGCTCTGTTTTGTGGAGAATAAAGCAGGACCCCTCAGACTACTGCAGTTCTGTCGAATTTGTCCCAGGCTATTGTTTTCCACTGTCTTTGCTTTAAGTCAGGCTTTCTCCCACTGTTTCTTATGTCCCTTCAAAAAGGTTTATGAGATGACAAATCTTAGAGCTAGAACATTCCTTAGAGATCTTCTAGTCCTACTCCTGTCCCTCATTTTACAAATTAGGAAATCATTCTAGCAAGGACTTTCCCAAGGTCACAACTGAGATTTGAACCCAGGTCTTTCTTTCTTTTTTAAAAAATATTTATTTATTTTTAGTTTTCAACATTCATTTTTATAAGATTTTGAGTTCTAAATTTTCTCCTCCTCCTTCCCCTCCCCCATCCCCAAGATAGCATGCAATCTGATATAGGCTATACATGTACAATCATATTAAACCTATTTCCACATTAGTCATGTTGTAAAGAAGAATCAGAACCAAAGAGGAAAACCGCAAGAGAGAAAAAAAGAGAAATAGTACACTTCGCTTTGCTTTCAGACTCCATCGTTCATTCCCTTTTCCATCATGAGTATCTTGGATCATTTCAACGTCGGTCATCACGCGATGTGGCTGTTACTGCGTACAATATTCTCCTGTGGACCGGGTCTTTCTTCGAACTCCAAATCCAGCGTGAACTCTTCCTGAATTTCGTCCTGTTCCCTAAATTTGCCATTCCATTGCAGAATTAATAACCCATGCTTGGAATGCACTGCCTTCTCTTTTCTGCCTCTCAGGATCCTTATGGTCTTCAAGGCTCTGGGTTCAGGTACCATTTTCTCTGAGAAGTCTACCAGAGTTCTGTCTCCCTAACCCACGGCTCTTAATGTTCTCTCCCTTTCTAAGTTCCCTTGCATTTACTTCTCTGCACTTAATATTTTTCAGAGCATATAAACACTTTGAGGATGGAGACTTGTTTGTTCTTGTATCCCAGGAGGCAGCAGAGTGCTTTGGACATAGTGGGCATTTGCAAGTCTTTTTTGAATTGAATTGAACTACTTCTCTGCTCCTTACCTATATTTCCTGTACTCCTCCCCACCTCTGTCACTAGCCTGCTCTGATCCCAATCACTCCCATCTCCTGGATGAGCCTAGCATTGATTTTAACACATCCTCTGTGTTATAATCTGCTTCCTAGAAGGGAAAAAGTAGACCAAGACATTAAAACATGAAGTACATGATTAAGGCATGTGGAAAAAGAGAGTAAGCCACAAAAGAAATTCCAAAAGCTCAGAGTTCAACGTCCAGCTTTTTTAAGACTTAGTAACTCTCCCATTCTCTCAGAAACTGACAACAACAATAATGATAATAATAAATAGTTAGCATTTATACAGTGTTTACTATGTACCAGGCGCTGTGCTAACCACTTTACAACTATTACCTCCTTTGATCCTCATGAGAAATCTTAGAGGTGGGTGCTATTATTATCCCCATTTTACAGATGAGGAAACTGAGGCAAACATAGGTTAAGTGAATTGGCTAGAACTGCCAGAAAGTATCTGAAGCTAGATGTCAACTCAGGTCTTCCTGACTCTGGGTCTGGCCAGCTAGTGATTGTAAATTTCAGGAGAGCTCAAAATCCAGACTTTCTATAGAATTTAGAATGGAGGTCCACAATCATGTTAGTCCTGAAATCTTTTAGTAGGGTCAAAAATGCCTGATGGGAATGATGTTTCATTAAAGGGTAAAGAAAACAAAGTGATGATGAGAGAAGAAGAAGAAGAAGAAGAAGAAGAAGAAGAAGAAGAAGAAGAAGAAGAAGAAGAAGAAGAAGAAGAAGAAGAAAGAAGGACGGAAGGAAAGAAAGAGAGAAAGAAAGAAAGAAAGAAAGAAAGAAAGAAAGAAAGAAAGAAAGAAAGAAAAGAAGGAAGGAAGGGAGGGAGGGAGGAAGGAAGGAAGGAAGAAAGAAAGGAAAGAAAGAAGGAAAGAAAGAAAGAAAGGAAGGAAGGAAGAAAGAAAGGAAAAAAGAAAGAGATGAATGAGGAAAGTTAAGGGAATGGGAGGGAAGGAATAAAAGGGAGAGAGAAGGAGCAGGAAAAGAGAGACTAAGGAGGTACACTGAATGGGTCCCGGTAGCAGAGCAGCAATAACAAAGGTACCTGTGTGATAAGTTGCTTAGCCTTAGATTTTGGGTTGTCTTTAAGTGAAGCTGAGATGGTCCTAGGATCAGAAATGTGAGGATAGAAGGGACCTGAAAGCCTGTCTAGTCTAATCCACTCATTTTATGGCTGAGGAAACTGAGGTCCAGACATATTAAGTGACTTGCCTTTGGTTACACAGATAGTGAGTAACTTAACTGGAATTTGAACCTTGGTCCTCCTACTCTTTAATCTAGTATATATTCTATTTCTTCATGCTGCTTACCACTTTACTACTTCTCCTTTCTCCTTACTCTTAACATTTTACACACTTTGACCCATTCGCCTTCCAGCCCTTTTCACAATGTCATCACACATGTCTCTCCTTCACACACATGGCAAGCCAATCAAATTGGACTTCTCACTATTCTTCCCAGCATGAAACTCTCCATACCTCCAGGCTGTCCTCAGGCCTGAAATGCACTCCCTCATCATCTTCATCTCTGAGATTCCCTCATTCCCTTCAAGAAACAGCTCAGTTGTCACCTTCTACTTGAAGCTCTCCTGCTGCACCCAGCTGCCAAAACATCCCATGCTCTCCCTGCCTAAAATCCTTGTGTTTGTTTCATATAATATTCTGTATGTGCAAATATATGCATGTGTTATTTCCATTGATAAAACGTAAACTCCTTGAGGGCAGGAACCATTTCATTTTTGTTGTTGTAACCCCAATTCTGGAGAATCAAGATGGCATAATAGATAGAAGGCTAGCCTGAGAGCCAGAAAGATCTGGGTTCAATGATCACCTTTGATACATACTGGCAGTGAGACCATGAACAAATCACTCAACCTCTAATGCTGTGGGCAACTCTTTAAGACTATAACATTGCCTTTGTCTTGTGATTTTAGTGACTAAATAAAGATCAAGTGAATGGGAAAAAATGGCACTTGAAATTATAGTGTCATGGAGCCACCTGCACATACTTATTGACAGGCATACAATTGCCACTGATTTTACTCACTCCCTGAGCTCTGGGTCCATTCTATTTCTCCTTGAGAAGACTATTGAGAATTTATCAATCTGCCATTCAAATATACATAATCTTATCTAGCATTCTCATCACTGCTCCCACTTACTGGTATCAGTTCAGGAAGAAGTCACTAGAATTCAGATTCCCACATACACAATCTTAATCCAGGGTTTAGGATAGGATTAGGATTCTAGCTTCTACCACAATAGGTCCCTGCCCAAGCTCCACTTAATGGCTGTATTTTGGGCCCTCCTGGCTTAGAAAGAATATCAATGGTAACTGTTTCTCTTTGGAATTGCAACCCTGAGTGTTTTCCCCTCCCAGTTTGATTTTTTTTTCTTTTTTTCTAATTAAAGGGGCCATCCCTTGACTCACTTCTTAAAAAGGCCTATTCACTGAATGGGCCTTACCTCACTCTAAGTGAGTACATGAAAAGGCCTTAGCCTTAAAGGGCCAGGGTCTCCAATTGCATCCTGGGCCATCTCCAGTCATCCTGGTAAATATCTGGTCACTGCACCCAGATGGCTCTGGAGGAGAAAGTGAGGCTGGTGACCTTGCACAGCCCTCCCTTACTCAAATCTAAGTCAACTGCAAGTCAAGTCATCATTTCCCAGATGCCACGGTCTTCTTCGAAAACAAAGGACAAACACAACAACAAGTGCTCACTGTTCCCAAAGGCAGAATCACCAGTGTGCCTCCAAGCTTCCCAAATCTCTCCCTGTTAGGGGTATTTCCCCATTTCTATATTCGCCTGATCCTTCCCCCTGATCTATTCCAGCCCCTCCAGATTCACTCCTCCAGACTCTGCACCTACTCACAGACCAGGAGATAGTAAGCAGTTGTGAGCAATGTTACTGCTGCCTCTTAGGCACAACTGGTTGCTTCTGCAGGCCATATTTTTAAACTCTAACCCAATGACTCATACACATAGCCAGCTAGAGGGGACCTTAGCATTCCCCTATCTCAATCTTCTCATTTTTGAGATAGGTGTGGTGAGTTGATCAAAGTCATACAGGTAGTGAGTGGAAGATCAAGGATACAAGTGTAAGAAATGGGAGGAGGAGTTTTGTTTCCACAGAACTAAAGGTATGCTTCCCCGCCCTCCCCGACCCCAGCTTTAGCAGAGACCAGACCTCAAGGTTGGTCAGGTGAGGTCAGAGGCTTGTACGCATGTGCATACTTTTTGAGAAGGCAGTCTAGGGAATCAGAGAGACCAAACCCACTTGAACCAGTTCAGGCTTATCTAGGGTCTGGTCTTGGTCAAGAATCCAGGCCTACTGATTTGCATAATTTGCATATGTTAAAGAGGGAAAGTAGGGGAAGTAAAAGAATATAGTTTAATCCTAAACTAAGACAAGGAAAATCTAATTAACTTCACTTTTGCTTCCGTATCCTTATTATCCTATTTATATAAACTGTATAACCTAGGAAAACTATGTAAAAAAACAAAAACTATAAACTAACCATAACTCTAGCAGGAGTGGAGGGAAAAGTTACCCCTGCTCCTGCAGCTGTATTAGTGTAAGTGTTCCTGTGAGCACTACACTTGTTCTCTCAAGGAGCGTAATAAAATGCCTTCCTCTGCCCACTCTGGTCTTGAGTTCTTTGGGTGAGAATGGGCAAATCACATGGATCTTCCTAAGGTCAAGTGAAGGGAAGCAATAGGCAGTGGAAGCTCGCTGGGCTTACTCCTGGATCTTGTCTTAGGAGCCTTGTGATCTTACTGCTGTCCTAAGGGGCCATCACTTGGATCCTCCTTAGGGTCTGATCCCTAGGAGGCCCTGTGATCCCCACAGATTAAGGGGTGGCTACCACTTGGTCTTCCTCTGGGAGTTCTGTGGTCTGTACAGCCTTCCCTAGGGATTATCACAGGGTTCTTCCTCAGGACTTTGGCCCTGCTCAGGAAGTCCAATGATCCCCAAAGCTGCATGTTCTCACAATTTGGGGAAGTCCAGTGATCCCCAAAACCACGTTTCTCACACAAGGATACAAGTATCTCCTGTTTGAGTCCCTTTTCTCCTATACCATGTGCAGAACTGATTAGGCTTATGACAGTACCAATTCACGGTTTGCTCATTCCCAGAAGTAACATAATCAGACTTCATTTACTTGGAATTTGGGAAATAAATTATTGAAGGAAAGAATCCGATTAGCCAATCCAAGGCAAGGAATAAGAATTTAAGACAAGGCACCATAACCTTAGTTGTGCCTGTACACAGCTTTACATTTAGTTATTCTTCTTCAGTTGTTTTTCAGGAGGGTCCAAGTCTTCATGACCCCATTTGGGGTTTTCTTGACAGAGATACTGGAGTGAAAAAACAATTTCTTGCAGGGCATTATGTGAATTTCTTCAAGTTTTATTTTAAATTATATTTCACTTAGCAGGCAACTAATTGCTGTTCGCTTCAGGCTGGTATGAAACATCTGCCCCAAGGGAAGGATGAGTGGAGGAAGGAATAGGACCAGGTCCAGGAGAATTTCCAGGACAGATTTTCAGGCAGAAAGGGGGGTGGAAGGATATGGACATGAAGGGGAAGCTTTTATGGTGGCATATGGGGGAGTGTAAGGGAGACCAGGAAGCAGGGGGCTTCCCAGCTTATTGTACTAGATAAAATGTGTATAAGCTCCTGCACTTGTGACTGAGTTTACAGATGGATAGTGGGTACAGATTAGTTCTGTGTGGAAGAAGGTTGAAATGGGTGAGACGCAAAGAGGTTATACTGAGGACATTGTATGATATTTACAGCTCTGACTGGGCAACCCTCGGGGTGCTGAGAAGAAAGAGAATCTTGGGAAAGGAGGGTATTCAAATGGTAAAGCAGGGAAGAATTTTTTAGATAGGACTCATTTTCCTGCTAATATCATATTGATTACTATTTATATTTATAGAAAGCACTGTATGGTTACCAACATTATCTCATTTGACCCTTTCTACAACCCAATGAGATAGCTAATACATCCATTATTTTTCTCTGCATTTTATGGATGAGGAAATGAAGGTCCTGAGAACTGGAGTGACTTACCCAAGGTCATATAGCTAGTAAGTGGTAGAACTGGGACTAAAATCCAGGTAAATTTTTTTCTGAGTTTGGTACCCTTTTCACTACAATGTTACTATTGTCTTTCATTGAAGCCAGTTCTCCTTGGGAAAAGAACCTTCAGGCTATACAAGACAGTGACAGTGGAAACAGATCTCAGTTGGTTGGAAGGCACCTTCTTTAAAGATAGTACATTTTTGTGTGTCTTCTAACTATTTCTGAGGCACCATTGGTACATAGTTCTTATATATGGCCTGAATGACTGAATCATTAGGAAAAAGAAATAATCACATGGTGACTTGTGTGGGAGTCCTAAGGTTGATGTGTAATTCAGATGTTAGTAAAGACTGGGGAGGAGTCAGATGGCATCATAAATTATAGTATCAACTATATGGGGATGTGTGTTATAAGAAGGTCTTGGAGGCATATGTATGTTTCTAGCATGAGATGTATTTGTCTTTCTGTGTACATTCCTGTTTGGAGGGCAAATTTCAGTTACCTAGGACATCTGGGGGCTGATCTCTGAGATACTGAACATTCCATTTGAGAGATGAAGGTCCAAAGGTCTAGAGTCTCAATGTATGGATGAGGGATGATGACAAATAACTAAGGATCTCACTTTCAACAGGTATGAAGACAGGAAGAAATCTGTAGTAACCTATACAGATTATGTTCTATTTCTGTTTCTATCATAGCTCTGACCTCAAAAGGCAGACTGGTCTTTTTCTTACCATAGGAGGTAAAGGAATTTAATGAGTGTTTTTCTATGTTCCAGGTTATTAGAAAGAATAAAATGCCCCTTAAAAAAAAAACCAGGAGAAAGACTTCCACGTAACAAAGAAGATAAAGGATCTGATGCGGCAAAAGAGAAAGTCGACCTGTATGAAAAAGTTGAAGGGTGGAATAATGTGATGAGGAAGAAAAATGGACGCTGGACCATTGAACGCTAGGTGTGAGTAACAAATTTTGTTTTATTTGTGTTCTAAACTTAAACATCAAATAAAGGAACATCTCCATATGCATTTTAAGACAGAAGATTGTACTGGAAATTGAAAAATCTCTATTACTCAGAATTTGCTTTTCTCTTAAAGTATTCAGCATGTAATTGTCAATGCTGTCCTGCTTCTCCATAATTCCTTTGGGCCTGAGGCTCTTCCCAGGAAGAAAGAGTTGTTGCCCTCGGGGCAGAAGCAGTTGCTTGTTCTCCAAAGAATAATGATGGAGACCAACAGGTGACTGTGATTAGAGATCATTCAGTAGGTGTCAGAGGAAGAGGAAGCAAGTACAGATGGCTGGTGATTCCTTGCTGGGTGATACTAAAGCATCTCTTTGTTAACCTAGTAACAATAGATGTCTATTGTCTGTCCTTTTGGGCAATGGATAGTTAGAAGTTGATTCTCAAGGTAAGTGGAGAGAACCTAGTTGCCCTTCATGAATCCAAATCACTTGAACCACAAGAAATATATTCTAGGGCAAGGGTTGGCATGTAGGTCAAATCCAGCCTACCACCTGTTTTAGTATAGCCTGTGAGCTAAAAATGTATTTTATGTTTTAAAATAAAGTTGGTGGGCCAGAATTGACCCTTTGGCCACAGTTTGCTGATCCCTGTTAACTGAAAGAACAAATTCATGCCACTGCTGAGCCATTGTCAATGATCTCTAAAAGACTGGTGAATATGAAGGATACTGCAGAACTGAAGGAGTGACTCTGAAAACTAGAGGCCAGTGAACTTGACTTTGATTTCTCAAAACATTCTAGGCTGCATTATTCAAGAAATGGTACATGTCCCTATAGAAAAATAAGTTGTGATCGTGAAGAACCCTCATTTTTTCTTCAAGAACAGGTCATGTTGGACAAACCTCATTTCCTTTTTTGACAGTGTCACCAAATTGGTAGATTAAAAGAATATAGTTTATGTAGATATTAGCAAGCAAAGCATTCAATAAAATCTCTCATTTAATTCTTGTGAAGAAGAGAGAGATGTGGGCTAGATGATAATAGAGTTAGGTGAACTCTCAAGTGGTCACACAGTCCAAAGAGTTGTACCAATGATTAGCCATCAATGGATTCATGTCAGCTTGTAAAGAGGTCTCTAGTGGAATGCTCTGGGACTCTATGCTTGGCCCTGTTCACTTTAACGTTTTTGTCCATGACTTGGATAACGTTAGAGATGGCCCACAAATCAAATTGGCTGGTGACAGGACACTGGAAGGGGCAGTAGACACATTGGATGATGATATCAGGATACAGCAATATCTTGACAGTTTAGAACATTCGTCCAGACCCAATAATAAATGAAATTGAATAGGGAAAAATATACCATTTATATTTAGGTTAAAACATTTAACTTCATAAGTATAAAATTGTAGATCCATGATTAGAGACCAGCCTATTAGGACTAGGGAAATGTGGAGACAGGGAGAACCCATATAAAGTAAAAATTAGGTAAAATTACTGACAATAAATATCCAGTAGGTTTCTGAGCAGTATCTACACCCTCAAATTTGAAAGAAAGTGGATTGGTACAGAAGAGCTTCAGACATTAGAGGCTCTGCTAGAGTAACCAGGAAATTAGTTCATGGCATGTTTTAGTTTATCCACAAGGGTAACAGAGTAGCCGATCTATCAAATCGGACAACTAACAGGTGTACAATGTGGGAGCAGTCAAGCCAGACTCTATACGTGCTTCTTTACCAATGCTACAACCTTGGTAATAAGATGTGCAAACTGGGAAGCTACAATCAATATCGACCCTGATCCAAGTGATTTTTAGAGGAAGCACAGTGGACTTGGATTCTGGAAGACCAGGGTTCAAATCCCATCTGTGACACTGATGAGCCATGTCATTTAGCTTTTCTTAGTTTCAATTTCCTCAACTGGAAAATGAGGAAAATGGTAACACTTATTTTCAGAGGGTTGTTATGAGGTTCAACTGAGATTACACATATGTAGCGCTTTATAAACCTCTAAGAGTCGTAGAAATTCTTGTCTCAGAAACTAGGATCTTAGGATACTAGTTTAAGAAGAGGGAATCTCCACAATTTATAGATGAGGACATGAAGGCCCAATGAGAGGAAGTGATTTAGAATCACCAATTTAGAGCTGAAAGGAACCTTAGGGAGCATATAATCCAAAGCCTTCCTTTTACAGATGAGTAAATAGAGGCATGTGAAGCAACTGACCTGGGATTTAAGACAATGTCATCTGACTCCAAAACTAGCATTTTCCCCACCATTACCACACTGTCCCCCCTAGAAATATAAAAGGATATAAGAAAGAATATAAGCAAAAGCTTAAAGCTAGAAACTTCATTGAAGGATGCAGGGATATGAGGAACATGATAAAGTTGGAAATACTAGACAAGAAATCACCAAGCTAGGTGGAACAGTGGATAAAGTTCAGGGCGTGGAGTCAGGAAGACTCATTGCCCTGAGTTTAAATCCAGCCTCAGACACTTCCTAGCTGTGTGACCCTGGGCATATCATTTAACCCTGTTTGCCTCAGCTTCCTCATGTGTTAAATGATCTAGAGAAGAAAATGGCAAATCACTCCAGCATCTTTGCTAAGAAAATCCCAAATGGGGTCACAAAGAGTCAGACACAGTTGAAAATGACTTAATAACACAAAAGACTAGAAATCAGAAGAACAAGGTCCTAGTCTAGGTTGATCTCGTAGAAAATTCACTTAACCTCCTTAGCTATAAAATGAAGAGTGAGTTCCAGATAAGGCCTCTTCCAGCAAGAGAATTCTAGGAAACCTCTATGACTGGAAACTACATGTAGATATGTAGAACTACATATCCCTATTCTTACATTTTCATCATACCAAGTGCTTCCACTTCCTTATCACCTACTCTCTACTTGTTACTATAATCTGACTTTTGTCCCTTTCATGCTACGCCATGCTTAAAAGTCCCTGATGAGTTCCTAGTTAACCAAATGCAATGATCTTTTTGTAGCACAGGTAGGATCAGGACTTAATCTCCCAAACCACACCCACCCTGGTAATTCAGATGCCCAGAGCTTGGTTGCTGTTTCCTCTCTGGGCTGTAGGTTAACTATGTACGAGTGTTCGGAAATGGTGTATTTTCCTAAAACTGTAACTCATGAGCACCCATCAGCATGTTTCCTCAAATGCTTTTAGTAAAGGGTATTTAATAAGGCCATATGAGTTGGTACAAAATATCCCCCCAAAAGTCTGTGATACTACCTCCAACTACAGAGTTCAGGGAAAGCAGACTCAAGCTTAGAGAAAATGTAATAAGGAGGTTACATGAAGTCCTTTCCTCCATTCATGAAATTCCCTATAGGCATTGTACAGGGTGTTCCTAAAGTCTGGACACATGGGCAAAAATAGGTATTTTCAAGAAATGAAATTTTTATTTAATTGGAATATTAACAAATAATATCTTCAACATGATTTCCATCATTTGTGATGCAAAGGTTGATGCTCTTTGCAAAATTCAGGTGAACTCGATGCAATAACTCCACGTTGCCGTCAATTGCCTATGTGTCCAGACTTCAGGAACACCCTGTATAATGTCTCTCCTGGGCTCCTTATAGAGGCTTGAAGCCACTTTTTGTCAGTATGCCTAGGTTTGTCTTCAGCTCCTGATGGGGACACTACCACCAGTTTTTGCTGCTTTGGGGACACTGCAAAAAGTCCAAATCCTTACACCTTCCAAATTTCATAATGTCCTTCTCTGGCCCAAAGAGATGCAGAGGTGACCCTCCGAGGTTTACCTGAGGTTGAGGTGCTCTGCTTCCTGCCCCACCTCCACCAGCATTTCCTTCTCCAGGACTTGGCTGGAGGCTTCCACCACTCAGCTACTAGACACTGGAGTCCCCTCATTCCAAATAGATCTGCTATTTTATAAAAAAACTCACATGGCACAACTGAGACTCTCAACAAATCTGAACAGAATTCCTGTTAAAAGGTCACTCTGGTTCATCCAATGGATTTCAAGGATTTCTATGTTGATGAAGACTTTTTGGACTGTCTAAAGCCTTTGATTAATTAATATGTAGTCCTTGTTCACATAGCGCTCACACCTCTGATTGATCTCACTTGACAAAGGTATCAGGCTGTAGTCTTCTGTCACTTGCTTTAAATGAAGTGGGGATAATTGATCAGTTGACTCAATCAATCTCACCTTGCACTTTGCTCAGACTTCAGTTCACCATTGACTTCTCTGAAGCAGTTCACATTGCTCTACCTTCTCTACCTTTCCTTGGCTTCCATGATGCCTCACAATTGCAACCCTCTGGCGCATGCCTTTCTGCTTCCTTGCCAACTGATCTCTAAGGTCTCTTCTAAATAGAAAACACATAATCCTTTGATCCTATGTTCTTATGAGTCTCTTTCTCCTCCCACCCCTCTAAGAATAGGCATCCTCCAAGGTCGTCTTTGGATTCTCTGTCTTTGTCTTCCTTTAGGGAGATTGTCATTTTCATGGTTTCAGTGATCACTTACACGTGGATGACTTCCTAGGAACACAGGTAGTGCGACAGATAGTGTGCTGGGCCTGGAGTCAGAAGACCTGAATTAAAACATGGCCCGAGACATGTGCTAAATGTGTGAACCAGGACAAGTCACTTAACCTCTGTCTGCATCAGTTTCCTCAACTGTTAAAATTGGGCTAATAGCAGCACTTCCAGAGTTGTTATGAGATTCAAATGAGATATTTGCAACGTGCTCACCATGGTGCCCAGCACATAGCTGGTGCTAAATAAACGCTAGCTATTATTATCATCATTGATATGATGATGATGATGATAATTCTTCACCCTTGACCTGTCTCCTAAGCTCTAGTCCACACTTCTAACAACCAATTGGACATTATTCATGTGAATGTCCAATCATTATTAATAACCTCCAAATTGAATTACATCCAGGTAAACTCCAAGTTAATATGCCTCATCTCCTAGGGTGCATTCCATCCCTGAGGGAGAAGGAATGGGGAAGAGATTGATCTACAGATATGTAGAGATGAAGGGTTAAGAAATTAGGTTATTCATGGGATTTTGCAGGTTGGGGAACTCAATGCCTCCCACAGAGAAGCAAAAAGAGTTTGAAGTCCTAGATAGTGAATTTTAAATAGAGCTAGGATTCGGTATTGTCTATATATAAATCTTCTGGAGTTTCAACATGAAGTACACATTTGAGCCAACAGACAGCAATGGCTCTTTAAGATCAGTAATAGTCTATCATGGCCCAGTGAATTTATAGATTTACGGAGTCCTCAGATAATCTGGATCTTGTGCAAGCATGATAAAAGTCCTCTGAAATTTTTCTTCAAATAAATTAGTGCTTAGCTAGCTGTGTTTCTTAAATTAAGTGACTCAGCCATTGTTAGCTTGTTGTTAGAAAATACCCAAGGGCCCTAGTCCACATTTTGTAGTGATACACTGCAGAATTTCTGCTGGAAGAACAAAGCTGTTGGGGGTTTGTAGGAAATCACTAGCTTCTATTTTTGTTTGGCACGTTGCTAACTTAAGAAGTGTGCTTCTGAGTATAATACGTTTTATGGAAGACTTTTCTCAGGTCAAGTCTCCAGTGCCAAATGGGTGGAGAGAACAAAATATTTATGTTTCAAAAACAAACAAATTTGGAGCATAGGTTAGAATTTTGGGCAACAGAGCAGATCACTAGGTTATCAACTAAACCCAGTTAGAGGCAAGCTATTGGGGCGCCACCAAAACCCTGTAAAAAGGTTATGTCACTGGCTGGACCTAATGATTAGGAATCGAGAGGGGAGACCAGATCTAAGCCTGGGCAACTTAACAAGGTTAAAAAGTGGGGAAGGGGCAGCTAGGTGTCGCAATGGGCAGTGTCAGGCCCGGAGTCAGGAAGAGTCATCTTCCCGAGTTCACATCCGGCCTCAGACACTTAACTACCTGTGTGACCCTGAGCAAGTCATTTAACCCTGTTTGCCTCAGTTTCTTCATTTGTAAAAGGAAATGGGGAAGGAAGTGGCGAAACACTTCGGTATCTTTGCCAATACTGCCCCAAATGGGGTGACTATGAATTGGAAACCACCGAAACAACTCAATAGCAACAAAAGAAACAGAAGAATTTTGGCACGGTGGGCAGGGTCAGGGGAGATGGACTGGGCAAAAGGACAGTCACGTGGCAGATGCTCGGGGACGGGACGCTCCCACGAGCGGCGGAAGTGGGCGGCCCGTCCGGAGAGGCGGGATTTAGTGGCGCCTCCTATGCCTCACTTCCGGTTCGTCATTAAGGCGGGCACTGTTGCTTGGCTGCAGTCAAAAGTGGCTTTGTAGAGGGATCGGCTGCGTTCTTGGAGATCCCGGGCCCAGGATGACCCGCCATGGGAAGAACTGCACCGCAGGCGCCGTGTACACCTACCACGAGAAGAAAAAAGACACCGCGGCCTCGGGCTATGGGACCCAGACCGTGCGCCTGAGTCGGGATGCCATCAAGGACTTCGACTGCTGCTGCCTGTCGCTGCAACCCTGCCGTGACCCCGTCGTGACCTCCGACGGCTTCCTGTACGAGCGCGCCGCGATCCTCGAGTACATCCTGCACCGGAAGCGGGAGATGGCCCGGCAGGCCAAGGCCTACGAGAAGCAGCGCGGGGCCCAGCAGGAGGAGCGGCGCCAACTGGGCCGCGCGGCCGCCCAGGACCAGCTCCGGCGCTTCTTGGAGAAGGAGGCGGCCATCGTGAGCCGTCCCCTCGACCCCTTCATCCCGCGAGCAGGGGCCGATCCAGCCCCCAGAGCCGAGGACGGACAACCGGAGAAGGCCGAGGAGCTGCCCAGTTTCTGGATCCCGTCCCTGACCCCCGAAGCCAAGGCGGACAAGTTGGAGAAGCCGTCGCGAGTCGTGAGGTGTCCTATGTCCGGGAAACCTTTGCGCATGTCGGAGCTCACGGCCGTCCACTTCACGCCCGCGGACGGCGCCGCGGACAGAGCGGGGAGGGAGCGCTACGTGTGCGCGGTCACCCGGGATGGCCTGAGCAACGCCACGCCGTGCGCTGTCCTGCGGCCGTCAGGGGCCGTGGTGACCGTGAAGTGCGTGGAGCGTCTGATCCGTAGGGACATGGTGGACCCGGTCAGCGGGGCCCCACTCACCGACAAGGACATCATCCTGCTCCAGAGGGGCGGCACGGGCTTTGCAGCTTCCGGGGTGCAGCTGGAGGCAAAGAAGGCCTTCCCTGCCATGCAGGCCTGAAGGGGCCCGGCGGGGGATGGGGAGGATGGGACTGATCCTGCACAGAGCAAATGATAATAAATGTATTGGCCTCTGAATAAAAAAAAGTGGAGACCACTGCTTGGGGTTTTTATTATAGGGTCAGATATCTCCCTTGACTGGCTTTCGAGAATAGTTGATCAGATGAGGCTCTTAGATCTGAAATGTGCCGTGGAATTCAGGACTATAAAATGAAACAGACCTACAAAAGCTGCCTCTCCACAGGTGCGTCTAGAAACACATCACCCGAGAATTCTTGCCATTCACCAGGCAGTCCAAGATGGTCCAAGAGGTCCTGCTACAGCTTCAACACGGCCATCTCACGGACCAAGGCGGAGAGTGGCAGTCTTGGGAAGCTGTGCCAATGGAGAGGCTTCACCACCCTGGGACCAAAGTCCTTCCAGGTCTCTATGCTCATCCCTCTTTGTTATGCCCTAAACCCCATCCGCCCTTTGTAATATACCTAAGCCTCAGTGTGCCGCCCAAGTTTGCAGTAGCTGGAGCCAACCAAATTATCCCAGATCTCAGTCAATCAGTGAAAATAATAATATCAAGAAGGTGCAATCAGATCTCCAAATAAAGTTTGCATACTTAGTATACTCTTTGACCATTTATAGTATGATGGAAACTTATGATTGTAGAGTTATTTTTGGACCTGTGGTCCAAATACTGGCTCTGTCTCCCTATGTGACCTTGGGCGAGTCAATCACTGGGTGCCTTAATATCCCCGGTTTTCAAGGGGTGGGTGTGGATGTTGGTGGGTGGGTGGAGATTGGCCAGATGACCTCTTAAGGCCCTTTTCTAGCTCTAAATCAATGGTCCTAGTTAAATATGGAAGCTCTGTAGTTTCTTCTTATAATACATTCTACAAAGTTTTATAAGTGGATTGTCAGAAATATCTTTTTAATAACAGTGTTATCAGGAGTAGACTACTCTTAAAAAAAAAAACAACAATTTCTGGAAAGCAAAGACTTGAGAAGTGGAAGGAAACTGAGCAGATGTAGTCCAAAACCCTTATTATATAGATGAAGGAAACTGAGCTCAGAGAAGGTGACTTACCTAAGATCACACAGGAAGTTAACAGTAGTTTAGGTTTTAAAAATGGAATAAATTTTAGAAATCAGTTAGTCTGAATCCTGCATTTTGTAGATGAGGGAGCAGAGACATAGAGCTGAGCAACTTGATCAAGGGTGTGCAGGTAGAAAATGGCAGAGCTAGAATTTAAACTGATGCCTTTGGATATGGTCTTTTCATTTTGTCATGCTGCTTCTCCAGATCCCTAAGTACCTTGGAAACACATCCTTCCATGAAGCCTTTGAAGTGAGGAAACTCATCAACTCTCAAATCAATTCTCAAATCGGACACTAAGAATGTTAAATTTGGTAAAGCTGCCCATGATGGGATCATCTTCAAAAAGCAGGGTGGCACAGTGCATGGAGAGCTAGACTTAGGAAGAGCTGAGTGCAAATCTGCCCTAGATCCTGGACACGTTACTAGTACCTGCCTTCTAGGGAAGCTGTGAGGATCAAAGGAGATCATCTATATGAAGTTCTTTGCAAACCTTAAAGCACTATATAAATACTATTGTTTGTCTAGAAAATTGGCGATTGATCATCAATGTAATAGAGAAGTTGGGAGGAATCATTGCCTCCTTTGGTTATAGTCTGACTAATTAGGACTGAGCCAAGAGTGGAGATCAGGACATGTGCTATGACAGCCATAGGGTAGGGAAGACACAGCTATTGAGCCAAAGGATGCGTAGTGGTGGCTCATACCAGCAGCGTGCCATCTCACAACCCTACTTCCCATGGTGGTCGGGCAGGGCTAGGATTAAGCTGTGTTAGCCAATTGAGGATAGGGAATAGGAAAGCAGAGGCAGTGGTGGTATAGATGGCAGAATGGGGTGGGTATCAGAGGGGAAAAGAGTCATTTGGTCAATAAACTTAAGTGCCTACTACATGCCTTGCACTATGCTAAGAAGTATGCAAGAATTGTTCATGCCACCTTCTTGGTTTTGAACTGAAATTAACATGGGGGGGGGTAGAGATCCAGGTTTTTTTCCCTTTCTCCTTTCTCATTCACTGCTCAGTCCTTTTGAAGGGTAGAGATGACAATGAGACATTCTTCCCAATCTTAGGCAGGACCTCACGCAAATGGGGAGAGCTGAGTTCTGATTAAAGGGTAAAGGCCATCTTGTCTAGGTAAAATTCTCACTCCACCTTCGTTCATTGGTCATTGCCTGGGTGGAGGCAGATTCTTTTGTATAGACTACTGAAGGCAGAATGATTTAAGAGTACTGACTATGATCAAAGTCTTGTTCCCCCAGACCATCATTAGAATGACCCACCTATTATTATAATAATCATTTTCTCATTGTTAACCAAAACACCCACTCTTCCTAGTGTATTTACACGTTAGGTGTTGTCCAGGGGATTGTCTTTGGTTTCTGAGGGCCACTGACCTCAATCTATTGATTGTTTGCTAGCTGTAATTAATAAATTGATTGTTAATTACCCAGAAACTATGTCTCTTGGACTTTTAATTTGTCTCAGAACTCAGATTTCACGAGTCCAAAGTATCTAAAAACTGATGTATGAAGGACATAGTGGTGTGTGCCTATAATTCCAGCTGTTGGGGAGGCTGAGGCTGGTAAATTACTTCAGCTGGGGAGTTTTGAGCTTCAATAGGACTAGAGTCAAGACTGGCAACAATATGGGGGTGGAGATGAGAAGGGGTACCAGACTGCCTTTGGAACACCACTTGGCCTTGTTCAGAAAAAAAAATGGTTTTAAGTTTCCAAGCCAATCACTATTGGAATCAGCCCCTATGTGACAGCTGCATTTCCAGCCTGGGTGAGATAGGGGGACTTAATGTTTAAAGAAAAGAGAAAAAACTGTGATACATAAGCGCAATTAAACTTATTCACTTTATCTCCAAAGGGCAAAAGTAGGAACACTGAGTGGCATTTGGTGGCACAAGGTAAAGGTATACTTCCTAACAATTTGAGCTGCCCCAAAGTGAGTTTTGCTGCTCCAGAGAAGTGTAGTCATGGGTTGTGAATTCCTGATCATTGGAGACTTTCAAGCAAAGGCTAGATGACAGCAATGCTCTGGAGATTATTCTTTTTAAAAAAATTTATTTTCAGTTTTCCATTCACTTTTATAAGATTTTGAGTTCTAATTTTTTTTTCTGTCTGTCCTTCTCAAGATAGCATGCAATCTGATATAGGCTATACATGTACAATCCTATTAAACATATTTCCATATTAGTCATGTGGTGAAAGAAGAATCAGAAAACAAAAAAGGGAAAAACCATGAGGAAGAAAAAAAATAGTATACTTCTAGCTGCATTCAGATGCCATAGTTCTTTCTCTGGATGTGGATAGCATTTTCCATCCTTAGTCTTTTAGAATTGTCTTAGGTCCTTACGTTACTGAGAAGAGCTAAGTCTATCAAAGTTGGTCATTTCACAATGTTGCTGTTGCTGTGTAAAATGTTTTGGTTCTGCTCACTTCACTCAGCATCAGCTCATACAGGTCTTTCCAGGTTTTTCTGAAGTCTGTCTGCTCATCATTTCTTATGAAACAATAGTATTCCATTACATTCATATACCACAACTTGTTCAGCCATTCCCCAATTGATGGGCATTCCCTTCATTTCCAATTCTTTGCCACCACAGAAAGAGCTGCTATAAATATTTTTGTACATGTGGGACCTTTTTCCTTTTTTCAAAATCTCTTTGGGATACAGACCTAGTAGTGGTGTTGCTGGATCAAAGGGTACGCAGAGTTTTATAGCCCTTTGGGCATAGGTCTGGAGATTATTCTTGCTTGGGATGGTTTGGAGTAGGTGATCTATAAGACTCCCAATTACCTGGTGTTCCATTTCAGTGATCCCACAAAGTTCATCCTAATTTGGAATAAGGGATTAACAATATGCAGCATGAGTTTTCTGTATGTTTTTCACTGTTCTGTTGACCATCAGCCACACAAACTGAAGTGATCCTCATTAGCATTCTGGCCCAGCTTAATTTCCTTGCCTGTGGGTTGTAAAGGTTCCTCCTTGGAGATGTGATAGTATCAATTGCTTAATTTATCCTTTAGCTCTTATCTTCATATATATGATCCTCTATAACCTCGGTGTGGGTTTATATAACAGAAGTCAGTTTGTTTTGATCTAGTTTGCTTTTTGGCAATTCTTTTACATCCCTTTCCCCCCGACACCCTCCAACTTTCTGCCCAAAATAACTTCTTTAGAGAGTTGATGGTCCTACCACAAAGGTGTCTGTGTGACTAAGTCACTCCATCTCTCTGTGCCTCAGTTTCTTCATCTGTAAACTCAGGGTTGGACCGAATGACTGCTAAGGTTCCTTCTAGCTTTAGGATCCTAGAATCACCCTCCCCCCAATTCTTCTTATAATTAAACTTCACTATAGTTTTCCTTGTTCCTTTATTTTTTGACCTCTGATGAGTACAGTACTATCCAAAGAGATCATGGAGATGAACAGGAGAAAAGGACTTAGTGACACGTTGGTAAATGCAGCTGCACAAGACTATGATGAAATTGCTGGCATCCTCATGGACTAACGGTGAGGTAGAAGGCATTGCCCTCCCTCTCACCCATTGGTAGGCCTTGTTCCAGCTCAGCCCACATAGGAGTCCAAAGTGGACCAGGCTCAGAATGCCCATTCCAGTGTACTCAAGTAAAGATGAGTAGGGGTAAGCAAGTCGAAATCTGTTATCCCAGGAGCCTTAGAACAAATAGAAACTTCCTAATTGTTCTCCATGCCTCTTGTCTCTACATTCCATGATTTATACTTAATACAGTTGCCAAATTACTCCTCTGCATAAAAAATCGTCAGTGACTCCCTATTACCTTTAGAATAAAATGCAAACTCCTCAATCTGACATATAAAACCCACCACAATCTGTCTCCAAATTACCTGATTTTACATTCTTCATATACCACCCATTTCAGTATGGACACAAGCCATCCTTAGTACCTGAAATGGATTCTGTCCTTCTCTCTCTCTCTCTCACAGAGAGGCCCCCTCCATGAAACCTTTTCTGATTTTTCTCAGTTGTTGATGTGCTCACTTTTCTCAAATTACTCTGTATTTACTTATCCATGGACATGCTGTATCTACCTAGTAGAATATACATTCCCCGATATCAGGAAAAGTTTCATTTTTTCTTTTTTATTCATGATACCTACCAAAGTGCCTTGCATGGGACTTACATAATTATTGAATAGAGTTAAATTGAACTCCCAGGCCTTATCATAGCATGGACCTGTTGATGAGTACTAATAGAGATAGGGCCTGGACTTGTGGTTTCATTGGTTGAAGGAGAGTCCCAGGTGAGGAAACTCCCTCTATTTAGCAGGTTGATATCTCTGCAGTTTATAGTCTTAAAGAGCTTAAGTGACTTGCTTAGGGTCATATAGCTAGTTTGTGTCAGAGTTAGGATTATAACAATAGATAATGTTTATGTGGCAGTTGAAGGTTTGCAAATCCTTTTAAATGTGACCAAATTTTACCCTCACAACAATTGTAGGAGCTATTATTATCCCCATTTTAGAGATAGAGATTAAATGATTTACCCAGAATTGAAAACAGAATTGAAACTCAGGTATTCCTGACTCCAAGGCCCAGACTCTGTCTGCCACATATTCTAGCTGCCTCTGGGGCCAAGAAAGTACCGGCATGAGTCCAGCCTCCATTATATCAGATCTTTCCAGAACTTCCATCCTTCCTCTCTCCCTCCCTTTTTCCCCTCCCTCCCTTCCTTTCTTCCTTTCTGACATAGACTTCCCCCCCCTTCCCTGTTCCCCCCAATCATGAAGGTGACTGGCTTCCAGATTTAGGACAAAACACAAAGTTCAATTCACTTGAGGGTTTGCACTGTGGTGGACCTCGGTTTTGTGTCATTCACTGTCATCACAGGACAGTCCTGATAACAAGAGCTAGGGCAGTGAAAGGAGTCAGGGTCATATCCCAGCACGTTGAAGAGATTACATTTGCCTCTCTGAATTGCCAACCAAAACCACAGTCCTCACAAGGAGAGGGGGTACCGTGGCTGTCAATTAACCACACATTACAAAGATCCCTGTATAAAAATCTGATGGAGCAGTGGAAATAAACAAAAGATTAATATCCAACATTTACATTCCAGCAATACATCATTAATGATCATTATGGAGGACTTGCTCAGTTCAAATAAGGTTCCAGAAGACTGGAAGCATTTCAGTGCAGCACCAGGATTTATAATAGCCACCCTGGGGAACAGCAGGCCCATCAACTTGACATCTCTAATATGCAACGTAATGGAAATGAGTAGAGGTGAAACAGACCAACAGACATTGAATTCAGGCTGGACCGTAGATGATTGTTAGAAGTTACGCTGTTTGTTAGAAAGAACGTTGCTCTGAGTTCAACAAATAATGTTTTTAACTTAGCATTCTCACCTCATCCAGATCAGAATAGCATAAGAGTGTGAGAAATATCAGTGGTTGCAAATGGGAACACCAGTTTCTACTGAAGTTTCAAAGAGCTGAATTGGGTCTGATGGTCTGGCAGGTAGGACACCTGGGTTCTGGTGTGAGCTTTGCTGTATAAAGTTGGATCAAGTATTTAGCTTCTCTACATTTCAGCTGCTGCAACTACGAAATGGGGGTGATAAGATCTGCTTTATCCTATTTCATAAGGGAATGATGTCAGATTCAAATAGAAATGGGCCACTAATCCACACATAAGGATCCCTGCAGGTTGCTGTAGTATTAATGTGATCAAAGATCTCCACCCATTCAATAGGCCTCTCAGGGGGCCTGGGTGGGAAAGCTTGATTATATCTTTGTTTGTAAGTAGGCCTAAAGCCCCTCCTTACTAGGTGCTAAGCTTGAAGCCCTCAGGACCCTAAGGGGAGTTTCTAAGACCAGAGCCAATGGTATGTGCACTACATTCTAGTCAATCATAAATTCAGTCAATCAGAGACCTGAGTTCTAGCCAATCAGATGCCAGCTAGGACTGTATATAAAGAGAGCCCAGAACTGAAAGCAGCAGAACTGAGAGCAGCAGGATTCAGAAGCAGACATCAAGAAGACATTGAGGCAGCATCGAGAGAGATTGCGGTGTGGAGAGTGCAGAACAAGAGAGTTGTGGAGGTCAAAGAACAGACTCTGCAGAGAGCTACAGGAATCAGAATTCAGCCCAAGGAGAAAGAGCAGGAACTCAGAGTTGACAGAGCTGTGGAGAGAGCGCTGAGCAGAGAGTTAGGATTTGTGAATGATTGTTTATGGGAAGGCCCTAGCAGGGGGGATGGTTACCGGATGACTTGGTTCCTTGCTATAATACTGTGTTATAATTTCCTTGTTACTACATTGAGGTGGGCTTGCTGGTTTTAGAATATTATTGCTACTATATCGAATTGGAGGTATTGGTTCTCAGCTTTGATCTCTGGAGTATAAATAAATATTATATTTCCTCTGCCTGCTACGTAGAGAGTTTTTCATACTTTGCGATTCCGAACCATTCAGGCATGTTTGTGGTCATCCTCCAGGTCATGAATCTCGCCTTGCTGATATAGTTGCGTGTAGCCTTAGTTTTAAAATGTAGTGTTATCTGTATCTCATTGTATCTTTTATTTATTTTGTTAAAAATTTCCCGATTACATGTTAATCTGGTTTGGGCAGTACTAGAAAGTGTGTGCCACATGTAGCCTTCAGCTGGTGTGTTTGACACCTTTATCACAGGGTGCTGGGGGACAGAAATGGAAGTCTCCTGGAAAACATAAACCAGTTTGCAATACACATGTGGTATCATAGAGTGAATAGATCACTAGGCTTAGTGTTAGGAAGACACTCAGGATCACCAGATCACAGTTTTAGAGCTAGAAGGGACCAAGGCCTGTGTTCAAATCCTGCTTTAGCCACTTACTATCTGTGTGACCCTGAGCAGGTCACTTAATGTCTCTGTGCCTCAGTTTCCTCATCTATATAAAATGAAGATGTTGGACTCTGTGGTTTCTAAGGTCCCTTCCAGCTCCAGCTCTATGATCTTGTGTCCTATATAAAGCATTGTAGAGTACTAATATCTTGGTTAGAGTATTAGATTTAGAGTTAGGAAGACCTAGGGAGGAGAAAGTGAGGCTGGTGACCTTGCACAGCCCTCCCTCACTCAAATCAAAGTCAACTTTTCCCTGATGTCACGGTCCTCTTCAGAACAAAGGACAAACAACAACAAGGAAGACTTGACTCAAAATCCCATACCTGACCCTTGCCGACTTTGTGAATATGGGCAAATCCTTCAATTTCTCCTGGTCTCAATTTCCTCTTCTGTAAAATGGGGAAAATAATACTTGCAGTCTCTACTTCATAAGGTGATTGTAAGGCTCACATGAGATAATCTGTGTAAAGAACTTTATAAACCTTAACATATTATGAAATTTTCAGTTACAATTATTACGAGGTAGACATAAGCTATCAGTAGTTATAAATAATTTGAATTTGGTAGGAGCACATAGATTATGCCCACATTCAGTAGTACTTTTTGGGGTAAATTTTTTTGCTCTAAATTGTCCAAGGAAACACTTTGGTTAACTTTGAATTGGCCTTAGACATAAGCACGCAGAATTTACTAACCAGCCCTCTCCATCAATTTGTGGTTTTTTTTAAATTAGTTTGCCTTGTCCCATGGAGATAATAAAATGAATGAAATGAACAGCCCTTATTCTTTGTATGGGCAAATGGGTCAGTGGCTAGAGAGGTGATTTGCAAGGTTGTCTTAAGTATTCATAATATTTTTCTTTAGATCCATGATTTCATTAGTATAAAGAACTCTTGGTGAGGAAAAGTCTTTTACTAACCGAGACCTGAACCTACTTTGCAACTCATAGTCTTGGTGAAAGAGCTGGGGCACTGACATATCAAATTATTTCTCTAGGGGTGTTCAGTTGGTATGTATAATATCACAGAACTACACCTGAGCAGGGGGTTAGAGGGCATCTCATTGAAACCTTTCCTATTCCAATGAGAAAACAGAGACCTAAGAAAATTGAGTGTTTGTCAAAAACAGGACTTGAACCCAAGTCTTGGTGATTCTGAGGATGGCTAGCCTCTCATTCATAATAATAATAAATATTAATAATAGTCAGCATGGGATAGTGAGACAGGGTAGTTTAGAAGAACGAGCACTAGACTTGGAAGTCTTGGGCTGAGGTTCCAACTACATACTGTGTGACCTTGGGCAAGTAATTTACTTTCTCTGTAAAAAGGGAGTAACTCACAATAATAACACCTAACTTGGTTATTGTGCAATTCAAGTGAGATCACATGTGTAAAGCATAATGTTCATATGAGCTAATTTCTATATTCAGTTCTGTGGAGAAGTGAAGAACAAAACATTTGTCTTGTCTCAGTGTTGAACAAGATGCAGCTAAAGCTAAAGATATCACTGATAGTTCTTAGGCTTGACTAACAAGTCCATTGAGAAAAAGTTCTAGGGTCAGTCCCCTTGGAGCTCTGGCCATAGGCCCTGCCCTCTTCCAGTAGGCAGGAGGCTTTAAGATTCATGCAATCAGAGGCTTCCATCTCCCTGCTCCTCCACGACAAGGTGGTATCTCAAAGAGTATTGTCCACTAAGCTACAAGGGTGAATTTCTACTCAGTAGACTTTTTGGAGTGAGACAAGTTTTGCTTTCTCTCTCCCTCCCTCCACTCTCCTCCTTTCCATCTCCTTCCTTCTATTCCTCCCTCTTCCTTTCTCTCTTTCTCTGTCCTTCCAACTTTGTTTCTGTCAGTCTGTCCATCTCTGTCTGTCTCTGCCTGTTTCTCATTGTCTGTCTCTCTCTGTCTCTGTATGTGTCTATCTCTCTATGTCTGTCTGCCTGTCTTTTTCCTCTTATTCTTTTCTGAAAAAGTAGCTCAGCGACTTGTCCTCCTGACTGTAATCACCTTGTCCTTCCTGGCCCTAAGAGAAAATCTAAGAAAGGATGTATACAGGAGATGTAAAGGAGAGCTGGAATAAAGAAAGATTGTAATTGTGTACGCTAGTAGAAGTGATTCCTGGCATATTCCAATGCTTGAGGGGATTATGAAGTATTTGGTATCTTGACCCTGTTTCAACTTCTCCTTCCTGATTCATCTGTGAAGTTTTCATTGTGGATTAGCATGAACACCAGAAAGTGGACAAAGAAAAAGACCTCCCCTTCATCCTCCCTGCCACCCCCTATACTCCTAACAAGCCACTTTTTGGGATGTGTTCTATAATTCTTAGCCTGTGGTCCATAAAGTTGGTTTTTAATAATGTATTTTTACAACTATTTCTTTTGAGTTTTTTCCTTTTTTTAATCCATTTTTATCCATTTAAAAAAGGATTATTCTGAGAAGGGGCCTATAGGCTTCACCAGATTGCCAAAGGAGACTATGACACACAAAATGTTAAAGACCACTGGTTTATTGTGTAAGAGTTAAAAAATTATCACTAACAATAAAAATTATAAAAAGAATATTCAGAATGTGATTAGTTTCTGTTTGGATATTCCTACAGGAATACCAGAATCCTATATTATTTTGAATGTGGATTATAGACATTACTACTCCTCATGTTATTTCCATCTCCAATCTCCACCATTGTTTTCTAGTGTATAGATTAAGAGATCACAAAGTAATAAAATCACCAGGGAGAGATGGTCGATTCAGGTCATAGGGAAGGGAAGTAAGAAATGGAATCTTACAAGAAGTCAGAGTGTGGAGCTTTGAAGATTCCTGGCCCCATGAATGACGTGTTTAGGGAGAGGAGGAAATAGAGTGGGCAACCCAGACTAAGGGGAGCCTTCTGTTTCAGCTCTAGGTTTTCCATCCATGATGCTCAGTGCACACACCCCTGCTCTTCCTGTCACAGACTCAGTGCTTCCCCAAGGATTCTAAGAGTCAGAACAGGATGTATATAACTCCCCGAGGGAATCTGAAACTACAGCAAAACAAACAAATGAAAAAAGGGACTTCCCTTCATGTGCTCGGCACCAAAAGAGCATTCATGCTGAAAGAAAGGAAGAGTTGTCTAAAAATGGTGTTTCTTTGGCTTCTTAGATAGGGCTAATTAATAAATTCTCAGAGGGAAAAAAGGAAAATACTGGAAATTTAGAATTTGTAGGTCATGAGATAGTGAGAATTTGCAGTGAGAAGAACATTGGGGGAAAAAGAAGACAAAATATTGAATACACTTTCTGACTACAAAGAATAGGGCATGCATTTATTTCCCAGGCCCTTTAAATTCGGTTCAGTCGGCAACTTCTTAACGCCTAACTTTGTGCCAGGTTCTTGGGTCTTTTTAAGGACAATGAGCAAATCTTGGGAGTTCTATGGGATCCTCACCATGGCCTTTAATCCCTGGGAATAAGTCAGGCTAAGTCCCAGCTCCCCACTCTTATCAAGCACCTGAGACCCTAGATCTTGAACTTACTAGCTCCCTTCAAAGCTCAGCTCAAGTACCATCTCCTTCCACAGCTTTCCTCAATTTCCCCCAGGAATTATTTTATATTTATTTTGCACATATTTTGTATTTCCTTAATCTTTGTTCGCCTTGTCCATCCTGCTTCTCTCCTGTACCAGTAGAATATAAGGTTCTTGAGGATAAGGACAATTGTTTTTGTCTTTATTTCTAACATCTAGCATAATAGATGCTTAAAAAGTACTCACTGAGTACAAATGAATTTCAGTGAACTTAGGAGAAGATGAATGAGCCTTTGGGGGATATCTCAGGCAGGACTTTCCCAAGGAAGTCATCCCCAGCTAGAAGTGCTCCTTTTCTCACAAATTTCACATTCCACTTTGTTTAGCCTTTTTCTCTGTATTTACAGTATTATAACAGTATGATAGTTAAGCTGAGTACATATTTAATCACTCTTACTAGTTGGATGGGAAGATCCTTGAAGTCAGAGACTGTGTCTTGTCTTTGAATGAAAAGCACTATGGTTAGTGGAAAGAGCAAGGTCAGAAATGACCGAGGTTCATATCCCACTTCAGATATTTTTTAACTGCATGGCTCTGGACAAATCATTTAGCTGCCCTGAACCTCGCTTTCCTCACCTCTAAAACAGGTATAATAATCCTGCTTACCTCACAGAATTGATGCAAAGGAGACACTTTGAAACCTTAGAACACTATAAATTCGAGTTACTATTGGACCTGAATGTTTATTGACTTGAATCTACTGTCTATGCATATTGCACTGTGGATAATTAATATTGATGAGACTCAGTTACTTTGTCTGGACCTGATGATCTTTAAAGTAGATCCCTTTGTAACTGTAAATATAAGAAACAATGATCACAGTGAAAGAGAGGGAAGAAAGAGAGGGAGGGAGGGAGGAAGGAAGAAAAGAAGGAGGGAAGGAGGGAGGAAAGAATGAAAGAGGGAGGGAGGAAGGAAGGAAGGAAGAAAGAGGGATAGAGGAAGGAATGAAGAAGGAAAGAAGGAAGGAAGGAAGGAAGGAGGGGGAAAAAGGAAAGAGAGAGCAGAAGGAGGAAAGAAGAAAGAAAAAAGCATTTATCAAATCTTTATGCCAACTATGTACCAAGCACTGTGCTAAGAGCTTTACAGATACATCATTTAATCCTTACACCAACTCTGGAAAGTGTTATTATTATATTTGTTTTACCATTGAAGAAACTGAGTTAGACGGCAGTTAAGTGACTTGCCCAGCGTCACACAGCTAGTAAATATCTGAGGCCACATTTGAACTCAAGTTTTCCTGACTCCAGGCCCAGTACTCTGTCCAATGCCAAGCCCAGCTCTGGGTTCAAGTATCATTTCTGACCATGCCGGCTGTGTGATCCTGGACAAGTTGCCTTTGTTTTTCATTGCCTCCAGGAAACTAAGGCTATCAGTTAAGACCAGTCGCTGACATGTATTGGCCAAAAATAAAGATGATAACTGATATATACACACATATATTATACACATACATATACATCTGTATGCATCCATATCTGTATGTTTGTGAGATAGATACACATATATGATTATGTGTGTGTATGCACACACATATACACATAGATATCCCATTCCCTCCACAATAACTCTATGAGGAAAATATTTCAGGAGATTACGATCCTCATTTTTTAGAGGATGAAACTTAGGTGCAGGGAGGTGATCACTGGCCCGTTAGCCTAGAGCTAGTGAGTCTCACAGTCTGTGAAGCCAGGTCTTTGGACTTAGTCCAGCAGCATGCGTCCTTTCCCTCCCCTGTGCCCCACTGTTGAAGGACCCTGGTCCGGGACCTCATCGCAGCTGCCGAGGTTGGCACAACTTCTGCTGGGTTTTAATTGGAGTGTGGAAGCAGGACCCATAGCCAAGTGACCAGATTAGGGTGTGGGGGAGGGAGACTTAGAATGTTTAAAATATATAAAAACGGCTCTTTGATGGCTTGAAGAACTGACACGTGGAAAATGTAATGCATTATTGACAAATACGTATGCTGGCTGCAAAAATAATTAACACAGGCAGGAAAGAAATAGGAATGAAATGGAGCATAAAGACTTTGAAAGATTGGGAAGTGTCCGCTGAAATTGCCAAGCTCGTGTTGGAGACATAATTAAAAATTTCCAATAGAACAGGTGAATAGGCACTCAGGAGAGTGTGATGTAAACCCGGGCAAGGTAGATCATTCTGGGAGTCTGCACTGAGGCACTAATCAGCGTTTTATGTTCCAACTTTGCAGTGCACACGCTAGCAGATGGGAAGAGCTCTTAAAAGAAGATAGCTGAGCGGAATGCGACCTCCTTTACATATTCATAATAACCATGCCTGAAATCGTCGCCTGCTCCGAGGAAGCACTGTAGGACCAAGCCCTCTGAACAGAAACATAAATATGTGAAAAAAAGTACCATATTGCAGTCTGTAAAAGTGCATACCCAGGAGAGGTTGTGGGTTGGGAAGGAAAATGTTGAAGCACCCCACTGGAAAGGGGTTTAAGGGTGGTATGCCAAAGCATACGGCCATTGTTGGTTGCAGAGTCTACAAACTGATAAACTAAAGTGTTCCATGATCGGAAGTTAAAAGCACCGGGAAACACTTCTTCAGACCAGATATTGCACAGGCGCCTGGGCACATATTGACACATATGCATATTCTTATGGGAAGCGGTATTGCTGCCATAACAGAAACAATTAGGTGGTGGATTGTGGGTACATTAAAAGAGAACAATCCTTCATGATCAGAATGACTTTTTCGCTCATTCAACAACAACAAAAAAGACTCTTATTTTTTATTTGTTGGCAAAGCCAAATTAGAAAAAATATATATCTTTACGACCATAAGAGACAAATGAGTGATACCAAATATCACTAAAAATGCTATTAATCTACAGTGATATAAAATTACCATCTCAGCACAAAGAAAGCCTATATAATCTGAATTTCTCCTGCATCGTAAAAACGAATGAGAAGCGAAATTGAGAGTAAGTATGCTTTTGAGATGCCGTTAAGAGTTACATGCATTGTTAGCAAATGGGGTCAGACTCATTGAAGATTTACCTTGAGAAACAAATTTATAGGGACTGAAAAACATTTCCAATTGGGAACGTATCATCACCTTTCATATTTGATGGTGTCACTGCTGAGGGTAATCCCCCTTCTTTAAATCGTTTCTATATGGCTGCTAAGTCTTTGGCTTTAACAATCTCCCCCTCCCTATTTCTCTGTCCCAGTCCTCCATATTTTATCTCAGGGTCTCAAAGGAGGGTATTTTTTATGGTGTAGTGTATCAGATTCTGGTAACACCTCTAAAATATGAATTATCAGAGTTAGAACTAGGCTGGGATGATGGGTGCTTTGCCCCAACGTGCAGAAAAATAGGCGACATGAAGCCCTATCTGTCCGTTAGCATTTTAGAAAAAATTAAGAATTTAGCACCTAGTTAGCAAGGATCACTAGTTCATTTTTTTTGGAGGGGGGAAGGCAGGGGAATTGGGGTTAAGTGACTTGCCCAAGGTCACACAGCTAGTATGTCAAGTGTCAAGTGTCTGTCACACAGCTAGTATGTCAAGTGTCTGAGGTCAAATTTGAACTCAGGTCCTCCTGAATCCAGGGCCAGTGCTCTACTCACTGCCCCACCTACCTGCCCCTAAGAATAACTAGTTCAAATAGGAAACTTTCTTCACTTGCTAGGCATAGCCCAGGTTAACTCCTTAATCAATCACTGAGGAAGCAATAATTCAGTTCCTAGTCTGTGCTAGGCACTGTGTACAAAGGCAAACATGAAGCAGTCTCTACCCTTATCATGCCTACATTCTATCAGAGGAAACAACATGTAAATATATAAGTATATACAAAATAAATAATGGCTATTTTGAGAGAGGGGCCACTAATGGCTGTAGGGAGGGTCGGGGACAATCAGGAGAGACTTCTTGTAAAAGGGGGTGATTGAGCTGAACCTTGAAGGATTCTAAGAGACGGAGGGAAGGTAGGAGTGCTCAGCGCTGCCCAATCCTATGCACTACTTGCTTCAGGCACAAAAAATTACTCATTATTAATCTAAGTAGAATAGAAGGACAGACCAAGTGATCATCTCTACCTATGTAGGGTCTGACCAGATCTTTCATCAAACTAGAAATCATCCCTAATCTAGACCCTTCTGCCATGTTCTGGAAATGAGACCATCAGGAGAGGGAACAAGCTATTCCCAGACCTTCAACATGTGAGTGTTTACTGTTCAGGAGAGCAGAAAATGAAGGAACTGTAGAACTCAACCCGGATGGCATCTGCTCATGCTAGGAGGGATAGGACGACAATGACGAGATGAGGGGCTGAAGACAGTCTAGATATAGGGGAGAGCAGAAGGAATTTGGAGTAGTAATGGAGACTTGCTTCCACTCTTGCTTCTCTTAAAAAATATTTTAGGAAATCCAAAGATGAAGCTTCTGAAGGGGTAAATTGAGCTAGAGAATGATGTGGAAAACCTGGTCCAAATCCAAAGATGTCCTGAAGTTTGGTGTTGGCCAGTGAGAAAAAACATGAAGCTAGAATGTCTTGCTTTTAGCTATTCTTTTTCTCTCCAAAGCACTTTTGTATCAATAATCTGAATTCATTTTCACAACATTGCTAAGAAATAGAGACAAGTGTTCAGGAGCCCTATCATTAGAGGAGATTACTGAAGGATTAGTTAAGGGACTAATCTGGAGTCACATAATTAACAGAGGGCCAAACTGGCTTAAGACCCTAAATTCCACTTTTTGTCCATTGTTCTTTCTCTTTAGGGTATGTATCTATTAATACTATCTTTGCACCTACAGATCTGAACATTGTCTTTCCAGCCCAAATAGAAAATGCAGGAGTGACTCCAAGCAAAATCAGGCAAAGTCTGTCTGGAGCATTTTTATTTTTAAATATATTTTTTGTTTTTATATCACTTTCATTTCTGAATTAGTCCCTCTTGCCTTTCTACCCAATAAGCCATTCCATATAACAAAGTTGGTTTGTTTTTTTTTTTAATGGCATGAGAGGGAAAAAAGCAGTTCTGCAAAACCAACCAATACATCAATGTGTCAGAAGGTATATATCGTATTCCATAGCCACAGTCCCTCACCTCTGCAAAGAATGGAGGGAAAGCATTTTCTCAGCTCTGCTCCGGAGTCCCTTCTTCCTCTTTCAGTAGTGCTCTCTGCAATTCTGGTGTCTCTCTTTTCCCAGCCCTTAGCCCTGTGCCTGACCTTTCTCCTATTCCCTCAAAAGTTTGCCCTCTGCTAGATAACCCGGGAGAAAGAAACTAATAAATGAATCCATCTTGTCTCTTCCCACCCCAGTGGGTACAAAGAAGTGGTAATTATTATTCTTCCATGGGTATTTATATTATATATCTTTATATTTTAACTGGGGGATTTTGAAAGTAGAAACAGTTAAACAAGCTACAATATTAGGTAATAAAGGTGGAGGGAGATATTTAGGGGGCAGAGAACCAAACTGATAACACTCCAGTTTCATCATGTGGGCAGCCACTTATTCCACTTAATTCATGAAACTGGTCAAGAACTGAGTTCCATAGTTCTAATGCTCTAATTCTTCTGACTTGGAGTGTGCTATTATAATGCAGGGTCTCTCCATGCCATCTGCACATCTTTCTAGCTGTCCCCATTTTTGCATAATGTCCCATCAATGCATTGTGGGTGCCTGCTGAAATCTGAAAAAGTCTAATCTTTACTTTTTTTCTTTTTAATATGAATGTAACAGCCATCAGCAAACAAACATTTCAATGGATAAAGAATAAAAAAAAAGATTATATATGAACTGCAGATTCCTATTATCTAAAATTTTAAAAAAATTTATCTTAAATTTAGAAAGGCAGCAAAAAATGCCCTGTTTTCTTGTTTGTTTGTGGTCCCTTCTGAATTTTTAAAATTTTACTTTTTAATTTATGGAATAAAAGAAGCATTTCCATAACATAGTACAATAAAAAGAGGATTGTACATGAAACTACAAACCTACTATGCACAACTTGCTATTCCTTTCAAATATGTGTATTTTAAAAAGAGATTTTTAAAAAGAAAGACAAAATAAAAAACATTTTAAATATGTGTATTTTTAAAATTTCTTGATTTTTGTCTTTCTTTTCAAAAAATCTCTATCATTACCAACTTATCCTACTCCCCAAATAGAAACCTTCCCTTTTAACAAATAGATACAGTTAAGTTAAACATCAGCACGTTGGCCATGTCTGGAAATTTATGTCTCCTGTTTTTTGTCTTACTTTTTCATACCTAGAGACTGAGTCCCAGGACTCTTATTTGCATCACATGCTGCCTTTCTAGAATGGCGTTAGACAATAGTGCTTCTTTCAGACAAAATTCGGTGTCCAATCTTCATTAAAACTCAAGTTAGCATTTCACACAGAAAGGATCTGCAGGAAAAATGATGAAGTTTTTGCTTCTCTGACCAGACGTCTGCAAGCTGCAGGTACTTCTGTTTCTAGGGGCGCCTGTGAATCATTATGAGCCATGCATCTAGTTCCTCCGGCAGTCCACAGCACCCAAGATGCTTATGTCAGATCAGATAGCACCTAGTTGGTCATTTTGATTTCCTTTCTTCCCTTTGAAAATGTTTGCTTTAATGTTTTTAAGTTTACTGATGTACAGACATCAACTTTTCCAGACCCACTTTCCAATGTCTTGATTGTAGCACCTGGAATAGAGATCTACTACAAAGCTTAGGTTTTCTGTGTCTATATGAGGGGGAAGGGAAGTCAAGAGGGAAACTTCCTCATCCTTGGGATCTGGGTTGAGAATAATTTAGGTGTATCTATCTGCTCCCTTAAGTATTGTATATACTAGACAATGCAGAGTGAAGGAGCTCTTCAGTTGGGTGTGGGTAACTCAGCTCAACCAAGAGAGCCCTAGATCTTACCTACTGTGGCAAGCTGGGGATAGGGACATGATGGGAACTGTCAGCTCCTCTGATGTCGGCTTCTTCCCAGAGTCTTTTGCTACAGCAGCATGAAGTGGGGTTGGCATCTTCTGTCTTCCTTCTTGAAACTGGAAGCCAGAAAAGATAGAAGAAAAATCAATTTGATGAAAACTGAAGAGCTGTCTTCTCTCCTGCTCTCGACAAGTCCTCACCCCCGACACAGGTATGGGGGAATGATCTTCATAAATAAAGGAAGAACCCCCTACCAATGAGCTTTGGGACTTGGGGAAAAGATCTTTGTGCCATCAGTCCAGCTTCTTGGAAGTAAGGTGCTCTTTAATTCACAAGATTGGTAATATTAATTAAAAAAACCCACATCTATCACAAGACTAGACACACTTATACCTATGATATTTAGTTCCAGTTCACATGAAAAGCAAGTTTCTGGATGAAACAAAATACCTCATTTTGTTAGGATACAAATCTGTTGCACTGAAGGAATTCAAAGCCATTGGCTGCCTTCTAAAATGTGTCCTCTGTTAGACTGACAAACTGTCAAAATAATGCAGCAGAGAAACTACTAGAAACAGAAGAGCAATGATACAGTGAACCTGTTTAAATTTATCTTAGGACAGGAGTGGAAGAACCTCATTAATTCACCAAAGAGTCTGAACTCTGTAGCCATCAAATTGAAGATTTAGTTATTAGAGATTAAGAGATCATCTAACTGATTCTCTTCATATTATAGATGAGGAACTTGAAGACCAGAGGGATTAATTATCTTGCCCAAGATCACATAGTTAGAAGGTGAGTAGTAAATAATCTTATGACACTTAAATGGCTCTCATTGTCCCTGGGGTGATGGGCAATACCTTCTAGGCCACCTCAAGTGACAGTTTAGCTTGAAGCACCTATCTGTTTTCTCAGGGCCTCTGCCCTGGTGTTCCAAGTGATGGGATAGAAGACTCCAATGATGTCATACTGAATGTACCTCCATACGAAACTATTTTCTCCTTTTGATATGTTATAAATTCCTCAAGGTCAGGGATCATTTGACTTTTGTCTTTGTATCTTCAGTAGCTAGTACAGTGCCTGGCACTTAATAGGTATTTAATAAATGCTTGTTGATTGATGGAATGCCAAGGCAGAGATTTATCCCCTTTCTCTATTTCCTAAAGGGAAGGGGGGGAAGTCAGTGTTTATATTCTGCATGTCACCCAGCAAAATGTGGGAATTTCATTGAGTGTAGTTAATGGATAACAATATTGCCGTGTCCAAAAATGTAGACATACAGCCAAATCTAGATCATGATGAAGATCATGTATATTAAGAATGCAAAAAGAGAGAGAGGGCTGCATAGTGGGGTGGAGGGCTTGCCTTTGTACTTAGGAAAACCTGGGCTCACATTCGCTGTTACCACATACTGGCTATGTGGCCATGGACCAGTCATTTATCCTTTTAGGACCCCAGACAATTCCCTAAGACAAAAAGGTATAGAGAACTTAATGATCTGTATATGGAGAAGGCATTTTCACACTAGGAGTTCCCTATGTTGATGAAATCACAGGTCCACAATGAAAATAGCAAACAACATAAAATCAATGTTAAATTGTGAAACTCTTTAGAGTTTAGCTCTGCCCCAAGGAATACCCTCCTTTGGATACTACTGTTAAGGTGAAAATTCCTCAGTATTCCTGTAACTCAGTCCCATTGACTACTTAAGAGTGGTCAAGCTTTACCTTGCTTTTATATAATATATATATATATATAATATATAATTATATATATATATATAATTAAGGGGATATATATATATAATATATATATAATATATAATTATTATTATAAATATAAATTACATTATTTATCTTCTGAACTTTTCTGATGTTGTGCATACTTCTGTTTTTATTTCTCCAAGATGAAGGGTTCATATTATCTTTTTTAAAACTGCAGTTTATATTAAAAGGTTCTCCCCTCCTCTCCTTTTTTTTTTTAAATTTTCCTTGCAAAGTATACTGAATTGACAACTCTGACAATTTTTGTTTACACTCTGAGCAACTGCGACACCAATCAGTACTGCCCTTCCCTAGTTCTGTAGGGAGCATTGTTGTGTGTGCTCCTGAAAAGGGCAGGGTTTTCTTGAAAACACGGAAATATCCATGAGGGTCCTTGTGGCAAGCAAGCATGAGTCATCCTTACCAGCCATGTGAGCTACATACCTTTGTGATCAATCATCGGCAATAAACTAACAAACAAATGAATGAATGAATAAACAGATCAATAGATCAATAAATCTGTCAAGTGACTGCTCTATTCAGAACACTACTATGGGGCATGCGAAGACACAGGCCATGTAGATCCATTGGGAAAATAAGATGCCTTCTATTCCTGGATTATTTCCCCCCATGAACAAAGAATAGAAAGAGCTAGAAAACATGCCTAGCTGGGTCCCTAGTGGATTCATATTTACCCAAAGCCATATAGTCAGATGTCAATTCAACTTGGGCCTGGCTTAATGGGATGAATGAATATGGGAGAGGATTAGGGAAGGATATTGCCACTTTTATCATAGGTGTGATTGTTGTTACTATTACAAAACTATCATAGAATTTTGATTTGAAACAAACCTACTATCAAGAAAGAATGAATAAGTGAAGAAAAAAATTACAGAATTGCCTAGTTAAGATCATTTGGTATCCAAGACTGATGAAGCTTCTAGTACACACTAAAGAAAACATCCTGTCCTTCTCTTGCGTTTTCTTCTCTGTAGAAGGAGGGTTTGGGAGGAGTGGGTGGATCAGATGGCCTCTGAGCTCCCTTTGGTTCTAGAGTTACAACCTCTAATCCTCCTCAATAAATAATGCTATCTGTATGGATTTGGGAGCCCAAGGCTGTACCTCTGTTCTTTACCTCCTTCACTCTGCACCACTGTCCCCAAAGGTCTCACTTTCTCTTCTGTTCCTATCATCTCCTTTAGCACCAGTTGCTTGTGTTTGCATTTACAGAAAGGAGTAATGAAAGCTTCTGATCCAATGCCCTTCCTATTTCTCCCAACCCATCAGATGCTTTTCCTCTTTCCCCCAGTGAAATACTCACTTACCTCTGATGACAGAGCTGAGCTTCCGCTTTACCTTGTGGGAAAGAGGCCCCCTCCAAGGCCAGCAAATGCTATGAAGCCTTCAAGATGTCTGTGCAGTAGATATTGACCCCTTCCGTGTGGTCTCAGGTAGCTACAAGAAAATCCTTTTCTCTCACGGAGAATGCCATTGTTTTGCAGCCACACATTTAATTCTTCAAAGTCAATATTTGCAGAAAAGTAAGCACAGCATGCTATTATTGCCTATGGAGTTGTTTATTAATCCTTTTCTGTAAGTTTCCTTCCTATTGGCTTCCTTTCTATTTTCGGCTCCTCATTAGAGCGGTAATGGTGTGTGTGTGTAGTGTCAGATTGAACCACAGTCTGGTGAAGAAGTAAATCTTTATTCTGGAAGTAGTCATGCAGGCCCCATTCCTGTCTTCTGCCAAGGGTAGTCAAGTTGACAACCCTGTTTTCTGGTCAAACAGAGGCTGAACACAGATGACTCTGTCAGAAGAAGTTGCTGTGCCCAGTTGTCGTATCTCGCTCTTCAGCCTAGAGATTCCAGAGGGTTTTGTGAGTCCCTCAGAATACCAAGGGGGCGTGAGGGTCAGAGGACCTTTGACTCACAGCAGCCCCATGAAGTTAGAGGCTATTTAATCCCCATTTTGCACGCAGAGAAAAGGAGGCACATAGGAAGGCAAGATCAAAAGATTAGGGGACCACTGACTAATGACATGCCTACAGTCATTTAGCAAGTCTTCATCTCCCCAGACCCTTCCTCCAGTGAATTCTGTGCATGACTCACAGAAAAAAAATTACTTTCAGGTCCAATGGTAGAATTCCTGCTTTGCCAATTTTTACAGTTTGTATAATATGGGAATTTGTTCTTCTCCCAATGCTGTCTAGAAGGAAGCACTCAGCTCCCCAGGTTTGGACTCCAAGAATTACAAGTGCTAATGTTACCTCAAAGCCCCTCTGCAACCACTGCTCTGAGCCCCTGCTTCCTCTCTCTGAATTTCCCCTAGACCAGCTGGAACTAGTGTCATAATAATACATTGTAGTGGTTGAAAAAAGGACAGTTTATTTAAGATAGAAGTATGGAGTAAATAGCCTGGAAAATACAATGTGGCAGCAAATATTCTCACCAATTTCTCAAATGTAATGGGGGAGGAGAACTGGCCAATGAGGGTTCAGTCCTCAGAGCAGATTCAGATACTGTCCTGTCCTGTCTTCTATTACATAAACAATGTCCCACCCCCCAGGAATAAGAAATGTTGAATTGCTATATCCTTGACCCATGCTGCTGTTATCAGGCCAGTACTCCACATTTCCATGTGGTTGTTGTTAGTCCTTCATCTTCAAAGAGGACCATTGACATCATTTGGTGATGTCTCGACTGGAACATGAATCGGATTTAAGCGAGGCAGAATTGCAAAAAGTTGTTAGACTCACTCTCTCTTCCAGAGTCATCAAAGTCCAGTGGCAAGACAAAAGTTGGTGGGTTGGTTGATTCAACATCAATAACCACCTAGTCATCAGCTGATCACTAAAGACACTGAATCTCTATGCCTGGTTCTCTTACCCTTGGTGAGAGAAGGAAATGTATGTAAGAAATAGCTAACTGGCCAGTTTGACTGGATTGGAGAGTGAAGGAAGGGAAGTAATGTGGAAGAAAACTAAAAAAGTAGGTGGGAAGCAGATAGTGGAAGATCCCAAATGGTAGACTGAGGATTTTATATTTTATCCTAGAGAAAATGTGGAGGCATTAAAGAGTTGTCAGTAGTAGGATGATGTGGTCAGTTCTGTGTTCTAGGAATATTAATTTTACAGATGGGTAGAGAGGGGAAAGATTGGAAACAAGGAGACCAGTTAAGGGGATATTGGAACAATCCACGCAAGGGAGAATAGAAACCAGAACCAGAATAAAGGCTGTGAGACAGGAGAAGGGGATTGAGATGTGTTAGGCGGAAGAAATATCATTAGATTAACAAAGCTCTAGTATCGTTGACAACTTGATGACTGAAAAATAGTTTGGAAACAAGACTTGGCAACTGGTGGATGTATAATTGGGGGTGGGAGGCAGGGTAAAGGAGAGTAAAGAGTCATAGGATGATGCCAAGATTTCCAGCTCAGATAACTGGAAGGATGGCATTATTCTCAACAGAAATAGGGAAATTTGGACAAGATGCGGGGGGAACATATGAGTCAAGTTTTGGACTCTTGAATTCGAACTAGAGATGCCTCTAGGACATGCAGATGAAGATGTCAAGATGTGATACAGGGAATGAAATTAAGGAATCACAGTTAGGCACAGAGAACAGAGGGAATGGCAGGAAGAGAGGGTTGTGATGAATAGTTGAAGTTCACTGTCTTAAAAAAAAAAGACATAATCCTTAGGGAACCTTTTCATTTTCCTTCCACTGGCTCTTTATCTTCTTCCTTTCTCTTCTCCCACTTTCATCTTGTTATTCTAAGACTCTCACAGACTTCCTGGGTTATGTCATGGACACTTGGGCACTGTACCCACTTTTATACAGAGATGAGTCACAAGGAGAATAACTTCCAAAAGAGACTGAAGGATCACATGCTATTCTCAAAATACTTTTCACTGCTTTTTTTCAAAGAGCTCCAAATAGCCTTTAAACTCCAGTTAGTGACCTTGCTCAGTACTATTTTACACTCTCATTTTTGTTTTGCTCTGTTTAGCTTTGCTTTTAACAAACTCCCATTTTTAAAAAAATCTCACTTGCAAATTGGTAGGGAATGTTGAAAGTTATTTCTCCCCAAGATTAACACCAGTTTACAAAGACCTTTCTTTCCTTCAACAACATTGTGAAATAAGCAGCACAAGGATCATATCTCCATTTTACAGATGTGTCTTAGAGAATTTAAGTGACTTGCCCAGGTCTCAAAGCTAATAAGTATTAATCCTTGGAACCCAGGTTTCTTACTTCCAGGTCCAACGTCCTTATCACTATACCCGACTGCCAAAAAATTACTTTGGAAAACGTGTGAGCTATTTGCCTGAATACTGAGCTTTAAAGGTGAGCCAAAGACTCAAGGTCATTAAGGGAAAGAAGCTCATGATAAATGACAGCCTCCTTTAGTTTAGGTAAAATCCTTTTGCTGGGCAAGGAGTCAAAAATAACTTTCTGATTGTTTAAGTACCCCTAAAGGTCATTTGGTCTGGCTTCTCATTGTGAATGCCTTCTAGCAGATTTCTATGTAGCAACAGGACCTGAAGTACCAATTGATGGACCAGCCATTCAGCTTTCCCCATGTGTTTGCCACATAGAGCCCAGTGGCTGCGGAGGAATGCTTCACAATCTGTCTGTTTCTAATTCTTCTGTGCTGGCCTATCTGTTAATGTCCCAAGTGGGTTTACTTTACAGCAGTGTGATCATCTGTGTATTATTAACTAACCACAAATTAAAGTCATTACTTGGTGCTTAATTTTATGTAACATTTCTTTGTAGTGTGTACAAAAGAAATTTGTTTTTACAGGAGTTTGGTAAATAACATGTGCCATGATTAATTAGAGAGTATAATGGGCCTGTTGATTTGAAATTAAATTTGGTGCAATCATTTCCCTAAAAAAAAAGTCTTAAAATTGGTATTTGGGGGATATGTGAGTTGATGCTGAAGCCCTTTGATTCTGCTAGGAAGTCTATGTTGATAGGCCCCATGACATGAATTGGACCTGTTGGACTTCATTCCCAGAAAGAGTTGATTTGTTGTGTTAGCGCCTGTAGAAACCACACACATCACCTCTATCAAGGGGGACCCAACATAAAAAAAACACACAGAAAACATACATATATAGGAAAAGAAGAATTAAAAGATTACAGATGAATTGCATTTCAGTCCTCTCCAAAATCCAAGCAGCATCTAGCAAATAAAAACACACAGGTACAACTGTCAAGCCAGAGGTACCTTAATGACAATTTCACGAAGGGGAAGAAAGAGAAACTCAGCCTTGGCTTGTGATGCAGGGAACGAAATTAAGGAATCACAGTTGGGCACAGAGAACAGAGGGAGTGGCAGGAAGGGTGAGTTGTAATGAATAGAACATGGTCTGAATATCCACAGTGACAGAACAACTGACTGAAGAGTGACAAATCCAATGAACCAGCTGCTTCATCTTCAGGATACCAACCAAATGACCAGCACTAATGAAGTTTTCCTGTTGAGTTGATTGAAATGGGGTTGTTGTTATGGCGTGGTGTAGACACAGCCTTAATCCAACAATTGCAGAATGGCATTCAAAAACATCAGGACTCTGGAAGGAAGTGAGAAGATTTCTGTAACTTTTGAAACTAGTAAGTAAGACGCAAATGATTATTATTGTTTCTCCTTTGTTCTCAAAAAGGACCAGTGACATCATGAGTGTGATGCCTTGACTTATGTGTGAGTTGGATTTGAGTGAGGCAGAGCTGTGTAATGTCATCAGCCTTACTCTCTCCTCCAGAGACATCAGAGTCCAGCGGCAGGACCACACAAACGATATACTGGTATGTGATATGTAGTATGAAAGTTAATGTCTGGGCATTTCATTCTCCAGTGCAGCCACTGAGCTTTGGTTCTCCTTAACATTTCCAGACTGCCATCATCACCAAACTGCTACTTCAGAGGCTCAGCCTTAGAATCATATCCTAGCTAAAGTGGGAAGACGACATGTCACCTGCACATTTCCAAAGTCTAATGATTAGTCAAGTTCAAAATTCATCAAATTAAAATTATATGATTATTGAGTGAGGATCTCAAACTCAGTAGTAAAGGTAAGTTTTGGATTTGATATTTGTAACGCATATCCAATACATTTTGAGTGATCAGTGAACTGTGTTACACTATTTTTATGGCTAGATCATAGCCCATGTTTGATTTGAACATGCAGTTCAATCCTTGAATGAATTATTTTTCTTATGGGAGAGCTGGGGCATATCCCTTCTTGAAGCTCACATACTCCTTCTAGCTATGGCATCATAATCAAATCAACTCTGCCATTGCCCTTAGAAAGTGTAGGTCAATCTAGTTCCCCATGGCTCTACTCCCCACCCCTGGAACATTCGAAATAAAACACCTCTCCCTCTCCTTCTCCCCGACCTTGGCTACCATTCTTCGCTACATGTTTCTCCCATTAGTATATAAGTTTGTTGAGGGCGGGGACTGACTTTGTTTATTTAAGTCAACAAACATTTATGAAGTGCTTACTATGTGCCAGGCCTGCCATCAAGGAGTTCACAATGTAACAGAGGAGACAACATACAAACAACTATGAGCAAACAAGATATAGATAGATAGATAGAGTGATAGAACAATGTAGATATTAGATATCTATGATATATATGCTAAGTTCCAGGGTGTATATATGTGTATATGTACACATGTTTGTATGGTGTGTGTGTGTGTGTGTGTGTGTGTGTGTACATGTGATTGGTCTCCCTAGCACTTAGCATAGTGCTTGGTACATAGTAAGTGCTTAATATTTTTTCCCTATTCACTTCATTCATTCATAAGTTCTATAGTACAACTTTTAAATATGTGAAATATCAGTGGAACACTATTTTTGATCTTGGTGGACATTGTACCTGCCGCTTTTACTGTATGCTTAAGTATTATTGATACTGTAAAATTCCAGTGGTAGGGTTCTGTATGAGGGGTAAGATGATGATGAAGCCCACGACTACGTATGTATACACAATGTACTTTTGTTCTGCCAGGACTTTATTTCTTGACTTCTGTAGTTTGTTTGTTTTAACATTACCATCCTTCCTTCCAGCACAAATTCCTCTCTTTCCAGTTTTCCTGAGGGATTGAATACCGGTCTCCACTTCTCTCCTGCCTTGCCTAGTCCTACTCTCTGAAGTCAGGATATCTTGTTGAGTTTCTTTTTACGGGTTGACGCTGTTGACCGCTGCAAAGAAATCCTTAGGTACTATAAATAACAGACAAAAGCAAAAAGTTACAGAAGCCTTAAAAGCCAGGTTTTGTCTTTCCTGCCAACATAGGGAGAACGAAGCTGAAATCTTGCTTAGCCCTATCTATCCCCTTTCTGAGATGTCAAGAAAAGGAATGTCTGGTGGGGGTAGGGCTCCCCTTCAGAAACTGAGCCAGTCAATTTGTGGCTTTATTATTAATATTATTATTATTGTTATTTTAAAATAGGAGTTATTTACCCCTTTGAGTTTACTCTGTAATATCATCAACTCCATATTTTTGCATTTTAAAACAACTTTTTCCCTTAGTCATTTCATTGAATCCCGTTAACTTAATTCAGTAGATAGTTTAAGTGCTCACTAGGTACAAGAATTCTGTGCTCAGTGTTATTTGAACTACAAAGTTTAGATAACCTATCCCTGCCCTTATTGAGGTTATATTTCACTAAGGGGATATGGTACATATACAGATAATTATGCTCTTAATTGTGGCAGTGAGGTGATAGAGTGGATGGAGCTCTGGGCCTGAAGTCAAGAATACCTGTGTCTCAAATCTGGTCTTAGACACTTGTTAACTGTGTGATCCTGGGTGAATCACTTAACCTCTGCCTGCCTCAGTTTCTTAACTATGATAGGGGAAATTTAGCACTTACCTCCTAGGATTGTTTAAGGATCAAATGAGATAATATTTGTAAAGTACTTAGCACATAGCCTGGAACATAGCAGATACTTAATAAATGCTTCCTTCCTCTCTTCCTTCCTTTCTCCCTCCCTTCCTTCCTTCCTTCCTTTCTCCCTTCCTTTCTCCCTCCCTTCCTTCCTCCTTTCCTTCCTTCCTTCCTCCCTCCCTCCTTCCCTTCCTCCTTCCCTTCCTTCCTTCCTTCTGTCCTTCCTTCCTTCCTTCCACATATCTCTAATGCACTGAAGCATTCATTTGTATTAAAGTGCTATATCAGGTCTGTTGGGATAAAGGTTCAGGGGAAGATTCCATGAAGTAATTCTCATTTGAATTGTGTTTTAAAAGATGGATGAGAATTTGACAGGCAAAGAATGGGAATATGGATATTCAAGACACAGAGAATGGTGTGAGTGAAGACATGAAAGTGGATGATCTCCTGCCATATGAGGAATAGTTGACAGTACTGGGAATGTTTGACCCAGAAAAGAAAAGACCTGAGGGGACACAATAGCTGTCTTTAAGCTGTCATATGGAAGAAGAATAAAACTTGCTCTGCTTAGTCCCAGAAGACAGAAATAGGAGCAACACATCAAGATTTTGAAGAAACTAATTTTTTCTTTATGACAGAAAATATTTCATACTGATTAGAGTGTTCTAAATGTGGAATGCGTTGTTCCAGGAGGTGATGGTCTACCCTTACTTGAGGTCTTCAAGCAAAGGCTGGAGGACCACCAATTAGATAGGATGTGGAGGTGCTCAATCCTTTGTTGAGTATGGGTTGAACTATATGACTTCTGAGATCCTTTCCAACTCTAAAATTCTGTGATTGTGTGAATTCCTTTTAGAAAAAAAAATCGAACCACTTTCTAGTTGGAACTAAAAGAAGTTTATTGAAATCTAGTGTAGAGAGCTAGGTGGATTAGAGCATTTGCTCGAAATTCGGTGTTATTGACAGAGAGAAGGGACCATCGTAACAAATCTAGAATGGTGGACTACTGGAGAATTGGGAGGACCTCAGATAGGGCTCAGCTGTGTGTTCTATCTTTACATCTCTCCTTGTCCTCTGCTGTTATTTTCCCTATACTCTGCCCTTTGGGGGGCACCCAAGTAAGCCAAAGAATATCTCTCATGATAATCTCAGCCAAGAAATACTTAAGCTCAGGAGCTCAATCATTTTCAGTCTATATATGCACTGACAGTTGAAAGTGTACTTTAGAAACAGGAACTTCATGAATATATCCAAAAGGAGGATGAATTTTGAAATGCCAGGCAGCAAGGAGTCTTCTTCAGATCTCTGAAATCCATTATAAGCCTTTCAAGACAGTCATCTTTGTATCTCCCAACACATAGAATACCCCCTTGCATAAAATAGGAGTTTAATAAATGTACATTTAATTTGTTAATTAGAACAAGATGCCCTGTGGAATGGTCTCAGAGAAATATGTCACCCACCACAAGGCCATTTGACCCTTTGGTGTACATATTTGGTTAAAGTGAGAGAAAGAAGGTTCCCATAAGCTGCATTGGCCAACCAATCTTATGTCTAAACTTTAAGTTTGGTTCAGAAAACAATATTCTGTAAACTCTTAAACTCCATATTTTGGTGCTTTTTAAAAGTTTGTTTTTTCAATAAATTTTGCTTTTGTAAATTCCAACTTTTGGCTGAACGAAAAAGAAAAAGGATGCTTATATACTTCAATCAAGGTAAATAGAGACTGAGGGGATGGCAAGTGACTCTTTCAAAGGATCCAGAAAGAATTGTTAGGGTGGGGGCAGAGAGAGGGAAAAGGCAGGAAGGGTAAATTGGGCTGCTGACACAGGGCCCTTTTTGTCCGGACAATAACCTCCAATTAGGTTCTATTTGTGACCCTTACCCCTCCAGGAATGCTTTGCAACAGAGACCTCAGAAGAGGGTCCATACAACATATTAGCTACATTAAACTGTGCCTTCCAATTGTACCGGAGAGAAATGGAATGCATCTTCAAATGGGATTCCACACTAGATGGTTATTTTTTATGGAGCGCTTATGTCATTCACAAAAGAGATGTAGCATCCCCAAGGGAGAGACAGCAGGTGTACAGTTTCTCTCAAGGTTATTTAATTGCTGTCAGGCAAGACATATGATTAACAAAACCAAGTACTGGAGATATGAAGTATAGACAATTTTAAAGTTGTTTATATAGTTGATTACAGTCTATCATACAATATGTTTATTTGCCATAAACATGCCTATCACAAACTGTTCCCACACCTGTGCATCCATCTAAACAACCCGCCACACAGTTCTTTGTAATTCCTGGCTGCAAGAGTGCCGACTGTGGAATTTAGGATACCTAACGCCCTTTCTATGGGGCTCAAGCTCCAGATTCAATTCCCCTTATGACCAAGCAGAGCAGATGAGTGCTGGCATAGTAATTGTCACTAATGTTCCTCCAGAAAGCACAGGTGTGTAAAGAATGCTGTGAGTTCCATAGGCGGAAGATACTTGGCCTTTTATTGTATTCACTGCCCCCTTGTGGTGGTGCTTCAGGCAGGCTTTATAAGAACCATAAAGAATCCTATGTGTTATGGGTCACCTTGAGGCTCCGAGATCATCCATGGGATTTGTGCATATACGATTCAGTGAGACCATAAATTTAGAGCTGGAAAGGATCTTAGAATCCATTGAGTTTAACTCCCTCATGTTACAGATAACAAAACTGAAGCTTAGAAAGGTTACGTGATTTGCCCGGTGTCATATGGCTAGTAAGGGTCTGAGCTCAGATTTGAACTCGGGTCTTTTTCACTCTTTAGTCCAGTGCTCAATCCACTCTTCTCATTTTACTGATGAGGAACTGAGTCCCATGAAGGTTAAGTGACTTATTCAGGGTCACATGAAGTAATAAGTACAGTGCTTAGCAAGCCACTTAATAAATGTTTGTTGCATTATATTGAATTGAATATAGTAGCAGAGCTAGGATTTGAACCTAGGTCATCCAACTCCAAAGCCAAGCAAATTTCCATTCCACTCCAACCCAGTTCAATGCAATCCAGTCCAAACTAATCCAACAAGCATTTTAAATGCCTCTCATTTACAAGGCACTAGGTGATGGTGAAAAAAAGATAACTGAAGAGTTCCTGCTCTCAAGGTGTTTACATATTATAATATACTTACTATATTATGGTATGTTATTTCATTATGTCATATATAATTGATTGGTTATATAATAACCAACAGGGGAAAAAAGATCCTTACATGATGACTTACTGTCTTAAAAAATCAATGGAAGAGTGAACAATAGCCATATTGTTGTCAATTAAATACATTTGTGCCTTGTGAGTATATTTAATTAAACTAGTTCAACTTACCACAAGTTATGAAGTCAATTTTTAAATTTTTTTATTTTTTACCGCTCCTTAAAACAATAAGTACTTTTTGCTTTCCAGGTATATCCTGAGCTTTGCTTCCAATCCTTTCGGTGGTTCCCTTTGTGAAACACCCTCCATGGTATAGGCTCTAACTTGGACAAGTGATTGTGTCCCAAAAGTAACCAGAGCAGGGGATGCTTCTCCAGGCGGCCCAAAGAAAATGTTTAATAAGCCTCCCCTTCTACAGGCAGTACAACGTACAACTCTGAATGCATCCACTATAGACTATGCTGATAAAGAATCCTATGCTCCAGAAAACAGGGACTTGGTGTTCAGATGCTACATTACGGGGGGAAAAATTACTAGCCTAAAATGGCATTCTACTCTGATTTTTCTATTTTCATTTTTGGGAATTCGGTTTGAAAATGCTCAGGCATGAAACTGAACTTTGTTATCTGAACTTCATCATCTAAGACAAGTCTCTATATGTGCATGTCCTATGTCCCATGTCCCCTGCCACCCATGGCAGGGCAGTGGTCCATACCAGGAGTCCTAGTTTGCTGACTCCTAGTCTGTATAATTGTCCATATCATTTTTAAATTTAAAAAGATAGTCTTTTATAACATCACAGTCATTTTTGGCAGTCATTTTTCAGATATATGTATGTGTGTCTGTATACACATATATATGTATGCACACATACACACATATACATATATATGTGTGTATATATATATATATATACACATATATTTGAACCTAGTGTTATAACAAAGCAAAATGGTTAAGCAAAATCCAAGAGTCATAGTGACACTGTCAGACATAATGTATGACCTTCCCACTCATGTGCTCTCTCACTTCTCTCTCCTGAGAGAAGCAAACCTGTTTCATGATCTTTTTTCCGGGAGTTAGATGGGTCATCTCAGTTACTGAGTTAGGCTTCCTTCTAGACACTGGAGTGGTTTACCGTTTCTTTCTCCAGCTCATTTTACAGATGAGGAACTGAGGCAAACAGGGTTAAGTGACTTGCTCAGGGTCACACAGCTAGTAGGTATCTGAGGCCAAATTTGAACTCATGAAGATGAGTCTTTCTGATTCCAAGCCCAGTGCTCTGTGCACTATGGTGCCACCTAGCTACCCAGGCTTCCTTTTAGTGTTCCTTTTGCTTGTATTATTGTGGCCCTTAGGATACATGGTTCTCCTGGTTGTACTTATTACTTTCTGTATCAATTTAGACATGTTTTTGTGTCATTGCCTTCTGCTGCCAAGACCAGGTCCTAACACATATGCCCCAGGGCTAGGAGATACTCAATAACTATTTGTTATCAGTGGCCATATTTTACCAACAGATGCAACAAAACAATTCACCCTTTTCTCCCCTCCTTCCCCAGGAATGTACTCTCTCTGGGATGAAATGATGGGGGCGGGGTGCGGTCTGGGGTAGGATATCCTATCATCTCAAAGACAGCTAAAGCTGCCCTGTCTGTTTCCAGCCAAACTCCCAGCTCAGCTGCAGGGTGAGCAGGAAGGCAGTTAATCATATACAGATTTTTAGTTACATAGCTTTGGGAAGCTAGCGTAGGAAGCTAAAGAGTGCACCCTGGAGAATCCCGGATGAACACTAGCTCCTTCCCCTTTAAATACCCCCACAGCCCACGCCCTTCTCAGGGTTTGGCAGACAAGATGGTGCCTGAGCTCAGTGGACCAGGCAGGACCCTCAGCCCAGGGGCAGAGAAGGAGATATTCTGTTCTCCTACTCATAAAGAGTAGTCTTGGACTCTGTGAATAAAAAATAAGTCATCAAGTGTCAAACTTAATCACAATCCACTAATATTTATTGAGTACCCACAACCTGCTAAGGGCTATGGGAAACATACCAGAGCCATGATTCTTGCCCACAGGAGCTGTACCCTAATTATTCCCAAATCTTAGGGAATCTTCTCTATGTGAGCACAGTGCCCCTCTTTCAAATGAAGTCATTGTGTTATAGTCTTTCTGCTATAGGTATAGAAATTCAGGTGCCGGTTACTTGGCTACAGTCACAATAGGAGTCAGGTGTCCAGCCATGGGCAGACGATAACGTCTGCTTGTCAGGTGTCAGGAGGTGTTTCTAGGACCAGAAATGTCCTGACATGTTTCTTTTTGAGATCTACTCTGACTACTTTCATCATCTCCTCTTTATTTCCTCCACACATGGAGCCAAATACTCTTGAGATGCAAAGGAGGTTAAAAAATGAGCCATGTGCTGCTAACCTAGTCATGGGGGCTGTTGGTCATCCATCAGTCTTTTTCTAAGCTCTCACTGGTGATATCTGTGCACCTCCTACAGATCCTCCTGCTAATGGACATTCCCTGGAACAGGCTCCGTATTACAATGTGAAGTCATTAGCCTTGACGACATCATTGTAGGAAGTTTTGCAATCCAGACGTAAAATTTTGGCCTACACACATCCTTAACTTCAGCATCAATTAAAAGGTCTCATTTGGTTTATCCATAAATTTTAGGTCCTATTTACATAAATATGGCTCCGTACAACAAATTTTTGAAAAGCATTTTATTTCATTTAGGTCCAAGATAAGCTTTCATTTACTGTCCTTGATCTAGCACAGGACATTAACCTGTCATGCCAAGATGCATATGGCAGTATGACAGGTTGGGCCAGGCAGGACTGGGATTCTGGCAAGGCAGGAAGGTCCTGGCATTACCGTGCATCAGATGAACAAGGGTTGAGTTTTGGGAGAGCAGAGGGAGCTGAAAGGGTAGAGTAGATGCCATAGGTCTGGGTAGACCAGGAATTGGTTCCAGAGAAGCCAGCTGAAATGACCAGGTATTGCCAACTGAAATAGGCAAGGTTTGGAGTTCCATCAAAGTGTTCTATTAGATTTAGAATTATTTAACTATAAAGTCATTTTTTGGTTCATTTTGATGTCATTTCTTATAGCAATCAAGCAACAAGTATTAACTAAGCACCTGCTATGTCCCAAGCTCTGTGCTAGGTGATGAGAATTCAAGTACAAAGGCTAAAACAATCCCTACTCTTAGTGAACTTACATTCTAATGGGGAACATAAAACATACATATAAAAATATATAGAGCATAAATGTTAACTGAATAAATACAAACATATACAAAGTATTTAAACACAAGGTAGTTTGGGAGAGGAGTCACTAGTAGTTGGGAAGATCAGGAAAGGGTTCATGCAGAAGGTAGCACTTGGATTGCATCTTAAAGGAAGAGAAGGATTCTATGAGGTGGAGGTAAGAAGGAAACCCACCTCAGGTATGGGGGACAGCTATTGCAAGAGCACATACACAAAGTGTGATGTGTGAGAAACAGAGAGAAGGCTGGTTTGGCCAGATCAAAGAGCACAGAAGGAGAGAATAGCCTCCATTGAGACTGGCAAGGGAAGTTGGGGCCAGGTTGTTAATTAAACTTTTCAAACTGATTTAATTATCTAATTTTACATTTGCAATTATTTTGCAAGATATATAGGGCAAGTAGTATTGTCCTTATGTTACCGTTACAAAAACTGAAGCACCAAGTATCCAGAGTCATCTATCTAGTTAGCTATAGGCAGAGTCAGGACTATAACCTGGGTCTCATCCTATATAATGCACCTTCTCCTCTTATTTGAGTAACTGTCCAGATGAGAAAGTATCTTCTCTGTCTCCCTGTTTCTTTCTTCATCCATTTTATTCCATATATCCATTCATCTATCCATCTGTCTGTCTATCTATATATCTAAAAGTTCCATTTAGTGCTGTTTGAAGGACTCCCATTCTTTTACACCCAAAACAGTTTCATGCATCTTAAATGCCAGGCCCCTTGGAAGAAATGTGTAAAAAACAACAGTTACATTTCCATTTTGGATCCTTCCAAGGCTGCAGAGTATGCTCTGAAAAGTCAGGTGACAAGATCTGAAGCGAGGAACTTTGTGAAATAAAATTCCCAAACAAAAGCAATATCCCGCTGTGATCCACGTTGGTTCTGAGTCTGTTTGCAGGGATGAAAATGTTGCATAACACAGTTGTCATACCATAGCTCCTCTCTGCAAAAATGACTATGAAACAATTACTTTTCACACTTTCCTTCCTAGAGAGAATCAGAAACTATGCTCAAATGGGATACAAAAATAAGCAATTTAAGCAATGCATTTTTAATGTGAATTGGATGCAGTCCTTAAAGGGGAATCTTGTGGATAAGCCCTTGGTAACAAGCTCAAAGTCCTTCCCACCCCCCTCTCTCCTCCCCACATGTTGGAGTACCCGCCACAAACTCCCAACCAGCTGGGTTTTAATTGATTCCTAGTATTGCAGTGAAAGTATGGCAGATAAAACATGACAGAGCTCTTGCTGATGTAAATGAAAATGTTGGAGCAAAACAGCTGGGGAAAGGAGAAAGACTCTCCAGGTTTACATAACCCCAACATGCTTACATTGTGTCTTCCACTTTTTCCAGCCCAAACTCACCTGGTTTTGCTCAAGACCTAGAACACCGTGAATTGTATCCAGCACCTCATATTTATTCATGCCATCATCAAGAACATCTCTGCAGGCTTGACCAAGGTCTGTCATTGAATATGTTTATCCAGCTGCATGGCAAAAACCGTAATACAGTCATAATTTTTAGTCCGTCACCTACTCAATATTTTGCTACACTGATTAAATTAGCTCATAAATAATACTATTTAAACATTAGAAACTGTTGGTGTATACATTTAGTTAGTTGAATGCCATTTTGGGCATTTTCAAGCATTCCTAGTCACTTAGTTACTTCATTAGAAGTCAGAAACAATGAAAATAACCTCTTTTTATTCAGAGCCTTAATGATCTTCATAAGAAGAGAGATAATTCCTCCTTTATCCAAACCCTGCAATATTATATAGCACCAGGAGCCATTAAAGAGCCATGGCAGAGATGTGAAAAGTAGAATGGTGGGGGATGTTTGGGATGCAAAGGGTAGCGACTTCCTTAAGCACATGAGGCTTAACTTTTCCAGTCATGGCTCACTGTACTTGGAAGTGGGCAGTTGCTCTTTCCACAGAAGCAGTGACAGAAATCATCCCATACTTTTCAGTCTTCCTGATAAGCCAACGGCTTCTTCCCTGCAAGATGGGGCTAATGTATCTGTTTACATCTGTGCTGTCAGACTTTTGCCTCTGAATAGTTTCACCAAGGTCTACTTTTAAAGGGACCTTCAGAAAAGTCTGTGTGCCCTCATCTTACTGGCTTGAGGATTGCATTTTGAGTTGATCAGCTAATTAACAAGCATTAATTAAGCAACTACTATATATATGGTAGGCATTATGCTAGGCCCCTCAGATGCAAATATGAAGAGTGAAACTATCTCTACTCTCATTTGAAGACAAGGGACCTCCCTTTGCCCTCAAACACGAGCATGGATGCCAGCCATTTAAACCATATTGACGTAGATACCAAGCAGTAGAGCCAAGAGCCACATACAACAGGAATCATATCCTTATAAAACCACCTTCAGAAATAAAATATTTATGGCTGGTACCAAGAGGCAATTATAGATTCTAGAATGGCATCCAAATTCTTTTAGCAGCTCAGGGAATAGCCTTGGTTAGCAACTGCTCACAATGTCAAAGCTTTTGGAAACTTTTTACAGTCATTTTATTGTTTTTATTTCAAAAAATAAAACCTAAAAGAGCTTGAAGAGGAGGATTTTAGAGGTTTGCACAATAGCCTGGTTTTAGTGGTTTTGGTTCTTTGCATTTTACTTTATTTGCACCCACTAAAATTAACCAAAATTAATCCATATTTGCACAAAGGCAGCAGATACAAATGAGCTCCCCTCGACTTCATTCTGTGAACTAGCTAGGGTATTTTGGAATGCATCGGCCCTGGGAGGAGAAGTGCTTATCACAAACAACATATGGGTATTAAAATCTGAAACATCCAAGAAAGAACAAGTGAGCCATTTTCACTTTACTTGTTCCTAATTTTTCCCTCAGAAGATGAATGATTTCTAATCACATTCCATTTTCGACTATGGGTTTTGGATCTAGGGCAAGAGCCAGGTTGGTATAAAAATCCTGGCGCGTCTACAGCCCCTTCCACTGATTAGCTAATGCGTTTGTGTCATCTGCTTTCCTTGTTGTGTGAAAACACACTGAGGAAATGTGTAAGTGCAGTGAATTGTTCCCAACTCTTTTATTCACCTTTCAGCATGCTAGTTCCTTCCCTTGGCATTGATATCATTATGCACTTGTCAAAGATAGACTGTCACTTTAGGGCCTCCATTATGTGCAAGATTTGGCAGCCAATTTTGCCACTGGGATTTGCTTATATCCTCTGTATGTTATTGTACTTCTCTGGCATCCAGTAAATTCCGTAACCCACTTCTTTGATGTTCATTCCAGCCCCTAAATGTGGAAACAATGACTGAAAATTTGGATCAAAGCATCCCATAGATGCTAGGAGAAAGAGCTCTATGATAATTTACAAGAGTTGAAGGTAACCTCCTTAGCTAAAATCTAGGCCAATAGTCATCTAAGAATGGCTCTGCCCCCCCATATATGAGGAAGTCAGAGAGAACAACCCCAAGGTTCCAAGAAAGAGAGACCAAATTTAATAGCTGCCGAATTGAGACTTGTGGTCACTTCTAAACAAAGAGCGAGCAAAATGACTTGTTTTATTTGGTGAGCCCATTACTGCTCTCATTCCCTTCTCTGGTCACTCTACCTTGTAACCAGAGGTTTATAGCTGTACCTCTTTCACAGTGAAGGAAATCTCCAAACGCTATCTCTACAGTGTCAACTTTACAGGATGCTCATTGTTTCTGTGATTTAAGAATGGAACTTTAAAGTCTGTGAACTGTCTAAAGACATTTTCAAGTGAATTATTAAAAACCCCTGAGCTACTCGCATTCAAAGCAGTCACTCTCTAGATTTAGCTGTTTGCTCATGATCTACTTGCAGAATACCAGTACAAATAATTACTTCATTCCTACTTATTTCATTGGGTCAACTTTGACTCATAAAGGCAGTAAAGCAGGTAACCTCACAGAGATGTTTTGAGGACAGATGAGCTAATAGATATGAAAGTGCTTTCAATTCTTTGGGGAAAAGGTGCTATATAAATCCAAGGTATTTTATGGTTATATTTTCGCTTCGCCCCATTTGGTACCCAGAAATGTGCTACTTATAATTAATACCCAGTGTTGAACTATTAAAAAATACCTGTATCCATCTCTATGAAAAAAAAAGATACTAGGAAGTTCATACTCTGGAATTGAGAAGGATTTCTAGTAGCCGATTGCACTGGATGAAAAGAGAGTCACCTTATTGTCATAGAATTTGATCAATTAAGAAGTTATGTACCACCAATAGGTGCCCTGAACAGCCCTTAAAATGTCAATTCCAAACTGCCATCTTTAAGCAGTTGGGTTTTTTATGACCAGACATATGCAACACTGACATCTAGTGGTTACTTCAGATAATTCCATGTGTATGTACTTGAATGGTGGGCTATATGAAAGTTTTAAACATAGGAACAAGCATGTTCTCTGGTTTGCATTCTTTTTTGGTCTCTTACAGGAGTTTAAGGGTCCAGGTCATATTGTAATTAAAGTGGAATGCTACTCTTCTGTCCTATACCTGTATCCCCAATAGGAGGATGACTCTGCAAGAGACATTTTCCATTTCCAATAAACGACGTATCAGTTTTTATATATCCAACCTCTCTTGGTTCTCTTCCGACTTCTCTTGGTTCTCTCCCTCTGCTGTCTCCAGCAGAGCTCATTCCTATTTATGTCTATAAAGGTTATGTGTTTATTACATGTATTTAAAAGAAAAGAAGTGCCACACGTCGAAACTAAATATTTAGGAGTGACAGTGATAATAGCAATGATAGTTGAAATTTATTCAGGGTGTCCCAAAAGTCTTCATGCACTTTTCAGCTCTAATAGTTCACTGAGGCTTTTGGAATACCAAATATAATGCTTCAATGTTTGCAAAGTCCTTTACATACATTATCTTGTTTGAGTTTCATAATAACCCTGTGAGACAGGAATTACAGGTATTTCCTGAAGTTTATAGGTACTACTGCATGCACTATAATTTTCCTTATGTTGCAGATGGGGAAAACTGAGTCTCTGAGAAGTTAAGTAACTTGCCCATGTTAACAAAAGCAGGATTTGAAGACAGATCTTTCTGTTTGACTCCAATTCCAGCATTCTATTCGCCACACAGGCTTCCTCCTTGAGCAACAAAGAGTTGCTCAGAAAAAATTTCCTGGAAATGAGGCGTCTATGAGGCTAACTGTCCTCAGTGATTAGTTATGAGTTAGACTTCCCAGTTTTCATGGTCATGCTCTAAAAAGTCGATTAAGGTTTTAAAAGGGGGAAAAATAGGTCTTACTCACTGACCCAAGTCAAATTTAGCAAAAGGTCCATTAAAGTGAAAATATATGTGGGAAAGGAGTATAAACTGTCTTTCCTAGAATTCAAGGGAATAGAATTCTCTAAAAAAAATTATCATCTAATTGAAAGTGTTCTATTCTTCCCTCATATTCAAATGCTAGACAGACCAGCAAGACAGCACTAATCAATTTTCATTTTCAAAGAATAATTCAGAGAGCATCTGCCCAGGTACAGCTTAATGAGAGCCTAAAGCAATAAGCATTGTGCAGTGAGATATTTGCTAAGTGTTTTCTGGTGATGGCCCTGGGCACCCTTTAGGGACATTCCTGGGAGTAGAAACCTAGTGGGCCAGGTCAGTCAGTATTGATTACTCTGAAATCTGAGTGACCTAGATGCCTGCTCACCTGCCTCTGAGATGGTATGTTGTCAGTGAGACAGCCATCTTTTTGCCTCATGATTTCCTGTTCTTCAAGCTTTCTGAAAAAGGATAATACCATTTCATTCTGATTCCTCTGATTAAAAAAAAAAGATATGTTAACATAAAACAGAAAGAAGTGAAGGACACTCCCCTTCCTCTGTCTACCCCAAATCTTTTAGTATAGAATGACTGAAGAATAGTGTTGAAGCTGCAACATAACCCCTCCCCCAATACACACAAAATGTGTCCAAGTTCCTTTTGAGTTACCCCCTGTACCTGCATTGTACCTAAGTACCATGAGAAGGCAGAAATAGAAAGAGGGTAGAAATCAAAAGAAATTGGTTAAACTACAAGGACTTTTTAAAATATATATTTTTGATTTGCCTTAAAACAAACTCGTCTCTGCTTCCTGACTTCCCTGGCTTCCTTCAAGTCTCAGCTAACTCCCCTGTTCTACAGGAAGTCTTTCCTGATCCCCCCTGTTTCTAGTGCATTCTCTCTGTTGACTACCTCCAATTTGTCCTGTACATATTCAGTTTGCACATAGTTGTTTATGTATCATTTCCCTTGTTAGATTGTGGGGTCCTCCAGAGTAGGGACTGTCTTTTGTCTTTCTTTGTGCGCTCATCAATCAGCTTTGTGCTGGCTCATCGGAGGTACTTAATAAATGCTTATTAGATGGCTGACCCACAATAGCACTGGCATCTAAGGGAAGCCATTGTCTTCCATGCAAAAGTCATTCCCATTTGTTTTAACTAGAATTAAGAGCAGATGTACTTTGGGACTCTTAAAGTCATTAGATTTAACAAGGTCCATTGTAAAGTTAATTTCCTTTTAAATTGACCCCCTACACAAACATACATCCTGTAAAATAGAACATACAGATTATGAACTGGGAGGCATTTCTGTTTCCGTTGCTACCCTCAAGGTAGTGTATAATTTTTCCTCTCATCTCAAGCATTTTCCTTATATACATCACAGGAGCCTTTCTTTTGAATTCCTTGGAGATCCCCCTTCCCTTATACCACCTCTCCTTCCATTTCTGCACATGCTTGGCTGTGCTCACCCTATCCTGGCTTCCAGGCGAGGCTGATTGGACGGTTTTCAGAGCCTATCTATCTCGATGGTTTCTTCGTAGACCAAGGAGTCAGGGTGATGACTGAACTCTGGGAAACACAAAGGCCTCCCCCATCTAGCTTCCTGTCTCCATAGCATTACCAGCTCTTGCCAGTCTGAGGAGCAAGAGGCTGGGAGGAGGAATCAATATCTTTCCTTTCTTCATAAATAAAAAAAAAACAACAACATACCTTTACCCTTCTGCTTTCTAAAGATTTCTTCAATGTGTCAAAGGCAGGATGGTAAAGCAGTAGAATTCCACACACATCGTTCTCCAGACTACAGATCAAGGTGGATTCTTACTGCAATACACAATCTAATAATCCATTTAGTTTCTTTAGAGAGAGGTTATATTTACAGGTGGCATTTGGATGGAATCACGTACAATAAACCTGTCCACTCCCATTCCAGAGTCAGAATGCAGAAGAATTTGTTTTACAGGCATTCTAGAATGTTGACATGGTCAATTGGCTGGTTTTTGTATTCTGGAACATATCAGAGCATCAGTAGGAAAAAAAAATAAATTCTATAAAATGGTGGTGGGGTTTCTGATTTATGGACAGTGCCGGTTTGAATTTTCACAAAAATATTTAGCTATAGGACAATGTATTAGGCGTATTCTTAAAGGTAAATAACTGCAGCCAATAAAAGTTCAGCCTATAAAGGGTCCCATCTTCCAGTAGTTTTCTGCACTGAGAATTACTACCAGTATAATCATGGCTCCCTGCACACTAATATTTCCTCTGATACAGTATGATCAATGTTGTGGAAAAACATTTATTATATTTCTTCTAGCTACTTAAAGGCATTACTGAATTATGGGCATCGCAAAACGAACCCACTGTGCATTTTTTCTTTATGTGACGTTTTTACAATCTTCATTTTCTGCTTTGCAGGCACTGAGCTATAGAAATCCACATTCTGTTCCCTCTTATGACTGCCATCGGGCCCACTAGTACCTTTCTGCTTTATTACATCTGAAATGCACTTCATAGGATAATATTCATTTTCATTCTGGGCTGGACTCCTCTTCCAAAGGAAGAAGTTATGAAAGGAATTAAACAATCGGTGTTGTTAATAACACTTCTTAATCTCCGTACTTAACAAAGGTTATGGAGTTTAGACTGAAAAAAAAAAAAAGGACAAGGGGAGGAGATGGTATTTGACTACATCATTCCAGAATGGCTGATGAACTCAGCAGCAGGCAAGAGTTTTGCAGATCTGACATTTAACAATTTTATTAACATCTCTGCTTATTATGTTCCTTCATCTCCAGAATCAGCAGCAGGAAGAGTGTGTCCAGCTAACAGCTTGCCCGTCTTGGGTCCTTCCAGGGGATGAATCAATTAGCACAAGAAGCAATGATGCAAATGCTCCGGGGTCACCAGGGATGCTGTTTGCCTTTTTGATAGAGAAAGCACGCCATAAATAACATCACACCTCAGGAAATCATTCTGGGCTGCACAGATGCAGGCTAGCTGCTGCAGACGACGAAGGGAATCATTTCCTCATTCTCTCTATTCCTCCCCCCCCTTCCAGTCAATGGAAGATTTGTAGTAAAATCAAAGTATTTAAAAGGAGGACAGTGTGTGGTAACAGAGGCATGTTTAGTAATTTTTTAGTACCCAGAACCCATGATTTATGACCCAGAGCTACAGCCAACTTTATTACAAAAATGACTTCACCTATAATAACCTTATTCAGGGCTCTCTGGAGAATGATGTAGTGCTGAACAGCATTATAATATAACTGGTATTCACAAACAATTCAGGTCTCATTCTCCTTCCCATCCACTTCCGCACTGGTATGCTTTCCTCCTTCACCTGCTGGGATAGGTGTGGTTACCACGCAGAGACTATGGTGGGCCAGAACTTATTCTTCCCATAGGGACATAGGTGGGCCAGACATTCATCACTATTCAGAGCAGAAAACGGCCTCCTGGATCTTGGTCACATTTTCACCCACCCTTTGTCCTAAAGGATAACCCACTTTGGAGACCAATTCTCCTCTCTTCACTACTCCCTGTCCATCATTACCAATTCCCTCGGTCATCTCCCCCACCCCCCCCCAGCACACACACATACACTCACAGCACATACATTTAACAGAACTCTACCACCTGAAAACAGTTCTTTGAGACCCCCCCCCCCAGTCCCCACACAGGTGCAATTTTTAATCACCATAGTAACCATCTGCTTCTCTGACACCACCAAGGCCCAGAATTCAACTGGGGTCCCTTGAGCCCACCAAGATCTATGGACTAGCCCTCTATCTTATTAAACTATGGTGTCACTTCCCAGCAATTGTTTTAAATTCAGACCCTCCTGTGGCTTAGTGGGATTACGTGTCTATTTGCATTAAAACAGGTTTCTGTCATTAAACTGCCACACCAGAAGCTTTCTTGGGACAAATTAATGAGTTCTAAGTACCACCAAGTAGAGGTTCACTTCACTGAAATGGCCAACAGTGGCAAGTGGAAGTGGCTGGGGAGGAGGAACGCCATCTTGGGAAGAAGTTCTGGTCCTCAGCATTTAGCACAGTGCCTGATTCATAGTGAGCACTTCATAAATTTGTGTTGGCTTAACTTGGCTATGGATTCCTTAGCTGGATAAGATGGAGCTCAGAGTTGGCATTCTCTCATAGGATCATAGCTTTAGAGTTGAAAGGGACCTTAGATTATCTAGTCCAACCCCTTATTTTATTTTTTTAAGTTTTATCAATGTGTTTTGTTTTTTATATTACATACATTTACAGAGTCCTCCCACTTTGTGAGAAGTCTCTTGTAACAGAGTTACAGTTTAGTAAACAGTTTAGTAACAGTTTAGTAAAACTAATAATACAATGACCTTGTCTAAAAATGCATATAACATTTCCCATCTGTAGCACTTCTCCTGCCTCTCCATTTAAAAAAAAAATTAACAGAAGTCTATTTTCTCTCCCTCTCAACCTGCTACCTAATTGGGAAAAAAGAAATAAAAACAAATTCCTTGCAATAAATATGCATATCCAAGCAAAACAAATTCCCCCAAAGGTTACATACAAACACAAATATGTCTCATTCTGTATCCAAAGTCTGTCATGTCTAGAATGGATAATACGTTTAATCGTTGATTCTCTGGAATCATGAATGGCCATTGTATTGATCAGAGTTCTTATGGCTTTCAAAATTGTTTGTCTTTACAGTATTGTTGGTATTGTATAAAGCGTTCTCCTGGTTCTACTCATTTCATTCTTCATCATTTTATAAAAGTCCTCAAAATTGCTCAAATTTTATAATATTGATTTTATAGTATAAATTGTGCTGTTTCTGCTTACTTCACTCTGCATCAGTTCCTATAAGGATCTCCATGTCTTTTCAAAATCAATGGCCTAATTTCTTACAGCACAATTATACTCCATCACAGGGGTGGGGAACCTACTGTCTCGAGGCCACATGTGGCCTTCTAGGTCCTTGCATGTGGCCTTTTGACTGAGTCCAAGTTTTACAGGACAAATCCTTTTATTAATGGGATTTGTTCCGTGAAGTTTAGATTCAGTCAGTTCCGCACTTGAGGACCTAGAGGGCCACATGTAGCCTCAAGGCCACAGGTTCCCCACCCCTGCTCTATTACATTCATATACCACGACTTATTCCTCAATTCTTGGACATCCTCTTGGTTTCCAGGTGTTTCTTCACATTTTGCCAAGGAGCAATTTGAGGTCTTTCTAGGTCTTTTCATGACAAAGTCACCCAGGTATAAATAACAAAGTTGGAATTCAAACCCAGGTCCTCTGACTTCAAATCAATCAAATCCATTCCCCTCCCCTTTTCCCCCCACTATACCATAAGAATATCACATTACTCTAGTTCCCCAACTTCTCACATCAAATATCTCCTTGACTTACTCTCCAAGAATGTACATACTTACCTATGCTCCCTTTCCTTTAACTGTGCATTGATAAAATTTTGTTTGTTTTTCTTTCTTCCTGTTTACCAGCATAAGCATCTCTGCTTGCCTTAGAGTATAAGGAGTCTGGGACCTCTTGTAGTTAGACCTGTATGTCCAAGTAACTGTGTATAATACAACTAGACAACACTAGGCCAGTCTTACAAGGATCCCTGAAACTCATCAAGTTTTTTTTTTTTAAATGAACCTTATGTTGTCTAATAATATGTATTGAGATAATAATTTAGGAGGATTTTACTATAAGGATTGTGCCAAAGTTTTGTTTAAATGGAAGGATTTTTACCACTGTAGAAACGTTTGAGGAGGGCAGTATGCAAATAAAAGCATTGACTTCTTCTTCATAGTGATGCTGGAATGATGCACCTTCATGTCGGCAGTCCGGGACTAGAGGGCCAGGCATTAGCAGTGGCAGCAATAAGGGGCATGTGAAGCTGGCCCACTCTAGTTTATGAGCCTCCATTTCCACATCTGTACAATGAACGTATTTGACTGGATGCACTATAAACTACCACCTATCTCTGACATTCCTGACTCTATGGCCCAGTTCAGCACACACATGTATGTTTATATGTCTAAGTGGAATTTTTCTCACACGTAACACACAGACAAGTTCCATTACAAGGAAGAGATAAAACTGGCTGTCAGCCAGATTTCAAGGTCCAGATAAGATGGGATCTCATTTCTGTATAGTCTTAACAGGGGACGGTAATATATGTATGAGAGACTGCTATATTTAGGAATGACAAGATGGGCATTATTAATAGCTTAATTGACATTAAGGCAATTACCCCTACCCTTATTATAGTTTGTAGAATTACACAGAAAATATTGGCTGAGGTCTTATTTTCCCTAGAGCTACCCAAGGATACAGCATTTTATTTCATGCCAGATCCAGGGTTTGACATTAGATACTTAGCCATAGAGTGATTCCAGTAAATCATTATAAATGCATTATAATAAAGATGTTATGAGCTATCAGATATTAACCCCCAGCCCCTAAAGAGAGATAAATAGTCTGGTTGCATGATTCCTGCTTTTCGTTTCGTAAGAAATAAGCTTTTGCAAAGAGCAACTGACTAATGAATGATAAAATGGTATGTTGAGCTCAGATAATTAAACAATGCATTTTAGTGTCTGCTATAGGATGAACACTAAATTATACACAAACTAAAAGAAAAAAAATCCAACACTATGTTCAAATGACAGTAAGGGTTGGTCTACAGCCCAGGAAGGCAATGCTCCCTGACTTTCCCAATTAGAGGGTCATCATGTGAGCCATAGAAGCAGGCAAACTAATTCAAGTGTCAGTCTTCGATCACAGGAAGTGCTAATATCAGACATATTCACAAGGTTGTTTCAGTGGTGATTTTACCTGGAGGATTGCTTTTGTTCGATGTGTGGCAAAAATCTAGCAGATGTTGGTTTCCTCACATTCCCTGCATTCATATTTAAATTGTGAGTACAAACAACATGCACTGCATTATCCTTTGGATTTAAAAGTGATATCTTTAGCCCCATGTGGCCAAAAAGCTTAACCCATAGACAACAGTTTTCTTGTTTGAGGGAGGAGTCTTTGGAATGAGGCTCAGACTCCTGCTTGCCATGGGCCTCTTCCCATTATCCTCTGCTCAAAATAAACCACACTCCCCCTCCCCCCGCCCCAGCTGCTCTGTATTGGTCAGAGTTCTGCTCTGGTACCCAAGTTTGCATGATTTGAAGCATCTGTAAAATATATTTTTGTCTGTCAGTCCTTCGAATGACACGTGTGATGTCCTTACTGATTCTATGTTCTGATATCTGGTCAATCGATACCTCTATCACTGAAAAGTGTGCTACCCGTGGAGCCAAAATCAAGTGTTGGCAAAGAGTGCTTGAAGCTACATGCAAGGTGTATTGGCAACCAAAAATGGGCTCCTTAGCACTTAGTCAACAAGTGCCCTTGACTAGTTTGGCTTTTTCCCCTGAACTGAATGCTGTTTGTATCTTGGACTGGAGTAAGCTTGTCGGCCCCTTCACCTTGCTTCCCTTGCTTAAGCAGATTGAAAGAACCTGTGCTTTCCCTGGCGTACCTTACACCCCCGCAGAAGCTGGATGGTTAAAAGCAGCTCCCGTTGGAGCCAGAGGCTGCCACAGCCACAGCCACAGCTGAAGCAGGAGCTGCCAGTAGCAGAGCTGACCTACGGGAGGAAGCTGAACAAAGACTTCAGGCCAGTGGGTAATCTTTTTACCATAGAGGGGGAAGCATGATTTTGCTTTACGCAATCATGCTTCTCTGTAGCCTCCTGGTTACTCTTTCAAGGCGTACTTATTGGGCCTGGAAGCTTTTGATCAATATATCAAAATGGGGTTGCTGGTTCATGGGTTGGTTACTGTGGAGCCTAAATATATGTTTTGATTCTTCTGCCCTCTACTTTGAGAGTTTCTTATATCCGGCGGTTCCGAACTTTTCAGACATGTTTATGATCCTCTTTGAGATTATAAACTCTGCCCTCCTATTACAGGAGGCTTCTGTGGTACATGCTGGAACCTGGGATTGATCACCATCAGGGTCCAGCACTCTGGGACTGATGCTGTCAACTTTCTCTTCTTGCCTAACTTTTTGAATAGGCTCTTCATGATTCATATTACAAAAATATTTATAGTAGCTTTTATCATAGTGGCAAAGAACTGGAAACTAATGGGGTGCCTATCAATTGGGGAATGGCTGAACAAATTAGGGCAGATCATGTAAAGAAACATTATTGTGCCATAAAAAATAATGAAAGGTACAAATTCAGTGAAAACAGAATGAAATGAGCAGAACCAGGAGGACAATTTATACAGTAACAAACAACTTTGAGAGACTCAAGAATTTCGATCAGTTCAATGACCACATGCGATTCCAGAGTTTTGACAATGAAGCATGCTACCCACCTCCTGAAAGAGAGCTGATGGACTCAAGATGCAGATCAAGACATAAATGTGGCCAAAGCAGGAATTTGTTATGCATGATTATTCATGTTGGTTCCAAGGGTTTGGTTTGGTTCTGCTTTTTTTCTAGTGGGGGGAGGAGAGAAGTGAGAAGAAAGGGAGTGATAGAATAGTCAAGAAGAAAATACAGAAAAACAAAAGAAGTTCATTAATGCATTTTAGATGCATTGAAAAGAACAAAAGGAAGTGTAGCAGCAAGCACCCTGGCACATCCAGGATGTCCTGCTAGCACAGGTTCTTTGATCTGCTTTTCTTAAAGGAAAGCATCTTTTAAAGGGGTCAACAATCTTACTTTAATTACATTCACTAGTTCAGGGGAAAGGTCAGCACCCTGGATGTGGAGAAAATATAAGCAGAGAAATTAGCACAAAGACCAACAGACAGGGCTGCAGCTGTCTGAACAAGGTAATACAACCACCTACATACACCACTGGAGGGGGGAGCACAGATACATCTGAGCAGCCAAGGGCTCTGAACAAATGGCTACTCAGAGTCCCATCCAGGGAATCAAAAGGTCTTTTTCATAAGCAAACCCCCAAAGCAAAATCTCACCTCAGAGTACATATAGACATTTTGCTAATAGGCTCAGAGCCAGAAGGCATCACAATCCTTGTGACTCAGTGCCTAATTAACTTAGTACCAAAAGGTGTGAAAGTCTTCCTACAAGCAAACCTTCCCCTAAGTAAGCTTCCCCTTTAAGCAAGTTCCTTCTCCATGGGCTCTGTGTGACTCAGGATGCATCACAGCTGTGATTGAACACATGTGGTCACATAGGCCTATTGATGGACGGAGAAGATATTCCTATTCCATCAACATTACAGGAGGTCCAGAAAGAATCACAGATAAACAGAAGTTTTGAAAGTCAGAGGTAGAATTGGTTACCTACATATCCTTTTGAAACTCAAGCTGTACATAATAGAGATGGACAGTTTAGTGTATGCACAGGTCTACTTGTGTCATGCACATACATACCTTACTCTTTTCTTCTTCTACTATATATATAAAAATACTCATTTTACTTGGTGTTTGTTAAGTTCAGAATTTTTAAAAAGCAACATTCTAAGAAAAAAATGAAGAAGCGCTTCATGAATTTAGTTACTGTCATGCAGCAACTCCTGTATATCAAATGTAAGGACCTTCAGGGATGTTTAAAGCCTGCTAAACTAAAACATCTTGTTCGGAGGTCATGAGATCATAGATTTAGAACTCGAAGGGACCCAGAAGATTAAGGACCTCAACCCTCTCATTTTACAGGTGAGGAAACTGAGGCTGAGAGAGGTTATATAATTTGCCCAGAATCACATTGCTAATTAGTACCTGAAGCAGAATTTAAACTTGGGTCTTCCTGACTCTAAAGTCAGTGCTCTCCATCCACCGTACCACCTAGCTGTGTCACATATAGCTTAACACCAGCTCCCAGCATCTTGCTGCATCGTTAGGTAGTTCCTCATAAAGTCACCTGACTAAATAACACTGGCCTTATTCAGCATATCTACTTCACTCCACAGAAGAAGAGAAATGAGCATGCCCATGGCTAGCTACAAAGATGGCATGGGCAGGGTTGCACTTACTGAACCAGAAGTCCAAGCCAGGTACTTATCTTTTTGGAAAGGGCTTTTCAGTTTGTGCCAGGGAACTTTGTAAACAGTTGTGTATCCTTTTTTCTCCCTCCCTTCCCTTAGGGATGGCTCAGTTTCTGTTTTTGACCCCACCTTACAATGCAAAGAGATTCCAAAGTCACACTATTTCCATTGTAATGGCCCCTGTTATTTCCTGTTTCTCCCTCCCTTCCCTGGTGTTCAATATGGAGCTTAGCACAACAGAGGCCAAGCTAAGTTCACCCAGTAAGGAAGGTATGTGAGGAAATTGGGGGGGTGGCGGGGTGGGCAGTGTGCAGGGACAAGCTATCACAATGACTTAGATTTTCTTTCAGTAGAGAGATAAAGATTGGGCATTGACTTTGCAATCCAAAAGTCACTTGTCTGAAACCTCCCAGAGTAAAATGCAAAGATGCCATAAAGAACCTTTTAAAAACATGTCCACAAATACATTTGATGATGTGATTTATTTCTCATTTAGAGTCTGAGGCATGTGAATGGAGGTGAACATGCATATTATTATTTCATTATTATGCATATTATTTCATTATTATTTCATTAACTCACCTCTGTGATGCCACTAATGGCAGAGCTGTTCACCACCCTTTCCCTCCCAACCCCCTGGCTGCTTCACTCCCCCCTCCCCATTTTATTATCCTGGTAACAATTTCATCAGAAACCAAGCTTCCTAATTACATGAGTCTCCCAAACCACCAAACCTCCTTTAATGAAAGGAGAAAACTAAAGACAACTATTCAGCTTTAGGGATGGTCTTCCTGTCTTAGAACGACTTATGACAGGAATTTCATTGTCTTCCAAGAGTGGATTTTAAAAAATGTACTACCCTTTGAGCGAAAAGATGATGATACTAATACGCTGTCAATGGGAATATACTTTGAGCTGTTTTTTTTCTTCCAACAGTAGTAATGGATTTGCACTTTCTCACCAGCCCCTCATTTTTATGCCCCAGTGCACAGGTCTGCTCATGTTATGCACACACATACCCTGCTCTGATCTAAAACCTTCAGTGGTTCCCTTGTGTCTGTAGGATAAAATATAAACTGTTTACCCTAGCAGTCAAAGACCACCACAATCTGGCTCCAGCCTACCTTTCCAGCCTTGTTTTATGGTACTTCTCTTTGAAATCTCTGCACTAGCTGGGGGTGGAGTGCACCTAACAAGGTCTGGTAAGTATGTCTGGAGTCTTGCCAATCTAATCAAGGAGGCTGAAAAAAATCGGGGAGGGAGAAAACAGCCTACAGATGTCCTCCAAGCTAGATAACCAGAGAGAGAAGATAAAACACAGGTAGAAAAATAGCACCAAGCACATTCGCAGGAGTGTAAAGAAATTCACAGGAGGCAAAAAATACCCAAGAAAGGAGCCAGCAATAAAATCCATGTCCTCAGATGTGGATAGAAAAATGCATAATGAGTAACAATCAAGGTGAACTAAGGATTGTAAGATGATGGGATCATGATTAAGAGCTGAAAGAGACCTTAGAGGCAAATGAGTTATAAACCCTTCATTTCACAGATGAGTCAACTGAAGAGGAGACAGTTTAAGTGGCTTGCCTAGTGTCGTACCAATAACACAAGGGAACAAATTTGACCTTGTAGATAGCACTAAGGCATGGTATAATAAGACCCACGAACAGAATGGGTCCTGGAAGGGTATGATTTATTCAAAAGGAGCAGGATAAGCGAAGGGGAGGGAATAGTGACATAAGAAAACAAACTCACATTAGGAACTCCATAACCAAGAGTGGGAAGGCATTATAAAGAACATTTGGGTAAAGCTCAATGGAGGTAGAAACAGGAACAATATTGCTAAAATATTGCTATATGGGCATATACCACCTAGTCAGAAGGAGGAAATAGATGATGAATTTGGGGAACCGATAACAGAAACTTGATATAGTAGTGAATGGAGGTATCAATTATTTTGGTGTCATCTAGAGCTCTCTCTCTCTCCTCCCCCCCCATATATATGTACACACACATATATATATATATATACCTCCTTCTCTCTTTTCCAAGAAAGGGAATTTATTTATTTATTTATTTGCCATAATAATAATTTCATGCTTCAAGGGGAAGAGAAATCTGGAACCAGTAAGGGCAGCTGGGTGGCACAGTGGATAGAGTGCTGGGCCTGGAGGCAGGAAGATTCATCTTCCTGAGTTCAAATCCAGCCTCAGAAATTTACTAGCTGTGTGACTCTGGGCAAGTCACTTAATCTTGTTTGCCTCAGTTTCCTCAACTGTAAAATGAGCTGGAGAAGGAAATGGCAAACCACTTCAGTATCTTTGCCAAGAAAACTTCAAATGGGTTTACCAAGAGTCAGACGTAACTGAAATGAAACAACAACAAAAGAGGAACTTCTCTTCTGGCTATGATTCCCACCAGAGAAGAACAAGTTGGCAGGGCGAAAATCATGGGATATTTCATAGGATAGATGCTTCCTTAAAATTTGTGATAAAAGAAAGGAAAGCCAGCTATAGTGTAATGCACCTTCTAGATTTTAGAAGAGTAGATTTCAAGGAGTTTGAAGAAAGGCCATGATTCCATGGCCTAAAATTCTATAGGGTAAGTCAATCCAAGAAGGAAGGGAACCTTTTAAGAATAAAATTCTAAGACATAACAAAACAATTCTAACAAAGATGAAAATGTAGAGTTTTGTCCAGAAACACTGATGTAGACATATAAGGAACCTATTAACCACTTAGATTTTTAAAAGATGGAAGTAAGGCAAGTGATGGAGGATAAATACAAAAGCACGGCAAAATCCTATAAAAATAGTGTCAAGAACGTTACAGCTCAGAGTCATCTGAGAATGGTAAGGAAAGGCAAGGATGACAACAAAACGGTGTTTTGGGTTTTTTAGTCATACTGGAGAAAAGAGAACTATCAAAGAAGTAGGAGGACCAGGGCTTGTGGTATATAGGATAGTAATAATAGAAAATAGGATGAAGGCAGAACTGCTGAACTTTTTATTTTACTTCTGCAGACTTTTTTTATGCTAAGGAAGCTGATCTATGGAAAGGGAAAAATAAATAAATCATACAGAGTTGATAGCCAATATAAATAGTTATTAAGAAAGCCCTTTGCTACCCTTGGCAAGTTCAAATTGTTAGGTTATAATGAATCACAACAGGGACAGGTAGGTGGTGCAGTGGACAGAACACCAGCTCTGGAGTCAGGAGGACCTGAGTTCAAATCCAACCTCAGACACTTGACACTTACTGGCTTTGTGACCCTGGGCAAGTCATTTAACCCCAATTGCCTCACCCCACCCCCCAAAAAAAGAACCACAACAACAAATGAAAGAAATGGTAGAGGAGATTGGTAAGCCAGCACCACTGATCACTGAAAGCTTGTGCAGAATGGAAGAGGAATCAGAAGACTGGAGATTAATAAATGTTATCCTGATTTTCAATAAAGGGAAGAGAATGAGAATTGCAAATTATAGGCCAGTGATACTGACTTCAAATCCTGGCAGATTTCTGGATTGTATTATTAACGTTATGATTAGAGAGCATCTGGAAAAGAAAATGGTGATCATGAAGAGCCAATATGGCTTCACCGAGAATAAATCATGCAAAACCTTCTTTTGACACAGTTATGAGATTGTTGGGTCTGGAAAATGTCAGAAGTATAACTTGCCTCGATTTTAACAAAGCATGTGATAAAGTCTCCTGTGAAATTCTCATGAACGAGATTGACAAATACAATTTGGACAACGGGATTTGAAGCTATTTGAATGGCCAGACTCAACGTGTAGGCATTAATGAATCCAATTCAATGTGGAAAGCAGCCTCTAGTGAGCTCTTTGTTGTTCAGTCATTTTTCAGTCATGCTTGACTCTTCATGACCCCATTTGGGATTTTCTTGGCAAAAATACTGGAGTAATTTTTGCCATTTCCTTCTCCAGCTCATTTTACAGATGAGGTAACTGAGGCACACAAGGTTGAATGACTTGCCCAGGATCACACAGCTAGGAAGTATCTGAGGCCAGATTTGAACTAGGAAGATGGGTCTTCCTGACTCCAGGCCCTGCCACCTTCCTGACTCTAGCCACTGCACCAGCTGGCTACTTACCAGTGTTCTGTACCTAGACCTATACTATGTGATATTTTTATCAGTGACCTGGAAAATAAGTTCACTTATAGATGGTGTTTTGACCAGTTGAATGTCAGGACACTGAAAGTTCATTACAGATTAGAATATTAGACCAGATCTAATATTACAATCAATAGAGATACAGGTAGAGTCAAACACCTTAGTTAAAAAAAAATCAACTGCACATATTCAAGGTAGAAAAGGTGTCTAGACAGAAATTTATCTGAAAAAGATCTGGGGGTTTTAATGGACTACAAGTTTAGACCAGCCTGATTCATCCTCTCTTACTCTCTTTACTATACTTTTATAACCTGTAATATGCCCCACAGAACACTGCACTGTACAGTGGGACGTTCGCCCTTCTCTTGGGGCCTCTCTGAGGCTCTGCCGTCCTTGTTGTAAGTCGCTCCTTGGCTCCGCCCCTTTATGGGTCATGGTTTTGACTCATTCACTAGACCAGGACCAATGTGAGGAGTAGCCAATTAGATAATGTGACAACCCTTATTCCACTTGGGGAAATTCCTTTCCCCCATCCTATCTCTGATACCTTTATTCGAGGTAATTTACAAAAAGCACCATTACAGACAATGTTTTAATTAAACCATTAGAAATGAATAAAAATCAAGTGACAATACACCCACTGTGGACATTTTCAACCCACCCCAATCCCTCTATCTCCCTTGTCCTCCTTATAGTAGGTACCAATTCCCTCCGTGGCAGTCTGGGCAAAATTAAGGCCTTCTCAGTGAGGGAGCCAGCAAGGAGCTTTTCCCTGACAACTGTAACCCCATCTCCATCCAGTGTAGATAAGTGTGCAGTTGTGCTGCATGAATTCAGAGTACTTCTGTTGGTTTCTCCTCAGGTGGTAGAGACTCAACAGGCTGGATTCAGCTGGTCTTGGTTTGGTGTCCAGCAGCTATGGTCTCTGACTATCAGTCCCCAGCACTAGCAGATACCACTTAATTTGCACCTTTGTCCTGGCAGTATTGGGCACAATACCTAGTTATCATTCTATGGACCAGGTAGGTAGAGAGACGGGTACAATTTTAGCTGCCTGAAATGTATTGATATTTTTAAATGTTCGAACCAGGCCTTTCAAATACTCCACTCCAGCTGTGTCTTCTCTTGCATAAAAAAATGATAATCATTTTTTTTCAATTATGAGAATTATTTTTCTCCTTACCACCTCTTCTCCTCCCCGCCCCTCCACATCACGCATACACAATGGGAAAAGAAGAAAAGAAAAAGTCAAACCCATATAACAAATATATTTATGGTCAAACAAAGCAAGTTCCCATATTAGCCAAGTCCAAAAATGTGTGCCTGATTCTGGATATTTTGATCATCATCTCTCTGTCAGGAGGTGGTCAGCATATTTCTACACAGGGCCTCTGGAATCATGATTGATCGATGAAAATTTATCAGAGTCCTCAAGTCAATCAAATTGGTTTGTTTTCACAAATTGTTCCACTGATTCCATTCACTTCACTCTGTATCAGTTCATATAAGTCCCCCAAGGTCTCTGAAATCATCTTTTTCATTGTTTCTTATAGCACAATATTACTCTATTACAATTGTATACAACAATTTATTTTGCTATTTCCCAATCAATGAATATCCCTTTAGTTTTCAATTCTTTGTCACTACAAAAAGAGCTGCTTGTTCTTATAAGACCTTTCTCCTCTTTCTTTAATCTCTTTGGAGTATAGGCATAGTGGTAGTGTTATTGGATCAAAGGGTAAGTATGCATAGTTTCCTAAGTTTGGGGGCATAGAGCCAAAGTGATATTTCCAAAATGGCTCTGGAATAGTTGTACCAATTCACACCTCCATCAACAATGTATTAATGTGCCTGTCTTCCCACAGTCTCTCCAACATTTGTCATTTTCCTTCCCCTCTCTGCCCCACAAGTTTGCCAACTTGATAAGCATGACAAGAACCTCAGAGTTGCTTTAATTTGCATTTCTCTACTTATTTGTGATTTGCTCCAGCTGCATCTTCTCCATTGTCATGACTCATACACATTCTTGGAGGTGTGTTGGTGAAACCCATGTTCTGCATCTCTCAAAAAAGACATATTGTTCAGAACTAAGGACGTGATAGTTCCACTGTAAGCTGCCCTTGTCAAGCCACATTGAGTGTCCTGTGTTCAGTCCTGGCTGCCATACTTTAGGATGGACATTGATAAACTGGAAAGCGTGCAGAGAAAGACAAGTAAGATGGTGAAGGGCCTCAAGAACATGCTATATGAGAGTCAATGCCATCAGGAGGGAATACTTAATGTAAAGAAGGGAAGACATGGAGGTGGTGATGGAGTGGGACAGACATAACAGTGGTCTTCAAGTGTTTGAAGGGTTGTCATTTATTCTGTGTGCTATGGTCCATGGAGTCACAAAGAGCCAGACATGACTGAGTGAAGGCAAAACAACACTTCTTCTTCTTGGACCCAGAAAGTAGAACAAGGTCAAAGTTGAAAAGCAGTAATTTCAAACTTAATGTAAATAAAAATATCCACAATAATAATTATTATTATTATCATAGCTAGCATTTAGAGAGCACTTTAAGTTTGAAAAGCACTTTACATGTTTTATCCCAAATGATCTTCACAACCCTTTTAAAGTATATGCCTTTTTACAGATGAAGAAATTGAGAAACAGAGGTTGAGTGACTTTCCCAGGGTCACACAGATGGTAAGTATCTAAGGCAGAATTTGAACTCAGGTCTTCCTGACTCAAGGTCAGGTGCTTTATCCATTATAATACCAAGTTGCCTTGAAGTTAGTGTCCATTTCAAAAGTGGAATGACTGGCTCAGGGTATTCAGTTCCCCTCAGTGGACATTCCTAAGCAAACACTGGATAACCACTTGTTGGGTAGGTTGTAAAGAGTATTTTTGTTCATGTCTTTGTAGGGCTACATGGCCTTTGAAATTCCTTCTAACAGAGATTTGGTGACATTGCTCAGCCAAGCTTGACTCCATCCTGTTGCTCCATTTCATTCAGCTTCCACTCATCCCTGCGCTGTTGAATATGTCGTGCATGGTCCATGCCTGGAACAAATTTTCTCTTCATTCTCCATTTCTTTTTGCTGCAATCTTTCTTTTCCTTTAAAGCTTAGATTAGGTGCCACTTCTCTCATTATGCCTTCGTGGATACCACTATTATTGGTGATTAATTAGTGATTGTTATTAGGTATTAGTGATCTTTCTCTCCTTGAATCTCTCATACCATTTTATTATCCTCTCAACTATGCCTATTCATATTCTAACATATAATCATTTGTGTACGTGCTGAATTACCCTACTAAGCTGTAAGGTCCTTAAGAATGTGGACTTTGTTATTTCATCTTTATACCCCCAGTACCTAGCAAAATGCTTTACACAGAGTAAACAATAAATGTTTGTTGGATTGAGGGCTTTAACTGAAAGCTTCTCTACTTTTCCATTCTGTACTAAGAGCTTAAATCTAGAAATATGACACAAGGCCTTTGAACTGGGTGGGAGAAGGGAAGTCTGACACCCAGTGGTAAAAATTGTGTGTGTGTGTGTGTGTGTGTGTTTGTGTGTGTGTGTGTGATTAGGGCAGGCATTGATGGAGTTACTGAATCGTGCAGTGGCTGGTCCATGAGGGAAATTATACAGATGTAGTTTACTTGGATTTTAGTAAGACTTTTGATAAAGTATCTTATATTATCCTTCTGGAAAAATGTGGCCTAGATGATAATATAATTAGACGGATGCATAGCTGGCTGGATGACTGAATTAAGAATAGTCTTAATGGTTCAATGTCAATGTGACAGCAAGTATCCAGCAGAGTAGCCCTAGGGATCTGTGCTTGGCCTTGGGCTATTTAACACATATATCAATTATTTTGATAGAGACATGGATGGAATGCTCATTAAATTTGCAGATAACACTAAGCCAGGAGCAGGGGATAAAAAGCTGGCATGGTGGATGACAGAGTCATCCAAGAAGGCCTTGATAGACTAGGACAAAGTTGTCAAACTCATAACTCGTGAGCAAACAGCCAGCACAACTCCTGAGTGCCCGGAACCACATTAAAATGTCACAGAGAAATGTTTGACAAAACAAATTAAAATATAATACAACATAGACAATGCTAATTTATGATTTTCTAAGTCAATAAGTGGCCAGCAGGGATGCGTTTCTATTTAAACTTGACATAACTGGACTAGAGAAATGAGCTGAAAATGAAATGGATGGAATTTAATAGAGATTAATGTAAAGTTTTACTCTTGAGTACCAAAAAAATTCGACTTCACAAGTGCAAGATGGGGAAAACACAGTGAGAGAGCAATTGTTCTGCAAAAGATCTAGAGGTTTTAGTGGATTGCAAGCTCAAGGTGAACCAGCAATATGATTTAACATTCAAAAAGTTAAGGTGGATTTGGGCTTCATTAAGAAAACCTTTTGTTGCTCTTCGGTAATTTTTTAGTCATATTCAAATCTTTATGACCCTATTTGGGATTTTGTTGACATAGATACTGAAGTGATCTTCCATTTCCTTCTCCAGCTCATTTTGCAGATTAGGAAACTGAGGCAAATAGAGTTATGTGACTCACCCAGGGTCACACAGCTAATAAGTGTCTGTGGTTGGATTTGAAGAAAAACATCTCTCTCAGGAATAAAGAAGCAATTGGGCTTATGTTCTCTGTCCTCATCAGATACCATCTAGTGCATTGTGCTAAGTTCTAGGTGCCATAGTTGAAGACAGACATTGATGAAGGAGAGAACATCCAGAAGATGGTGACTTGAATGACAAAGGACCGTGATTCCATTCCTTGTGAGGACTGGTAAAAGGAAATGGGGATGTTAAGTCTGAAGAATAGGAGGTGCTCAGGGGACATGACAGTTTTGTTCAGATATCAGAGAATTGTGTAGAGGAAAGATTAGATTTGATCCGTTTGGAAGGAAGGAAACAAGCACAGGGATGTGCCATGTGCCAGGCCCTGTGTGAAACACTTTACAAATTACCACATTTGATCCTCATAACCACCCTGAGAGGTAGTGGCTATTATTATCCCTGTTTTATATAGGTGACCTGCCCATAATGGAGTTGGTGGAAGCCCTTCTAGGTCATTTCAAACAGAGTACCCAGGTGGAAACTTGTCTCATCTTGCAGCTGGCACACACACAGCCTCAGAGCCAGCCATAGGAGCCGCCCAGACTCCTGCTGCTTGATTCAGAAGAGATCGTGCAGCTTGAGAGGAAGGCCTGGTCCAAACTGACAACCCCAGCCAAATGAGCCTAGCAACTTGCTGAGTTGGCCTGTGTATACTTCCAGCTGCCAGGATACTGCTTAGCTAAGGGCCCACCCAAAGAGCCCGCGGATGTGGCGGGTATAGGAAAACACATGAGTTCCATGGGAAGAGAGCTTTTATCTAATCTGACCTTCCCTTCGCTGCTGCCTAGACAAGACTGTTTAGACCCCTTGACTTGGAATTGTCAGGGGGCTGAATATTTTGGGTCATGGCACTGGTGGACCCAGGAAGTCTTGACAAATTTTATCTGCATGAGGAACTGGTCCAATGGAAGATGCTGGTATAGACCCAGTTTTGTTGTCATTCTTTAGTCATTTCAGTCATGTCTGACCCTTTGTGACCTCATTTGGGCTTTTCTTGGCAACATTAATGGAGTGCTTTGCCATTTCCTTCTCCAGCTCATTTTGCAAATGAGGAAACTGAGGTAAACAGTGTCTGAGGGCAGATTTGAACTCAGGTCTTCCTGACTTTTCCTTCTCCAGCTGCCCTACTCAGTTAAGTAGAGACCATTTAAAAATGACCCTGGTATTGGAACTAGTAACTAAAGAAATTAAATCTTTGTGGTCCTGCATAAAGAACATGGTGGTTACACCCTTGTAAGTAAGGTGGATCTTAGTGTGTGTAAGCTGGATTTTTGTTATTCTTTCTTAGAGTTTAGTTTCCCAGGATCCATGGCCATAATAATCTCTATTTCCCAGGCTCGTGGTTCAAAACATCTCCACCATGCTTGTGCAGCATTATATAATGATAAATAATATGAACATTTGTGCTTAAATTGTAAATATCCACTGCGACTGTGCAGTGAGATATAATTGTGAGATAATGTAAACTTGCGAGGCTATTGCTAGCAAAATGCCTTCTTTGTCTGTTGTCCCAAAAAACAGGTGGGCACTGGTCAGTGAGTGGGGAAACCTTAGGGTCGAATGCACAGGCTGGAATGCTGTGTGTGCCTTGATCAGCCCCCATCAAGGCTTGGGGGAATCTGTGTTTGCCTCAACAGGCCCCCATTGAGGCTTGAGGGGATTTAGGGGAGTGCACAAGCTGTACCTGTCTTGATTGGCCCCATGGAGACATAGGGGTAGTTGTCTCCCCTTCCCTTAGGTCCCTGTGAGAAGAGTGATTAGCAAATGCTATAGGAACTGGTACTCCCATTATTAGCAACTCTCTCTTGAGAAGACCAGAGCAGAATAAAGTAGGATTATTAACCCCTCTTAAGGTGTCCTCCTCTCCTTCCTGTTTGACCAGATCAAGAGTGAAATTGTGCTAGCGGCCCTCCTGTGTGCTAGTATTATCTGTCTTACAATCCCTCTTCATAGAGTCCAATCTTCCATACTTCTGGTAGTCCTGGGGATTGAGACATTGGGTCAAGCAAAACATGGACATTGCTTCATGCCCCAGAGCAGTTTGGTTTCACTCTTCATATGGGCCACTGGAACTAGAAGAACGGTTGTAGGATCATGAGTCTGGAGCTAAAGGTCATCTGGTCCATGCCCCTCATTTGAAAGATGAGGAGTGTGGGAGGTTGGGCAGCTTGCCCTGCCCTTACAGATAGTGATCATCAGAGGTGAGATTTGGACTCGAGTCCTCTAACCCCATAGCCAATGGCTTTTACACTGTGCAGGATTGCCAAGTGGGCCACTGGTATCAGCAGTTCTAGGATATATTCAGTGCTATAAAGGTATAAGTGTTTCTCCCATTTAGGCCAAGGGACTTAGTATCTAATTTGATTCCCACTGTCCCCATTTTGGGCAGCTAGGTGGTACAGTGGTTAGAGTGTCAGGCCTGGAATCAGGAAGACCTGAGTTCAAATCCGGCCTTGGACACTTACAAGCTGTGTGTCCCTTAGCAAGTCACTTAACCCTGTTTGCCTCAGTTTCCTCATCTGTAAAATGAGCTGGAGAAGGAAAAGGCAAACCTCTCCAGTATATTTGCCAAGAAAACCCCAAATGGGGTCATGAAGAGTCAGACACAAATAAACAGCAACATCCCTGTTTTCCTGGGTCATGGCTATTCATTAATCAGACCTCAGAAGAAATAGTTCTTGGGTTTCCAGGAGAAATATGTATTAAGGGGCCCTAAAACCTGTCTCTACTTCAATTTCTTCATTTGTGAAAGGTTAGTACTAGGGCTTACATCACAGCATTGCTGAATGAAATAGGCAAAGTGCTTTGTAGACATTAATGTGAATTATATATATTAGCTAATATTGTTATTATTACTGTAGTTATGATAGTCATCATGATTCATCTGTCCTTCCATCTCTCCCTGTGGGATTTTTTAAATCTAGAATTTATAGCACTTCGAGGTTTGCAGAGCACTTCATATGTGTTATCTCAGTTGATTCTCACAACCCCAGGACATAGGTGCTGTTAGTATACCTATTTTACAAATAAGGAAACTGAGGCTGAAAGCAGCTAAGTGACTTGTCCAAGGTCACACAGCTAGTCAGTATCTAAGGCAGAATTCGTATGCAGGTCTTCCTGACTCCAAGTCTAGCACTCTATCCATCTTGCTAACTACCTGGCTTCACAGAGATTCCTATGGTATTTATGAACAACGGGAACCTAAGACTCAGACCTGAATCTGGGGTCCTTGGCACCATCAAGATTTAAGGTCAGTGCCCTTTGACCCTCATCCTTTCCAGACTTGCAACATCATATCAGGTAGGTACTTTCACCAAAGAAATCCTGTGGGATCCATGTTTGTGGATAAGGGGGAAATGGCACTTACTAAGTAATTCATATATTAAGTAAATACTAAGTAATGTTTTGCAGGTTGTGGGATGTCCTCACTTTTCTAGCTATTTGTCTTTTACAATCTCCTGAATTGGGGGTCTATAGCGTATGTCAACAATGTTTTAATTCACTCTCAGGACCTTGGCCAGTGTCTTACTTTGGTTAAAAAAAAAAAGTTTTCCTATAGTTATGCCCAATCTGTTCAATTGCAAATTTGGAGAAATTACAACTAGAAGCGACATTACAAAATAAAAGTAGCCAATGGGCACATGTGTGTGTGTGTAGGTATATGCATATGCATACGTATGTGCCAGAAACTGTGCTAAGTGCTTGCAAATATTGTCCCCTTTGATCCTCCCAACAACCCTTGCAGGTAGGTGTTGTTATCATGTCCATTTTACAGAAAAGGAAAGTCAGGTAAAGAGAAGTTAAGTGACTTGTCTAGGGTCACATAGTTATCATGTGTCCAAGGACACATTTGAACTCAGGTCTTCTCAACTCCTAGCCCAGTGAGCTGCCCACTGTACCACCATATGCAGTGTAAAGAGTGTTACATCTGAAACCAAAGGATCTGGGTTTAAATCCCACCTCTACCACTTATTTCAGTGGCTTTGGGCAAGTCACCGAATCTCTCTAAACCCCTCTCTAAGTGTAAGACTAATCTGCAAAATAAAGGGGTCAGATTAGATAACTTCTAAGTTCCTTCCTCCAGATCTATATCTATAATACACTATAAATAGGAGGGAAGAGGAAATTTATGGGGCATGTGGTAGGCTGAGAAAGAATAAAGATAAGCTTAGGAACAGAAAGGCATCCTTTCAATGGGTGGGTGGCACACCTGATACACACACACAAACTACAACTAAAGCAATTTTAAGGACTCTCATCACCTCTTTTTGGCCCCTAGTGGACTTACACAGATACTCAATATAATTTTAGCAAATCCTCAATACAGAAATTAATTTTATGGAGTTGACAGATTGGTTCATTTCAGAGCCCCATACCATAATACCGAGCCCCAAGGAAACCATGTGTGGTAAAGAAAGGCATCTCTAATGTTATAGTAGTGGCTACACTATTCCAAACTAGCACATTCCCCCAAGTCCCCAGCATCTTCCAACCCTATGCATATTTATCAAGAAAACTACCAGGCCCAGAAAGAAATGACAACATATAGGAGAAAGAGATGCTAACAGTTAAGGTAACATTTGAATATTGGCATCATTGTTTGGAAAGTGGTCCAGAATGCCATCTTAACCCAGTTGTTCCGCAAGGACCTGGTGTGCCTCCAACAAACCCCAAAATTAAACTAGCAGCTAATCGAGTGCCATTTGATTTCCTAATCATTTCAACTTCCCTATTATGTGCATAAAACCAAAATAAGTGAACCTTCCTCCTGCTCACCATAGAATTTTGTTACAAGAATATATTTCATTTTTCAATCTTTTCCTCTGCTATGCATACTTGCCAAATTAATAAATGAGGAGTTGATGATAATCTTGGGGAGGTAGAAGCAGCCCAAGTCAAGCTACAGAAGAAATGTCAAGGGTTCCAAAGATGCCTACTAATGAAAACACAGAGTCAGAGAGCCCCAGGATAGCCCTTGACCTTGACAGGTACAGTGAAGCTGGTAATTTGGAACCTCAGAACAAACAGACGTTCAGTGTTATCCTACAATCAAAACCTTTAACCTGAAATCCAGACGATGCCAGCTTCTCAGAACTTATTTGCTCTGGGTCTTGCCCATAGTGATTTACACTTACTCTTAAGGATACTATTGCTCTTCATTTGGAGACCATTTTCCACTGCTGCTCCAGAACCACAACTAGAAAATTTGGTGCCTAGAGCACACATCACAAAACAGGGTAAGCAGTATGAGAGGCATCCTCGAAATCAACTTCTTCATGTTGAGGTGGAAAGATCTCATACCTCAGGATGCAAAGTTCTCTGGGTAGAGATATTCCAAGTCATCATGTGGCCAACTGCTATTTCAACTATCATTCTCACTAACCAGGTACTAAGCATAGTTTGTTCCTATCTATATTATTAATCAACAAATATTTATTAAATGTCTATTCCCAGAAGCTAGGTCACGCAGTAGATAGAGTCTAGGCCTCGAGTCAAGAAGAGCTGAGCTCAAATTCAACCTCTGACCCTTACTAGCTGTTTGACCCTGGGCAAGTCACTTCTATTTGCCTCAGTTTCCTCATCTGTAAAAATAAGGATAATAATAGCACCAGAGTTGTTGTGAAGATCAAATGAAATACTAATTGTAAAACACTTAGCACAGTGTCAGGCACATAGTAGACACTATATAAATGTCAGCTATTAGGTACCAGGCAGGGCACTAGAGACCCAAGGACAAAAAATGAAATAATCTCTTCTCTCAGAGAACTTGCATTCTATCAGGGTGGAACAGAATGCATCAATTAATCAGTCAGCAAGCATTTTTTATGCATCTGTAAAGGGCCAGGGACTGTGCTGGACGCTGAACGAACAAGGCAAAGAATGAGATAGGCCCTACTCACAGACAGCACGCATTTCAATGGCTAGACAAGTCTATATCCAAATATATACCACATGAATGTGAAGTTTAAAAAATAGAAATATGTACAAAGTAGTTAAATGCAAGGTGGTTTGGGAGGAAAGACACTAGCAATTGGGGGTTGGCGGTGTGTGACTCAGGAGAGGTTTCTTGCAGAAGATGATGCCTAACCTGCATCTTAAAGGGAGAGAGGAGTCCTATGAAACAAAAATAGGGTGGCAGGGAGTGCCTTCCAGGCATGTAGATGAGTGGTGTCAAACTCTAACCACTAAACCATACACAAGGATCCCTGCAGGTTCCATATTGACTTAGAAAACCACATATTAACATTGTCTGTGTTCTATCATATTTTTACTTATTTTATTGTTGTTGTTGTGTTTGTCCTTCATTTTCAAAGAGGACCGTGACATCAGGGAAATGATGACATGACATGCAGTTGACTTAGATTTGAGTGAGGGAGCTCTGTGCAAGGTCACCAGCCTCACTTTCTCCTCCAGAGCCATCTGGATCCAGTGACCAGATATTCATCAGGATGACTGGGATGATCCAGGGTGTAATGGGAGACCCTGGCCCTTTTACGCTCAGGCTATTTCTTGTACTCACTTAGATTGAGGTAAGGCGCAGTCAGTGGATAGGCCTCTTTAAGAAGTGAGTCAAGGGATGGCCCCTTTAATTAGAAAAACAGGAAAAAAAATCCAACTGGGAGGGGAAGACCCTCAGGCTCGTTGTTCCAAAGAGAAACAGTTACCATGGACTTTCACTCTAAGCCAGGAGGGCCCAAAATGCAGCCATTAAGTGGAGCTTGGGCTGGGACCTATTGTGGTCCAATCTATGAGAGAGAGAGACACAGAGAGAGAGAAAGAGAAAGAGAGAGAGAATAAATACAAAGTGCTTAAGTGCAAGTGAGGGAGTGAGGGAGCATGGGCGTGGGGAGAATGAATCCGCAAGAAAAGCTGTTTTTGTTGTTCAGTCATGCCCCCTTCGGGGATTGGTTTGCCATTTCCTTCTCCAGCTCATTTTTACAGATGAGGAAACTGAGGCAAACAGGGTTAAGTGACTTGCCCAGGGTCACACAGTTAGTACATTCCTGAGGTCAGATTTGAACTCAGAAAGACAATTTTTTTCTGATCCCAGGCCTGGTGCTCTATCCATTGTACCACCTAGCTAGCTAATAATAGTTGTTAGCACCCTTTAAACTTCAGGAGCTGGGGCAGAGCCTGTCCCTTGTTATTCCACTGTCCTCTGCCCCTTCAGGTTAACCCTCATCCCATTACCCTACCAGCTTATCTGAGCTCTACATTATCAGAGCTTCAACAGCCTCCCTTTGGGTTAGACCTCACTCATTTTGAGCCGTGGAAGGCTCTTAGTCCTGGCCCCTGGCAGTTCCTTCCCATTAATGTCTGGGAAGAGCCAGGAAGGACAGCACATTTATCAGCACAAATTGATTTTATTGACATTGTCTAAACTGTGAACTTGGAAAATGTTATGTTGTCCTAAATATATAATTTAAGCCCTGAGTATAGCTTTATGGATTAATCCTCAGATGTTTTATTCATTTTGTAGATATTTTAAATGAAATGACTCTATCATTTTCTCCTAGTTTTTATTTTTGTTAGTATTCTATTAAAATGTATAACACTTTTGCCCCATGTTCATTTAGAAAACCGCAGAATGGGGCAGCTAGTAGAGCACCAGCCCCGGAGTCAGAAGGACCTGAGTTCAAACCTGGCCTCGGACACTTGACATACTTACAAGCTGTGTGACCTTGGGCAAGTCACTTAACCCCAATTGCTCTGCTTTCCCCCCTCCAAAAAAAAAAAGGAAACCACAGAGAATAAGTAAAGAAAGTAATTGAGATGATTAGCATATTCTATACATTTAGATACAAAATAAGTCCACAAAATCACCAGCATTTTTATAGTTTTCTTGAAAAATACGCAGGGGGTTAGATATCCAAATGTATAGAATATACTAATCACCTCAATTATTTCCTTATTCTCGGTGGTTTTCTAAATGACCATGGGGGGAAAGTGTTATGCCGCTTATTTGGTCTATGAATATGAGAATGGTAGGTGTGGCCAATTTTCAAGCAACGTCAAAAGCGAGAAGATTTAAGGAACTGCACAGTGAACTACAAATAAATATATGCCTTTTGACATAGTGGTCTCCTTCTTGGAATGATTCCTCTAAGGAGATTACTAACAAGAAAAAAATTCTATTTTTACAAAAATATTCCTAGAAACACTGTTTATAATAGCAAAAAACAGTAAACAAACTAGGCATCCATCGATTGGGGAATGGCTGAACGATTTATGGTAAATGAATGTAATCCGATAAGAAGTGACAGGATTGGAAGAATTCGAAGAAATATGGGAAGACTGATATGAAGTGATACAGAGGGAGAAAGAAGAAGCAAAAGGACAATATAAACACTGACTACAACTATTTAGTTAAGAACAACAGTAACAGCAACAAATCTATATTATATACATCTACAAAAGGTTAAAAAGGACCACGCAAAACGAATGATGTGGGCTCTACTATATTAAAGCCAACAGGTCCATCTTTTGGAGTAGTAATAACAACTGGTAAATGGTAGAGGTTTGCACACTTATAATCATCTGTAATCTTCTGAGTTTTATTGTTTTGCTTTATTTCATCTTGCATATTTATTATCCTTTTTTCTTTACTTGTGTATGCATACACGTAGATTGTCAAACACACACCCATGTCGTGGAAGTTATAATATACATACTATATATATATATATATATATAGATATATATATAGATATAGATATAGATATAGATATGGATATGTATGTATGTATGTATGTATGTATGTATGTATGTATGTATACACACACATATTTAAAATGGGAAGTTGACCAGAAAGTAGCATGGCCTAATGTGGAAACAGAAGCCCTGGGTTCATATCCTGAGTCTTCTACTTACTTTTTGTGAGACCCTCAGTAAGTCATTTATCCTGTCTAAAATTCTGTTTCTGCATCTGTAAAATGAGATCTTTGGATTAAGTGTATCTAAAGTCCCTTCTAGCACTAAAGCTGTGATCCTGTTAGAAGAAAAATAGTGGAAAATCCATTTGTACCCCAAAAGTGGAATCTTTAAAAAAAAACCTAATAGGTGGTAAGAGCAACAATTTCCTTCCCAAGAAACAGGGCATTGATGACTCAGAAAGAAGAACCTTGTTTAGAAGGTGCCCTTGTTCTTTATACCAAAGATGAGATGGTGATATGTGGTGAGATATGACAAGCCCTTTAGTTATAGACTTCATGGAATGTTGGGGGAGAAGTTTGGCAACACTGAGGAACCCCACATCAGTAAGCAATCACAAAAGTTATGATGGTGATCAATGTGCAGATATGACTGGGAACTGTGGATTACTACCTCCTCCAGTATCTATCGCTGGCGGGGATTCTAAACCTGGGCTCCATGAAGTTGCTTTTTTGTTCACTGTATTTCAACTTAATTGCTTTCTTTTGTAATTATGTGTATTTTATTGTATGTACCTAAAAACATTATGAGAAGTCCTGAGGCTTCCTTTACCTACAAAGGATTCTGACATGACACGCAAAAATGTGAAGAATCCCTGTCCTAGTCACTGATTTCAGCTCAGCACAGTCTTAGATATAGTATTTGGGGCAATATCTTCCCTAATTCATGTAGCAACATAGCCACCAAGTGACCTCAGGGGAGAAAATTCTATTTTACCCTCCCTGAAATTTACAACCTATTTAATGAAAGAGAAAGTCAATAGAAAGCAGATGTAAAGGAATTGGAAGCGAATAGTGTCCTTTTGAAAATATTTTATTTTCATTGCAATTACATGTAAAAACAACTTTTAACATTCATTTTTAAAAATTTTGAGTTCCAAATTCTCCCTTTTCCTCCCTTCCCCTTTATTAGGAAGGCAAGTAATTTGATATAGATTATAAATAGGCAGTCACACAAAACACATTTCCATATTGGTCATGTTGTGAAAGAAAACCCAGACCAAGAAAAAAAAACAAGAAGAGTTTTAAAAAGTATGCTTCAATCTGCATTCAGACTCCATCAGGTCTTTCTCTGGAGGCAGATAGCATTTTTTTTATCATAAGTCCTTCGGAATTGTCTTGGATCATTGTGTTGCTGAGAATAGCTAAGTCATTCACAGTTGATCATTGTACAATATTGCTGTTACAATATTCTCCTGGTTCTGCTCACTTCACTTTGCATCAGTTCATGTAAATCTTTCCAGTTTTTCTGAAAACACCCTGCTCCTCATTTCTTAAAACACAATAGTAATTCCATCATGATCATATACCATAACTTTTTCAGCCATTGGCATCCCCTTAACTTCCAATTCTTTGCCCCCACAAGAAGAGCTGGTATAAATATTTTTATACATACAGTCCCTTTCCTTTTTGTGGGGGAGAATCCCTTTAGGATACAGACCTAGTGGTGATACTACTGAGTCAAAAGGTATACATGGTTTTATAGCCCTTTGGGCATAGTTCCAAATTGCTCTCCAGAATGGCTGGATCAGTTCACAATTCCATCAACAATGCTTTAGTGTCCAAATTTTCGTAGATCCCCTCCAAGTCTTGTCATTTCCCCTCTCTGTCATATTAGCCAATCTGATAGGTATAAGACGATATTTCAGAGTTGTTCCAATTTGCATTTCTCTAACAAATAGCGATTTAGAGCATTTTTAAAATATGACTATAGACAGCTTTGATTTCTTCATCTATAAACTGCCAGTTCATATCCTGTGACCATTTATCAATAAGGGAACAACTTGTATTTTTATAAATTTGACTCATTTCTCTATATATTGGAGAAATGAGGTTTTTATCAGAGAAATTTGCTGTAAAATTTTTTCACAGTTATGATTACCACGTAATTCCCTCCATCTGTTTTTTCCCTGTTTATTCTTTTCTCTCTCTCTCTCATTTCACCCTGTCTCTCCTCAAAGATGTTTTGCTTCTGACCACTGCCTCCCCCAAAGTGCCTTTCCCTCTATTAGCCCCTCCCTTTTTTATTCTCTTCCCTCCCTTCTTTACTTCCCTATAGGTTAAGATAGATTTCTACACCCAACTGAGTATATATGTTATTCCTTCTTTGAGCCAACTCTGATAAGAATAAGGTTAAAGCATTGTCTGCTACACCGCACCATCTTCCCCTCCACTATAAAAGCTCTTTTATGTCTCTTTTATATGAGATAACTTATCCCATTCTACTTCTCCCTTCCCCCTTGCCCCAGCATCCCTCTTTCTCACCCCTTACATTGTTGTTATTTTTGTTTTTTAGATATCATCCTATCATAGTCAACTCACACCCATGCCCTCATTCTATGTAGACATCTTCTAACTGCCCTAATAACGATAAAGTTCTTAGGAGTTACAAGTATCATCTTCCTTTGTAGGAATGTAAACAGTTTAACCTTATTGAGTCTCTCATGATTTCTTGTCTTTTTACCTCTTTATGCTTCTCTTGTGTCTTGTATTTGAAAGTTAAATTTTCTATTCAGCTCTGGTCTTTTCAGCAGGAATGCTCGAAAGTCCTCTATTTCACTAAATATTCATTTTCTCTCTGAGGGATTACACTCAATTTTGCTGGGTAAATGATTCTTGGCTGTAATCCTATCTCCTTTGCTTTCTAGAATATCATATTCTAAGCCCTCTGATCTCTTAATGTAGAAGCTACTAAATACTAAATCTTATGTTGTTCTGACTGTGATCCCATGATATTTGAATTGTTTTTTTCTTGTTGCTTGAAATATTTTCAGCTAGACTTGGGAGCTCTGGAATTTGTCTATAATATTCTAGGGAATTGTCATTTTGGTATTTCAGGAGGTGATGGGTGGATTCTTTCCATCTTTATTTTAGTCTCTGCTTCTAGGATATCAGGGCAATTTTCCTTGATAATTTCTTGAAATGTGATGCTTAAAAAAAAAGGAAATGTGATGTTTAGATTTTTTTTTGATCATGGCTTTTAGGTAGTATAATAATTCTTAAATTATCTCTCCTCAATCTATTTTCCAGGTAGCTGTTTTTCAATGAGATAGTTCACATTTTCTTCTATTTTTTTTCATTCTTTTGATTTTATTTTATTGTTTCTTGATGTCTCATGAAGTCATTAACTTCCACTTGCCCAATTCTAATTTTAAAGGAATTATTTTCTTTAATAAGCTTTGTACCTCCTTTTCCATTTGGCAAATTCTACTTTTTAAACAGTTCTTCTCTTCAGTGAATTTTTGTTCCTCTTTTACCATTTGGCCTATTCTACTTTTAAGGTGTTATTTTCTTCAGTGTTTTTTGTGCCTCCTTTACCAGTCTGTTAACTCTTTTCTGATGATTTTCTTGTATCACTCTCATCTCTCCCCACCCCACCCCCGATTTTTCCTCTACCTTTCTTATTTGGTTTTTAAAATCCTTTTTTGAGCTCTCCCAGGAATTTTTTAGGAGGGGAGGGAGAGGGGCTGAGACCAATTCACATTTTTCTTTGAAGCTTTGGATTTAGCTCCTTTGACTTATTCTGAGTTAGTGTTTTGATTTTCCCTGTCACCATAGTAACTTTTTCTGGTCATATTCCTTTCTTGTTGTTTGCTCATTTTCCTAGTGTATTTCTTGGCCTTTAATTTTATGTTAAAGTTGGATTCTGCTCCCAAGCTTCAGATTTTTCATGCAGCCATTTTCAGAGCTGGTTTTAAGGGTCTGTAAGTTTTTAGTTCTTCCAAGGTGGTATGATCTAAGAAGAGTCGTGGTCACTCCTCTCCTGGCCTATGTTCTAGTTTGTGAACTACCACTAGCACTCTTTTCTGCTCTGGAATTGTAATCAAGGTCCCCTCCCCAATGCAGCTGCATGCTCTAGTGTGCTATTTCTCCTTTTTACCCTGGGACTGTTACCTAGAACCACATATGAGCAACACAACAGAGTCTTGCTCCCAGTGCCACCCAAAAGTCCCTTGCAATCTCCTTCTAACCAGTTGTTCAACCCCTTTACCTTCTGTGGGCTGAGAGCTCCAAAAGCTTTTGGTGCTGATACATCCATCCTCAAGGCCTGCTGCTGGCTTGCCAGGGTATGGCCTGTGCTGGATTGCACTTCGCTCTAATCCCAGCAAGACAGACCTTTCCTGTTAACCTTTAAGTTGTCTTTGGCTAGAAAACTATTTCACACCATCCTTTTGTTGGTTCTGCCACGTCAGAATCATTTTCAGGAGTTATTTTAATGTTGTTTGGAGGGGGAATTTAGGAGAGTTCAGGCAAGTCCCTACCTTTACTCCACCATTTAGTTTGTCCATTTTTAAAACAAAATTTTATTGATATCTATCATTTTTTTTATCACAAGTTTCTCTCATTATTACTTCCTCACCTCCTCACAGAGAGCCAGCCTGTATAACAAAGAATGTTTTTTGAAGAAAAAAATAGAAAAGAAGGAAGAGAAAAATATCATAATGAAGCACATTTGTAGACCCCCTAGTTCTGCAAAGGAGTAGGGTGAGGATTATCTTCTTATATCTCTTCTTACGGGCCATGCTTATTCTTTGTAATTTTTCACTATTCACTTCTGATTTTTTTTTAGTGGTTGTTCTTTCCATGTCCATTATTGTAGTCATTGTCTTTACTGTTTTTTTTGACTCTACTTCATTTTACATCTGATTTTGTAATATACTTCTCTGTAGTCATCATATTTGTAATTTCTTATAGCATAATAATATTTAAGTATACTCATGCACCACAATTTACTTAGCCATTTCCCATCAAAGTAAATATATATATATATATACATATATATATATATATATACATATATATATATATATATCTACTTTGTTTCCAATTCTTTGCTATCATAAAAAGTGTTACTGTGAATATCTGGGTGTATATGGGGACTTTCTTTTTATCAATGACCTTCTTGGCATATAAGCAAAATCTCTGGATTAAAGAATACAGATGTTTTAGTAACTTTATTTGCTTAATGTTGCTTTGCAAAATGGTTGTACTGATTCACAGCTCCACCAACAATACAATAGTGTGCTAATCTTCCCACAATACCAAAAAAACTGACTTCCTATCTTTGGTCATCTTTGTCAACTTGCTGGATATGAAGTGGAACCTCAGAGTTGTTTTGGTTTGCAATTCTTTTATTATTAGTGATTAGAGCATTCTTTCATATAATTGTTAATAGTTTGCAATCCTTTTAAGAACATTTTGTTCTGTTTGGTAATATATCTACTAGGGAATGACCTTTCCTTTTAGGGACAATCTGCTAATAGGAATAACAACTCTTACTACATTCCTATTCCTATAGGAATATAGTATATTTACATAGTAAGGTACTATAGGTACCTTACCATTTACAGGTGGTGAGACTCACAACAGCTTTATGAGTTACTGTTCCCATTTTATAGATGAGGAACCAGGTTCAGAAAAGTGAAATGTTCAAAGTTTCAATGGTTAATAAATGGCAAAACCTTAATGAGTTTGGATCGCCTGGTCCCAAATCCAGTGTTTAAAAAAATCAATACTACTCTCTAACTCATAATTATTGTCATCCTTTATGTTGTATAACACTTTGTAAAGCTATCTCACACACACACACACACACACACACACACACACACACGCACACACACATGCACGCACATTTCATTGCAAGTATTTCTTGCAAAGAAATAGAAGCAAAAGCAAAGCTTGCCTGGATGTGAGCTGGGATAGATGACAGCACTATATAACAACAACTCCCCATATAATTAAACTGAAACAGAGTAACTATAAACTAGAGGGAACGGAAAAATACTCTGAAAACATCCTAAAAGTCAGCTTTGAAAAATGTGGCAGAGCTATGCGATGCAAGCAGGGGTGTGCTGATAAATATTTAACAACTGACTTTCCAAAAAAGCCTGACATAATTTGAAGTTTAGCCTAGATGATTAACATTTTTCCATTACATTCTTAATTCTAGACAATAAACAAAAAACAATAGAATTTGCCAATGTCTGAAATGTAAATGCTTACATTGAAAATTTAACAATCAGCTCTCTTGAGTTGGCTCAGGTTCAGTCCAATATACTCCTGAATGTGGGAATACTAAGCAAAGCTATCACTCTATCATAAAATTGGGGTACAATGATTGGAGAGCTTACAATTAACGTGTTTAAAACTAAAGCATCTTAACTCAACACTCCTCCCTTTGTTATATCTCCTGACCCCAAATTGGTGTCCCCATTTCTGTCAGGATTACCTCTGTTTTTCCTTTCTCTCAAGTTAGAAACTTTGGAGTTTTCTTTTACTTTTCTTTCCGTTTCTCCAATATAACCCATCACTTATCCCATCAGCTCTTTCTTCAAAAGACCTCTTTGACCAAACTCCTTTTCCATTTCCATTGCCTCCACCCTAACCCAACCACCCATTATCTTGTGCCTAGATTACCATGAGACCTTCCTGGCTGCTCTATGTGATTCTAGGCTCTCCCACCATCTTGTCTTGCACACTCCCACCAAGCTGATCTTTCTAAATATTATGTTTATCCAGTCACTCTCCTGCTTGGAAACCTACAACAGAATCTTCTTTTCTAACCATATCAAATCCAAATCTTTCTTCAGACTTTTTCAAAGGTTCTAGAATCTAGTCCCATTCTATCAGAGCTGTAACAAGCATGGGATGAATGGGGCTCTGTCCCAACACACTAAAAGCTGAAGAAAGGTGCACTCCTTCCTGGGGGGACAGCATGTAATTTATACTTAGAGCAATCACCATCCTCAAAAATTACTTAATTGTCCTCTGGCAGCATGTAACACAGATGACCACACCTAGCCTCCACCCCAAGGATCCTGTTGTGCCACCCTCACCCTGTGTGACTCCAAATGCATTAGGACTTCAATCTGTACCACCCAGGTTCCTTCCCTCTTCTGGCTTAATTAAATTTGTCCCTGCATAGTTATGAATAGTTAGGGCTCTACATTCCACAAACTTCATTTTATTTTTTACTACTCACCAGTAGCCACCTCATATACACGAACTCTTATTCCCAGCTCTTCACCTCTGATTTGTTACTCACTAAGCAACATGTCCTCCCCTTCTCTCTTCTCTTTTTATTCCAAATCTACTTATACCTCAAGGCTCAGATCAAGCCACACCTCCTCCATGAAGCCCTGACTGACTACTGTAAGTCATCCCGACCTTTGAATTCTATGAATTCTTACTGCAGTTTTAGTGAGTCAAGCTCCATTCAGCACATGCTTCAGGAATGCCAGTTTTGTCTCTCCGTTGAGATTGTAAGCCCCAAAAGGTTAGGGAATTTAAAAAATACACTTCTTTGCACTGGCACAAAAATACATCTCACACAGGTGCAGGCCCACCATAGATACCGGTGATGGATAACAAATTTGCATTAGTGCTGGAGAAGCCAACAAAAGAGACAAAGATAGAAAGATTTCCAGAGCAGAAGACAGGCATGTAGGAGATATAGCCAAGAGGCCACATATCAAATAGAGTCTCTGTGTGCAGGTAGTGTAGAGACATCCTTTCACCCAACCCTGCCCCCTCTGCCTTCACACATGCACGTGCACGCGCGCACACACACACACACACACACACACACACATCTATAGCAATTACCTCCAAACTGTCATTCCTGCATAAAAAGGACAGGGGACCTATGGGTGATTTAGCTAGTGCCGGAGTGTCAACTCAGCATCTGCCTGATTATATCAATGGGTAACAAAGGTTGTTTCTACTTCTCAGTTAAAACAATAGGGGAAAAACACAAGGGAAGATGCTTCTGTGAGTCCAAAGGCTTAAGAAATTTTAAGCATCATAGAACATCAGGACCAAGAAGGACCTTACAGACAGATATCTGGCATAACCTCTTCACATATTGCTAGGATCACAGAGATACAGAGCTAGAAGGGATTCTTAGGGGTCACCTAGTCCAAATCCCTTCATTTAACAGATGAAGAACTGAGCCTAAAGAAGATTAAGTGACTCATCTCAGGACATGGATAATGAGTGAGAGAGTCAGGATTTGAACTTCAGGCCTTGAGCTCCAAACTCAGTCCTCTTCTACTGTTGCTTCATTTTAAAGGTGACAAGACAGAAGACTAAGAGAAATCATTCCTCTAAGGTCACTCTGTTAGTGACAAATCCAAGACTAGAACCCAAGTGTTACTGACTGTCTGTCTTGTATTCTTGCCTCCCCACAATGCTGCCTGACTCTCTTCAGGTAGTTGACTCTCTGGTCCAATCCAGGTATCCTTTTCCTGATGTTGATGTCCATATTTCCAAAAACATATGATTTCATCATAGCATATAGTAGTTGAAAGATCAGTCAAATTTGGGGACCTGTATTCTTAACACAGCTCTGTCTCTAACTATGTCTTTCTATCTCTGTCTCTCTGTCTCTCTGTCTTTGTCTCTGTCTCTCTCTCTCCTTTATTCTCTCTCTTCCTCTTTCCTTCTCTCTCCTTTATTCTCTCTCTTCCTCTTTCCTTCTCTCTCCTTCATTCTCTCTTTTCCTCTTTCCTTCCCTCCATCTCTCTTTTTCTTTCTCTCTGTCTCTCCTCTGTCTAACACACACACACACACACACACACACACACACACACACACACACACACAGAGTACCCTGGGGAAGTAACAATCTCTCTATGCTTCAGTTTCCTCATTTGAAAACTGGAGCTAATAATCCAGGTCATTATAAGGACTGTGCCTTATAAAGTTTAAAGCACTTTGTTGTTGTTCTGTCATGTTCAACTCTTTGTGACCCCATGGACTATTTTTTCAATAGGATTTTCTTGGCAAAGATACCGGACCATGTTTTTTTGTCAGATCTCTCCACTATGACCTGTCCATCTTGGGTAACCTTGCACAGCATAGCTCATAGTTTCATTGAGTTACGCAAGCCCTTCTGCCATGAGAAGGCAATGATCCAGGAGGGGCTTTTTAGGCAAATGGGTTGAGTGACTTGCTCAGGGTCACATAGCGGGTAAGCACTCCAGAAACATGCTATAATTTTTCATTAATGTGAGTATTCTTTCCACCAATATAGATCACAGCCCCTCTATCATTTGCTATGGCAAGTAATAATGATGATGATGATTTTAAAATTACCACTTGGTAGCCAATGTTCTGGTGATGAGGGTCTCTGAACTTACTTAGGCTGATCTTTGGAACTCTGGCACTGTATAAAAGCTTTTTTTCCCCTTTAATTTGCCAGGCCTTCTCAGAGTTTGTTCTCTGCTGGCATTTCCTTTGAGGACCTAGGTTCATCTTCTTGCCATGATGGGAAATAGAAGTAAAAACTTTATTGGAAGTTATGAAAATACAATGAAATGAATCAAAAACACAGTCTTTGCTCTTGAAAAGTCCACCAGCCGGTAGTCACTATGGTCATGTAGAAAGGGTACTGAATTTGGAGTCAGAGACCAGGGTTGTTATCCTTGCCCCCTACTGCATATAACCTTAAGCAAACTCATTTTCCTAGACTCCAATTTTCAAATGTATAAAATGAATGGACTGGACTAAAGGGTATTTAAGCTCTTTTCTAGTTCTAAATCCAATGAAAAGAGAACAGATGTATAAACCAATGAGAGTATCTTTTGACGCAGTTATTGATCTTCCCACACTCCCGATTTGCGAGGCTCATAACCCTTTCAAATGGAGTTTTGCCTTATACCTAACCTAGCTTCATTCTTGTTGAAATCTAAGCCATTCCTTTGGTTCCTGCCCCCACCCCTACCCCATCTTTTGTGGAAATAAAGAATTTCAGATTATCACTCTTCCCTTTCTTTGATAATTGAGTGAATCCAAGTATTCAAATGGTGGATTGAATTAAAGACTATAACTATGGCTCATCTTGCAAAGCAATGGATGATTCCCAGTGCTTCTACAAAGTTAATTAAAAGCTCTTCTGCTTGGCTTTCAAGAGAGGCGATGAACAGGACTTTTCCAAACTGAATAGGAGATGACCAAGTTTTTTCGGTTACAAGTGTGTAGAGTCAGACACAGCTCAATGACAGCCCGAGGTGGGAGGGGACCTTCCACCCATCATGAAAGCTGACCTCACTGCATGGTCCAGTGGGCTGATAGGGAGGAGTGGGAGTCAGGAACTCCATGTTAAGTCTTAATTGTATGACTGACCTTGGAAGAACTCATTCTACTGCTTGGGTTCTTCATCACTGAGATGGAGATAACAAAGAGGAATAAGGCACGATGTGACTTGACACACTCTAAAGATCTTTGGAAAGGTACATCATGTTCAAGAGACCAAATGTCATCACTACCAAAGGGGGTAGGGGTGGAAGAGAATGAGATATTTTGCCCATTTTAATTTAAAGGCCACACACAAGCTGTCAAAATGGAGAGCGGCTCATCCCTGCCACTGGAAACAAAGTGACTTTCATTCAGATGGCCCAAACTCACTTTCCACTTTAAAAGTAAAACATTTTTTGTAATTATTAATGGTTCATTCTTGTGACTACCCATGGGTGAAGGGCATTTCCCTCTCCCACATCTTTAATAGCAAATAATTAATGATGTGTTAGAAATTAACAACAATTAACAATGCATGGGAACAACAGCAGAAGGTGTCTGAGTCTCAGTAGATGAAGTGTGAGCCTTTGTTTCCTAAGCAAGAAGCTTGCTAGTGTCAGGAGGGAGAGATGGAGGAGATTTCTTATGTGAAGATTGGTGTGGCAATCTGAGTCCTAAGTAAAGGGAGCACTGTGGCAAACACTGGGACATGTCAGTAGCAAAGGATTCTCTGATAAGACTCTGAATCGTCACACCCTAAAATGCAAAAATAGGTCTTCTTCAGAACACAATCAAAATCACTGAAATGAATGTGAAAGTAAGAGAAAAATGAAATGTTCAACAACCACTTTATTTTTAGCATGTTAATTTCATTGGAGAAGCAAAAATACATATGAATAATTATTGCTTGTAAAGTTTAACTTGAATTTTAACAACTGCTTGCTATTCTAATATGAGTTAAATTCCATTGGGATGCTAGAAGAAATAGCTATTTTTGAACTATAGCATTTGATTCAACTATTTACTCTCTACGTCCCAGTTTCAGCATCCATCCATTCATTCATTCATTCATTAATTCATTCATCAAGAACTCATTAAGCACCTAAAATCTGCAAGGTACAGTGCTAGGTATGGTGAGAGGAATATATAAGGTAAGGACAGTTGTCCTGTCCTCACTTGTACATTAATTAAAATAATACAAAAATGAGTGTGATAACAGCATAAAAGGGCTAGAAGCAAAGTTCGAGGAGAATTTAGGACAGGGAGAGGTTTTATGGTTAAGGGACATGGAGGAAGGCTTCATGAGGGAGATGATTTCTGGCTGGAATCTTAAAAAAAATAGGATTTCAACCAATTGAGATAAGGAGTTAGGTTTGAGCAAAAACAGGGAGATGAGAAAGTATATATGGAATATACTCTGAGAACAATGAATATTCCAGGTTGTCTAGAGCATAATTATATGATAGGAAGGATAATCCATGATTAGAAAAGTACATTAGTGGTGTTAGAGTTTCAGAGAAAGGTCAGGGCTAGAAATATTGATTTGGGAGTTATGAGCAGAAAGGTCACATTTGAAGTCATGAGAGTCAATCAGGATTTTTACTTTTTGTTTTTGTTTATTTCAGTCTTCCCTTTTGCTCTATGCTGCCCTCTGAAACTCAAGACACTATGTCTATAGAGATACATATAGATAGATATAGACATAGAGATACATATAGATAGAGATATGGTTGGTTGGTTATGGTCCTTCATTTTCGAAGAGGAAGAAAATGACATCATCATGCTAGAATCAAGTTACAGTGTGTCCAGCTGTGGCTAATCAGACCAATACAAGCTCAGAATGTTCTGCCACAGGTTGGGCACAAATAGTCCATGTAAATTCACATTTGGGCAGATTCCCTAAATTTGTGCATCTCGTGTTTCTTTTGAGCTAGATAGAGATTTAGAGATAGAGGTATAGAGAGATAGTGAGATAGAGACAGAGACAGAGACACTCCCTCCTTGGTATACACACCAAGTTATCATTCTAACCTCTTTTCTCTCTTGCAGCAATCGCCACAAACACCAGGTGATTCCAATTTCTCACCTCTTCCCCACAAATGAACACAGACTCATAACTTCTCTCAAAGGGTGTATATCAATGCCTATACTTGCAGGCTAAACAGGAAGTCCTAGACTCATTCCAAGTGTCCAAGAGACTGGGAACACACAAAACTCGTGTGGTCAGAGAATCACAAAGAGGTTTCAGGCAGGACAGCTGTGACTCGTGGAGTTTCCACCAGATCAGTGGATAAGCATTCATGAAACACTTAGTATATGCCAGGTAAAGAAAAGGCAAAAGCAGTCCTCAAGAAGCCACCCTCAAGAAGTTCTCATTCTACTGGGGGAGACAATATGCAAACAACTACATATGTACAAGATCTATACAGTGCAAACAGTAGGTTTATCTCAGAGGGTAGGTAGGTGGCACAGTGGAGAGAACAATGGGCTTGGAATCAAGAAGACTCATCTTTCTGAGTTCAGATCTGGCCTCAGACACTTACTAGCTGTGTGACCCTGGGCAACCCATTTAACTTCGATTGCCTCAGTTTCCTCATTTGTAAAATAAGCTGGAGAAGGAAATGGCGAACCATCCAGTAACGAATGGGGTCACAGAATCAGACACAACCGAAATGAATAAACTGCAACAAAACGATAGCAGTCTCAGAGGAAAGGAAATATCCCTGGGGTGGGGAAGGTGTTACTGGTAAAGGCCTCCTGAAGATGACAGGCTTTGACCTGAGTTTGAAGGGAGCCAAGAAAGCTAGTAGATGAAGGTAAGGAGGGAGAGTGTCCTAGGGATAGGGAACAGCCAGTGAAAATGTATGGAGTCAAGCGGTGGAGTGTTGTGTGTGAGGAACAGCAAGTAGGTGAGTACAACTCGGATCATAGAGTGTATGGAGGGGAGTAAAGAGTGAGAAGAAGGGGATGGCAGCTGGAAAGCAGGGACTAGCGTGAGCTCCCCGCCGAGTGCCTCCAAAAACCTATAAAAAATGGCTCTGAACCAATTCTAGAACTGCAGAACCCACAAAACAGCAGAAGGAAGCAGGGCTCCAGCCCAGGACAGCCTGAATGGTCTCTGGGTGAGGTCTATCCTGCACGGACCTGGGAGCAGAGTGGAGCGGAGCGGAGCAGAGCCCAGCGTGAGCCGCGGACCAACCAGACCAGGAGCCGGGTGCAGCGTGCCCTAGCGCCCTGAATCAGTGAGCTGCAGCAATTACCAGACTTCTCAACCCACAAACACCAAAGACAACAGAGAAGGTTAGTGGGAAAAGCTGCAGGAGTGGAAGGAGTTCACCGTTCAGCTACCACCCCAGGGGCAACGGAGGTGGGGCAGTGGAGGTGGGGCAGCTACAGAAGTACAGCTGCAGTTGCTTCTGGCCCCAGGCCCACCTGGTGGGAGGAATTAAGTGGCAGATCAGAGCAGGAGTGCAGAGCCTGCTGAAGATCTAAATCCAGTCTGGGTTGGGGGTTCTTGGGGAAGGAAGAGTGCTAGTGTGGCAGAGCTGGCACATCCCCCCAAGCATGGAACACAGAACTCTAAACTCTACAAGCAATCATACCCCACTGAAAAACTCAAGGGTCAAGTTAGTTGGCTGGGAATATGGCCAGGCAGCAAAAACGCACCCAGATTCAGTCTTAGACTTTGGATTCTTTCTTTGGTGACAAAGAAGACCAAAACATACAGACAGAAGAAGTCAACAAAGTCAAAGAGCCTACAACAAAAGCCTCCAAGAAAAACATGAACCGGTCCCAGGCCATGGAAGAGCTCAAAAAGGATTTGGAAAAGCAAGTTAGAGAAGTAGAGGAAAAATTGGGAAGAGAAATGAGAAGGATGCGAGAAAACCATGAAAAACAAGTCAATGACTTGCTAAAGGAGACCCAAAAAATACTGAAAAATATACTGAAGAAAACAACACCTTAAAAAATAGACTAACTCAAATGGCAAAAGAGCTCCAAAAAGCCAAAGAGGAGAAGAATTCCTTGAAAGGCAGAATTAGCCAAATGGAAAAGGAGGTCCAAAAGACCACTGAAGAAAATACTACCTTAAAAATTAGATTGGAGCAAGTGAAGGCTAGTGACTTTATGAGAAATCAAGATATTATAAAACAGAACCAAAGGAATGAAAAAATGGAAGACAATGTGAAATATCTCCTTGGAAAAACCACTGACCTGGAAAATAGATCCAGGAGAGATAATTTAAAAATTATTGGACTACCTGAAAGCCATGATCAAAAAAAGAGCCTAGATATCATCTTTCAAGAAATTATCAAAGAGAACTGCCCTGATATTCTAGAGCCACAGGGCAAAATAGAAATTGAAAGAATTCATCAATTGCCTCCTCAAATAGATCCCAAAAAGAAATCTCTTAGGAATATTGTCACCAAATTCCAGAGCTCCCAGATCATGGAGAAAATACTGCAAGCAGCCATAAAGAAATAATTTGAGTATTGTGGAAACATAGTCAGAATAACCCAAGATCTGGCAGCTTCTACATTAAGAGATTGAAGGGCTTGGAATACGATATTCCAGAGGTCAATGGAGCTAGGATTAAAACCTAGAATCACCTACCCAGCAAAACTGAGTATCATGTTCCAAGGCAAAATATGGATTTTCAATAAAATAGAGGACTTTCAAGTTTTCTCAGTGAAAAGACCAGAGCTCAATAGAAAATTTAACTTTCAAACACAAGAGTCAAGAGAAGCATGAAAAGGTAATCAAGAAAAAGAACAAGAAAAAGAAATTACAAGGGACTTACTAAAGTCGAACTGTTTTGTTTACATTCTTACATGGAAAGATGATGTGTATGATTCATGAGACCTCAGTATTAGGGTAGCTGAAGGGAATATGCATATATATATGTTTATGTATATATATATGTATAAGTGAATGTGTAGGTATGTATATATGTGTATATATATATATATATATATATATATATATAAAGAGAGAGAGAGACAGAGAGAGAGAGGGAGAGAGAGCGGGCACAGGGTGAGTTGAAGATGAAGGGAAGATATCTAAAAGAAATAAAATAAAATTAAGGGATGAGAGAGGAATATATTGAGAGAGGGAGATAGGGAAAGATAGAATGGGGTAAATTATCTCGCATAAAAGTGGCAAGAAAAAGCAGTTCTGTAGGAAGAGAAGAGAAGGCAGATGAGGGGGGAATGAGTGAATCTTGCTCTCATCTGATTTGACTGAAGGAGGGAATACCATACATACTCAATTGGGTATCTTACCCCACAGGAAAGAAGAAGGAAGAAGATTAAAAAAAGGGGGGATGATAGAAGGGAGGGCAGATGGGGGTGGAGGTAATCAAAAACAAACACCTTCGAAAGGGGACAGGGTCAAGGGAGAAAATTCAATAAAGGGTGATAGGTTAGGAAGGAGCAAAATACAGTCTTTCACAACATGAGTATTATGAAAGGGTTATACATAATGCTACACATGTGGCCTATGTTGAATTGCTTGACTTCTTAGGGAGGGTGGGTGGGAAGGGAAGAGGGGAGAGAATTTGGAACTCAAAGTTTTAAAAACAGATGTTCAAAAACAAAAACAAAAAGTTTTTGCATGCAACTAGAAAATAAGATACACAGGCAATGGGGCGTAGAAATTTATCTTGCCCTACAAGAAAGGAAGGGAAAAAGGGATGGGAGGGGAGTGGGGTGACAGAAGGGAGGGCTGACTGGGGAACAGGGCAACCAGAATATACGCCATCTTGGAGTGGGGGGGAGGGTAGAAGTGGGGAGAAAATTTGTAATTCAAACTCTTGTGAAAATCAATGCTGAAAACTAAATATATTAAATAAATAATTTTTTAAAAAAAGAGTGAGAAGGAGGGAAAGTTAGGAAGGTACCAAATTATGAAGGGCTTTGAATGCCAAACAGAGGACTTTATATTTGATCCTGGAGGCAATAGGGAGCCATTATAGTTTATTGAGTAGGGGAGTAACATGATACATGTGTAATAAATCCCCCTCTGGATAGCTCTGGATATAAAGATTCCCATCTCTAATAGACCTTTAGTTAATGACTAAGCATTGCTTTGCATGGGGGTGAAGTGATCAATTAACTACAGGATGCAAAGGGGAAGGACTATGCCAGTATATCCTGCTAGCTATGATGTCATCCACTGAATAGTCTATAGGGTGGAGTGGTTTATACTAAGAAGTGCCAACCACCTTTGGCCTGTGGGTAGCTTGTTACCCAACACTCCAGAGTCAGGCTAAACAAGATGTAGTTGGGAAGCATTTAACAAAATAAATAAAAGTACAATAGAAGACAGATAATGTCAATATGTGGTTTTCTAAGTCAATACATGGGAGGTCTTAGTAGTCCTATTTCTATTTGAGTTAGACTCAACTGATTTTTAGTCCCCACCTAAATGTGGCCTGTATATGTTGTCTTTGTCCTTTAACGAGGAGTGGCTCATTTGTAGGCTCTAGATTTCATAATCAAACACATGCACAAATACAAATGAAGCATGAAATGTGTATTATTAGCAATAGGCAAACAACATAAAAGACATCCTTAAATAAATTCTAATTCTGTTGGGGGGAGGTGGTAAGAGATCCTTAGTTTATAGGTTACCAGGCCATTGGAGAGACAGGTGTCAGGACACTGGGAGGCCTTGTTGGGGAGGCTGCCACCATGGGGGGAGGGGGAAAGAAGGGCCAGACCATAGAGGAATTCACCTGGGGTACTGCCACTGGTGAAGAGAAAGTGAGATTTGATAGTTCTTAATTTAAGTCATTTTTTAAAAAACTTTCAAATTGCTTTACTTATTATCCCATTGGATCCTCACAATGACACTGAGAGGTAGATACTATTATGTTGTTATTTTACAGATGAGAAAACTGAGGCAGAGAGAGGTTAAATGACTTTCCAGGATTCAGAGCTGGTAAGTGCCTGAGGCAGGATTTGAACTCAGATCTTTCTGTCCCTAAAGCCAGCACTCTACTGTACTACCTACCGGCCTTCACTAATTATTTTTGCTAGGTGCTAAACCTAGTTGTTTCCACCCATTGAAGAAATACAAATACTTTCAATACCCTTAAAATTTAAACACTCTGGGACACTCCTCTATTCACCAATCCTTTCTCACTAATGAAAACTAGATCACTTTTCACCACAAGAAGTCATTTGCAGAGAGTGAGAAATGTGTATGTGTGTGTGGGAGGGGAGGGGAGTGAAGACGGATGGTTAAAGAGAGAAGTAGGATTGGAACAGGTAATATGAGAAATAACAGAAGGAATCAATACCTGTGGCTCTGGTGAGAAACAAACTCTATGGCTCAGGCAAAAAGGAGAGCTTCCTAATTCTGCCTACCTAGTAGTCCAGCGTCAAAAATCCTTTTTAAGGCATTTGAATTTCCTACTCCAGACCTACATATTTTTCTCTTTTTGGGGGGGCAATATTTCCCCAGAGGTCTGAACGTCATAGCTTTAAATATGTTTTAATAATTTATAATTATTTTAAATTGAATTAATTTAAATTAATTCAATTAATTTTAATAATTTACTAATAAATATAATTTTTTTTTACAATAGAGGAATAAAGAAAGGAAGGCAAACAAGGTCAACACCAGTAATTAGCAGACATCTCACAGAGATAGATGGACTTGGGACATATACCTCTCTTTTATCTCTAGATTAAGGGTTCTCAATCTGGGGTCTACAGATGCCCAAGAATTCAGAGGGACTGTGAATCTGGACTGAAAAAAAAGATTATATCACTATTTTCAGTAACCTCTAACTGAAATTTGGTGTTTCCTTCAATTATGATTTTTTTTGAAAAAACATATTATTCTGAGGAGTTCATAGGCTTCACCAGATCACAAAACGGACCCATGACACACACACAAAAAAATTAAAAACTACTATAAGCATAGCATACAAACTGGGAGACCCACTAGAAGGTGATATTTACATTCATTTTGAGTCCATTTCTTCTCTTCCCTTTAGAATGTAGTCCTTCTTCTCCCTCATCCTCTTTCAAAGCAAGCAAACTACCAGACTGAACATCTGGGGGAAAAAAGAGAAAAGAATCTATGAGAAGGTTCATCAGCTACAACCCATTGCTAGGCTTCAGTCTGTACTTTGTTCTAGCTCTGATAATGTGGTTGGAATGGTGGTGGTCAGAGCCTTGATTTGCTCATTCATTGAAAATGTGAATCCTCACCTTCCATTCTACCCTCTTCTATTCTCTTCCAAAAATCCTATAGCCAAGACACCATTCATATTATTCAAATTGATTTCTCACTTCCCCAAGATGGCAGATTTTTTTTTCACTGCTAAGCAATTTTATTTTTAAAACTGAATTAATAAACATTTATTTTTAGCTTTTGTGATTCTGAGACCAATTCACAAAGGCCTTAAAATTCTCTTTATATGCCATGAAGGCCAGAGTGCTGGGCTGGTGGCCACAGTATTTCACCTGCCTGAGATAACCATTTTAAAGACCTCTAAGATCTTTTTTCAGTTTTAATGTTCCACAACTAAGCACAGTTAACTTGGTGAGCCTGGCCTTGGGTCTTCTCCACCTTAATCTAGACACTTGGTGGCAGCAGTATCTGACTCAAGCAGGTGACAAAACCTCTTCATTCCTCATGGCATCACATTTGAGAGTCACAGTAATAGCCAATTATTAAAATTGGGGAGATTCAAGCCTTTTTCCCTATCCTATTTCCTTGTCCAAAGCCCAGTCTCTCAAGGACCAAGCTGATGTAAGATAGAATTAACATTCTCCTAATTCTGGGTATCGCTTCTCCAACCAACTAGATTAGACTTCTGATCTAAAACGAATTCCTGCCCCATCACGTTCCACTCAAGCTAATTTGGGTGGATGTAGATCATCTGTCTAGGTTGCCCAAGTCTGTGGATGGTCTGGCTGTAGAGGTAATCTCTTTGTCCAAGAGTGATGTCATTCTCCCAATCCCTCATTAAAAATAGGTCTACTTATCATTAATTGTTAACAAAGCAGAATTGATTTCCACCCTCTGGAACACCCACTTTTTTCCAAGGGCATATAAGCTGTGTGCCCACTGCCATGATTGTTTTTGGTCCAAGAGAGAGACAGCTAAATGATCATCCCTTCTATTAATAAAATGCTAGCATTATTAATAAAGTAATTAATTACCCAGAAACTATATCTCTCAAACTTTTTAAACATCACACCTTTTCTGAAGTAATCTGAGCATTAGTTAACCAAAAGACCATTACCTTACTGAAAGGAATTCAAATTAGTCTCTTTAACACAGCCTTTGGATCCAAAAGCGATTTTAGAGAGCTTCTAGTTCAGCCCTCTGTTTTTACAGATGAGGATACTAAGACTTGAAGACATGAAGTATTTTTCTTAAGATTACACGGGTAATATGTGACTGAGCAACAACTCAAGCTCCAGGCCTCTGGCTCTAAATCTAGTCCCAAATCTTTTTACTCTGTCCTGCCTCATAATCAATAGATCATCCAACAATTAGCTAACACACATCTACTGAGATGGGGCACTGGCAAGGTTAGGTACTTCATAGCATTTCAAAACCCAGTCCCTGCCCTCATGGAATTTACTATCTAGTAGATGGCTTTCAGGACTAGCCTCTGAAAAAATAGTAAGAGTGGGGGGAAAAAAGAATAAAGAAGAGAAAACTGGGGAACAAAAAAAAGTGAATTCATTCTTCAGATAATCTGGAAATAATCTCTGAGGCCTTGTCTAGGAGGAATAACAGAGAGTAGGCAACAAGCCTACTATGAACACCTACTATGTGCCCAGCTAAGTGCTGAGAATACTAAAGAGGGAAAAAAATCTCTACTCTCAAGAAGCTCCCATTCTAATAAAAAAAATGCTTGCGAGTAAGAGAAAGCAGATTAGGAGAAGTTCAGAGCTTGCTGTATAAGGTGAAGCCTCCACTTTTCAGGTCAAATGCTGTCAATCAATTTGTTCTTCTCTCCATCCTGCCTGAGAGGAGCTCTGGGTAGTTCTTATATACAAGCAAAGATCAGGCCTATCTCAGCAAACTCCCTGGTAGTGGTGAAGAGCGTCTTCTTATCCAATAAGGGAAAGAAAGAATGTTTCAGTGGCTGTTAACAGCCTGGAGTCTTCATTTGAACTTCTCTGGCACAAGAGAATCAGTGGTATTTATGGCCTAAAAGAATTTCCATCTGCAAGTTTATCTCCTTATAAAAATCAGCCCTCCCCACAAAAGTCAACTGAAGACACTAAATCAAGTTTACAGTAGAAGAAAAAAGATTTATCTCTCCCAAATGCGCACCCTTTGAGTTGTTAACATATTATTTTTTAGTATGGGGTATTGTTAGAAGTTGAGTGATTTTTTTTTAAGTTTCCACCCAATTGGATTTGCTGGGAGAATGGAAAGAAGGCCAGATGTCGTCCGAAGCTAATGGAATTAGAGCAGAACCAGTGTTTCCTGATGAAATCCAGTGCGCTCGCTAGCTTCCTCACCTCTTCCAAGTGACGCATGTTCAGGCTCATGTTATTCCTTCTCCACTAGTTCCGCCAACCTGGTGACCAGTCTTTGCAATCTGGTTCCTTCCTCGTTCATGGAAACAATAGCACTAAAACAGACAGGCCTCGCCTCTGGATGCGGAACGGACACGCCCTTCTGTCACCGAAGAGGCCAACAAATCAAGCCCCTCTACGCTTACCGACACATCGAACACTGGTCACCCGATCTTACCAAAACGCAATGGAGGGGATAAATATGAAATACTGGTTCAAAACATGCTTATTCCAGGGGGTGATTTCTGACCAATTAACCCAGTTTGTGGCATAGCCAAGACTGGAATCTAGGTTATCCAAGTTTCCAGTCCAGTGGTCGTCTCACCATACCCCATTATACAGAATGAAAGAAGACCCTAGATTCCTCCCTCCAGGCCAGGCTGGACTGAAGCATAGGTCATTCCACAAAGCAGGTTACCTTATATGGCAGATGTGAGAGGTGTCTGAGAAATCTGATTACCCCCAAATATCTTCCCCAGCTATGTGCTTCAATGCCTGGAATTACCCGCATTAAAGATTCCTTCCCTTTGGGGGAAAGTAGTCCTCAGTTCTCTGTGGAGCTATTCCTAATAGAGATAACATTCCTTGAGAGCAGAGGCCATGAATTAAACTTCTTTGTATGGCTCCCATTTCCCCACACACAGGGCCTACACAGAATAGAAACTCAGTAAATGCTTGCTAATGTCACTGATGAAGATGTTTCCTGACACTTTCCTCCTGGCGATCCAGGTTTGAGTAAGAGCATTGGGCACAAAGGGGAAAAGGAGGTGCTAATGAAAGATGGGGATTTGAAAGACAGACTTTGCACATTTCATCATTTTGGAGGGAGGGCTAGTCCTGCTGCTGTTTTGGAGAAAAGAAGTGTCAGAAACTGAGGGCAAATAATATGAAGTCGCTCTCCTCATCCTCCTCCTCCAGACCCCAAGAAATTTTGTGGGAGTGAGGAGGAGGGTCTTGGCTAGGCAGACAGCTATATGCATGGTTATCCAAGCTCGGTGTCCCTGAAGCCTCCTGATCCTGTAACTGGGGGTGGGAGTCCAGGCAGAGAAGGGACAAGAAGAAAAGTCAAAGAGTCCGTCTCCTACCACCTCGGGGACTTTGCTGCTCTCCAAAGAACTCTCAGAACCCATATTTTTACAGGCTAGAAATCAGCTCCAAGCACAGTGTCTCTTCTCAGACTCCCACAGCTAGGGGCTGGCAAGACAGTGGTGACTGAAAAATGGCATGGGACATATTGCCTGTGGATTCAGCTTCTGCATTCTTCCTTCCAAATGAAGAAAGGTTTCTAACTGAGCACTCTGCTTCTCTCCTTTGTGTCTTCCCCTCCCCAACACCATTACCTTAACACAAGACAGTGACGGATTTTTAAAAATTGAAGATCTAGAGGATATAGGAAAGTCCCCATGGTGTAGCAGAGCATAGAGCTCTGGGCTTGAAATTGGGAAGACCCGAGTTCAAATCCTATTTCAGATGCTTACTAGTGGTGTGACCCTGAGTAAGCCATTTATCATCTCTGTTCCTTATTTTCCTCATTTGCAAAGTGATGAGGGTTGGCCATGAGGACCTCTAAAGTTCATTCTGTCTCTAAATCTATGATCTGATTAAAGACTGAGCAAGGCAGGGCACTCAGATTATGAATATGCATGAGGCAATGCCCTTGGATTTAGCAGAAAATGTTTCACCTGGTAAAAATCCGTAAGAGGTCTACAAGGAAATCAGGACTAGAGAAATAGGAATTCTAAGAAGGGCCATGACTGTCCAGTTAAGACTTACATTTTTGAAACAAATATCTAGGAGGGGAATGGGGACTGGAACTCTGAATGCATTCATATAGGAAATTCTCAAGTGAGGAAACTCCAACCATTGATGCAGGTCTGATCCATAAGAAGTTAAGTGACTTGCCCAGGTTCACACAAAGCCAGCAAGTGTCAGAGACAGGACTTGCATTCAAGTCTTCCTTATAGGCATCTAGGCGGTATAGTAGATAGAGCGCTGAATCTGTAATAAAAAAGAAAAAATAGAAATACAATATGTAATTATCATGTCATATGTCATATCATATTATGTTATATACTATTTAATATATATTTAATATATATACTATATAATATAAAAAAAGAGAAATTTTGATTTTGAATCCAGCTTCAGAAACCTCACTAGCTGTATGACCCTGTGCAAGTCACTTAATTGCTATCTGCATCAGATTCCTCATCTATAAAAAAGGGAAAATAAGAACCTATATCTCTCAGGGTTGTTGTGAGAATGAAACGAGATGTTTGTGCAACACCTGGCAAACCTCAAAGTGTGACATAAACGCTGGCTGTTGTTGTTGTAGATATCGTCAGTACTGCGATCATTCTTCCTGGCTTCAAAGTCGTCTCTCTCTCCACTATGCCACACTGTTCTCTTTTAGATAAATTTTATAGGCCATAAAATTGCGAGATTTTTTTTATGATCCCTCCTCCGCTCACAAAGATCTCTACCATCTCTCCACAATCCTTCTCACCTTTGCCAGGCTGCCTCCCCCTTTTCACCCGCCCCTCCATAAATAAATCAGTCTTACAAAACCAGAGATAGTCTTCCAGGAGGCACGTAGGTGGCAAGAATTCAAAAGCTCATTTTACAGATCAGGAAACTAAGGTCCCTAGAGGTGAGATAAGGTCAACCCACCAGTCATTCCCCTGAAATCGTACCCTGCACACTTTTATATTCAGAAGATTTCTGTGGCATGATGGACTGATAGCTGGCAGGTCATGATGGCTTCAGGACACTTTCTGCTGGAAGAATCTTCAGAGTGTGGGTGGGATGGCTGCAGCGAGAGCCGCTATCCCACCAAATGAGGAATGCTTCTTCTCACAACAAAAGGAGGAATATCTTTAGTCACAGGCAGAGAGTCTGCTCTCATTTCCTTGATTCTAAGTATGAAACCTTCCCACTCCAGGCTGGGTTTGGGTTCCATCTCATTCAGATAAAAGGAGGCTTCATAGCTCCAAGACTTCAAAGGCCTATTTACAAAGCTTCCTTAGGGCTAGTTGGGTTATGTTTTGATGGTAAAAGATGCAGATAAAATCTACCTTGAAATTCTCCTGACTTCAAAGTTAATGAACATGTACAAAAATAATAATGATCCGTTGATGGCAAGGTAAAAGGCTTGAAATAGAGTTTGTGATGGGCTAAAATGTAATCTGGCTGGCTATTCCATTGCCTAGTGGGCCCAAGTAAAACAGGGTTTTTGTATAATGCAGTTAAGTGGCATGGTGGATAGAACCCTGGGGCAAGTCACTTAACCTCTGTGTTTGCTTCAGTTTCCTTATCTGTAAAATGGGGATAATTATGGCCCCTACGTCCCAGGGTTGTTATGAGGATCAGATGAAACAGCAAGTAAAATGCTTAGCACTTGTACATTGTTAAATCTATATAAATGTCAACTATAGCAACAACAGCTACTACTACTAATTTAACAGTAGCTGGTGGTGCAGAGGATAGAGCGGGCCTGGAATCTGGAAGACCTGAGTTCAAATGTGACCTCACGCACTTGGTAGCTAGCTATGTGACTCTGGAGACGTCATTTAACCCGTGCCTGTCTCGGTGTCCTCAACTAGAAAATGGAGATAATAGCAGCGCCTACTTTGCAGGGTGGCTATGAGGATCCAATGAGATAGTATTTGTAAACAGTGCCGGCCTCGGAGCAGGAGGTCTTTCCTTAGTGGTATACGTAAAGAAGGAGCTTTCCCTCCAGAGATTTACAAAGAAAGGCCAAAGTGCAATATTAGTCCATCTTACATTTGACAAACGGTTTATATCAACACCCAAAGCTGACTTTGCTACCCAGAGGAAATATGATTTCCTATTGGAATAAGTAAAACAACTATAGGAAGAGATCTGCAACAGCTCATTGGGGAGAGTCCTAAAGAAATCAAAGGGCTGTGATGCCTGTGCTCCTAGCAGCAGATTGCAAGGAAGCTCTGTTCTGTATCTTTGAGCCACCTGGATGTCAAGAATCTCTGACCAGAAGACCACTCCTCATAAGACCTGTGCAAGTAATGAGGCTACTGCTACCAACCTGTGTATTTCCAACTCTCACCTTTTTTATTGTTGTTTGGTTGTTTCAGCTGTGTCTGACTCTTCCTGACCCCATTTGGGGCTTTCTTGGCAAAGATACTGGAGCGGTTTGCCATTTCCTTCTCTAGCTTATTTTACAGATGAGGAAACTGAGGCAAATAGGGTTAAGTGACTTGCCCAGGATCACAAAGCTCATATATATCTGGATTTTAACTCAGGAAGATAAGTCTTACTGTCTCCAGGCCCAGCACTCTACCCACTGCACAATCTAGCTGCCTAACTTTCAGCTTAGCCCTCCCAATAAAGACTGTAACTATTGTTAGAACCCTCATAACCTCCCAACTGGGTGACTGAAAAAGTCATCCCCACCCTGTCCCTCTCTTGCCCTCCTTTCAAGTTACCTCTTCTTAAGCAAGCTTCCTCCTACTTTTTTTAAAATTAAATTTTATTTTTTAAAACTTTCATAATTTTAGGGCAGTTAGGTGGTATAGCAGATAGAATGCTGGGCTTGGAATCAAGAAGGCTCATCTTCCTGAATTCAAATCTGGTCTCAGACACTTACTAGCTGTGTGACCCTGGACAAGTCACTTAACCCTGTTTGCCTCAGTTTCCTCACCTGTAAAATAAGCTGGAGAAGGAAATGGCAAACCATTCCAGTATCTTTGCCAAGAAAACCCTAAGTGGGATTATGAAGAGTTGGACACAACTAAACAACATTTTTTTTTAAATGCAATTTATTTATTTAACATATTTGGTTTTCAGCATTGATTTTCACAACATTTTCAATTACAAATTTTCTCCCCATTTCTACCCTCCCCCCCACTCCAAGATGGTTTATATTCTGGTTGCCCTGTTCCCCAGTCAGCCCTCCCCTCTATCACCCCCCTCCCCTCTCATCCCCTTTTCCCTTCCTTTCTTGTAGGGCAAGATAAATTTCTACGCCCCATTGCCTATGTATCTTATTTTTTAGTTGCATACAAAAACTTTTTTTGGTTTTGAACATCTGATTTTAAAACTTTGAGTTCCAAATTCTCTTCCCTCTTCCCTTCCCACCCACCCTCCCTAAGAAGTTGAGCAATTCAACCTAGGCCACACATGTATTATTATGTATAACCCTTCCACGATACTCATGTTGTGAAAGGCTAACTACATTTTGCTCCTTCCCAACCCATCCCGCTTTATTGAATTTTCTCCCTTGACCCTGTCCCCTTTCCAAAGTGTTTGTTTTGATTACCTCCACCCCCATCTGCCCTCCCCTCCATCATCCCCCCGCCTTTTATTTTTTTTTTTATCTTCCTCCCTCTTCTTTCCTGTGGGGTAAGATACCCAACTGAGTATGTATGGTATTCCCCCTCAGGCCAAATCTGATGAGAGCAAGGTTCACTCATTCCCCCCTCACCTGTCCTCTCCCCTCCTCCCACAGAACTGCTTCCTCTTGCCACCTTTATGCGAGATAATCCACCCCATTCTATCTCTCCCTATCTCCCTCTCTCAGTATGTTACTCTATCATCCCTCAATTTCATTTTATTTCTTTTAGATATCTTCCCTTCATCTTCAACTCACCCTGTGTCTGCTCTCTCTCTTTTACATATATATATATATATATACACATACATATATAAACATATATATACATATACATACACATACATACATATACACATAGATATATACATAACAACACATTCACTTTTATATATATACATAAACATATATACACATATACATATATATATATATGTATATACATACATGCATATTCCCTTCAACTACCCTAATACTGAGGTCTCATGAATCATACTCATCATCTTTCCATGTAGGAATGTAAACAAAACAGTTCAACTTTAGTAAGTCCCTTGCAATTTCCGTTTCTTGATTACCTTTTCATGCTTCTCTTGATTCTTGTGTTTGAAAGTCAAATTTTCTATTCAGTTCTGGTCTTTTCACTGAGAAAGCTTGAAAGTCCTCTATTTTATTGAAACTCCATATTTTGCCTTGGAACATGATACTCAATTTTGCTGGGTAGGTGATTCTAGGTTTTAATCCTAGCTCCATTGACCTCCGGAATATCGCATTCCAAACCCTTCGATCTCTTAATGTAGAAGCTGCCAGATCTTGGATTATTCTGATTGGGTTTCCACAATACTCAAATTGTTTCTTTCTGGCTGCTTGCAGTATTTTCTCCATGATCTGGGAGCTCTGGAATTTGGCCACAATATTCCTAGGAGATTTCTTTTTGGGATCTATTTGAGGAGGCGATCGATGGATTCTTTCAATTTCTATTTTGCCCTGTGGCTCTAGAATATCAGGGCAGTTCTCCTTGATAATTTCCTGAAAGATGGTATCTAGGCTCTTTTTTTGATCATGGCTTTCAGGTAGTCCAATAATTTTTAAATTATCTCTCCTGGATCTATTTTCCAGGTCAGTGGTTTTTCCAAGGAGATATTTCACATTGTCTTCCATTTTTTCATTCCTCTGGTTCTGTTTTATAATATCCTGATTTCTCATAAAGTTACTAGCTTCCACTTGCTCCAATCTAATTTTTAAAGTAGTATTTTCTTCAGTGGTCTTTTGGACCTCCTTTTCCATTTGGCTAATTCTGCCTTTCAAGGCATTCTTCTCCTCATTGGCTTTTTGGAGCTCTTTTGTCATTTGAGTTAGTCTGTTTTTTAAGGTGTTGTTTTCTTCAGTGTATTTTTCAGTATTTTTTTGGGTCTCCTTTAGCAAGTCATTGACTTGTTTTTCATGGTTTTCTTGCATCCTTCTCATTTCTCTTCCCAATTTTTCCTCTACTTCTCTAACTTGCTTTTCCAAATCCTTTTTGAGTTCTTCTATGGCCTGGGGCCAGTTCATGTTTTTCTTGGAGGCTTTGGTTGTAGGCTCTATGACTTTGTTGTCTTCTTTAGGCTGTATGTTTTGGTCTTCTTTGTCACCAAAGAAAGAATCCAAAGTCTGAGACTGAATCTCGGTGCGTTTTCGCTGCCTGGCCATATTCCCAACCAACTAACTTGACCCTTGAGTTTTTCAGTGGGGTATGACTGCTTGTAGACTAACGAGTTCTATGTTCTACGTTTGGGGGGGAGGTGCCAGCTCTGTCAGAGTCGCACTCCTCCTTCCCCAAGGACCCCCAGTCCAGACTGGGCTTAGATCTTCAGCAGGCTGTTGTACTCCTGCTCTGATCCGCCACTTAATTCCTCCCACCAGGTGGGCCTGGAGCCGGAAGCAACAACAGCTGTAGCTGCCCCACCTCCGCTGCCCCCGGGGCTGGAAGCTGAACCGCGAACTCCTTCCACTCCCGCAGCTTTTCCCACTAACCTTCTCCGCAGTCTTTGGTGTTTGTGGGTCGAGGGGCCTGGTAACTGCCGCAGCTCACATATTCAGGGCGCTAGGGCCCCCTCCGCCCGGCTTCTGGTCTGGATCGTCCACGCCGCTCAGGCTGGGCTCTGCTCCACTGCGTTCCCAGCTCCCAGCTCCCAGCTCCGTGTGGAATAGACCTCACCCAGAGACCATCCAGGCTGTCCTGGGCTGGAGCCCTGCTTCCCTCTGCTGTTCTGTGGGTTCTGCCATTCTAGAATTGGTTCAGAGCCATTTTTATAGGTTTTTGGAGGGACTCGGGTACGGAGCTCACTCTAGTCCGTGCTTACCAGCCGCCATCTTGGCTCCGCCCCCCCTGAACAACATTTTTAATTAAAAGAAATTGATTTTCTCTTCCTCTCTCCCCTCATCCCATGCAAGAGTGGGGAAAACAAAACCGATTCCGTTGAACATAGTCAAATTAAACAAATTCCCTCATTGGCTATGTTCCAATAATATGTCTCCTTCTGCACTCTGAATCCATCACCTCTGCCAGGCGGTGGGGAGCATGTTTCATCATTTATGATCATGATCAGAGGTCTCAGAGCTTTTAAAGTGATTTGTTTTCACAGTGTTGTTATTATTGTACAAATTATTCTCCTAGTCCTGCTAATTTCCTTTTATGTCAGTTTATATTTCTCATAAAAAGTCATAAAATCTTAGTATTTAGAGCTGGACAAGACTTTAGAGATAATCTCATGTAGCCAACTCTCATCTTACAGATGAATAAACGGGGTCCACAGAAAATAACTGGCCCAATGACTGGCCTAAGGTCAAGCAGGTAGGAAGTTGAAAATACAGGATTTGAATTCATGTTGATTTCTCATTTCCTTGAACTACTATCGCATAGACTGTACCACTTATTTGGGCACTTAATCACAAACTGCCACATTCATTCATCAACCATTTATTAAGGGCCTACTATGACTTAGGCTCTGGAGATACAAAGACCAAAAACAAAACAGTCCCTGTCTTCAAGAAACTTACATTCTCTTCTTTTTGAGAGGAGAAGGGAGAATTGCACATGTGCACATTAGTATGAACAAAATATATTTGAAGGAAATACAATGATTTTTTGTGGGGTAAGGGGAACTAGCAACTAAAGGATTAGGAAAGGCCTCATGTAGAAGATGGCCCCAGAGTGAGCTTTGAAGGAGGCTAGCATTTCTCAGTGGGGAAGTGAAGAGTCTGGCCATGGGGGCCAGTCAGTCAGGGCAAAGCATCTATCAGGGCCAGGAGATGGAATGTTCAGAGTAGGGAGTAGGAAGTTTGGCCACAGAATTAGTGAAAAGGGACATTTGATGGTTTCTTGTGTCCATGTCCTGTTGCTCTGAGCTAACCTGTAAGCTCTTTTAGCACAGTACATATGTCTGATACTTTCTTGCATTACTTGCCCTGCACAGAACCTAGCACAGTGCAGGATATATACATAATAAGGACATAAACACATTCTTAATGAACGACATTAACAGGGAGAGTTTAGCATTTGTCTACTAAGTTACACAAAACGTTTTGAACTTTCGGACTCATTCCTCAGCTGAATGGTCTAACTCATGGCCTTCACTTACTACCAACACCCTCCTTTAATCCTTTGCAGTTTGATTTCCAGTCTCCTTGTTTCACTGAAATGACTCTCTCTTGGATCTCCATGAGACCTTTTGAGAACTCATCCTAGCCAAATCCAAAGTGACTTGTTCTTTTTCAGTGTTCATCTTCCCTTCCTCTCTTCTTCATTGGACACTTCTGGTTACTTCCTTTTCAAGTCTCTACCCACTTCAGGCCATCCTACATACCACTGTTAAAGTGATTTTTCCTTAAACACAGATCTAACCACGACACTACCTTCAATTTTATTTTTTGAATTATTACTTCTAGGATCAAATACGAATTCCTGTGTTTAGCTTTTAAAGACCCACACAACTTGACCCAATCTATCTTTCCAGTCCCATTGAATATTATTTCCCACTACCAAGTCTGTAGTTCAGCCAAACTGGCTTTCTCTTCATTCCTTACACACTCCATCTCTTCTCTCTGTATCTGCGTCATTCCCCACCCTCAGAATGCACTACTTCCAACGCATAGAATTCTTCTCCTCTTTCAGCAGCAACTTCTATACAAAGTCTTTCCTGATCTCCCTGACCGCAAGTGTCCTCTCTAAAATACATTGTATTTACTTTGTATGTAATTGGGAAGTCAACAGTCATTTCTTGAGCACCTAGTATGTGCCAGTCACCATTCTAAGTGCGAGGGAAACAAACAAAAAAACTCTTCCCCGCAATCATCCCTTCTGCCAAGGATCTCACAGTATAACGGGGGAGAGTGAAAATAATTGTGTACAAACAAGATACAGACAGGATAAATTGTAAAGTACTGGTGCCATAGCAAAAGCACTAAGATTAAAGACAACTGGGAAACGTTTCTTGTAGAAGGTAGGACTTTAGCTAAGACTCATGTGTGGATGATAAGAGAGGGGGAGGAATAGGGATGATGGCCAGGTGGAAGACTGGATGACTAGGCTTCTGTTTGGTAATGAAAGGAAGCCAGGCAACCTAGGAGGGAGATTTGAGGAGGGAAAGCATTCTAGGCATGGCGTACAGACAGTGAAGACACTAAGTAGAGGGTTGGAGTGTCATGGAACAGCAAGGAGGCCAGTGTCACCGAGTCACAAGTATGTGGAAGGGAATAAGGTGTAAAAAGACTAGAAAAGTATGAAGGGGCTCAGTTATGAAAGACTCTAAACGCTGGCAGATTTTATATTTGATCTTGGAGATAATCATGAGTCACTGAAGATGATTGAATTGGAGGTGACGCGACCAGACCTGTGTGTTAGGAAGCTCAATCTGACAGGTGAGTGGAGGACAGATTGGAGTGACTGAGTCAGGGAGACCACTGGAGTAAGGTGATAAAGGCCTGCAGCAGAGTGGTGGTAATGCCAAAAGGAGAGAAGGGGGTTTATGTCAGAGATGTTCTGAGGTGGAAACAGCAGGATTTTGCAACAGATTGTATGTGGGTGGTGAGATGGAGGGAGGGATCGAGGAGAACGGCTGGGTTGTGAAACTGGGTGCGTGGGTTCCTCTTTGGTATTTAATTCCTATATAGTATTTAAAGCCATTAACAACCTGGTACTAATTTCTTTTTCCAGTATTATTGCAAATCATTCTCCATACAGAGAACGATCCAACCAAACTGGCCTAGCTGTTCCTCATACATGGCATTCCATCCCTCTCCTTGAGTCTCTGCACTGGCTGTCTCCTATGCCTGGAATGCACTCCCTTCCCACCTCCATCTCTCAGAATCATTAAGTTCCTTCTGAAGTGCAGCCTTCTATAGAAACCTTTTCTATCCCTCCAGCTTCTGGTACTCCCCCAGCCCTCAGTTCTCTCTCTCTCTCTCTCTCTCTCTCTCTCTCTCTCTCTCTCTCTCTCTCTCTCTCTGTGTCTCTCTCAGTCTGTCTCTCTCTGTCTCTGTCTCTCTCTTTCTCTGTCTCTTTCTCTCTCATACACACACACACACACACACACACACACACACACACACACACACTTTTACCTTCTAGGAATCTGTACTATAGTCCTCCTATCTTAGAAGACTACCCTGGGATTGAAGCTCCCCATAAGGGTAAAAGCACTGGGCATCACTAGAAAGCTGACCTTTTGCCTGGACCTACACAGCCTGCCTTACCCCCAGTACCAGTGAAGGGCAAAACTTCATTTCACTCTTTCACATTGTGTTCCTGTTGCTTGCTGCTCCTTGGCCTCTGGTCCAGTTCCAGCTTGGTCCAGGAGTCCCTCCGTTGCATCAAGGATGTTTGTCCAGGAATTTCTCTTAATGAGTCGATGTGGTTCCCTGGAGGGGCACAAGAAGGATTTCCCTACAGGGATTCAAGTCCAAGCCTCTGTGTATTGTCCATCTTACCTCAGCATTTCTTAAAGCTCTAGTTCTCCCCATTCATCTATCTCTTTTCTCTTATTTATAGACCAAATCCAAAAAGAACAGACCAGGTCCATAGAGTTGCCTTGAATCAATTTATTATCCTCAATATGATGCTGAAAGGACAAGAACCACAACCATGGTCAGTCAGGCAAGTTCACATCTCATTCAAAGAGCTCCTCCTGGACACAACGTCCACAAAGATTTATTTAGTATCTAGTATATAATATCTATTATTTAGTATCATGGCACTTTTCTAGGTAAAGGCGCTAAACATATAAAAATGAAACCATTCCTGCCCCCAAAGGGCTTATATTCCGCTCATGTGTGGGGGTGAAGAGTAGGACAGATGTGACACCTAGACAGATGTGGCAGGTCTACTAGCACATCCTGCTTTAGAACTGTTTTTTAATTGTTTCATGTACATACTGTTTATCTTACCTCTCAATATAAACTGTCAGTTTCCACAGGGCAAGGATGTGTCTTCTGGCTTCTTTTGTATCACCTATGGCACCAGATCCATTGCTTAGGCACCTAGTAGCTATTCAATAAATTCTTCGTGAATTGAATTATCCAGATGGAGTGTCTCCATTGATCAAAGTGGACAGATAGCTGCCAGATTTACACGTCACTGTATGCCCTCTAAACCCGGGCAGGCAGAGAAAGGACAGAGTATTCCAAAGGAAAGAAGAAAAGGACTCCCTGGTGTCCCAGTAGTGAAAAAAAACGGTAATAAACTCTTCAAAGATTCCTCAAAGAGCAGCCAGGATTACCTCAATTGATACTGCAAGGCCCAGATACTCAAACTGTTCACATTTAGTGCCAGAAAAATGAATCAGAAAGGCAGCCCCAAATATTTTTTCCCTCAGTGATATATTATCTGATGAAAAGCTTGCAATATGTTCTAGCTATACCTTTGATGTATGGCTTAACCCGTTGGTGTCTGGATATTTTGGTCTGCATCCCATTGCCCTTTGCTATTAGCCTGGAGACTCAAAAATAAGAGCAGAAACAGGTCCTTATAAGGGTTTGATGTGGAAGATGAAGTCTTCTGGATGATTTATGCAGAGAATTTACAGTAGCTTAAAAAGAATGATGAAACAGAACAGTATAATATGAAATAGTTATTCCTTGGAGACAAATCTGTCTAAGGTCTGGCTCCAAGTGGTCTTACTGACTAAGCTTCCAGTACAAATGATGACAAACCAATATATTGCTAGGAATCAGGTCTGTTGCAAGTGACTCTTTCAAATGTTCTGCAAAAACTGCTGGAAAATCTAGAGTATAAAACAACTATGGAACCACAGTACTGACCCCCCAGTCTTGACCCAGGGGTGCATAGAGGTCACCACTTCTATGCTAACAGAATATTTGAGGGGGAGGGTGGGTAGGGCACACGTGTCTGTTTGATGAATCAGGCCACTCCGATGTTGATTTAACATACAGTAAATCTACAGCCACAGAAACAGGGGTAACAGAGTTGTGGCTTTGTGGTTACTTTCCACCCACATGGCAGGGAGCACCTTCTCATACAGAGCAGTGAGGTGGCACAGTGGAGAGAGCACTGGGCTTCAAGTCAAGAAGACTCATGTTCATGGGTTCAAATCTGGCAGCAGACACTTCCTAGCTGGGTGACCTTGGGCAAGTCACTTAAGCCTGTTTGCTTCAATTTCCTCATCTGTAAAATGGAGAAGAAAATGGCAATCCGCTCCAGTATCTTTGCCAAGGAGACCCCAAATGGGATCACACAGAGTCTGAAATGACTGAGCAACAATCCTGTCATATTATAGCTAGCCTTGAATGCAGTCTTTTTTTGTTGATACTGAGTGAGCTATCAACTCCAACCAATGCTTCCCTCTAATATTTCCCAGTTACCGCTTCCCTTCAATTTCCCTACCTTCCTTCCCTCACATTTAGATTATTCCAGCAGCCTCCTAACTGGTAATCACATCTCCAGACTTCCTCCCATTCTAAAAGCATAATGTTGCTATCAGAAGAATTTTCCTCAAATCCATTTTTACCATGATACCCTCCTACTCCAAAACCTACAATGGCTCCCTATTGCCTAGCATAGCTTATAGAAGTTCCTCAGTCTGGCATTCAAAGAAATCAAATATCCCTGTCATATACCTTCCCTTTCTCATCTCTGAATCATATGAATAAGACTCCTCTGCTTCACTTATCCAAACTACCCCTTGCTGGTACTGTCACAAAAGAAACCCAGTGGTGTTGCAGGGAGCAGATAAATTGCATCATGAATAATTTTGATGACATTCTGCTGTGCAAAGATGGCATTTATTATTTATTTATGAAGGAAGAGGAGGAGGAGGAGGAAGAAGAGGAGGAGGAGAAGGAGGAGGAAGAAGAGGAGGATGAGGAGAAGGAGGAGGAAGAAGAGGAGGAGGAGGAGAAGGAGGAGGAGGAGAGCCACAGACATATAGAATAATAGTTACAAAGACATAAAGTTCAGAAATTGGAATTGACCTCAGTGGCCATCTAGTACCACCCTTTCATGAAAGGAATCTTCACTATAACATATCTGATAAGTGGTATCCAGTTTCTACGGGAAGATTTTTGGGTTTTTTTTTTGGAGGGGGGTAGGAAGGGTAATTGAGGTTAAGTGATCTGCCCAAGGTCACACAGCTAGTAAGTGTGTCAAGTGTCTGAGGTCGAATTTGAACTCAGGTCCTCCTGCCTCCAGGGCCGGTGCTCTACTCACTGCGCCACCTAGCTACCCCTGGAAGACTTTTGATGAAGGGAAATCTGGCATCTCTTGAAGCAGCCCATTCCATTTCTGGACAGCTCTAATGTTTAGGAAGATTTTCTGTTTATCCCCTCTAATTTTTTCTCTTTGTACCTTTTACCCATTGCTTCTGATTTTGCTCTCTGGGGCCAAATAAGCCTCATCCTTTCTGCATATGGCAGCCTTTCAAATATTTGATGTCAGCTGAAGTGCACACCCATCCCAAAGTCTTCACTTCTCTGGCCTAATCATGCCCAGTTCCTTCAGCCAGTCCTTAGATGGCATGCATTTAGGCCCCTTCATTATCCTGGCTGCCTCATTGCTTTGCTTTGGACATTCCAGCTCATGAATATTGTCATGAATGCTGTCAGTGGATTTAAGACTGGCTGTAGTTATGTTGCCTTTGGACAGAATTGGTTTATCATTGGAAAGAAGAACTGAGACAAACAAGCTGCTAGCATGCAGGAAAGGGTGCCATTAAGGGGATATTCTGGTGGGTCATCTCCATAAATGAGTATTTTGTTGTGCTGTGCTGATCTGCTAGAAAGAACAAGGGGGAGAGCAAGTATGGTGTTTCTGACTGGCGTACCACCCAGATGAATTTTGAGCCATAGTGCCTGGAACACAGGTGATATCTAATGCTTATTTCTTTCTCCTTCCCCACCCAGAGGTTAGGTACAAAGCAGCATGGTATAGTGGAAAAACTCAGGGGACCTGAGTTCAAATTCTGGCTATTCCACTTAGCACCCAGGACAAGTCATAGGACCTGGGAGTCTACACTGCTAACTTAGTTTCTTTATCCATTAAAAAAATGAGTGGATTGGAATAAAATGGCATCTAATGTACCTTCTAGCTCTAGACCTATGATTTGGACCTAGAGAAGTTGGAGGGTGGATCAACTCATGGCAAGTATAAACCCAATTATTTTTGCACGTGGTAGCCCCTTCAAATACTTGGAAGTCAGCCAGAGTGTACACTTGCCCCCAAGACTTCACTTCTCTGGGCTAATCAAGCCCAGTTCCACCAGCCAGTCCTTAGTCGACATGCATTTAGGCCCCTTCGCTATCTTGATTGCCTCTTTGCCTTGTTTTAGACACTCCAGCTCATGAATATAAGCAATGGGTCAAAGGTGCAAAGAGTCAAATCATGCTGATGTCAACATGAGTCGTACAGAGTCCAGGCTACTTACGTGCAAAGGTGATTGACCAGAGTGTCTGTAAGGGAATGTGTGAGAATCCCTGATGTTCTCATCCTATAGGTCTTGTGGAAAACAACCTTCTTTCCCTATCCCTTCTGGAAGGTTGCTGTAAATTGCTCGTAGGTTCAGGAAGTGGTTGTATAATTTGCACAAATGACCACTAGAGTGGAGTTGTCTTAAAATCCCCTTATTTATGTCACTGTGGCCACTGCCTGACCACTATTGCAAATGGGTGAAACCTCAACCCTGCTGGAATTTGCTATGGTATCTCTTCCTATATTTAAAAAGTGGTGACACAGGCACAAGCACATTTGAGCCATTCTGAATGCTTAAAATTCAGCCTAACTCTTTTGCTATGGACGCAGTGTGAATGATTTTTGTGACGTGCAGTTTGGAGAGACTGCCCTACAGAGAGGGTAGTTCTTTTGATGGAGGAGGGGAGCCCCCTGCTGGGCAGTCATCAGTAGTTTAAAGTTGTGTTTGTTGCAAGCTATTTCAGGATACCCTATCCCAAGCAGGACATAACTACCAGCAAGCTATGGCCATGAACAGGAAGATGTCCACCAAGAGCCCCGGTAAATCATTCCTGCCAAGTCAGGGCCATCTTGGCCTGGGAGGAGGTGGTGCCAACAGGAATATTTCAAAAGAACTTAACTCACATATATAAGTAAAATAACCAACATTTCAGCGATGTAGGGAAAGTGATCTTTGCGGAGAACTGTCAGAATTAGAACATTCTCTGGGTAGATTGTTGCCAGAAAGAACTATATTGTTGAGATTGCAAAAGTGATGTCAGACACAAGCAAGGCAAGAGGAGTTACGAAGGAGGAAAGAGAGATACGATGCCTGCCATGCTGGTTAGCCTGTACCTCACTGACATTAGATCTGTGATAGTCAGTAGCACTCTGGGAAATATTGGCCCTAGAAAACTTTATGCAGTTCTCCCTTCTGGTAAAAGGGCATTCAAGGACAAACAGGTGAACAATCAGTCATGTGCATAAGAGATCTGAGATGGCCCCTGAAAGAGTGATCTTGTATTTCTATTAATCTATGCAGCTGAGACCAGGAGAATCCCAGAAGCTCATTCAGAACTCCCTAGTTCCTGTGTGAGTGCAGACTACCCCATCTCCCTATGTTCTAAGTTGCACCTAAGAGCCAGAAAATTTACTCTCAGATAGATGCTGACTTCCTGCTTCTCCTAGTAGCTGGAAAAATGAGTCTACCATGGTTAGGGTTTTTTTTTCTGACTTAGTGGTTGGAACTGGGAAGTGAGTACAATGTTACTCTATAAGATAAATATGTCTACATTTTTATTTTTTGCTATGCTTTCCTCTAGTCTACATTGTTTGCTAAACTAGAATATTGAGCAATGAATTAGTCTGAGTCAACCAGGACAGAGTTTGTCATTGGCATGAGGTGAAGAGACAATTAATGGTGAATCACTCTAGATAAAAGAACCTGGGATGTAACAGCTCTCTGTGTGCTGGGGCACACAGCTGAATCGATAGGAAGTGAGGTGGTATTGAAAATAATTGGGGTATGTCTGTATTTCCCCTTTGTCCAATCCAAGAGTCTCATAGACAATGGCTGGGCTTGGCGCCTGCCCTGGAGTCAATTCAAGAAGAGTGTGAGTTTGGGATCAATCAACAAGTGTGTATTTAGCACTTACTGTATGTCGGACACTATGCTAAATACTGAGGCTACAAAGTCCTTGACCTCAAGCAGTCTACGTTTTAATAGCAGAGACAACATGAACACCCATGATTACATGTCGTATGAATATAAGGTAGTTTTTGGAGAAGGCTCACTGGTGGGGGTGGGGGCAGAGAAAGAGAGATGAGAATGAGACCAAGAAAGGCTTCATGAAGAAGCTGGCATTTGAATGGAGTCTTGAAGAACACCACATATATTCCAGACGTGAGAAATAACCAATTCCATGGGGAAAGCCAGGGTGGCTGAATTCCTGGGTCCTAGAACAGAATAAAGTGTGAGAAAACTGGAAAGATAGGAAGGGGCCAGGTCATAAAGAGATTTAAATATCAGATGGCAGAGTTTCTATTTGAGTTTCAGAACAATAGCAAGGCCATTGGAGTTTGCCGAATGGTAGAGTAACACAATCAAACTGACGCTTTAGAAAAAATCATTCTGGCACCTGTGTGAGAAATGGATTTGTGTTGGGAGAGATATGAGGCAGAGATGCCAAATAGGAGGTTACTTCCAAGTGAGAGACGATGGAGATTTGAATCAGGGTGGCAACTACACGAGGAGAGGGATAGGGATGGGTGACAGAGGTGTTGTAGAGATGGAAATGAATTCAGATTCCAACTTACCCTTATTTCTGCAAAGGCCTGCCCTTTCCCTAAGGGACATTTTGAAAAGATTACAGTGATGTTACCTCTTTCAAGACCTAGCTCTAAACACGTCCCTTGTTGTTGCTGTAGTTGTGGTTGCTGTTGAGTCGTTTCGGTCATGTCCAATTCTTTGTGACCCCACTCGGGGTTTTCTTGGCAAAGATACTGGAATGCCTTGCCATTTCCTTCTCAAGTCATTTTACGGGTGAGGAAACTGAGGCAAACAGGGTTAAGTGACTTGTGCAAGGTCACATTGCTAGTAAGTGTCTGAGGCTGCAGTTGAACTCATGAAGAGGAGTCTTCCTGACTCCAGGCTTGGTGCTCTAGCTGCTGTACCACCTCACATCACCCTTATCTTCTCCTAACTGATGCCACCTCACTCACATTGCTCCTTCGTCCTGTATGTTCTCAGCATGTGATGTACAACTTGTACTTGTTGACGCAATACTCTGTTCTAATCCTCACATCATTCTGTGCCTAACTAGATTATAACTTCTTTAAGGGTAAGAACCATGTGTTCCTGACTTCACATGCATCTGACTTTGGGTAAGAAAGGCAATATGATGTAATGAAAGATTGTTGGGTTTGAAGTCAGAACATCTGGATTTGAAGCCCAACTCTGCTACTTCCTACCTCTGTGATCTTGAGCAAGAGCAATAAAAAGAAGAAACATTCATTAAGTGCCTACAGTGTACCTACAAGTCATTTAATGTCTCTGGTTCTCCACCTTCTCCTGGTGCTCATCTCCTCCTGAGGGGGTTGGACTACATGGCCTCTAAGGTCCCTTTCAACTCTTATTTATAATCAATGATTTAAGTCACTTGACCTCTGTGGGCCTCAGTTGCCTGATCTGTAAAATAAAAGGGTTGGACTGGATCACAGACTCCTACCGTCATCATCGTAGATGACATCTTTGAGTCCCTTCTAGGTCTACAGTCATTATTCTACAATCATATTTCCCCATCTTACCCAACCTCAGCACTCCAAGCAATGGTTATGCCCACCACAGACCCTCAATACAGCATAGTGAGGGCCTGTCTCTTACATGCTAGAACCTTATTTATACATCTTCAACAAAAGGTGTTTCTTGACGATTACTACGGTGCTGACTTGCCATTGCCTCAAAGAGGTGACGCTGATATCTTGTTCTGCTGTGTTTTCATGAAAGCCAGCCTACATCTACCTGAAGTGTAGGTTTTTACGTTTTCTGCCCAAATATCCTTAGATTTCATTTTGCCCATTTCTGACAACTTGTATAATTTCCCAAAGGTCACCTTGAATTGTGAGACTCCCTCTCAAGGTTCTTTCCATTGCCACATGCTCCTTGTCCCTGCCTCTCCCTCCTTTCCCCTTATGTGTGTCAATTGGAAACCTGAATGAGCCTCTTCCTTTATATCATTCAGGTCAAATGTTAAACCACATTGGATTCATATCCAGGCCTGACAAGCCTCCCTCATTCCTACCTTTTGGGGAATCTTCATCTGGATCTCTTGAGATAATAGGATTTAATGGGACACCTAAGTGGCACAGTAAATAGAGTCAGGAGGACCTGAGTTCAAATCCGACCTCAGACAATTGACACATTTACTAGCTGTGTGATCTTAGGCAAGTCACTTAACCCCAATTGTTTTGCCTTCCTCTCTCGAAAAAAAAAATTAAAAAAAGAGATAATAAGATTTAAAGCTGGAAGGGCCATTAAAGAGCTCCAGTCCTCTCATTTTTACAGACAAGGGAAAGTCAGGTGACTTTCCCAAGGTCACACAGAAACCAAATGGTAAAGCTCACATTCCAACGCTGTTTGCAGCTCCAAATATGGGCCTCTTTCAATTACAGCATCATCAGACCCAAGTCGACATAACTCTGTAGTGGGGTGTGTATCTGGCTAATGGTTGATTGGCCTAAACCATAATTTTTCCAGTTTATTGATGAGTATGTCATGGGGGATAAAATCAAAAGCCATGTTAAAGTCAAGACAGATTGTATCAATTGCTTCTTCTCTATCTAACAAACCTGTCATTCTGTCATAGCAGAAGGGAAGTTTGGTCTGAGGGGATTTGCTCTTGGTGGTTGTTTATTTTTATTTCTTTACAAGGCCCTGATGCCTCTTACTCTAAGCTCTTAAAGCTATTTGCAAGATTTTTTATTACTCCTATTCTTTCTGGAATTTCACAATGCTAGACAAATAATAATAATAATATGCATTTACTTTTGTAGAGTATTGTGCAAATTTTTCAATGTATTTTCACACATATGGTTTCATTTTTTCCTATTTGAATTTTCTATGGGAGCTTAGATATAAATGTAGCATTCTATGGGACATAAATGCATTTTAAGAAACCTTTAATGGAAATGCATTGTGGGAGATTATCTGCATTAGAGCTAAATGTTATGTTGGGGTTTTTTTCCCCCTGGACTTAGTTTGCTCTAACCTATCCATGTCACTAAATCTGACAATCACTAGGGAGAAAAAGATGATCTCTCCCACATGCATTCACTGATGAGGAAAATAAGACCTAGAAAGAATATATGATTTTTCCTAAGGTCCTAGGGCTCTTCAGAGTCAGAGTTAGGAATAAAATCCAGGTCTTCTGATCCGTAATCCAATGCACTTCCCTGCATACCACATTTAGATGTTTCTACCTACACAGCATCTTTCCGAAGTGCCCCTTTCTCTCTACTCACACAACCACTACCTCCATTGAGGGACTCATCATCTCTTTTACAATTACCTTCTCATTGTTCTCACGGCCGGCCGCAGGTCTGCCCCATCCCCCATACAGCTGGCAAAGTGATTTGCCTAAAGCATAGGTCTGACCGGGGCATCTAAGTGGCACAACAGATAGAGTGTCGGGCCTAGAGTCAGGAAGACTCATCTTTGTGAGTTCAAATCTGGCTTCTCACACTTACTAGCTGTGTGATCCTGGACAAGTCATTTGAGCCTGTTCACCTCAGTTTCTTCATCTGTTAAATGAGCTGGAGAAGCAAATGGCAAACCCCAAAACCCCAAATGGGGTCACAAAGAGTCCTACATGATTCCAAACAACTGAACAATAATACATAGGTCTGACTGTGACACTCCTCTACTCAATAAACTCCACTGGCAACTTGTTACCTCCAGGATCAAATAAAAAGTCTTTTATTTGTCATTAAAGCTCTTCACAACCCGGCTCTCCCCTACATTTTTAGTTTCCTTACCTATCACTCCCTTTCAAACACTACGTGGTCCAGTCCTGCTGCCCTTCTTGGTTAATCTTCATACACAACACTCCGTCTCTTAACCTATGCGCTTCTACAACAGCTATCTTTCATTCCTGGAATTCTTTCCCTCCTCACGTCCCCCTTCTTGGAATCCCTGGCTTCAAGACAGCTCCAAATATTATCTTCCATAGGAGGCCTTTCCCTATTCTCACTTGCCATCCCTCCAAAGTGGTAGTGCTTTCTCATTAAAGGTTACCTTTCATCTAATATGCATGTATAGCCTATATGACTGTTTACATAGGGGTTATCTCCTCCATTAGAGGAAACTCCTTGAGGGAAGGGATTATTTTTGCTTTTTCTTTGTATATTTAGTTGTTGTTCAGTCATTTACCACTTTTGGAGTTTTCTTGGCAGAGATACTGGAGTGGTTTGGCATTTCCTTCTCCAGTTTATTTTACAAATGAGGAAACTGAGGCAAACAGTTGCATGACTTGGCCAGGCTCACACAGCTAGTGAGCATCTCAATCTAAATTTGAACTCAGGAAGAGATGTCTTCTTGACTAAGCCTGGTGCTCTATGCACTGTGCCACCTAGCTACTCTTAGTATCCTTAGCACTTAGCACACTACCTAACATATAGTGAGAACTTTATAAATGCTCGTCGATTGCTCTTTTCCCTCTATTGGTGCTTCTCAAAGTGTAGTCCACAGTCTCCTGACAGTCCTCAAGACCTTTCCAGAGGGTCTGTAAGGTCAAAACTATTTTCATAATAATATGGAGTCATTTTAATTTCTAATATTCTAACTATTGATAGATATGATAAGCAAAAACAAAAGCTCTTTGAAGTCCTCAATAATTGTTAAGAGTATAAAGCGGTTCTATGACCAACATGTATGAGAACCACTGCTCTAAGAAAAAGAAGCCACAGACATGGAACCGACTCTTCCAGTCCTTAGATACTTCCCAAGTTCTCTGTAAGTTCTTCAAAATGGGCGCTAGGCACAGTGTCATGACTATAGACAATTCTGTTTTGCAAATCAAACGAATATAATTGCCTAAATTGGAAAGAAAGTATAACTAAGGAAAGGCAATTGGAGCTTTGCCACAGAGTGCCAAAAAGCACTTACTCTATCAGCAGCTTAGAAACAACAGAGTTTAGTACATAGTTACTTCTAATTATTAGCTAAAAGAGGATACAAACAGAACCTTTCCGGCTTTGCCTTCTACCCCAGGGAGGCCTCCTCAGGGAGCATCTGAGGCTGCTTGCCCCAGGCTTAACTTTTGCAAAAATTGCTAGTTCCAATTCTGCCTATGCCAATTCGTAGATCTCTGGCCATGTTTTCTTCTACTACAGTGTGGTTTCTCCTTATCTTATGCTCACTTCATCAATTTTATTCATAGACTCATCAGTCTAGACCTGAAAGGGACCTCAGAGGACTGAATTTTTTTCCCTCAGACTATCTATAATATACGACCCAGAACAAACATCGTATGGTGATCCTGAGGCTCTGATTATATATGCAAGAAAGGTTAAAAAAAAGTTTCTTTGTTTTTCTGATGAGGAGACTAAGACTTAGGGATGTTTAATGACACCCAAAGTCACAAAGTTAATAAGTATCAGAGGCAGAATTTGAACCCAGATCCTCAGACTCCAGAGTCAATTTTATTATCATCATTATTATTAAAGTTGCAATAATTACTACTCTGTGTAATTTTTAAAATCCCTTCTGATTATTTCCCTTGTCTTTCTTTTATTCTTGATATTTAATAAAATTTTCTACTCCCTCTTCCTCCATTTTTTTTTTTGGAAGTATTTTCTGCTTTAGTAATGCACTTCTGAAAGATTTCAGCATTTCTTTGTATTACTCTTTTGGTAGTTTTGTCTTTGAATACCCATGATGAAAGCTATTCTGCTGATAACATTTGGTTTAGCCCTGGATATGGTTCAAGCTTCTCTTTTTTCCCCTCATGTTCCAGGTTGCTGCTAAAAACTGTATCTCAGATGGAAAAATCTTATCCTTCCAAAAACTTTCCAAGATACCAGCACTTGGTAAACTTAGCCCAATAGTAAAGGAGCCTACCCAAAGGAAAACAAACAAAAACAAAAACAGGAGCTTAGACAAAAGGGGAGCTTTCTTTTCCCTTTTTGTTCCCCTGGAAGTGGCTGATCTGGTAAAATAGAGTTGCAGGTAGCCAAACTCAACTGTCACGCCTACTCTTGGACTAATATGGGGAAAGTGAGCCGGTGCCTCAATCAGGTTAAACAAGAAGACAGTGGGTTGGTTCCTGAATGTCTGTCTCAGCCTGAAATGCCAAAGGAAAATGTGAACTTTCCAACCCATCTAGCAATAATGAGGACTAGATTCTAAAAGGCATTAATTAATAAGGGGGAAAAAAATTGGCTAGCTTCAAACGTTCTCTTGTTAATACCAATAACAAGCCATTACAAACATTTATTCTAATTTATGGACACGTGCTTGACATCAACAGCATAGAAACACCCTTCCAATTATTTTGTGGTACAACAGCACACTCATGTTACTGGGAGCATGGAAGGCTTTTCTCATTTCCTGTGCAACCACCTTCAGGTCTTTGTATATCTTCCTATTTAAAATTACCAACAGGCTTCAAACATATTTGTCTAGGTTTGGAAGCAGTAGGAGGTATTTTTTGAAGTTCTTGAAATACACACACATGCGCGCGGTGCGCACACTCACACACACACACACACACACACACGCACACACACGGGTCCCAGGGTCATTTGGTCTGGATGCAACATTCCACCATCCTCTGGGTGCACAAGCTTTCCTAGAAGCAGGGTCATGTGGTGACCTGAACCCTACGAAAATTCAAGGCTTCCTTCCCCCTTCCCCCTCCCCCAAGCAATTGCAATTATCTTTTGCAATCAAATGCATTTCTTATTTATGGCAATGTCTTTGTCACAACAAAGAAATGCAAGATAAGTGATGACTGGAAGGGCTTTAGAAGTCAGCCCAGGACATTATTTTTTCCTATTAGCCCTTACCAATGTCAAGTGCAAAATTTAAATTAACAAGCACTTCCCTTATTGGAATGACTTCAGCACTTTTGCCGCTTTCATTGATTTCTATTTACTTTGGCAGCTCCAGACATGAAGAACATATTTCTCTGTGAAAAGGAAGCAACCTAATACCACTATCATACATAGATGAGCGCTGAGATAAAATGTTGGGATGAGCTTCTTCTGAAAATTAACATAATAGAAGCAGTACACTATTTATGAAGTGTTCTTACTGGTCTTACCTTCCCGTTAGTGTCACGTTAAGGTTGTCTCCTGCCTATATTTCTCTATATTAACAACTGGTCTATCGTACTTTAGCCTCACAATAAATATGATGTCAAAGTCATTTCAAAGCTGAACAATCCCCTGGCCAATATGTCATCTACCAGGTACACTAGACACTAAGCTATCTTTGGGCAAAACCTGAACTAAGAGCAAGAAGCCAACATGTTGCTGCTGGTGGCTGCCATATTTTATGTATATAAAACAAATATGTTATTTCTATCTTTGAAAATCACTGTATCACATGTATATGCATATATATGTGTTTATATCTGCATACACATATATATGTGTATGTGGGTGTGTGTATGGCAAGCATCAGTAGCCACACAAATACATAACATTAGTAAGTTATTTAGGATGCCTTTTTCTTGATCAGCTGTCATCTATCATCAAATCTGACTTCTTTGGGGATTTAAAAATCTATAAGAGACAAAATTCCCCTCATATTAATTATCTATTTCCATTATACATAATCTGAGTAAAAATGCTGTGCTCTTTGTGATTCAGAGACCAAAACTATAATGATAGAAACAGCCATATGATTTTCCTCGTTTCTTTTCCTTTCTCTTCTCCCTACATGGCAGCGACTGGAATAAGAAGGAATGTGACCCAGTTGGTAGCCTTTATTTGCTCTTCATAAAAGTCTGTCCTCTCTTCTGGTAGGTCAGGTCACTAGGGCAAAGTAAAATAGAAAACAGAATTTTGAGTCACCATTCCTAGGAATCTCATATATCCTTTGTTATGCATTTTGGGGTTTCTCAACCATTTGCCAATACCTAGTGCCTTTACCTACCTAATGGGCATTTTATATATGAATTGTACTGGGTAGTTAGAGGTAAAAAAACATAAACTCAACCCTAGCAGAGTGAGATGGCATAAATCTACCCTTACCACACACATACATGTACCTTCAGCTTAAAAGGGAGCTATGACAATAAATGTTTCCACTCAATCAATCAAATGATTCCACTCAACCAATATCCATTTTCTACTTGGTAAAGCTTAGTTCCTACTCCTTGTTTTTGCCAGGCATGAGAGATAGTTCCTGAACTGACCCACCTTCTGACCTTTCATCACCCATGGGCCCAGACAGGAAGTCCTGAATGACTTCTCCAGTTGAAGGCTCTGGATTGGAGGTGGGGGGCATTTTGACAGGCTAAATGTAATTGCCTTAGTTGCAACTTGGCCAGAACACTCTAACACTCCCTTACTACAAGAAGGAGCGCTGGATCCTTTAATGACCACAGATAGTTAAGGATCTCTGTTTTATGTCTCATCACAATTACTAGAAGACTTGGCTGTGTAAGCTAAAGCAGCTGTTGGGCCACATCAACATTAACCATATATGTTCTGCCCCACTCAGATCTCAATGGCATTGACATCCATTCATCTTCGCCTCTTTGCCTAATTAGCCCTAGATATATTTCCTGGCACCGTCATATTCAAAAGCTAGTTCTTCGTATTATCCTGAATTGCTTCCAAATACGTTTGGGAAATATGGCAGTTCATTACCATAGCAAGGGCTCAGAAGACTACCATGGTGCTCTGGAAAGAGGGTCGGAAGACATGGATTCTAGGTCCAGCATTCCCTTGAAGAAATTACGTTATTTTAGGCAAGTCACTTTGACTCTTTGGGCTTTGGTTTCCTCATCAAAAAAAATCAGATCTCAGCCACTCATTTAGACTATGAAATCTGACTCTCAATATTAGAAAAGATTTTGTTTGATCAGGAAAAAAAAACACATCAGGTGTGGGGTGTTTCCTAACATGGGAATATTCTACCTCAGAAAATTATCTCATCAGAGGATGGGAAGATTTTTTTCATATCCAAACAATTCCTTTCTCTGTTTTACCCTATTCTCTCTTTTATATTGATGATGACGTTGAATAAACCAAATATAGACAGATTTAACCCTATATATGAAGGCCAGCTTCTCAACTTTCAGGAAAACAGACTTTAAAACCACCTTTAGGTTAAGAAAGGGTATGTAGAATAGATGTTTAGTGGGCCTTGAAGTACAATTTTATGCTTATGTAAGTTTTTTTCTGCTAATTGTTGCTTCTATCTGTTGTACTTTGGGTTTGAAGATTTGTCACACGAGATTTGAGGCTTTCTATGGGTTAGCACATACCTCAGGAGCCTCAATAGGTTTATTCACTTTTACCAGCCAGCCAGAGGACATGTTAATTCAAAACAAAAGACGATTATTCAAGGACCACAGTAAAGTGAAAAGAAAAGAAAAAAGATCTTCCCATGGGCATAGAGGATATACTTTTCTATAGGTTCAGCCACTAGTGGCAAACAGGCATGACCAGGGAATACTCAATGTCAAGAACCATTATGGGCAAGAAATGCATTATAGAATACTTATATTTAGTGGATATGTATGACCAGGATCCACATGAGGCCAAGGAAACTCACAGCTCCAAAGCTGCAGATCTGTGGTGCCTGGTGACATCCTCCCGATCCTCTCTATTGCTCTCTACTGGGTGTATTGTTTCTGAGGGACTTGTCACCTTTGAAGATCATGTCATTTTTTCTGAGTGTCATAGCCACTGAGCATTGCATTATCTTGGCTAGGTGTTTCTGGTCGCCAAGCTGTTTTCTGCTACCACCTACCATCTACCTTCAACTCAGGGTCATCTATTGACTCTGTACTGCTTTCTACTGAAGTATGGTGACTTCTCCTGCACTCCCCCCCGACCCCCCCACCGCCCTCTACCCTCGGCAAGGAAAGGTTAAATTCTTTTAGTTCATAGCTTAGCCTATAAGCCACTACACTTGGCTCAGTACGGACAAAAGAAGTCAGCCTGGCTAAGACTGTTTTTCTGATTGCCTTTTTCTAGTGCTAATTTGAAATACATCCGCATTTCTTAACCTTTTTAGGTATTCCAGACCTCCTTGGCATTCTTGGAATAATGTTTTTACATGTATTAAGTAAAATATGGAGGATTACAAAGAAAAGCATTTTGAAAAACAGTTATTAAAATGCAAATAAATAAATTCACAGAGCCCAGATTAAGAATTCCTGATGTATATGGACCCAGACCAACCATGTGATTTAAGGTTAGAACCTTTCTTGTAACTCCGTTGTAAACCACATAGGGATCTGTGTCCTCCAAAATCCTTTTCTGAGACTGCCCAAGAGACCTCACAGAAGTCCTGTGAAACTGGCTTACAAATAAAGTCAAGCAAAAAATACTGAAAATAAGGCAACACTCGTCCACCAATGCTCCTGGTCTACATTCCTGACTGTCATGCATATCAGGCAATACACCAAAATAATAATAATAATAAATAATAATAATAAACGCATTGTACACAAAACAATCTGGTAAAGTAGGTAGCACAAGAATTATTACACCAGTTTTACAGATGAAGAAACTATAATTCTGAGAAGTTAAGTGGTTTTTCCATGGTCACACAGCAAATTAGTCTCTGAGTGGGGCTGCTAGGTGGCACAGTAAGTAGAGCACCAGCCCTGGAGTCAGGAGGACCTGAGTTCAAATGTGACCTCAGACACTTGACATGCTTACTAGCTGTGTGACCTTGGGCAAGTCACTTAACCCCAATTGCCCTGCCTTTTCCCCCTCCCCCCCAAAAAATAGTCTCTGAGGTAGGATTCAAACCCAGATTCAATAGTTTCCATTATATAACACTGTCTCAATTTGTTTCCTTTGAGCCAAAGAAGGTGAACCCATTGACATAACAAATGATAAATGTTTGCCTGACTGGTCCCCTCACCTCCCTGATTGCCAAGAGCCCACCTCGTTCTTGAAGGAGGAGAATAAAAATGTTAAGAGCGTGCTCTTTCTTTATTTTGCAAAAACTTCTGAACCAGAATGTGTTATTTCACTTAAACTACCCCTGAAGGTTCATAAATAAAATTTCAGAATGTGGAAGGAGAGGTCCTTTTGTTCTTTCTTTAATTGCTTTTCAGATAAAACAACCACACAATGGTTTCTGTCCTTTGCTGGCCTCTGTTTCTCAGAATGGCTTCTATGGAACAGTAGTCTAAATCATCCAGACCCTATTCCAAAGGACTGCCATTCCTCAGCTGCTTTGCTTTGAATGTTCAACATCTGGGTAATGTGGTAAGGGCAGAGGCTGCTGAAGAAAAGGAAGGTGATCCTTAACATTCACACCTGCAGGCCCCCTGAAGGTAAGGAAAGAGAAGACACGAAACAGAAACTCTCCTCCATGGCTCCTTGACCCCAGAGTGCTGAAGGAACATCTTGTGCCCAAACATCTCAGCGGTGAACAGTATTTTAGAATGTACAACTATTTTAAAACACACTGATCCGGGGCTCTTTTGCCATGAGGTCTGCAAGAGCTATTGCAACGGGTCTAGGTGATCACAGAAAGAAAGCAGGCCTAATACCAGAGGTATTGAACTGGGCCATGCACATGACCAAGGTAATAATGCTTTAGACCAGGGCCTGGAATGTCAGGACCTTCGGTCAATGGCGCCCCTCTGAAGTCAAGGGGTATATGGTGGCTTGGAAAGCGTCTGGCAGGGAAAGGGCAGATGCTGGTTTCTTTTTTTCAAGCTTAGCCACAGAATTTAACTCTTGCTCTACCAGTGCAATAGATACCAACCCCATTTTTAGTATCAGGATTAACAGGAACTTGAACCCACCAGCCTGATGTCATGAGTTTGATAGCACAAAGACAGATGGCATCCCCATACAGATACTTGGCACTTACAACCTTTCACCGTTAAAATTAACAACCTGTGATTTTAAAGAAACAGTCATTATAGGCCATAAGACAGGGGTGGAACTCCCTTTCGACCCTGCATTATCACATGACTTAGAGGAGAGAAATGTTTCCCTCTATTGCCTTACACTGGAGAATAGTTTTTACCCCACATCATGTAGTGGTTTGCATATTTGCTGATGTCTCCCCCAAAAGCACCAGGGGAATGAATCATTATTGAAACAATTTACTCTCAGTTAGTGCATGAATGCCTTCCCATGATGCTTTGATGCTTTGTTTGTCCTCCTATAAAAATTATTTATGACCCAAGTGTGATCTTTTAAATCAGAATACTTATTCCTGAAATCAAAGCTATAGCATGCTAATGCAAGGAGAAGCCTTGATAATTTTTCAAAGCCATGTTGAATATTCAAAAGCTGGAACTGAAGGAAAGGAGTTAACATTAATTAATATTTGAAGCAGTAAAATAAAAGCAACAGTGAAGCTAATTTTGCAGGACAATTAATCATGAGTCTTGCTAATTACACATGGGATTTTGCAAATGATTTTTTTCTCAGGTAGGAGAGTAAAAATGATAATCCGCTACCCCTCAAAATCATTGGCTTCTCACCAATGTCCCCAGCAAGAGCAATTAGTGGAAACAGCAAAGCCCTAGTAATTGCATGTCAAGAGAGGAGAATGTTAGAATTTTAATTGCTCTAAATAAAGACCACTTGCTCATATGTACACCTGATTGTCCAAAACAAGTCTGCAAGCCAGAGCAAGTATGTAACCACTTCCAGGTGCCAGCATAAAAATAACTCTGTGAGAGCAGCATTCTCTCAGCAACACATGCGGTTTCTGGAAGAAAATAGCAATATGCACTCACATTCTGAACTTCGGTGTCATCACTTGAATATAAGAACTAGGAAAAAAAAAACCACCCACTTGGGGAAAATGTGCATATTCTTTATATTTGCCAAATATTTATTGCTGACATTTTTTTTGAAGAACTTTAACTATCTACAAGGTGCCAAGGGCTTCAAATTTACTGAATTTTAGGATCACCAATAAAATGTTTTTAACAAGACATCTCAAGAGGGCATAAAATAAAAAATTACCATATTCATGAGTGTAAGCCTCTAAGATTGCAATGCTATAAACTGGGTGTTTATAATTTGCTTGTGGCTTTCTTAATTAAAAACTGGTAATTAGAAACTCAAGTCCTATTTTTCCACTTCATCTTCTACACTTTACATGCTACTGTTACTTTTCGCTTTAATATATGTACACACGGATGCACACAATTACAAATGATCAATAATATTTAACTGTGTGTCTAAAATCTAAATGATGATGGATACATTTAAATATTGCTTTCCAGGAGATTATTACTCCAATGGTCATGTCCTGGCTTAAACATTTAGCTTAAACAAGACGGTTACCATTTTTTGCTCTTCCAAACATGCATCATTTACTTTCATTTTTAAACCAAATTGCTGAATTGCCTTCCAAGTACTACTGGTGTCTATTGTCTCTCGGTGTCTGCTTGCATCTTTAAGTATACCATATTGAGGTGCTAAAGCATGACCTTCCTGCCATTAGCTTTGTTTGCTGGGCGTAGAGTGGAGAGTGGCAGCCTAAACTTAGCTCAATATCTCCTTTGCACGTCCAAAATTGGAATACTTTGTTTACTATGCTGGGACGACTTAAAAGAAACAAGCAGGACATGTGGAGTGTTGCTTCCTTTCCTCAATTACCAGCAGATCACAGGTGTTTATCTGGTTCCCGGAGGTGATTCAGGTAATAAACACTAGGATGGCAGTTTAAATGGTTAGAAGCTTTTCCATGGAAGACAGTCCTCACAGTCCTATCATTTCGTATCTATTGCTCACAAATGGCAAATTATTTATGCAGCCTCCTTAAGTGGTTACTTACGGTTTTTATTTTTATTTTTTAAGTAGAAACCTTTGAAGATTTGCATTTTCCTTATAAGCAAGATCAGCGGTGACTGCTTTTGGAGGAACTTCAGGTTGTGAATTACATGTGACCTTAATCTACAGGCTCTCCTTTTGTTCAAATGTCACTGGGGTGGGGTGGGGGTTGGGGGGAGATGGACTTGGAGGGGGAAGGGAAGTCCAAGCCTGAGCAGCCGTTATTTATTTATAAGCATTTAACTGAGGCAACAGGCACACCCTGTTTTTTCTCATAGAGAGGTTTTTCAGGAGGCCCATGACAAAGAAAAAGGAAAAAGGGGGGGGGGCGCGGAATTTGAATCTAGTTGGGTAATAAAGAGGCTAAGTCTGATGTGGCTTTCAATGGATCTGATATGAATTAAAAAATGATTGTTCAGAAGAGAAATATTTATAAGGCAGTACTGCTTACTATTATCAAAGGCATGCAGATGATTGTAGAACAGTAAGGGTTAGAGAATGTTTAGGACTGGAGGCAGGTTTTCAAAAGTTCCTCCCTATAAAATTGTTCTTTTGACCATCTCCAATGTTTTCACATGGACGATGCAGGAATTTGTTTTGCATATTTGATCATGCATATTTGTTACAAGGATCTTTTCTTTTTTTCTTTTCTTTCTTCCTTTCTCCCTTCCTTCCTTTCTCCCTTTCTTCTTCTCCCTCTTTCTCTTCCCTACTTCCCTTCCTCCCATCCTTTCTTTCCTCCTTTCTTCCTTTCTTTCCTTTTTTCCTTCCTTTCTTTCCTCTTCCTTCCTTTCTCCTCTCCTTCCCCTTCCTTCCTTCTTCCTTCCTTCCTCTTTCTTTCTTTCTTTCTTTCTTTCTTTCTTTCTTTCTTTCTTCCTTCCTTTCTTTCTTTCTGTCTGTCTTTTCTTTCCCAAAGGGAGAGAGGACAGGAGGGAGAGAAAATTAAATGCCACTTAATTAAAAAAGTAAAATAAAAGGTTGTGTGGGTTTTTTTTAATCTACCGTGCTATTCATTTCTAAGTTTTGCTTCTCAGCTTGTCTGGCAACAATCTTGCAGGACTGCTAAAATGTCACCTCCGTTGCCATTCTCTGCTGGCTAGGAGAAAATCCAAGTGAGGTCTTTGCTCAAACATCTTTTCGAGAATAAGTTTTAAGAAAAGACCTTCACAGTAGTAAATGGATATTTGTGCCATTCGTTTCCAAATCAAGAATTGAACCACACAAAAATTTTTAGTATTTTTTAGATGTTAGCTACCCATTACACCGAACAGTGTAATTCAAGTTCAGACTGACCTTTGCTCTCTTTCAGGCCTGCTGTTGCTTCCCTTGAATTTAGGTTCCCCCATCATGCCTGTGATTTTTAGCTCCATTTAAACCTGCCATTGTAGTAAATCTTGTCTTATTTTATAGGCCCTTGAAGACAGTTTATGGGACCTTGCCCAATAGGTGAACCAGAGAGCTATAGTAAGGAGACTCCCAGTCATTTGGGGAAGAGATTTTAAAAGATTTCCAGCCACTTTAAAGCTCATTAATTTGCAGTAAGAGAAGAAAATTTCTCAAACATATCAATTTAGCATCAAAGGAAAATAATAATTCAAAGAACAGCAATGGAAAATATAAATTCGAATGAATCCATGTCGTTAAAAGGAGACGAAGGGACAGATCACAGAATCTCCACTTTCCAAAGAACCACAGAAGTCATCTAGACCAATCTGTAACAACAACAACAAAAAAATGTCCTCAACAACACAGCTGATAAGTGGTTATCTAGCCTTTGAAGATTTTCAGTGAGGGCTATGCACTACCTCCCTCTTTTCAACTTCCACCTATTACCCTCATTCATTGGGGGCCAACCAGACAAAGTCTATTTCCTCTTCCACATGGCATTTAAAGATAGCCCTATATAATTTCCTCCTAAGGCTTTCCTTCTCTAGTCTAAAACTCTCCATTTCCTTCAACTGACCCTCACATTTCTTGATCTTGAGGCCCTTCACCATTCTGGTTACCCTCCTCCAGACCTTTCCCATCTCATGAGTGTACTTTTTAATATGTGTCCAGAATTGGTCACAATACTCCAATGTTCAGACTGGCCAAATTCTTTTCTAATCTTGATTTGGTAATCCAGTGGATTAGCGGTGAAGCAGGGACCCAGATTTTCCATCCAAGGACCTCATTCCTAGAGGAAAGCTAATCAAATGTCCTCTCTTGCTCAAGGATACTCACAGTCACACAACTTTGTTTTGTTGTATCATGCAATTAAATCATAGTGCTTTCCACATTCAAATGAGAGCCCCATGAATAATTGACCTTCGGCATGGGGCAAAATTTCATATACCTTAGAAGTCTCTGACAACAAAGTACATATTCTTTGGTAAATTAGTAGAACTTTAAATATGGGGGGGGGGCTGCTACTGAGATAGCCTTCCTACTATACTTTGGGATCTCCTCAACCTCTGGTTGCTTCAAATTTATAGAGGATACTTGGGAAATAAGTATAGCTTGGCTCCTGTTACCTGGAAACATAATGACAGGAGAAAATCATGAAATTATAAAGTCTATAAAATTCTCTGGTGGGAATGTATTCAGCCTGACATTGGTCTGAAGCATTCCACTATGATGGCTTCAGAAATATAGATTAGGCTGAAATCCAGCCACCTCACTGACATCCAGTTATTAAAAACATATCAAGAGTTTTGGGGACGTTTGAACTAATGAGAAGCAGCCCGGTGTAATGGATTCTCTAGTTGTCAAGAAGACAGGTTCAAATACTTCCTCAGTCGCTTATTAGCTATGTAAATATTTAACCTCTCCCAGCCAAGGTTTCCTCATTATTAAAATGGGGATAATAATAGCTTCTATCTCACAGGGTTGCTGGAAGGGTCAAGTGCTATGATGTCTCTAAAGCACTTTGCAAACCTTAAAGTACTACGTAAATATTAGCTATTATTAATGTAAAAATAGAGATTGCTCGAGACAATGGAAGTAAACCTATGAGAAATGATAAAACCCATTCTGAATTAAGTTCCACAATGTACACACATCAAAATAAACAAAACACCTGAAAATCTGAGGTTGATATTTGATTCAATTTAGTGAGTGTTTCTTAAGCACCTAGACAAAATAAAACATTCCCTGTCCTCAAGAATTATATTCTGTTGGGAGGAAGGATGTAATAAAAAGGAATAAAATATATACAATATAATACACAGTAATTTCAAGAGGGTGATAGCAATAACAACTGAGGACATTCCAAAAGAGGATGTGCTTAGGTACAGGAAGCTTAGGTTTGAATTTCCTGTTTTGCCATTTTTAATCTATCGTCATTTCAAAACTCATCCTCCTTGGCAGAGAGAGAAGGTAAATAGACTCCAATATTTCTATCTTCCAATCCACTAAGCATTATTAAGTACCTACTATGTGTAAGGCAGTGTCAGATGCTAGGGATATAATGACAAAAGGAAAACTGGTCCCTACCCTCAGAAAGCTTATATTCTACTGGAAGGATACCACATATAAGCAAAGATGGTAAATACTTACATAATAATTTGAGGAGAAGGGAGATGCAGCCCTAAGGGGTTCAGAAAAGGCTTCTCATAAGGAATTGCAAAGGGTAGTAAATTAGGTGCAATAAAGGAAATGCTGCCGCTTGATAAATAAAATAATAGTTGATTGTGAAGCTTTCTCAATGAGAGGTTATGAATCATGAAAAGGAAGGTAAGCAGAGAACCAGAGAGAGTTGCATTGAAGACACACAAGTATAATGTTGGCCATTTGCCTTTTCCTTTGGTTCTGTTCCCAAAACTCCAAAGTAGAGGAAGGTTGGACTTGGTGAGCATTCAGTGGCCCTCAGGAAACACTTTAGCTTGTGACAAAAGTACTTGAATTTAGTATTAATCTGATACTATCAATATGAGCTTAGATACAACTTGTTGGTATGGGCATTTCCCCCTCAAAAATGCAAATAACTACCAAAAGAGAAAAAGGTTAATGTATACTTATTTATATAGTAATTTCACAGGGAACTAGTCCACATCAATTCAACAAATGCACATTGAGCAGCTGTCATGTTGAAAGGCACTATGCCAGAATCGTAGAACTATAGAGACAAAAAGACCCAAACCAACCAATCCCTGTTCTCAAGGAGCTTACATTCCCTTTAGGGGATAGAGCACAGATAAAGACAGATAAGCACATGATTATTTGAGGAGGGAGAAATCATTAACAATGAAGAGAATTAGCAAAGGCTTCCCTTAGAACTGGGACAGGCAAACTATGGCAGGGGAACCCAATCTCCAATTTTTGTACAGGCCAGGAGGGAAGAATGCCTTTTACATTTGACAACTGTCTTAGAAAGGAGTAACTGAAAGGAACCTTCAAGGAAAATAAGAATTCCAAAAGGTGGAGGTGCGGACTGTTGTTGTGTTTGTCCTTCGTTCTTGAAGAGGACCATGACATCATGGAAATGATGACAGTTGACTTTGATTTGAGTGAGGGAGGGCTGTGCAAGGTCACCAGCCTCACTTTCTCCTCCAGAGCCATCTGGGTCCAGTGGCCTGCTATTCACCAGGATGACTAGAGATGACCCAGGATGCAATGGGAGACCCTGGTTCTTTTAGGCTCAGGTCTTTTCAGGTTCTCACTGTGAGTGAGGTAACTCCCATTCAGTGGAGGAGGACTGTACAAAGACATGGAAGCATCAACAAATACAAAGTAAAGGAAAGAACAAGAAGACCAGTTTGTCTAAAACACAAAACACTTGAGGGGGAATCATTGTGAAGAAGTTTGTAAAGGTAAACAGAAGTCAGATTGTGGAGAGCTATAACTATTAAGCCAAGGAATTTCTATTTTTTTCCTAGAGGCAATGGGGAGTCACCCAATGTTCTTGAGAAGAGTAGTCATGTGGTCAGAGCTGTACTTTGAAAGATTCTTTTCGAATCTATATAGAGTATGGATTTGAAAGGAAAGAGACTAGGAGCAGCAAGATCAGTTTGGTGTCTATTGTAATAGTTCAGGCAGTGTGGGTGGTGAAAGATGGTGGGAATGGAGAGGAGAGAGATGTGTGAGATGCCAAAGATAGAAACCGATTGGAAATAGAAAAAGAGGGAAAGTAAAGTTGTTGTTTTTATAAGCATTCACATAGTGCCTACTATGTGCCAGGTGCTTTTTTTGGAGCAAATACTTCATTTGATCCTCACCTTGTCAAATAGGTGCTATTATTATCCACATTTTACAAGTGAGAAACCTCAGAGATTTGCTTGGGATCACACAGCTAAGAGTCTGAGGCTCAATTTGAACTCAGGTCTTCCAAATTCCAAGCTCAGTCCTCTACTGTGCCACCAGCTAGCTGCCTCTGAGTTAAGCATAACTCTGAGGTTAAGAATTTGAGTGTCTAGAAAAATGGTGGTGCCTCGACAGAAACAAAGACATTTGAAAGAGTGGTATGTTTGCGGTGGGGGGAGGTCAGGCCTTACATTTTTAACATGTTGAAATTGGACATGTAGGAAGGACATCAAGAAAAGTTTCAGTGGGGAGAAACACAGGAATATTTCTCACATCGTGCCTACAAGGGCAGAGTTTCCTTTTCTTAAGTGTAATTTTGTTCAATCAACAAAAATCTCTTTTCTCTCCTTTCCACCTACCCCTCCCATTGAATAAAAAAAAGAAAAGAAAAAGAAAACCTTTTTAACAAATATGCATGGTCAAGAAAAACAAATTCCTGCATTGGCCATATCCAAAACATTTATGTCTCATTTTGTACTCTGAGTACATCAATTCTTTGTTAAGAGGTGGGTAGCATACTTCATCATTGGTCTGCTGGAATCGTGGTCGGTCATTATAGTAATGGTCAGAGTTCTTAAGTCTTTCAAAGTTGCTTATCTTTACAAGACTGGCAAAAACGAATACTATAGCTTTTCATTTCCCTCCTCCAAGAACAGTAAAACTAATAGTATGTTTCTCTAAGGATCTCTAGAAATATGGCCCATTGCCTGTAGGAGAAATCCATCCCTAGCTATGCTTAGAACTTCAGCAACCTATCAATGTGAAACCACACAACCTCAGAATTCTCTGGTTGATATTAGCGGGGGAGGGAGGTGGGAAGCCATATAGACCTTAGGGCAAAGAAAGAAGAACTTTGAAGACCAAGTTCAGAAAAGCTTATCTTCCCATTTCTTCCTAATCCAAGAAGTATCATCTCCACATATTTTTTAAAAAACCCTCAAAAGACCTTCCATAGTCAAAGTTATCCTCAGCCCTGTCTTTTTTTCAGCCATTACTCGTTCCCATCCCCAATCTCTTTGAGGAAAAGGCACGGAAACGCTCTCCTGCTTCAAGTTGCCCTTCCCAAGAGCCTCTCTCTTGAACACAGCTGTTACTTATCTCTACCCACACTTCCACTCTTACCTCTTTTTGACCTATTTAACCAGCTGCTTGGCCGGTTTTCAAATGCTGAATTGTTAGGAGGCTCAAGAGAAGGAATGAGAGCTTAAACAGACAGGTAACTAAGGGAAAGCGTCAACAAGAACCACAGGAGTCTCTGTAGAGACTATGTGTGCCTATAAAGACACATACATGTGCACACACACACACTCCAAAAGTAGGGTGGAAATCTGCACAAGTTTGGAGACCAGGGTCTCACATCCTTTTTTTACAACTGCTAAGCCATGCTGAGCTTGTTATTGCCTTAAAACCCAGTCATCAAGTTTTCTCTAAGAAATCAAAGAGACAATTAGGCAAATAATTTTAGGAGCACTAAAAATTTCTCAGCTTTTGCTTTTGAATTATCCATAGTTTTTTCCCTGATTTCTTTCTTGCCTCTCTACTTCATTTTCTCAGTGGATACCTGACCACTGAGTTTGACATAAAGAATTAAAATTACTTAATAATTTTTTCTTGGCACATTAAATGAAGTTGGGTCATTTGGAATTAGCAACTATGGCACCTGAGGGTAACCCAGTTGGTAGGAGGAGGGTCTTGGGAGAGACCTTGGACCTGCGTGGAAATGATCAGAGAGAGACATTGGGGAGCAGCTTCAGCCCTAGAGATACAAGGCTCATAAGGCACAACACCTGGGAAAGAGAAGACTAAGACATTTCTAGGTCACTAATGGATAAGGTTAAAAAGGGCTAGGTGGCTCAGAGAGAGAGAGAGAGAGAGAGAAACAGGACAAGGGAGCTTCCTAGTTTTCCTAATTATTCTTGCTCACTAGATACTAAGTTCAGTTATTCCTGTTGCCTAAAACAATACAAGCACCATCAGTGCCTTCTGTATTTTGGTGCTCTGTGGCAAAGCCCCTATTTATTGTTCTGTTTGGGCTCATAAAACACATTGTCTAATCAAAAACCAATGCTATACGTGCCTTAGAAAATAACTAAGTAGCAAGCAGAGCTTTGTTTCTAATGCATTGTCCTTTTATGGAGCTCTCATAAGACTGTCTGGCTATCTGTAGAGCATACTTCAAAAACAAATTATTTATTTTTAAAATAATATTTTATTTTCCCCCTAATTACATGTAAAAATAATTTTAACATTCTTTTTTTTAAGTTTTGAGTTTTAAATTCTATTCCTCTCTCCTTCCTCTTCCTGTCCCTGAAATGGAAAGCAATCTGATATAGGTTATAGATGTGCAATCCTCCTCCTGCCAACTGAGTTACCCTCAGGCTCCATAGCTGCTAATTCCAAATGACCCAACTTCATTTAATATGCCAAGAAAAATTATTAAGTAATTGCAATTCTTTATATCAAACTCAGTGGCCAGGTATCCATTGAGAAAATGAAGTAGAGAGGCAAGAAAGAAATCGGGGAAAATCTATGGATAATTCAAAAGCAAAATGTAAAACATTTTCATATTAGTAATTTTATAGAAGAAAGAGAAAGAAGGAAAGAAAGAAAGAGAAAATAGTATGCTTCAGTCTGTATTAAGATGTCATCAGTTCTTTCTCTGGAAGTGGATAGCATTTTTCATCATGAGTCCTTTGGGATTGTCTTGGATCACCGTATTGCTGAGCATAGCTAAGTCATTCACAATTCATTGTACAATATTTCTGTTACTACGTACAAAGTTCTCCCAGTTCTGCCCCCTTTAGTCTCTATCAGTTCATGTAAGTCTTTCCATGTTTTTCTGAAATCATCCTACTTATCATTTCTAATAGCACAAGAATATTCCATTATAACCATATACCACAACTGATTGATGGACATCCCCTCCATTTCCTATTCTCAGTCATTACAAAAAGAGCTGCTATAAATATTTTTGTACAAATGGATTCTCCCCCTGCCCTTTTTTTTTGTTTTTATCTCTGAGCATACATTGTGAACTGTCTGAATATGCTGATCTGACCTTGGCCATCTCTTGTGCCCTCCTTCCAGATAACATAATACCTGGTTAGGGGTATAGTCAACCAGAAGTTTTCTGGTGTCATTATATTAGAAAGGTTCAGGTATCACATTTGTCTGGGGAGATGGTGGTGGGTGTGTGTGCAGAGGAACCAGTAGAGAAAATAATGATAGTGAAGCAAAAATATATCACTGTTCCTGGAAAAACAACTCTAAATTCATGTCTTACTGACAGCGGTATCATAACATTTTCATATATCAACAATAAGCATTTATTAATCATGAAAGTCAGCATGTGATGTAGCAGATAAAGATCCACTCTGAAAGCTAGGAAATCTGGTGTTTCAGTTCTGTTTCTGACACATACTGGTTGTGTGTACCTGGGCAAGTCATTTAACTTAGTCCTCTGGGCAACTAAGACTCTAAATTGCTGACCTGAGTTGGTAGAGGGAATTCTCTCACCTGAAAGTTTCCTATACTAATGAAATTACAGGTCCAGTTCCTGTCCCTGTAACCTAGGTCTAGAAATATGAAGACAAAGTGATATAGTTCCTGCCCTCAGGGAGTGTACATTCTATCTGGGAAGAAAGCATGTGCATGTATAGGCATATACAAGGCAATGTGGGAGGAAAAAGGGGGAAGATAAAAGGGGAAGATTAAGGGGAAAGATTGCCGCTTTGGAAGAATCCTAAAAGGCTTCATGCAGAAGGATGGAAACAAGCATTCATTAAGCATATGCTCTGTGGCAGGCACTGGACTAAGTGGTTTATAAATCTTAACTCATTTGATTCTCATAATAACCCTGGGAGGTCAACACTATCACTATCTCCATTTTACAGTTGGGGAAACAGAAGCAGACAAGTCAAGTTACTTGCCTAGGATCACACAACTAGTAGATGACTGAAGTTGGATTTGAACCCAGCTTTTTCTATTTCCAGGTCCAGCACTCTATCCACTGGGCCACAGCTGCCTCCTTGCTTAAACTAGAGATTCTAAACAGTGTTGGTGAGGCGCCAATGCATTCCAAGCGTGGTGGACAGCCAGTGCTGAATCATACAAAGGGAGATAGAATGTCTGAGGAATAGTAAGAAGGGTAATTTCTTTGGATGTAGAGTATGTAAAGGGGAATAATGTATACCAAGGCTAGAAAGGCATAGGAGATAAACATTCAGGGAACGCAAATGACAAGTCCATTCTTCCATTGGGCCTTCTACTGATTTTGCTGAGATCAAGACATGATAGATGACCATGTAGACACAATCAGTGAGATGGTTTTTCACTAAATAATAGCAGCTTTATGTGTCTCATAAAATTTTTGGTGATGTTTACAAAGTGACTTGAATTATTAAAAAGAAAAGATGTTTAGAAAAATATGAATACCTCTGTCCCAGGCTTTTTTTCTTTAAACACTGCAAATGAAGAAAAGATTGAAGTTTCAAGACACATTTGCTTCCTCAATTAAATCATCAGTCAATTTAAATGAAGCCAACAAAAATAGGTAGATGATTTGTCTCTGTAACTACTACATACAGCTTCACATTTAAACCTCGCAGATGAAAACGTAGGAGTTTGTCTCACTTTACGTGGCCTAAGCCCCTTTTTCGTAGAATAAGATCTCTGTGTCAGAATCCAACTCTGGTACATTTTCACATGATGAAAGTATGGCTGCAGTCCTAGGATGCATTGACTCTTCAGTGTTTTGTTCTAAAATAAATCCCTTTGGGTGTTTGAGGAGGAGGAGGAGGAGAGTGGGTGGGGTCTGAGATCTTCCCTTTGGGGATTCCGCCTTTCTAGTTATGAGTTTGTATGTTGAACTGAGGAACACCTACACTGGCAGGCCTGTTTGAAGCAAATGAGACAACTGACTTTGAAATCGTTTCTTCATTAAGAGGTGAGAAACACTGAGTCTTCCTGCCCCCACTCTTTTCCCTCCACAAAGCTTGATTTTATCATAAAGCATGCTGCTTCTCAATATTCTGTCACACAAGAAAGATATTTTTGTCATTATTGATATTGTGGTTATTCTTTATAATTTATTAACTACACTTGCCAAGCATCAACGATACCCTAAGCTCTAGACAAAAGCCAAATGAAACTTGGTCCCTCTCTGCTGGATTTCTGATCTAAACGTGAAGCTTTCTTCGTATAGGGAGTCTTGGCTTCTCAGTATTTAATAGCTAAACTAATTAACTCCTACACTTCATTTTTGGGGGTTTCTACAGCAGAACTTCATTCTGCTGGAGCCAAGGGATGGCTCATAGAAACAGTAGGAGAGGGGAGCACAAGGTAGTTCTACTAATTGGTGCTTAAAATGAATTGTCAGTGCTTTGTTTTGCTTTTTAAAGGAAGCCCATGGGTTCATGTTCATTCAGATAGCCTGTTGACCCTCCTCACCATCAGGGATATAAATAACTACCTGGCTTTTTTTCCCTGCATCCTTCACAGGGTTTGAAGACTTTCCCTTCTAAGTTGACCTTGATGAGGTTTAAGTTGAGAAAATGAAAAGAACAAGAAAGGAAAAATAAAGAAGATCAGACTCAAAAGATCCTTATTTCCAAACCTTCACAACAACCATCTTCAGTAAGTTCCTCAAAGATTTAGAAGCTACAATGGCCAATCAGGGGAAGCAAAATAAAACAGCACAAGGTCTGGGCCATTGCCAGTCATCTTGACTTTCGTCTTGCCACTGGACTTTTATGACTCTGGAGGAGAGAGCGAGGCTGGTAATTGCACAGCTCAGTTTCACTTAATTCCAATTCACCATCAAGTCAAGACATCACCCTTATGATGTCACTGGTCCTCTTTGAGAACAAAGGACAAATAACCCTGAAATTAGGATACCTGGAGAAAATGATCAGAGGATCATAGGTTTAGACTATAGAAGCTATAAAGGACTTTCCTTTCGCAGCCAAGGAAACAGACACTGAGAGGTTAAGTAATTTACTGAGAGTCATATAGCTAGTGTACATCTGGCAGAACTTGAACCCAGATCTTGACTCCAAGGTCAGACCTCCATACCAGGCTGCTTCAGGAAATGTAAGCTATGATAACTGTTGTGTGCAAATGCATAGTGTGTACCAGGTCTCCAAAAGAAGACACCATGGATGAAATTCACTATTTAGAGTAGGCATTCAATAAATGAGTGTCCATTTGAGTTATCTTAGCAGAGACCTTGCATACCTCCACAGGATTGCAACCTATAGCTGAAGAGAATAGCCAGGCTGCTCATTTGATGGGAGGCATATTTTTAAATCAACTTGATAAGTTTCTAGTATAGCAGTCAACATACTCGGGACTTTAAAAATGTCATCTCTACTGAGATAAGGCTAGATTTCACTATTTAAAAATGCTTTTTTTGCTTATGGGAATTTGGGATGATGCTGGTACTATCTCAACAACAAACACCTATTAGATGCCTTACTCTATGACCTTGAGCAAGTTTATTAGTCAGAGACTCGTTTTCCACCTATGCAAAAGGAAGGGTTTGGAAAGAGTTCCAAAAGTCACTTTTCTAAAAATCCTATGCCCCTGTACAATACTGAATTAGACATTTTTTGGTCAAAACCCCTTTACAACAATTCCAAGGGCCTGCCCCAAATCTTTCTTTTACTTGAACTATGTTGAATTGGATATCACTCGAAATAAGGAAGCCATCAGCTAAGGCTTGGGAACATTTTTAGTACACAGAAGTTTTTGTAATAGTATTTGTTGTAATGGGATTTGCCCAATACAAAGAGAATTACAAAGCCCTGGCCCCTGCCTTCCGGGAATTTAGGTCAGCGTCATCCAAAAACGTTTTATAGATAGCTCTTTCGGGCAAACTGAGTTTCGACAATGAGGAGGGCAAAGGTGTGATGTTTCCAAGAAATGAGAATTTAAGCAAATAGTAGTCACTATTGGAGATGTGAAAGATATTCAACTGGACATTTCTGATTGCAACGAGGCTTGACTTCACTTACTGGTTAAAACAGCAAACAATATTCCTGGCAATCATGTCACTACTGCAGCTTTACTACTGTTTCTGATCAGGAATCTGGGATACAAAAGGTGATTCATTGCAGTTTCAAATTAGGTTGCATTTGTGAACCCTGGGTCCTATTTTGTGTTCTCTTAGTTTTTATCTGTATTGTCCTAAATAAAATGAATCACGTTGGACTTTTTTATAGTATTGTTTTAATTTTTTTTTTTTTGGCGGGTGGAGGGTAACTTTTGACATGATGAGGCATAACCCAGTGTGATCTATAAGGAAATTCTAGGTCAAATCACACCTATGACACTTAATATCTATATATCCCTGTGCCTGAAGCAATTTGCTAGGACTTGTCTACTAAAGTAGTGGGTCTCAAAGTGTTTAAGGGGATGTACGAGGTCAAAATTATTCATAATAATATCAAGATGTTTAATGGTAAAAAGCAATAGATGTAACTCACATAAACAAAAGCTCTTGGTGAGGGGAGGGTCTTCAATAATTTTCAAGAGCTGTAAAGGGGTCCGGATAGCAAAACTTCTGTACCTAAGGGAAAACTGATCATCTGTTTAAGAAGACAGAAACGTTTATTGTATGTTTTAGGAAGATTTTCCCTTACAATGATTGTAATGAGAAAATTTTAGGGTTTAAGAAGTGATCAGTGATCTGGAAGTCTTATCTATCCCAAATGACTCCTCCCTTACGAATTCTGGAGAAATGAGAGGTTTACTGAAATGACACATTAGGAATTTAGCCATCTCCAATGCCGTACTAGAATCTCCAAAGCAGCTTTCAGGTCTCTTCCAGACTACGTGCAGGCTTATGGTTAAAGAACCTTCCGTACACTTGCAGGTGTTTAATTATCAAAGTTATTTCAGATAGCATAGAGGAGTCTTTGATTCTTTTTTCAGAAGTATAGAGGAAGAGAAAGTTGGTTTATTTAATGGATTTAACTCACTTCTCTGGGCTTCAAGTATCTCATCTGAAAATCCAGAGGCTAGGCTTGGTGACCACTAAGGTCCTTTTGCATTCTAAGTGTGTCATATTTAGATCCCATGATTGTATCAATTCAACTTGATCAACCTTTATTGAGCACTTACCATGTGCCAGGAGCTGTGCTAAGTTCTGGAGATACAGGAGGAGGCAAAAGGCAGACTCTGCCCTCAAGGAGCTCACCATCTAATGGGGCAGACAGTATGCAAACCAGTATATACCTGTGACTGTAATATGTGTGTGTGTATATATATACACACACACACAAACACACATACATACATATATATATACACACACACATATATGTATATATACACACGTTATACATATGTATATATGTATATATATGTAAACTATATACAGGATAAGTAGGAAATATTTAAACAAGAAAAAACACTGGAATTAAGAAGAGTTAGGGAAGGCTTTCTATAGAAGGTGAGATTTTAGTTGAGATTTAAATCATAGATCTTTTTTGTGTATTATTATTATTAACATGAAGTCATTAAAAAAATTCCTTATTTGAGTTGGTCAAAGAAGATTGTCCTCCTTAAATCGTGTTTTTCCTAGGGCTTTGATTCTAGTCAATCATGGATTGACTTCACTAGAAAACCTAATTCCTATTACTATGAGATCTGTGTTTCCTAATTTGGGAGAAAAGAGAGGGAATAAACTCTTATTAAGCACCTACTATGTGCCAGGCGCTGTGTGAAGCACTTTAGAAATACTGTCTCATTTGATCCTCACAACAACCCTAGCAGGTTGATGCTTTTGTTATCCCCATTTTACCATTGAAAAACCGGAAGCCGTCAGAAATTAAGTGACTTGCTCAGGGTCACACAGCTAGTAAGTGTTTGCAGTCCTAAGTGAACTCAGCTCTTCTGACCCTGGGCTCAGCACTCTATCCACTGTGCCTTTTACATACAATAAAATGGTTAAGAGAATTATGTTGGGGAATGGAATACTGCATTTAAAGATTTACATGCTTCCAACAGAAACATATTAGCTATGTTAATAAGTTTAAATGCACAAAAGGAATTTAAATATGAAAATGAATTCATCACTTGTTGACAAATAACATTTTACACTTAATGTTGGAGGAGGAACGTTTCTCAGGAAATGGCCAGTCTCAATAAATATGCCAAGTACTCCTATAAATAACAAGTGACCGTGTTAGTCATCAGCTTATAAACTATCTGAATTCAATCCACACTAAGTAATGTGGGTGCTAAGGATATGGCTAATAAGGAAACTCTGGAGCCCAAGAAAAAAGCTATAATCAACAGAAAAGGAGAGTGAGTGTTTGAAGATTAAGGCAGAAAACAGATGGGTGGTTTTGCTTCCCTTTTGCTTAGGGGCAGTAAGGAAAGAGGGTGGGGAGAGTGGTGTTTGTTGTACTCTGTAGTTACTGATCTTAATTTGTAAAAGGAAGTCACAAAACATCTAGGTGAGTGTTTCAAGGGGAGAGTCTGAAATGGACCTGGGCTATATCACTGGCCAGGTTTCATGGCCACATCTCCTTTCATTTTAAGGATGATTTTATTGCACAGCTGCCTGGATTAATTTCATTGTTAAATACATGGCATACATATGCATACATGTATACATATATATGGATGGATATTTACATATGTGTGATGAAATTAAACCTAGTAACCATGTAATAATATATGTACATATATTATTGGGTATATATGTGTATTTATATAATATATATTAAAATCTCCCTCTTCTTCAGACTAATAATATATGTGGGGCACAAACGATTATTAGGCTGTAGGTAGACAATGTATTTTAATAAACATAATGAATAAATCAATAAATTGGGTTTCAGACTATTATTCTTTTTTAAACAAATACTAATGATTCAACATACCATGTGTCCTTGTTTGAAGACATTACACATGTGGTAACCATTATATTCACCAGGTAGGTAAGCAGGGAACAAATTTCTCTGTGAAACATTGTTCGTTTGTTTTTTTTTTTTCAAGTACAGGAAAACATGCAGTAATTCTAATGTGAGCAGGCTACTTTTCCCTTAAATTGAAGCATGTTAAGTTTTCCTCTAAAGAAAAGGAGAATGAAAAAAGAATGTTAGTACCACATCATCACCCATCTCTTTCTAATTACCCAAATAGATTTTCCTTTCTAGGAAATAAAAAAAAAGGAAAGCAGAATGGTGCAGTAGAAAGTGTGACAGATTTGGAGTCATTGGAACTCGGTTCAGATCTCAGCTCAGCCACTTATTAGCTACATCTTCTTAGGCAAGTCCCCCAGACTCTCTGGGCCTCAGTTCCCTCCTCCTTAAACATGTATATATAACGTGTATGTATATATACTGTCATTATATATATATATATATATATATATATATATATATATATA